>NC_138139.1:43570474-44170474 GCF_964188305.1 Podarcis bocagei
ACATGTTTAATTGGGGTTTTTAAATAATAATTGAAAGGGACGCGGGTGGCGCTGTGGGTTAAACCACAGAGCCTAGGACTTGCCGATCAGAAGGTTGGTGGTTCGAATCCCCGTGACGGGGTGAGCTCCTGTTGCTCGGTCCCTGCTCCTGCCCACCTAGCAGTTCGAAAGCAAGTCAAAGTGCAAGTAGATAAATAGGTACTGCTCTGGCGGGAAGGTAAACAGCGTTTCTGTGCACTGCTCTGGTTCGCCAGAAGCAGCTTAGTCATGCTGGCCACATGATCCGGAAGCTGTACGTTGGCTCCCTCGGCCAATAAAGCGAGATGAGTGCCGCAACCCCAGAGTCGGCCACGACTGGACCTAGTGGTCAGGGGTCCCTTTACCTTTACTAAATAATAATTAAATACTGTGCAATGTTTGGGTGCCGGATCTGGGTCAGGCTGGGTCAGCTACAAGTCATCCCAGGTCGGATCAGGGCTGCTCTGAAGTGTCAGATCAATCTCCCCATCCATCCTAAAGACATGGAGGGGCAGCAAAAAAACCCCACAAGTGAGGGATTCATCCTGGTCATGAAGTCTCCCTCTTCACTGCTGTGCCTTGTGGCAAGTTTCTCAAATTTGCTCCAGAAAGTCATGAGCTCCATGTGCAGCATGATGGAACCGCGATAATAACTGAAGATAGGAATGGCTGCTTTGGCTGATTGTGCACCTAGTGATTTGCAGATCCTTCACGCATGTTCTGTCCAACATATTCCTGCTCTGAACAGCAGCTCTGAAAAAGCACCCAAAAAACTTGGGTAGAATTTCCTCCTGAGAATCTACATCTTTCTTGAGCAAAGTCATCATCAATGATTTTATTTAGGTGGTTTATGTTTACCCTGGTGAGAGGGAGTGTTGTTTATAGCTTGGGGGGGGGAATTTCCTCATGTATAATTGGTGCATAAATCGACCGTGGTCTTTCCACGGACTGCCCTTCGTCTAATGTGGTGGCGTGGACGAGACAGCTTTGATCCAAGTGCTTACGACGAAAATCACCGAGGCAGTGAGGCAGACACACGGGCACCATTTAAGGGCTTTCCCTAATCTCTTGCACTTTGAGTGATTAAATATTGGGTGACGGGTTTGGGGTGGGTTTTCTTGGTGAGTGGGGTTTTTTTTTTTTTGCCTTTGTTTTCTGTTTTGGATGAAGAGCATGCAGCCAACTGCTGCACCCTTTCTCCAGGAACGCCGCTCCCTGGCATTTCGCCACGTTGCTAAAAGCTGGATTTCCCCTGAGAAATGGAGTAGCCTGGAAAAGGATCCCCAAAGTCGAATTATCTAACAGAATCAGGGCAGGGGAACTTTTTCAGGCAGAGGGCCACATTTATGCATTTTAATCTGTATCGTGCCTCCCCTCCCCCCAAAAAAAACACAGAGCTCAAGGAGGCTCACAAAAATTAAACATGAATAAAACACAGCAAGCTAAAAACATCTACAAGGTAATAGTTGAAAAGTAACTGAACTACTGTATAATCGAACTAAAGCAACCCCCCCCAGCTAAAATCCTGTAAACAAATCAAGTAAAAAAACAACAACAGCACAGCACCATTAAAACCCTTTTCCTTGTCAGCACTCAATTCCCCAAAGCCTGTCAGAATAAAATAGTCTTCACCTGCTGGCAGAAGGACAACAAGTAGGGAGCTAGTTACAGATAGGTAGCCGTGTTGGTCTGCCATAGTCAAAATAAAAAAAATCCTTCCAGTAGCACCTTAAAGACCAACTAAGTTAGTTCTTGGTATGAGCTTTCGTGTGCATGCACACTTCTTCAGATACACAGTGTATCTGAAGAAGTGTGCATGCACACAAAAGCTCATACCAAGAACTAACTTAGTTGGTCTTTAAGGTGCTACTGGAAGGAATTTTTTTATTTTAAGTAGGGAGCTAGTTTAGCTTCTCCAGGTAGGGAGTTCTAGATTCTGGTAGCAGCCACCAAGAAGGCCTTCTCCTGCATCCCCACCAGACATGACTGTGAGGGTGGTGGGAGCAAGAGAAGCCCCCCCCCCCGAATATGTGAGAACCTGGGCATGTTCATCTGAAGCAACGGGGAATTCCAAAGGTGGTTTCCCCCTGTTCTTGCTTTGGAACATTCCATAAACTTACACATCTTTCCAGAGTTGCCAGAAATTCAGTTTCTTGATTTGTAAAGTCAATAAACTCAAACCACGTTGAAGAAAAAAAAGTGTCTTTTTTTTAAAAAAAGAACCCTATAGAGATGAAGCTTTGGGTTAATTCTTTTGTAAATTTGGCTGCCAATAAAAGATTTCTTTACTGTTATGAAAGCGAAGGGGAAATGCATCCGAAAGCGTGGAAGGAATGATTTCTTAGTGAGAAGATGTTTAACCTCCCCTTGAGCAAATCAGGACAAATGCGAAGTAATGGTCACATATAATGTAGCTTCCCTGTAAGCTTGGTGCAAGCAAATCAGGAGGAATGCTGAATGTTATGTCGGTGCTTTTTGAAGCATTTCCTCATTCAAGAAATCTTCTAAGCAAAGATGGTTATCCCAGCTGGAATCTGCATTGGATTTGAGATTGCTTTTATATATGGAATTATTGTTGTTTTAACTGTTTCATATGTATTTTTAATGTGTGTGTGTGTGTACACACACACACACACACACACACACACACGGTTGTCTTATATATATATTTATTGTACTGTAGGTCACTTCAAGATGCCTCTTGGGAAGCAATTCATCACCATTATTAATAACAGTAATACAGATTTGTGGTCTCAGGGGCAGACTAGTCTTTAACATTTCAGCGGCGCCCTGTGTGAGCCCAAAATATGGCAACCCCTGCCTCTTGTCTTTCTTTCTGCTCAGTTCTCTATGTTGTAATAATAATAATAATAATAATAATAATAATAATAATAATAATAATAATAATAATAATTTATATCCTGCCTTCCCAGCCACAGCTGGGCTCAGAGCAGCTAACAACAGTAACAATAGCACATTTTACATAAAATCACAGTCATTTAATTGAAATACATTCTAAAATCAGTTCAGAGTCAAATGAATGGCAACCATTGGGCTAGAGTTCTATGAAGATTACAGAAGGAGAGAGGGGGTCAGACTGTGCCTTGGCCAAAGGCCTGGTGGAACAGCTCTGTCTTGCAGGCCCTGCGGAAAGATGTCAAGTCCCGCAGGGCCCTAGTCTCTTGTGTCAGAGCGTTCCACCAGATTGGGGGCATGGCTGAAAAAGCCCTGGCTCTGGTTGAGGCCAGCCTAACCTCCCTGTGGCCTGGGATCTCCAAGATGTTTTTGTTTGAAGACAGTAAGGTCCTCCGTGGGACATACCAGGAGAGGTGGTCCGTCTCTCTAGCTTTGGTGCTCAATGCAGTGGAACTGGTCACACTGCCCAAAATCCATCTCTGGTGGCCTGGATGAGTCCCAAGTATCCTCAGGTTCTAGTCGTCACATATGTTGCATCTGAAGAAGAAGAAAAGGTTTTTTGCTTAAGAAGAGCCTGCTGAACGAGACCAAAGGCACAGATTGTCCGATATCTTGTTCTCACAGTGGCCTTGTGCCCTGAGGAGGTCACTTCAGTGCTGCTAATGCAGCAGTTTGACTTCACTCCTGGAGGCACACTCCATTGTCTCTTGAGGCAGAAGGATGACAACAGCAACAGCGGCCAAGCAGGTGCCCATGGAAAGAACACAAGGAGGACCTGGGTGCAAAGAGATCTTTCCTCACTTATGAATCAAAACAACTGGTATTCAGAGGCCTAATGTCTTGGAGGAGGGGATGACAGAGGACGAGATGGTTGGACAGTGTTCTCGAAGCTACTAACATGAGTTTGACCAAACTGTGGGAGGGAGCGGAAGACAGGAGTGCCTGGTGTGCTCTGGTCCATGGGGTCATGAAGAGTCAGACACGACTAAACGACTAAACAACAACAACAATGTCTTGGCAGTAGACATAGAACATAGCCCTCATGGCTAGTAGTCATTGATAGTTTTCTCCTATGATTCTATGACTACTTAGAGGATCTAGTGATGGTGAAGAGTTGGAAGTTGACCCCAAGGGCCATCTAGTCCAACCCCCCCTCCCCGCAATGCTGGAATCTTTGGCCCAACATGGGACTCTGACCCACAACCCTGAGATTAAGAGTCTCAAGCGCTACCAATTGAGCTATCTGAGTCTGAAGTACAGTGGTACCTCTGGTTGCGAACGGGATCTGTTCTGGAGCCCTGTTTGCAACCTGAGCAAATCGCAACCCGTGTCTGTGCATCTGCAGGTTGTGATTCGCTGCTTCTGCATGACGTCATTTTGAGCATCTGTGCATGTGCGAGTGGCAAAACCCGGAAGTAACCCTTTCTGGTATTTCCGGGTCGCCATGGGACGCAACCTGAAAATGCTCAACCTGAAGCAAACACAACACGAGGTATGTCTCCAGGGCCAGATGAACTGCATCCAAGAGTATTAAAAGAACTGGCAGATGTGATCTCAGAACCACTGGCAGTCATCTTTGAGAATTCCTGGAGAACAGGCGAAGTCCCGGCAGACTGGAGGAGGGCAAATGTTGTCCCTATTTTCAAAAAGGGGAAAAGAGAGGACCCAAATAATTATCGCCCAGTCAGTCTGACATCAATACCAGGGAAGATTCTGGAGCAGATCATTAAGCAAACAGTCTGTGAGCACCTAGAAAGGAATGCTGTGATCACCAATAGTCAGCATGGATTTCTGAAAAATAAGTCATGTCAGACTAACCTGATCTCGTTTTTTGACAGAATTACAAGCCTGGTAGATGAAGGGAACGCAGTGGATGTAGCCTACCTTGATTTCAGCAAGGCATTTGACAAGGTGCCCCATGATATTCTTGTAAAGAAGCTGGTAAAATGCGGTCTTGACTATGCTACCACTCAGTGGATTTGTAACTGGCTGACTGACCAAACCCAAAGGGTTCTCATCAATGGTTCCTCTTCATCCTGGAGAAGAGTGACTAGTGGGGTGCCACAGGGTTCTGTCTTGGGCCCGGTCTTATTCAACATCTTTATCAACGACTTGGATGATGGACTCAAGGGCATCCTGATCAAATTTGCAGATGACACCAAACTGGGAGGGGTGGCTAACACCCCAGAGGACAGGATCACACTTCAAAACGACCTTGACAGATTAGAGAACTGGGCAAAAACAAACAAGATGAATTTTAACAGGGAGAAATGTAAAGTATTGCACTTGGGCAAAAAAAAATGAGAGGCACAAATACAAGATGGGTGACACCTGGCTTGAGAGCAGTACATGTGAAAAGGATCTAGGAGTCTTGGTTGACCATAAACTTGACATGAGCCAACAGTGTGACGCGGCAGCTAAAAAAGCCAATGCAATTCTGGGCTGCATCAATAGGAGTATAGCATCTAGATCAAGGGAAGTAATAGTGCCACTGTATTCTGCTCTGGTCAGACCTCACCTGGAGTACTGTGTCCAATTCTGGGCACCACAGTTCAAGAAGGACACTGACAAACTGGAACGTGTCCAGAGGAGGGCAACCAAAATGGTCAAAGGCCTGGAAACAATGCCTTATGAGGAACGGCTAAGGGAGCTGGGCATGTTTAGCCTGGAGAAGAGGAGGTTAAGGGGTGATATGATAGCCATGTTCAAATATATAAAAGGATGTCACATAGAGGAGGGAGAAAGGTTGTTTTCTGCTGCTCCAGAGAAGCAGACACGGAGCAATGGATCCAAACTACAAGAAAGAAGATTCCACCTAAACATTAGGAAGAACTTCCTGACAGTAAGAGCTGTTCGACAGTGGAATTTGCTGCCAAGGAGTGTGGTGGAGTCTCCTTCTTTGGAGGTCTTTAACCAGAGGCTTGACAACCATATGTCAGGAGTGCTCTGATGGGGTTTCCTGCTTGGCAGGGGGTTGGACTCGATGGCCCTTGTGGTCTCTTCCAACTCTATGATTCTATGATTCTATGATTCTATGACTGTATTTCAGATTGGTGGCCATTGCTATATCTTGAGAAAGTGAATTCCACAGTTTAATTCTGCACTGCATGAAGAAGTCATTCCTTTTTTGTCTCTCCCGGATCTTCTATCCTTCAGCTTCATGGGATGCCCCCAAGTTGTAGTGTCATGAGAGAGGGGAAAGCGTCTCCCTATCCACTTTCCTCACACACATACCATGTATAATCTGAAACCCCTCAGTCATGTCCCTCCTTACTTGCCTTTCCTCAAAGTGCTGAATGCTATAAACTTCCTCACAGGGGAGTTTGCTTCAGCCCCTTATCTCAAGGTTCTGTTGCTGATATTCTTAACTATCCCCCCCTTTCAATGTTTAAAGTGTTGACCTTGAAGGAATTATGAAGCAGATTTTTGTGAAAGCTTTAAAAAAAAAACTTAGTAAAGGTGGTGGGAGATGCTCGTTAGCTTCCTTTTATTTTGTTTCCTGTTGCTTTGAGAACTTCTGTGGGTGGGGGAATGTGACTGATAAATTTATACTATAGATAAAGTATCTGGCCACCTGCTTTGGGAGTCTAGAGTACAACAGAGTTTTCAAAGAAACCAGGGGCTGCATCCGCATGGCAGTTCATTCCATTTTCATGACTTTCTCCTGACTGTTAAGTTCTGCATTATATGTGAGCTTTCACATGATGTAAAAGCTGCTTCTGGGATGTGGTGCAAATTTAGTTCTCATTTGCTTGTTATTTGTTTCGGGGGGGGGGGGGGAATCATTTGCAAACAACAATTGCCCAACCGTCTCTCTTTAGGCCCTTCTCCTCACCAGTTCTCCTTTCCCATTGAAATAAAAAAAAATAAGGTCATATATATATATTGAATGTTCCCAAACTGACCAAATGTTTTTCTCTGCAAGTAGGGAGGGGGTGAGGGAACCTTCCCATTGTCTCAGGAATTGGGTAATCACCATCTCAAAGGAATAGCTAGACTACCAGGGAAGGCAATCAGATAAGGCATTATCAGATAACCTGGCAGACAGGAAAAACAACAACACTCAAATTTCTGTTGTAGACTGCCTTTTCTGTGATGTAGGTATGATGTTTGTGGGGGTGGTCTTGAGTTCCAGGGAAGGGAATTTAAAATGTCTGTATAAGGGCAGGCACACCTTTGTTCTGGGTCCTCCTCCTTTCTCCTCCGTGTAGGGGAATACCCTGTTGCAACAGTTCAATAAAGATCGGGCTCACTAGCTGCTTTGCTTCTCAGTTTTCTCTGGTTGCCCTCTGTTATTTTCTCCGACCGATGGAGAACCTACAAAGGACTCTAGAAGGGCTCTTGTGTCACCCATAAGGGAATAATGGCAGATTTTGTTTATTACACCCTGAATAATGCTGCTGCTGCTTCTTCTTCCTCCTCCCGCTCCTCCTCCTCCTCCTCCTCCTCCTCCTCCTCCTCCTCCTTCTTCTTCTTCTTTGGCTTTCTGATGGAGCTATAGAATCATAGAGCTGGAAGGGAGCGCTCAGAGGTATTTTCAATACATTAAGCAGCATAGAAATTAAATAATCAAAATAATCAATCAGCTCTAACACAACCTTGTCGACAGACATTCCTCCGATAAATAATAATATCTAGTTTTTCCTGGGGGAAAATGATAAACTGGAACAAGAAATCAATTACTTCCGAACAAAGGGAAAGTTCCCCTCTCTGGCTCACATGCCAGCCATTGCACAAAAAGCAGTTTCTCTGTTTGGGGTGTGTGTTTGTGTCACGAAACAGCGCTCATATAAAAATGGAATTCAGCTCAAAGTGAGATTGTTGAGGAATTGTCTTCTGCTGTACCTTAGATGGAGTCAATGGAGCCTTTTGTTTCTAAAGCTGACCAATTGCTGAAGGTTGGCTTTGTGGTGTTTTGTTATGGGGTGGGTGGGGGGCGGTGAGGGGCAAGGAAGCACAGAAAATGCCTTCCGACATTGTAACTACCACTGTGGCATGGAGACGGGATTCAAAATCTGTGAACCCAAAACAGAGGAGAAATCTTCTCCCACGGACGGCTCTGTCTTGTGTTTCAAGATCCACATTCCTCCCACCTCCTCCAGTGAATGGAGGGGTGAAAAACACACACTTTACAGTACCTACCCCACTCTCTTTCTGGTTGTTTATTTCCAAGGTGCTGGCAAATCAGCGTTCAGGGATAGGGTGGCCCGGACTCCTGATTTACAAGACTGATTTATAGGCCACAGTCAACTAGCTCCCAGATAGGGAGCCTTTGAATTGGCGCAGCACCTGAGAACCCAGCTTGAGGATGGTTGGTTTGTGGGGGTTTTTTTCCTTCTGATTAAAGGCTCTTCAATTCCTGACCACTTTCCTGATTGTCAGACTGGGGGGCTGTCTAAAAAAAGAAGCTCTTAACACATATTCTCTGTTTAAAAGGCAAGTACATCATTTTGCTTACTCTAATTCTGCCCCAGTCTCCGTTATTCAGTTTTTTAAAAAGCAATTACAATAATCAGTAATATTAATATTTTATTGTTTCATCCATTTATCTGTGCAGATTGCATTTATTTTATTATATTTCATTTACGAATTGCACCCTATGAAGCATTTTCACATCGCAAATATATGTAAAAAATTTCATATATAAAAAACAGTTTGGAACCGTTATGTGTCTTTAAGCGACAGGCAAGCCCCCCCTCCCCACGGTGACTTTCGGTGACTCAGTCTGACTTTGATTTTGATCTGGAGTGAGTGGGATGGCAATTTGAGACAGGGGTTTCTCAGTGGTGACCCCTAAAATGCTTTCTCTATGGAGATCTGACTGGCGCTCTTTTCTCTACTTCTGGATTAGGAACATGTTCTAGGTCAGGGCCTCACAACTGATTTTATTCATCAAAATAAAAAGTAGTCATTTTAAGCACCCCCTTCCACACACACACACACACACACACACACACACACACACACACGTGTTTATTGCATATTTATGCAGCTTGGGCTTGATAAAAGCTGATCTTCTGAAATATATTTTTGCTGCAAAATAAAAATAAAAATCAGACCCCATAAAAAAATCTGCATCAGCCCCACCTCATGCTGCCTCCTCCATTTACCCTCTACTAAAAATAGGAGCATGGGAAATGGGAAATGGCAGTGCAATATGTACCACAGGAATTTTATTTATTCTGTTTCCCTCATCCTTCATCCCTGGACTTCCCCAGAGAAGTCCATCAATAACATTTGAGTCAAGATCCTCAGTGGTTGTGCTCCTTTTTTCTGTTTGAACAGTTTGCTCATATCTGTATATCCAGATATATTTTGGCATGCACCTTTCACTTGATGAAATCATAGAATCACAGACTTGGATGGGACCACGAGGGTCATCTAGTCCAGCCCCTGCAATGCAGGAATCTTTTTGCCCAATGTGGGGCTCAAACCCACAACCCTGAGAGTAAGAGTTTCATGCTTTTACTGACTGAGCCAAACCTTTAAAATTTGCACACAACACGAGTACTGAAACACAGCCGATTTGCACATATCTGAATTTGGCAGTGCAGTTCTGCCACTAAACAATGCTTCCCAGAATTCATATATGTCAGGGAACTGCCATCAGAGCATCAGGTGGTGGAGGGACTCAGGCAGGATGAAAGAGACTCAACTGCTGAAGCAGGGACCAGCAGGGGGAGGAGTGGGTCTCTGAGGGAATGCGAGCAGGAGGGAGGGCTCAGGGAGGCTTCCAGCGAGAACAGTGGGGAGGTATCGGAGTCTCCCATAGGGAGACCCATACCTCGCAGGAAACTGTCACGCCGTGAGTCCAGGAGACGCGTTTCCGTTAAGGAACTTCTTTGCTGGAAACGCTTCCGCAGACAGCCACTGTCGGACTCTACTAGTGACTAGAGCAGACATGTCTGAGGAGCTCCGTCACACACGGAGGTTTGTGGGGGCGCACAAACTCTGAGGGAGCACGTTTTCACGCACAAGCAGCTAATCAAACCCTCACAGCAGTCCGACAGTCTTTGTACGCTGCCTGTGCAAGAGAAGGCATCATGAGCGAACCAACCGGAACCGGAGGAGCAGGGGCTGGAGCTGGTCCAAGCTTGGAAGATAGATACCGAGCGTTGGAGGTTCAACTGGCCCTGCAGACGGCGAGGCTGGAGGAGAGAAGGGCTCAGGATGCAGACAAGAAGGGGAGAGCCACTCAACTCCCCAGAAAGGTACCAGGATTGGTGCAGAAATTTGGGGGGGACCCCAAGGACTACCATGCTTTTAGGACAGAGATGCAATATGCCCTTAATGTGCAGTTCGATGAGTTCCCTGATGAGGAATCGCGAGTTGCTTTTGTAATTGGGCATCTTGAGAAAGGGGCTAGAGACTGGGTTCGACCCCTAATGGCAACGCACAATGACATACTAAAGGACACAATGAAGTTCTTTCGTGCAATGGATATCATGTTTTCCAGCGATATTGAGGAAGGGGTGGTGCGCAGACAGCTAATGGCTTGTAAGCAGGGGAGTCGATCTGTCCGTGAATATTGGACTGAGTTTACCATGCTGATTCACAGACTGAGTTGGGATTTATCGGCGGCACCCGTTCAAATGCTATTTGAAGAAGGTCTTTCTTCGGGGGTGAAAGACGAGCTGGCACGGAGCCCCAGGGCGGAGTCTATGGATCAGCTGACCAAATCTGCGCTGACCATAGGAGCGCGGCAGGAGGCAAGAGCCTTGGAGAGGCGGGAAGGGAGAGGGGAACGTTGGAAGGAGTTCCGCATTCCAGACATTCCTGAGCCAGCTTTCCCGCCGGCAGAGCCGATGGAAATCGGAACAGCGCGCGCGCGCGCATTTTCAAAAACCAGCGAGGGAGTTAAGAAGGAGGGAAAGGGCCCCCGGAAATGCTATCTCTGCCAACAGCCAGGCCACTTTGCCAGAGTCTGCCCCCAGAGGAAGGAATGGCAAGGGATGGTGGGAGCTGTTGAGGGGGGAGAAGAAGGGGGAGCGGAGCAGGTAAAAGCCAACGCCTGGTTGCCACAATTGGGGCACTGCAGCCAGGCCAAAGAGCAGTGAAAGTGCCCGTGCCAGAAGCTCCTCGACCTGCTCTAGTGATTGAAGTGTCGCTAGAGCTGCAGAATGGGCACCCCCTAAAAATAAAGGCGCTATTGGACTCAGGCAGCTCCTGCAATTTTATGAGCAAGGAGTTTGCTGCTGAACACCAGATACAGACCATCCCTTTAAGCAACCCCCTGCAGGTGACCACGATTGATGGCAGGGAGTTGTTGGGAGGAGGAGTCCGCTTGCAGACTGTCCCAATGATAATGAGGGTGGCAAGGCACACAGAACTGATAGCGTTTAATGTGGCCACCCTGGGAGGCGCTCCCATTATTTTGGGAATGAGCTGGCTAGCTCTACATGATCCGCTGGTTGGCTGGCATCAAAGAGTGGTGTCCTTTGGTTCAGCACATTGCCTAGAACACTGCAAAGGGGAGAAGGGTTCAGTAGGGGCCCAAGCCACCCTAGCAGGGACTGAAGTAATGGGGAAGGTGAAGGTACCACCACAGTATGCAGATCTCAGCGACGTGTTCAGCGAGAAGGAAGCTGACCAACTACCACCTCATAGACCCTTTGATTGTCAGATCAATTTACTCCCTGGAGCACAGCTTCCCGTGGGCAAGTTGTATGCCATGTCAGACAGGGAAATGCAGGAGTTGCGAGGGTTCATTGACAAGAACCTGAAGAGAGGCTTCATCAGAGAGTCCAAAGCAGCAGGGGGGAGCCCAGTGTTCTTTGTGGACAAAAAAAATACGGACAAGCCGAGACTTGTATGTGATTTTAGGCGGCTGAATGCAGTGACTGAACCGGTGGCGTTCCCTATGCCCAGAATTGATGATATTTTGACCATGGTGAGGAAGGGAAAGATTTTCACAAAGCTGGATCTAAGGGGGGCGTACAACCTGATACGCATAAGGAAAGGGGATGAATGGAAAACCACCATGTTTACCCCTTTGGGGGCGTTTGAATACCTCGTTATGCCATTTGGATTACAAGCAGGCTCCGCGTGTTTTCAATCTTTTATGAACCACGTGCTGGGCCCTTTGCTCTACAAGAATTGCGTTGCCTTTCTAGATGATGTGTTGGTGTATTCTGAGAATGAGGAGCAACATGTGAGAGACGTCAGAGAAGTGTTGAGCAGACTGCAAGCCAACAGGCTGTGGGTCAAACTGGAGAAGTGTCGGTTCCATACCAAGGAGGTGGAATTCCTGGGGTACCGCCTGTCAGACAAGGGATTGGCCATGGATCCCGGCAAGGTACAGGCAGTGCTGGAATGGAAAACACCCAAAACCAAGAAGGATGTGCAGAGGTTCCTAGGGTTTGGAAACTTTTATCGTAAGTTCATCCGCAACTTCGCCCATCTGACGGCGCCCATCACTGACTGTCTCAGCAGTAAGAAGAAGTTTGTATGGACGGCGGAGGCGGAGCGAGCGTTTGAGGAACTGAAAAGGGCCTTCGCCTCTGAAGAACAACTTCTGCATGTGGATTTACGAAAGAAGCTAAGGGTTGAAACAGACGCATCTGACAGAGCCATAGGGGCGGTGCTTCTTCTGCAGCCGGGGAAGGAGGAGTCGGAGTGGCGTCCGTGTGCCTTCTTCTCGCGGAAGCTGAACAAATCCGAGAGGAACTACACGGTGTACGACCGAGAACTGCTTGCTATTCATGAGGCGTTCCGGAGATGGAGGCATCTGCTAGTTGGTGCACAACATAAAGTGCAAGTGTGCACGGACCATAAAAATCTAGAGTACTGGAGAACGGCGCGAGTGCTCAACCAAAGGCAGTTGAGATGGGCCCAAGAGTTCTCCAAATTTAACTTTGAGATTTGTTATGTGCCAGGCCCAGAGAATGTTAGGGCGGACGCTCTCTCACGCAAACCTGAATATTTGGAGGGGGAGGGAGCACCCGAAGAAACCCATATCATTCCAGAGGACCGCTGGGTGTGTGGGGGGACTTTGGTGGGGCAAAGGGAATTGGTAGAGGGTACGGTGCAGGATGCATACGCCCAGGGGAAACTCAGGGATCTCAGAGGGGAGGAAGACAAACCCGGTGGTTTTGAGGAGAGAAATGGGGCATTGTATTATAAGGGAGCGTTATATATACCTGAAGGGGAATTGAGGGAGAAAGTACTCAAGCAGCTGCACGATAGCCCCACAGCAGGGCACTTTGGGCAACACAAAACCATGTGGCTGGTTACCAGGGAATTTTGGTGGCCCAAGGTCAGGGAAGATGTGCGGGAGTATGTGAGAGGGTGTGAACAATGCCAAAGAGCCAAGGGGGAGAGGCAGGCGCCGGCTGGTTTATTAGAACCACTGCCCACACCTGAGAGACCGTGGGAAGCAGTGGCAATAGATTTCATGACTGATCTGCCAAGGTCTAGAGGGAAAACAGCCATCATGGTTGTAGTAGACCTGTTAACTAAAATGGCCCACTTCATAGCCTGCTCACATGCGGTTACAGCAGAAGAAACCGCCAAATTGTTTGTAGAGAATGTGTTTAGGTTGCATGGCGCCCCCTTGAGGGTGGTTTCAGACCGAGGGAAACAATTTACTTCCAGGTTCTGGAGGAAGCTCATGAGCTTACTGCATGTAGAGGTTAATTTCTCGACGGCCCGTCATCCTGAAACCAACGGGCAGGCGGAAAGAGCAAATGGGGTTCTCCAACAATATTTGAGGTGTTATGTTAATGACAGAGAGAATGATTGGGTGGAGAAGCTGGCGTTGGCAGAATTTGCCTACAACAATGCAGAGAACGTGTCCACGGGGATGAGCCCCTTTTTGGCTAATCACGGGTGCCATCCCAGAGCCTTCCCTGGGGGGGAGGGGGAGAACTGGAGCGTTCCAGCTGCAGAACAGTTCGTGGAAGAAATGGAAGCGATCCATCGCCAGCTCCAACTCAACTTAAACAGGGCTAAGGAGGAATATAAGAGGCAAGCAGACAAAAACAGAAGGGAAGGTGAAAGCATCAGGGTGGGGGACCAGGTGTGGCTGTCAACCCAAGGGTTGCCATTCAAAGGAGGTTGTAAGAAATTAAGACCCAAAAGGCTGGGTCCGTTTGAAGTCATACAGCAGGTCAATCCAGTGGCTTTCAGGCTCCGGTTACCGAACCACATGAAGCTGCACCCAGTTTTTCACAGGTCGTTGCTGTCACCGTATAGAGGAGACAGTGAGGGGAGGGTCACTAGGGGACCAGCAATGGAGGAGAAGGAACACAGCTACCATGTAGCGGAGATCCTCGATTCCAGGTGGAAGGGAGATCAAGTAGAGTATTTGGTAATGTGGGAAGGGGAACCGGAGTCGGAAAACACCTGGGTTAGGGCAGAGGATGTCAATGACGAGGTTTTAATAGAGACTTTTCATCAGAGGTTCCCACGTAAACCTCAGCCTGTAGCGAGGTTCCGAAGGGAATACTTTGCCACCACCGACGAGGAAGAGGAGTTGGAGGGGTTCCCAGATTCTGAAGAGGAGGAGGATTCAGCTGGCCAGGACGACGATCGATGGAGAGAATTGTTCGAGACGTCAGAAGATGAGGAAGATTCGTTTCGGGGTTTTAGCCCTTCACCTCCCAGGGGGGAGGAATTGGGAGGGGGTGAGGGGGGCCCTGGAGGGGAGGTGGATGTCAGGGAACTGCCATCAGAGCATCAGGTGGTGGAGGGACTCAGGCAGGATGAAAGAGACTCAACTGCTGAAGCAGGGACCAGCAGGGGGAGGAGTGGGTCTCTGAGGGAATGCGAGCAGGAGGGAGGGCTCAGGGAGGCTTCCAGCGAGAACAGTGGGGAGGTATCGGAGTCTCCCATAGGGAGACCCATACCTCGCAGGAAACTGTCACGCCGTGAGTCCAGGAGACGCGTTTCCGTTAAGGAACTTCTTTGCTGGAAACGCTTCCGCAGACAGTCACTGTCGGACTCTACTAGTGACTAGAGCAGACATGTCTGAGGAGCTCCGTCACACACGGAGGTTTGTGGGGGCGCACAAACTCTGAGGGAGCACGTTTTCACGCACAAGCAGCTAATCAAACCCTCACAATATATTAGGGTGCAATGTGCACAAAAAATGAAAATAATAGTGAAAATAATTCATTATGTTAGGAAAAATTGCTTGCAAAAATGTCTACACTCCTCAAAGTTGCATACAAAAATATGTGTATTAGATAGCCTCATACAGCTGTTTTTAGCTGGCGATATAAATTTTACTGATACAGTAAAACTTTCATAAACAGACTTTGTGCGTGAAGTCTGGTCTATCCAAAGCAAAATTCACCAATCCCGAGGATAAGCGTGAGTATTGGGTTTTATGAAAAAGTAGAGCATCCAAGAAGATTCTTCTAGAAGCCTTCTCAGAACTTCTCAGCCTCCTCGTCACTACCTCCTCCTAGTATCTCATCTCACGTCTTCCAGAGTTGAGCTGTGTTGAACTCTTGCTCAAGTGAATCCTGGTATTATGGGCTTTCAGTTAAAAGGGGCCTGACAACTCAGATTGTCTGATCTCCCAGAAGAAATCTCTCCCACCTCAGTGGCCCAGAGGTCTAAAAATGTCTGGCTGAGAAATTAATATAGCAGAACAAACATCTGCTCTGGCACCCACCCGGTGCCTCACGATGCTCCAATATAGATGCAGCTATCTGACGAGGCTTTGAAAGAGCGGCTTTCATAAGCCTCAAGCTTAGCATAGGTGTTGATTCTGGCAGTGGCTCCAAAAGCGACAGTACACTAACTCCTAGTTCTTGGCAGTTTCCATCGGAGAACACTCCTTCATATCATACCTTCAAGCAGGGGTAAATCACACCATCGCTGCGTGCCATATGAGATCATATCTTAAATCCATCACTGAGCCACATGATATAGACTGTTGTGTGATGTAGTGATAGCTCAATGGAAAACAATGATAGTTGCTGGGACTCAACTGGTGGCAACGAAACAACATATACAGTTATTCTTTGTGTGTGTGTTTTATCTTTTTTATGGGGTGTTAGGAAAGGTGTAGTACTTCTGGTGGGGGACACATCATGCTCCTTCTGGGGTAGTTTGTCCACCTTTGGTCCCTATCCTGCACTCAGCTGTCACCTGTGGCTCCTAGAGGCTATCAGCATGTGAGAGTGGCGACACCTGGGAAACGGCTTTGACTGGCCAGCTAAATATCAGACATCAGGGAATCTGATTCCCCTCCCTCATGGCTGGCAGCCAGAAAGGGGAAGACAAGATGTTCTTGTTAGGATATTTCCGTTCCACCTTAAAAGGGAGTAGGATGTTTGTGTCACAGCCTGCGTATTTCCTGTTCACAGGGTGTTTATGTTTGCTATTGCTTTAGTTTTCTCTCTCTGTCGGAGTCACTGACGCAGGCAGTCATGTCTTTCTTTGTTCTGACCAACGCTGAATAAAGCTTGTAAATAATGCTCTCCTGAGTGCAACTTCTGCTGTGACTATCTGCTGATAGAGTGTGCATGAGCTCTAGAATGTGGCAAGATAACTTCTAGAAACTCATGTCGCTAATCGATGATACTGCGTGCCTACCAGAGATCGATGGATCATCC
This sequence comes from Podarcis bocagei, assembly GCF_964188305.1. Lineage (NCBI taxonomy): Eukaryota > Metazoa > Chordata > Lepidosauria > Squamata > Lacertidae > Podarcis > Podarcis bocagei. Next base: position 43,586,974 of record NC_138139.1, read on the forward strand.
GGCACACGGCTTGGGGCCATGATGGACTTTATCTCCCTGGCAGTATCCCAACAGTTCTTACCATAGTATTTTATTCAATATTCACAAAGAGTGGCGGATGATGCCGCTTCTCAGGTAATGGCGTTGCTCCGAGTAAAGTCCAACCCCCTCTGTCTCTCCTATTCTATGTCATCCCTGTGCTGGCTTAACTGTGCTTTCTGCCTCTGAGCTTTCTGTTCTACTACTCTCAATGCACGCCAGGTCCTGGGGGGGGGGTCAGGAATGCTGTCTAAAGGCACTGAGTCTGCCTCTGAATTGTGACCTTCTGCAAACCACGGTTCTAAATCTATACTGTCTTCCTCTTCTTGGGGAGGTTCAGGAAGGGGGGGAGGTTCACCATTCCTCCTCCGTCCAGTCCCTGACACTAAACCAGGTAAGGGTAGCTGATGGGTCTCAAACCTTTGGTGAGTTAGGGATTTCCTCTGCATACAAAAGCAGGCTCTTATGGATTGAGCAGACAAGACCAATATTGGGCCCAGCGGTCAAGAAGGTGGTTTCTGCATGCGCTGTACAGGGAAGTCACTTACAGACTCATTGTTAAAACTGTGTTTATGGAAGACAATCTTACTCGGCTACGAGTGATCACCAAGTAGGAAGACAGGGAAGTGAAGGGCAAGATTAGACGCAGACACACAAAGATTTTTTTAATAAAAAAAAATCAAGACTCCTTGCGCACCACTCCACTCCCCCTTTCTTCCCATCCAGGACGGCCCTGCCCTGTTCCTGTACCCGAGAGACAACACATCATACAAGGCTGGGCCTCAGCAGTGGTACCCTCTCCCTCTCCTCTTCCTCATCTGTTTTCCAGCAGCCGCTATGAGCTGCCCAAGGGACGAGGCGGGCACTGGAAGCCACGGAGAGGCAACAGGGCGCTCCCTCACCTCTGCCAAGGACAAGCACCAGCTCATTGTCCTCCCCAAGCTCAGTGGCAGCAACGCTGCCAGGTCAAATAGTGACATTTTGGGTTCAAATTAGAAGCCAGGATGGCTTCTGTATTTTTGGGACTGTCCCTGGAAAATAAAGACACTTGGAGGGTATGATCTCTGGGTTTCAGCCTCTCTACCCAGCAGCCAAGATGGTTCCCGCCTCTGTTCTCCTTTCTTGTTCCCAGCAATCCCTGCTCCTTGCAAAAGGACACTCTTTTCCGGTAATAATAATAATAATAATAATAATAATAATAATAATAATATCCATTCTCAAGGAAATCAGCTCTGAGTGCTCACTGGAAGGACAGATCCTGAAGCTGAGGCTCCAATACTTTGGCCACCTCATGAGAAGAGAAGACTCCCTGGAAAAGCCCCTGACGTTGGGAAAGATGGCGGGCACAAGGAGAAAGGGACGACAGAGGACGAGATGGTTGGACAGTGTTCTCAAAGCTACCAGCATGAGTTTGACCAAACTGCGGGAGGCAGTAGAAGACAGGAGTGCCTGGCATGCTCTGGTCCATGGGGTCACGAAGAGTCGGACACGACTAAATGACTAAACAACAACAATAATAATTTATTATTTATACCCTGCCCATCTGGCTGGGTTTCTCCAGCCACTCTGGGCAGCTTCCAACGAAACACTAAAATACAATAACCTATTAAACATTAAAAGCTTCCCTAAAGAGGGCTGCCTTCAGATGTCTTCTAAAAGTTTGGTAGTTATTTTTCTCTTTGACATCTGATGGGAGGGCATTCCACAGGGCGGGTGCCACTACTGAGAAGGCCCTCTGCCTGGTTCCCTGTAACTTGGCTTCACGCAGTGAGGGAACCTCCAGAAGGCCCTCGGTGCTGGACCTCAGTGTCTGGGCAGAATGATGGGGGTGCAGACGCTCCTTCAGGTATACTGGGCCGAGGCCGTTTAGGGCTTTAAAGGTCAGCACCAACACTTTGAATTGTGCTCGGAAACGTACCTCACCCGTCCCCCATCACCTTGGTAACCTGCCAATTCTTCTATCTCTGCCCACTCCTCAGACCTGGGGGGAAGGAAAGCTCTTTTGCACTGTCAATGGCCCTTATTGACCCAGTGCCGTTTCTTAGCGGTTCGGCATTCGACTAGCCTGGCTGCTTTGCCTGAACCTCCTTGCTTGGCACAGTTCTGCAGCCTGCATTTTCCCTTATCCCAAATATGAGCAAGATTCCAACATTCATTAATTTCTTGAGTGTGTGTGTGTGTGTGTGTGTGTGTGTGTGTGTGTGTTCCCCTCCAAACTTATAACACTCTATTCATTTTCTCCATGCCATGTATCATTTTATAAGCATTATCATGTCACCTCTGCCTTTTCTCTAAACTAAGAAAAGCCCCAAATCCTGCAATCTTTCCTCACAGGGGAGTTGCTGCTTCATCCCTGCCTAGATCATTTCGGTTGCCCTTTTCTGAACCTTTTTCCAGCTCTGCAAGGTAAGCTCAGCCCCTCACCCTTTGAAATTATAAAGACGTTCCAAAGTGGTCTGTGAGTGGAACAGGGGAAAAAAACACAGAAGTATGATAAAAATGAAGGCGTAAAGATAAGCAAGGGCAATGCTGAACAGAGATCTTGACAGTTCTGCCTACATATTGTTGTTTAGGACTATGAGCCAGCAAAGACTATCTATGCAGTATAAACATGCTGGGCAATTCTTGAAAAATGTTCTGAACTGCTTATTGAAATTTAAACAAAGCTTACGGCAGGATTATACTCTGTTTGAATGCATACAACTGACTAAGCCATGGTGGTGAGTTGCTGAGGCAAGAATGGAGCACCTTTTAGACTTCTACTCTGCCTGTCATTCTTAGGAGCCACTCAAGGATCCATTGGGGCTGGTAGGGTGTAAGGCAGGAGGCTAACAGTAGGTGGAGCCAGAGACAATGGCAGACAGAGCCAATGGATTTTGGTGTGGCAGTACTCCACAAGGCCTAATGGACCAGCCTTCACTGCAGAGGAGTTCCTGAGACTCTGATAAGTGGAGCTTCAGCTTTTGAATGCAACAGAGACAGTACGTTTCAAGGTATTTATTAAGAGTAAAGTTTCTACATCACTACAAGGCACGTTGCAGATTTAGTTGGTCAACATGGTACCATTTCCAGCATCTGAATAGTCGCTTTCATGATCTTTCCCCCGTGTGGGAAACCTGTAACCTTCCTGGTGCTGCTACATCACAACTTATGGGAAAGGCCCATTGCTCAGAGCATGTGGAAGGGGAAAGTCTTAGGTTCAGCCCCCAGCATCTCCAGGCACGTCTGAGAGACCCTCCCAGACCCTCCAAGTGCCCCTATTTTCTAGGGACAGTCCTGGGTTTACAGAAGTCATCCCAGTTTCTGATTTGAGCCCAGAATGTCCCGCTTTTCCTTTGGAGGTCCCTATTTTCATCAGGGAAGTATTGGAGGATATGGAGTTATGCAACCCCAGAGCCCAGGAGATATCTTCTGATAGCTTCTAAGTATACAACCATTAGAACATATCTGAAGGCTGCCCTACATAGTTTAACAGGGGCTGATGCGCGTTGCAGTCCATCAACAGTGGTCCGCAGGCTCCCCAACTTTAACATTTGCCGATTTATGTTGGGTTTCTCTGTCATTCAATATGATGCCCACAGAATATCTGGACCACATGCTCTGAATTTTAATGGTTATTCTAAGATCTGCCAATATATGTCTGAACAAAAGGCCTTCTGGCTTGTGACCTTTTCCAGAATGACAAAATAAAGGACTGACAGAGTGGTTTGTTCAGGGATATTGAGCAGCTTTAAACAGGCTGTCAAGTTGTTTGGGGAATGATATTTTGGACCAACCTGCCAGTAACCTCTTCCCACTTCCTTTTGCATAGACTGCTGGGAGCCTGGCCCTATGGAGTTCAGGGCTACCAAAGCAGCCCCAATGGTGTCTGTTTCTCTGCCAGCAAGTTGGGGCTGAGACATAATCCCTCACTCATGACTAGGATAACGTTATTAATCTAGTCTGTTAACTCTGGGGGGGGGGGAATGGCTTTTCCATTTACAGTGCTATAGAGCAGTTTCAGATACTTAGACGCTTCTTCTTCTTAATGGACTACTGTCTTCTCTTGTCTGGCTGTCAGTAGGCTACATTAATATTAATCCCCCTGTCAGATAATGCAAAGTGTATCTTCCAAAAGCAAACTTGTAGGTATTCTCTGCAATAATTCTGCACAATGCCTCAGAGATTCTATGTATCAGACAATGCCACTGATTGTTCCCTATTGTTTAACCCTCAAATCAAATTACTAGCCCAATTTCAATAGCCTTTGCTATGGGTTTCACAGTGAGGTTCATATGTGTGCGTGTGTTTAAAGTTCTCTAAGGCAGTTTGTACTACACTAGGGATGCGTGGTAGACCTCTGTGAGACTCTGCTGGTCTGATCCTAACTCCTTTCCGTATCTTTCAAAGAAGCTTTGATGTTCCTCCTGAGAAGGAGCCACCAATTTTCATCCAAAACTTTTGAAAAGAGCTCTTTAGGTGAAATTTGGTGGCAATGCTATAGGCCAGGGATGTCCAACAGGTTGATCGCGATCTACCGGTTGATCGTGGGATATCCCTGGTTGATCCTGGGCGATCGCAGGACCCTGATTACCCCCCCAAAAAAGCTCGACTTTGGGCAATCCAATGGGTAGATCGCTGCCAGTTTTTTTTTTTACAGTGGGAGTAGATCGCAGTCTCTTGGAAGTTGGACGTGCCTGCTACAGGCCAGGCCTTTTGTCCATTTGAGCAACCTTCAACTTCTTGACATTATCTGTCTCCATCGGAACATGACACTTGGAGATGTGGGTCATAGCAGAGACTTGGCTAAATGGTTTGCCTTCCTTGGATTGTCTAAGATCAGCCTTTTGTTTTGGACTACAACTCCCATGAGCCCCAACCAAAATGACTAATGGCTGGTGATGATGGGAGTGGTAGTCCAACACTATCTGGAAGAAACCAGCCTAGGGAAGGATGCCTTAGAAACTTTTTCATACCCCTCCAACATTTCTCCAATGAAAATAGGGATGTCCCATTCCATAATGATAATTTTACTATTTGAACCCCACACATCTTATCGGGTTGCCCCATCACCCTGGGCAGCTTACAACATATATAAAAACATAATAAAACATTAAACATTTTTTTAAAAAAATCCCTATACAGGATTGCCTTCAGCTCGGGGATTGGATAACTCCATACCCCCCCAACATTTCTCCAATGAAAATAGGGACATCCTAAGGAAAAGCAGGACATTCCAGGATCAAATCAGAAACCGGGATGGCTTCTCTAAATCAGGGACATTTCTGGAAAATAGGGACACGGGGTGTGAGTTTTCTTTTGTGAGGAACCCCTGCATTTCTTATAATCAGCTCCAGTAAAACTGTTTTCTGTCCCATTGACCTTGAGCAGGAGCTCTCCACGCTGCAATGTTTTGTTGTAGGGTGATGTTGTAGACTCTCCTTCCTTGGAGCTTTTCAAACAGAGGTTGGATGGCCATCTGTCATGGATGCTTTATCTGAGATTTGACATGTTGGATGGTATGGCATTTTTCATTTCATTGTGCCCATGTGCTTTTATTCTTTTCATCTTTAACTGTATTACCTGGGTGGGTACGATTTCACAGACAGCAAAACAGAAAAGCCTTCTCTCTGATAAGAATAAGAATAAGAATATTAATGATAATAATAATAATTTATTTGTACCCTGCCCATCTGGCTGGGCTTCCCCAGCCACTCTGGGCGGCTTCGAACAAAGATTGAAAATACATTAAAATGTCACACATTAAAAATTTTCCTGAACAGGGCTTCTATGACAAATGAAAGTCTTAACCCCCAAATGAATTCACAACTAATTAAAATTCAGTATGGCCGCAGGACTTACAACAGTTCCCATCCTTCTTTCAGCTATGTTAAGATGGCTTGACTGTCCTTTGTATTCTCTTAAGGTAAACCTCATTTTCTTGTGGAAGGAAGACAGTTCCATAAGGTCAGTGGCCATCTTTAATCTGTGGGACAGGAGGCCGATGGCTTGCTTGCTTTTTAAATGGTTATTCAAGATGGCACTTTCCTCACCCGACTTCCCCAGACGGATTGTTGGCCTCCGTAAACACTGAGCTGATTAAACCAGGTTCCACCCAAATACTGCCAAAGTAAGATCCTTCCTGAAAATCAAAAAGGTCACAGAACATACAAGACCTGAGTTCTGTTTTAACTTCAGCTTTACAGAGAACAGGAGGGGGATCAGAAATAACAGATAACACAAGCCTTCAGGTTTACTGTAAGGTCATTAAGACCCAGAAGAATCCCCGTTGGGTAAGATCAAAGTCCCCTCTAGACACACTGGCAGTGCGATGCCCACTTTCCTGTGAATAAGCCCCAATTGAACCAATGACGCTTACTTCTGAATATAGGATTACCATGTAAATTGCCTATCCCTGTTGTTGTTGTTTAGTCGTTTAGTCGTGTCCAACTCTTTGTGACCCCATGGACCAGAGCATAGGCACTCCTGTCTTCCACTGCCTCCTGCAGTTTGGTCAGACTCATGTTTGTAGCTTCGAGAACACTGTCCAACGATCTCGTCCTCTGTCGTCCCCTTCTCCTTGTGCCCTCCATCTTTCCCAACATCAGGGTCTTTTCCAGGGAGTCTTCTCTTCTCATGAGGTGGCCAAAGTATTGGAGCCTCAGCTTCAGGATCTGTCCTTCCAGTGAGCACTCAGGGCTGATTTCCTTCAGAATGGATAGATTTGATCTTCTTGCAGTCCATGGGACTCTCAAGAATCTCCTCCAGCACCATAATTCAAAAGCATCAATTCTTCGGTGACCAGCCTTCTTGATGGTCCAGCTCTCACTTCCATACATCACTACTGGGAAAACCATAGCTTTAACTATACGGACCTTTGTTGCCTATCCCTACTGACCCTCATCTATCCTTCAGAGGCTAAGGCCCCATCTACGCTATGCATTTGAAGCATCATAGAACCAGTGCTATATTTCTAGAAAAAGGGGGTGCTGGAACTCACCAGGGACTCCTCTTAGAATGGCATTGGTGTCCACCTGAGAGGGGCTGGAGCTGCATCCCAGTGAGTTCTGGCTGGGGGGAAAAGGCCCTGCACTGAATCATAGAATTGTAGAGTTGAAATGGACTCCAAGGGTTGCCTAGTCTGACCCCCTGCAATGCAGGAATCACAGCTAAAGAATTCCTGACAGATGACTATCCAACTTCTGCTTTAAAACCTCCAGTGAAGGAGAGGCCACCACTGCCCAGGGGAGTTTGTCCCACTTCTTCTTCCTGATGTCAGAATCAACTTTCTTGCAAATTGAAGCCATTACTTTGGGTCCTAGACTCCAGAGGAGGAGAAAACAAGCTTAATCCATCTTCTATGTGACGGTCCTTTAGATACAGTTGTACCTCCGCTTACATATCCCTCTGGATACGTAAACTTCGGGATGCGAAGGTGGCAAACCTGGAATTATTTTTCCGGGTTTCGCCATGCGTGCATGCGCAGAAGCGCAAAACTGCGCTGTGTGCATGTGCAGAAGCGCTAAACCACGCCACGCGCATGCGCCGAAGTGGTCCTCTGGTTGCGAATTCCCTGGGATGCAACCAGGCCTCCAGAATGGATCCCATTTGCAACCGGAGGTACCACTGTATTTGAAGATCGCTATCACACCTCCTCTCAGTATCCTTTTTTCCAAGCTAAACACACTTTAGCTGCAATTCCTTTTTGTAAGTTGAATTGCTTGGTTTGGGTCCTACCCATCTTGGTCGCCCTCCTCTGAACACTTCCAGCTTGTCCATATCCTTCTTAAATTGAGGTGCCCAGAACTGGATGCAGTACATCAAGTGTGGGGGGAGGGGTCTGATCAAGGCAGAATAGAGCGGTACTATTGCTTCCCTGTCCTATAATTGTTTTAGCTTGGGGGGGGGGTGCTGCTGCATCACTTTCAACAGTCATGGCTTCCTTCCAAAGAATTCTGGGAACTGTAGTTTCTTAAGGGTCCTGAGAGTTGTTAGGAGACTCCATATTCCCTTTACAGAGTGACAGTCCTCAGAAGTAAGAGGGTTAGACTGTTAAAGCTCTCCGGGAACGGTCCTTTTCTCCTTTGGGTTTTTTAATTATTATTTTTGCAGGAACCCAATTCCAATTCTTTAAATGTTAAAATTGACAGGAAACTAGGAATTGGCAGGAGTTAATCCAAACCACACCAAGATTATTATTATTATTATTTTGTAGTTGCTGAACAAGGGAGGGGACAGGATGTGGTGGAGCAACACTGGCAGCTAATAACCTGAATGACGGATTAACAAAAACTTGGCCAGGTTTGACTTGCCTTTTCAGCGGCAAAATTTCCAGCAAGTCGCTGCTTGCCTGAAGCGACAACTTTTCTTTCTGTGTTTAGCTGGAAGGAAAACAAGGGAAGAAAAGGGAGAGAAAGAAATTAATTTGTTCAGCCCTCATTTCAACTGTTCCCTCGTGCCAGTGTTATTTCAGTTTAAAGAGAAAGAAGAAAGCTAACAATATACCAGGTCTATGTTGGGGATGTGGTTCCCTTTCCCCTTTCCATTCTGCAGTCACTTTTAGAGAGGAAAGAAGCAGCCAATATAATTTCAAACCCAGAAGGGCACAAGCTGGAACATTGAGGGTAGAGCTGAGCTGAAACCTGAGAATATTTAACCTGAGAATATTTCTCCTGGATCGCCGAAGAATTGATGCTTTTGAATTATGGTGCTGGAGGAGACTCTTGAGAGTCCCATGGACTGCAAGAAGATCAAACCTATCCATTCTTAAGGAAATCAGCCCTGAGTGCTCACTGGAAGGACAGATCCTGAAGCTGAGGCTCCAATACTTTGGCCACCTCATGAGAAGAGAAGACTCCCTGGAAAAGGCCCTGATGTTGGGAAAGATGGAGGGCACAAGGAGAAGGGGACGACAGAGGACGAGATGGTTGGATAGTGTTCTTGAAGCTACCAGCATGAGTTTGACCAAACTGCGGGAGGCAGTGGAAGACATGAGTGCCTGGCGTGCTCTGGTCCAGGGGGTCACGAAGAGTCGGACACGACTAAACAACTAAACAACAACAACAACGAAACCTTAATATTTAACCTGATAATATTTCTAAGATTTTTCTTTTTCTCAGCCCACTAGAAAAAGAAAGCCACATATGAGAATTTTATATCTTTTTAAAAAAATATTTTTTATTGCTCAATTTCCACATAACCAATTATCAAACCATATAATCACCTACATAATTCCCCCCCCCCCACAAGGACTTCCCTCAGCTCTTCTCCCTTATTTCGCTGCACATATTTTTTCTGCATATTATAAAATTCTATATATCCTTGCATATCTGTCCATCACGTTATCAATAAATTTGTGTATGTTTATTCAAAACCTGCCAAGGAGTCCAGTTCATTTTGTTGTGTTTTTAAATAATTTGTGTAAAGTTCCCATTCCTCCTTGAAGTCACAGTTGTCCTTGTCTCACAATTTGTATGTCAGTTTAGCCAGTTCTGCATAGTTCATCAATTTCTCTTGCCACTGTTCTTTTGTCGGAGTTTTCTCATTCTTCCATCCTTGTGCTATCAAGACTCTTGCTGCTGTTGTAGCATACATAAATAAATTCTTTATTTTCCTTGGCAGGTCTTGCCCTCCAGTCCCTAACAAAAATGCTTCTGGTCATAGAATTTTATATCAATATTCTCCACTGTTCTCCTTCTCAGGGTTGCAGGGGTCTTATGGGAGAGGTAGCACCTTGGATAGGGGACACGCCATGCTCCTTCTGGGGTAGTTTGTCCACCTTTGGACCTCACCCTGCACTCAGCTCTCCCTCGGGGTTCCTAGAAGCAGTCAGCATGAGACAGTGCCTAAAAATCAGTTTAGGGGGAAAATCCATCCAATAAACATTAGATGATCACCAGGGCTAGCTGGCTAAATTAGTCCTATTTGGGCCAGCAAGGAGACTAGGGGAGAATTAGCTGTGGGATCCCAGAGCGGGTAATCTTCATAAAAGGGGGAAGGGGAGGGAAGGAAGGGGGATAAAAGATCAGGCTAAGTTCAAATTGAAAACCAGGTGGAATAGCTCTGTCTTAGAGGCCCTGCGGAAGGAAGTTAAATCCTGCAGGGCCCTGGTCTCATGGGACAGAGCATTCCACCAGGTAGGAGCCATCACTGAGAAGGCCCTGGCCCTAGTGGAGGATAATCTGACTTCCTTAGGGCCCGGGACCTCTAAACTATGATTATTCATGGACCTTAAGGTCCTCTGCGGGGCATACCAGGAGAGGCGGTCCCGTAAATACGATGGGGCTCATCAACCTGGGAAGGTAGCCCATCCAGGAGAAGGAAATCTCCGACCTAAACCTCTGCTGCCTTGTGGCTATCCTCATTCATGGAGTAAACCCTGAAGAAATATATGTACCCGCTGATTTGCAGGGTATCTTTGAGAGAAGAAAAAGGCTACACAAATCCAGAGTGAAGTCCCTAAGATGGTTTATTGTATGCCTACTTCCGGCAACTCATGCAACCAAGCTGGTGCCAAACATCTTGCTCTGCTTTCTGTTGGACCACATCAGCAAGGCCAAGAGGAGAGTCTCATCATCTGGGCAGCCCAGGATCTCCATACACACTGCCCAGACTTGCACCCCAGAGAGGTCATTTCGGTGCTGCTAAAGCAGCAAAAGCAACTCGAGAGGCAGCAATTACAAGTTACTGGTCTTCAGCCACAGCAGTTTGACCACCACTGAAGGCGCACTCCATTGTCTCTTAAAACAGACTGATGCCAGCACCATCTACAAACCCTCTTGGATGTTAAGATGGGGCAGAAGGACTTAGCGGTTCTGTTGGCCTTGGACATTTGGAGGATGGCAGCTTGGGAAAGGGCATTCCCTTGGCCAACCCTTCAACTGTGCCTGGAACCTTCTTTAAATAGCTTCCATCATATGCTGAAGATGCATCTCTTTAACTTCGTCTCTGACACTTGAGGTATACAACTAATCCAGAATGCAGCAGCCAGACTGGTGACTGGGAACGGCTGCCGAGACCATATAACACCGGTCTTGAAAGACCTACATTGGCTCCCAGTACGTTTCCGAGCACAATTCAAAGTGTTGGTGCTGACCTTTAAAGCCCTAAACGGCCTTAGTCCAGTATACCTGAAGGAGCGTCTCCACCTCCATCGTTCTACCCGGACACTGAGGTCCAGCACCGAGGGCCTTCTGGCGGTTCCCTCACTGTGAGAAGCCAAGTTACAGGGAACCAGGCAGAGGGCCTTCTCGGTAGTGGCGCCCTCCCTGTGAAACGCCCTCCCACCAGATGTCAAAGAGAACAACAACTACCAGACTTTTAGAAGACATCTGAAGGCAGCCCTGTTTAGGGAAGCTTTTAATGTTTGATGTATCATAGTATTTTAATATTCTTTTGGAAGCCGCCCAGAGTGGCTGGGGAAACCCAGCCAGATGGGCGGGGTATAAATAATAAATTATTATTATTATTATTATTATTATTATTATTATTATTATTATTATTATTATTATGATTCACCTGAGTTGTGATTCTAATTTGTTCTAACCATTTTTAATACTGCATTTTGTATTCTGGTGACCTTCTGCTCTGGGTCCTTATAGGAAATAGGGTGAATGAATGAATGAATGAATGAATGAATGAATGAAATGGCACCAGCAGTAACCATAATGGCAGCCTGGCTTTACATTCTTTGACTACTACATCTGAGTTAGGTGGTTCTGTGGTCTAAACCATTGAGCCTCTGGGCTTGCCGATCAAAAGGTCAGCGGTTTGAATCCACACGATGGTGGTGAGCTCCCATTGCTCTGTCCCAGCTTCTGCCAACCTAGAAGTTCGAAAGCATCCTAGTGCAAGTAGATAAATAGGTACTGCTATGGCGGGAAGGTAAACAGTGTTTCTGTGCACTCTGGTTTCTGTCACAGTGTCCCATTGTGCCAGAAGCAGTTTAGTCATGCTGGCCACATGACCCAGAAAGCTGTCTGTAGACAAACGCCGACTCCTTTGGCTTGAAGCATGATGTGCACCACACCCCATAGTCACCTTTGACTGGCCCTAACCATCCAGGGATCCTTTACCTTTACCTTACGCCTGAGACATTCAAAATGCTGGCCAGGCTGACACCTCTTAAAGTGGCAATCTAAATATTAATAACAGAAAAAAGAAGCTATGCTTCTGATACTGCTAACAGTGATTCCCCCCCCCCCCACACACACACCTGTGAGAAACTGCTGGAAAATTTCACTGGAATTGTTTCCTCGGCTTCTCTGGCCACAGAGAGCAGGGTGCAGGTGGAGTTTTCAAGAGTCCATTTGCACATAGCTCAGTGGAGGGTTTTAGAAAACAAGAATGAAAGTCTATACAGGGCAGTAATTTAATGCATTGGTGGGATCTCTTCTTAAACAAAAGTCCTGTCACTACTCAGACAACAATCAGTGGCCTGTGCAACAGAGGGTCCTTTTCAATCTCTGCCTTTGCATTGTGTTCCTGAATTATTATTATTATTTTAACTGCAGTGAGAAATAGAAGAAGATGAAGAAAGCTCTTCACTTATCCCGTCATCCAAAAATGTCCGCCAAATAGATTCTATCATTTTCAGATAGCTTTTCTGGTTGTTGAGGGACAGATGAATTCATCTGCTGCATTTGAGTAAATAGTCTATCTCCATTTCCTGAAGACCTCCCTCTTTTTGGAAGGGTGGTGAAGAGGGAGGCTTTCTTTGAAACAAATGGAAGTTTATCCTTCAGGCCCTGCCTAAGGGTCCCCTTCTGCGAGAATTGTTTTTTTCCCACGGCATGATTAAACTATTCTATATGCCACCGGTCTGAGTCAGATGGTGAACTTTAAGTGAACCCTTCCATCTAAACCTCCAGTCATGACACCAAGCTTCCCCAATGCTCTGCTTGACCATTCTAAGTGGTTCATTATTAACTGCTTAAGCAAAGAAGATGGGCAATGGATTGGCGGAATGGAATCCTAACCAGTCAGACTAGTTCAAGCTTTCAGGGAGAAGTGGGGAGGGGAGCACAGCATCCGCGCTTATTAATAAGGCAATTAAGCGACCAGGACAATTGCCTAGAGAGGTCATAGGGATCAGGGTTTCATACCGTAAGTCTGATTCCTGATCCAGTGGGATAGAAGCAAACATTGGGATGCACCAAGTATGAAAAAGTGGGACACGGGTGGCACTGTGGGTTAAACCACAGAGCCTAGGACTTGCCGATCAGAAGGTCGGCGGTTCGAATCCCTGTGATGGGGTGAGCTCCTGTTGCTCGGTCCCTGCTCCTGCCAACCTAGCAGTTCGAAAGCATGTCAAAGTGCAAGTAGATAAATAGGTACCACTCCGGCGGGAAGGTAAACGGTGTTTCCACACCGTGCACTGCTCTGGTTCGCCAGAAGCGGCTTAGTCATGCTGGCCACATGACCCGGAAGCTGTACGCTGGGTCCCTCGGCCAATAAAGTGAGATGAGTGCCGCAACCCCAGAGTCGGCCACAACTGGACCTAATGGTCAGGGGTCCCTTTACCTTTACCATAAGTATGAAAAGCACAAAGGGAGAAATTGGGCTGTTCTGAGACAAATGGAATGTCATATGCCCTCAGCTCAATATGACCTCCCTCGACATATAATTCTGCAGGCCTCTCTTCTGCTTTGGTGAGACCACACTTAAGAGTATTGTGTCTAGTTCTGGGCACCACAGTTGTAGAAGGATATTGATAAGCTGGAATGTGTGCAGAGGAGGGGGACCAAGATGATCAAGGGTCTGGGAACCAAGCCTTATGAGGAACAGATGAGTGTGTTTAGCCTGGAAAAGAGGATACTAAGAAGAAGTGTGATAGCCATCTTCAAATACTTAAAGGATTGTCACATGGAAGATGGAGCAAGCTTGTTTTCTCCTGCTCTGGAGTCTAGGAACCAAACTAATGGCTTCAATTTGCAAGAAAGTTGATTCCGATATCAGGAAGAACTCTATGACGGTAAGAGCTGTTCAACGTTGGAATGGACTCCCTTGGAAAGTGATGGACTCTCATTCACTGGAGATTTTTAAGCAGAAGTTGCATGGCTTCAGGGATGCTTTAGTTGAGATTCCTGCATTGCAGCAAGTGGGACTAGATCCTACGATATTATGAATTCCCAGAGTGGTTTAACAATTAAGCCTCCTTCCTAGAGAACTCTGTGAAAACAGGATGCTGGACTAGATAGCCCATTGGCCTGATCCATCAGAGGTCTTCTCATGTTCTTTTGTTCTGATACTGAAATTAAGCCCAAGTGTATATTGCTGAAATGAAAGTACATTCTTGCCCTGTTCCCTCACCACCACCACCCCTCATTCTTGTGAACCCTAGACTGTAAGTTCCTCAAGACAAGGACCTCTTTTCTTGTCACTGTGTAGTCACGTACCAAAAGCATCAATGTTGTTGTTATTGTTTAGTCATTTAGTCATGTCCGACTCTTCGTGACCCCCTGGACCAGAGCACGCCAGGCACTCCTGTCTTCCACTGCCTCCCGCAGTTTGGTCAAACTCATATTCGTAGCTTTGAGAACACTGTCCAACCATCTCGTCCTCTGTCGTCCCCTTCTCCTTCATGGATCACTGCCTTGTCATGGCGAAGAGGCTTGAAGAACTCAGAGAAGCTATGAGCTATGGCGTGCAGGGCCACCCATGACGGACAGGTCATAGTGGAGAGTTTTGACCAAACGTGATCCACCTGGAGCAGGAACCGGCAAGCCACTCCAGTATCCCTGCCAAGAAAGCTCCATGGACAAAGACAACAGAAGCATCCATAGCACATATCAGTGATGATGATTATATCTCGATCTCAGCAATGGCAAGGTTTTTCAACATATGGCTATTGTATAGCCAGCAAAAGCTGTGTTCTGTACATTCCCTGGGAAAAAAGAAGACCAGTAGCTGAACCTGTCAATTCGGGGAGCTTGAAGTGTCCGAACTGACGTTGGCGGAGTTGCTCAAGCCTTTCCTTTATTCTCTCTCTCTTTCTTTTTAAAAGAAATAAAGCCACGTGGAAAATTTCCTTGGGGTTTGGATTTTTATTACCAACCTGAAACGAAGAACTGGGTCAGGCGGAGTTCAGCCGATGCCTGCGGATCATCTGCGTAACCTGGAATCCAGTTTATTATGTGAAAAACTTGGATTGTTTGTGGATTGGCAGCAGAAGAAGCTCCTTTGGGATACTCCGAGAATCTCCTTGCATTCCAGGGCTTAGCTTGCTTCAGATGCTATCGCTGGAAAGATGCTTTTCCATCTATTTCTTAAAGAACTTTGGGGAGGTGTTTTAGGGGGAAGGGATACATCAAACAAACAAACAAACAAACATGCTTTTAGCAGTCAACTCTTTTTCTAGAAGCAACAGCTACATCAGTGGCGTCCAGCGACATTTTTCCGTAGGGGAATGGTTAAGGTCAGAGGCACCAGCTTGTGGGTATGGTGTTGCGACGTCCTGACATTGTGTGTGTGATCATCACGCCTCCCACCCCAAGCTGGGCAAAAGCTCTGCAGGCTTTGAGAAGGAGGCACCAGGGCTCTGTCAGGATGCTGGAGCCTTCTTGCCTCCTTCCCCAAACTGGGCAGGCTTTGGGCAGGATGGCAGGAGGGCTCTTGGACCCATTGGAGTATTGTGCCTTCCTCCCTAAGCCAGGCAGAAGCTTCCTGGCCTTTGGGAAGGAGGCACCAGGGGAACATTTAGGGGACTAGCCTAGTCTCCCTAGTCCACTTACCGTACTCCACTCACCTACATTGCAGCCCTCATACTTAAGGTGGCCAGGCAGCAATGCACTGATTTCTTAAGGAAGCAGAGGAAGCTGTCACAACATGCCAGCAAGCTCCAAAAGTAGAAATGTGCTTTGATGAAGCTCACCTTCCTATGAAGCAGGTGTAGATCAGGTGACTCCTGGTAACCAATCAGACCAAGCAAAAACGCATCGCCATTCTGCTGAAAAACACCTCCCCTTTTCTGTGTAACCTGTCCTGATCATACATTGAGATATGGGATATAAACATTGAAAGGAAATAATAGAATATAATCTCCATATTGGTGTGTGTGTGTGTCTAAATTTATGGAATGTTCTCCCCATGTTGGTGTTGGTGTTAATGTTTTAGTCACTTTCTCTTGCCCAAGGCAAACCAAGGCAACAGACAACCAACCAACCAACCAACACAGATATATTAATGTTCCCTTTGCCTTATTGGAAACAAGACTTTTGGATTCCCAAGAGATCTGTGACTAGCTGGGTTGACCTCCCTGCTGACTGACATACCTAAAGCCCTCTGGATAAAAGCTTGGAAGTCTGACGTTGCCCAAATCTTGTACTTGTTCCTTTGGCAGAATACACAGAACATTGTCTCACACTTTGATTCATGTGTTGTGGACCTGCTCCCTTTCCCCCACTTTGCACTCATAAACACACACACAGAGCCCAGCTGTTCATCTTTTTGATCTTCAGCAAGCAGTATTTCTTCCAGAACTGGCAAATGATACTGATTCCTAACCAATGGAATTTTAGATTTTCCACAAAGGTCATTTACCCTCATTACTGTCTAGAAATGTTGAAATGCACACAGGCCAGTGTTTGCCCCGAAGAAGAAGAAGAAGAAGAAGAAGAAGAAGAAGAAGAAGAAGAAGAAGAAAGCCTATGGAATCAGAGGGGGGTATTCTGTATCTTGCAAGGACCATCCTCATTCAGTCTCCAGTTTCATCTTCCTCCTTGCATAAGAACCAGTGTGGTGCAGTGGTTAAGAGCGGTAGACTCGTAATCTGGTGAACCAGGTTTGTGTCTCCGCTCCTCCACATGCAGCTGCTGGGTGACCTTGGGCCAGTCACACTTCTCTGAAGTCTCTCAGCCCCACTCACCTCACAGAGTGTTTGTTGTGAGGGAGGAAAGGCAAGGAGATTGTTAGCCACTTTGAGACTCCTTCGGGTAGTGATAAAGCGCTCTTCTTCTTCTTCTTCTTCTTCTTCTTCTTCTTCTTCTTCTTCTTCTTCATCTTCTAAGAACATAAGCAGAGACTGGCTGCTGGCTGCAGCGGTGGAGGAAGCCACACGGGCACATGGAGCGGCACACCCAGGGGTGGGGTGCGCCGTCCATAGGGGTGGGGCGAGGGCAGGGCGAGCCACCCATAGGGGCGCACCGCAGGGCCTCCAGAGTCTGCCTGCCTCCTCCCACTCAGCCGCCCTACAGCTGAGGGGAGGAGGCAGTGGGTGGACCATTTGAGCAGCGTGGAGCCTGCACGTGCCCAAGCCACCGCGTCTCTCCCAGGAGAGACACGTGGCTTGGGTTTGCTGCAGGCCCCGCGGTGAGTGCCACCTGGCATTTTGTCACCCCCTCCCTCAGTGGTGACACCCGGGGCGGTCGGCACCCACTGCACCCCTCTTCTTCCGCCCCTGGCTGGATGACGCCAAGGTCCCATCTAGTCCACCATCCTGTTCTCATGGTGGCCAGCCAGTCTGCAAACAGAATCTCGCGCAACAACGCTCTCCTCACCTGTGATTCCCAGTTACTAGTATTCAGAGACACAGTGCCTGTGGTAGTGCAGGTAGAGACAGCCATAATGGAGGCTAGTAGCTTTATTCCCCGCGAACATCCTCCTTCTACACTGTCAGATTCTCTGCACCGCACCAGAGCTGCATATAGTACTCCCCAAGTGAAGAGGGTGGCCATACAAAAGAAGTAGGGGAGGGGGAATGTAGCTTTACAGAAGCAAGGGGTCAACTTACAATAGAAAGCCAAGATATGTTTGGAAGGATGCCATCCATGCTCCTGGCTTCATGTTTCATAAGGAATGTGACGTATCTCAGCATTCTTCAGAGGGGCTTCTGATCTTTCACAATCTTAATGCCACCAAGGGGGGGGGACCCCCTCAAAAGAATGCTTCAGCTCTCTGAAGCAGCTTAAAGAAACTGCAGGTTTCTCAGCACCTTAAAGAAAAGATCTTCAGCAATATCTCAAGTAAAGTATTGCCAGAAGGTCACGGGAGAACGTTCCTCATTCCCAAAGCTGGCAGAACCACGGAGCGTTGTGGATTTCCATGTATGTTAGAATAGGGATGGCGAAGCTTATGGTCTGTTGTTGAATTGCATCATCTCTGACCATTGGCCATAGAGATTGGAGCTGATGGGAGTTGGAGTTAAACAACACCTGGAGGGTCACAGACCCCCTAATCCTGTTTTAGAAGATTCCCCCCATGTGATGGGAAGCCTTTGGGGGAAGGTCCCAGGTTCAGTCCTTTGCATCTCCATGTATGTGTGGGAAAGGACACTGTCTGAAACCCTGAAGAGCATCTCACAACCAAATAATGTCTACAAGGATGTGTATATTAGGGGAAAGTGTGCACATATTCACGAAAATGTGTTATACAGTGGTAAAGGTAACACGACTCTGGGGTTGCGGCGCTCATCTCGTTTTATTGGCTGATGGAGCCGGCGTACAGCTTCCGATTCATGTGGCCAGCATGACTAAGCCGCTTCTGGCGAACCAGAGCAGCACACGGAAACGCCGTTTACCTTCCTGCTGGAGTGGTACCTATTTATCTACTTGCACTTTGACATGCTTTCGAACTGCTAGGTTGGCAGGAGCTGGGACCGAGCAATGGGAGCTCACCGAGCTTCTGATCGGCAAGTCCTAGGCTCTGTGGTTTAACCCACAGTGCCACCCGTGTCCCTATACAGTATTAGGGAAAACATGCTTGCAAAAAATGTGTATATTAGGGGATATGTGTGCTAAAATGCTGAAGATTTTCCTGTGGACTTAAAAAAATAAAATACACACAAGCCCATGCTGAAGCAGGAATGTAGAGAACTGAACTTAAGACAGGAAAATTTAGAAATGGAGAGAAACCAAGATCTGTCCATCCCAAGGCAACAGATATCTGCTCCATTTAAGACCTCATAAAGCTTTACTGGCTAAGCAAGAGAGTAAAGAAACATATATAAAAGTGTTCAAAGGGAAAATGCAGATTAGCTCAGTGTCAAAGCAAACATGAGTTCATGTCGACAAAGATAACTCTTTGGTACCAGCTGGTGCAATTTTCTTTCTCCCCTCACAAATTGGCTAAAGAATTTCCATTCTAAATAATGTATGCAGGAACGTACAGACCACCTGTGTCTGGAATTCTTGTGCACAAAAAAAAGTTATACATTTGCTAAAAATGCTTCCTGGAGCAAACACACCAGGTCCTACAAAAGTAAATAAACGATGGCATGTGTCTTCATAGAGTGTTTTATAGGCTGCATTTATATGGCATGTTTTCTACAAGTACAGTTATGCTCAAAATGGTTTAAGGGGGGAGGAATCCATTGCATTGATAGTGCAATAATCAAAATGCACAATAAAAGAATCACTACAGCATAACAATTTGGAAGGGAGGATTGGTATGAAGGCTTCCAGGACAGAGAGTGGTGCAGCTTATTCCAGATGGACTCCTCCCAAAACAACCTCACAGGGCTATCTACCACAGCTTAAGAAGGATATTGACAAGCTGGAACATGCACAGAGGAGAAGGACCACGGTGATCAAGGGTCTGGAAACCAAACCTCAGGAGGATGGGTTGAAGGAGTAGGGGATGTTTAGCTTGGAGAAGAGAGGGCTGAGAGGCAATATGATAGCCGCCTTCAATTACAATGGTACCTCGGGTTAAGAACTTAATTCATTCCGGAGGTCCATTCTTAACATGAAACTGTTCTTAACCTGAAGCACCACTTTAGCTAATGGGGCCTCCTGCTGCCGCTGCACCGCCGGAGCATGGTTTCTGTTCTCACCCTGAAGCACAGTTCTTAACCCAAGGTACTATTTCTGGGTTAGCGGAGTCTGTAACCTGAAGCGTCTGGAACCTGAAGCGTCTGTAACCCGAGGTACCACTGTATCTGAAGGAATGTCATATGGAAGATGGACCAAGCATCTTTTCTGCTGCTCCAGAGGGTAGGGCCTGAACCAATGGATTCTCACATTACAAGAGGGAAGATTCCAACTAAACATTAGGGATAAATTTTTGGGTGGTAAGAGCTGTTGAGATACCTTGGAAGATGGTGGACTCTCCTTCACTGAAGGTTTTAAAGAACAGGTTGGGTGGCCATCTGTCAGGGATTCTTTAGCTGTGATTCCTGCATTGCAGGGGGCTGGACTAGACAACCCTTGGGATCCCTTCAACTACCCTGCGGAAAGATTCGAGGAGAGAAAGAGACAATGGCAATGACTAGCTGTTTCACCTAGATTAACCGCCATCGCAAGGCCATTGTATCAACAGCTGCCCTGTGAGAAACATCCATATGATCATCCTTATACATTCATATAGAAACATCCTTATACATTCATATAGCTTATTGCATGGGTAGGCAAAGGCCTGGGGGACGGATCCGGCCCAATCGCCTTCTAAATCCAGCCCGCGGACGGTCCGGGAATCAGCATGTTTTTACATGAGTAGAATGTGCGCTTTTATTTAAAATGCATCTCTGGGTTATTTGTGGGGCATAGGAATTCGTCCCCCCCAAAAAAAAAATATAGTCTGGCCCCCACGAAGTCTGAGGGACAGTGGACCGGCCCCCTGCTGAAAAAGTTTGCTGACCCCTGGCTTATTGCATTGATGTTTTGTTCAAAAATGTATTTCTTTTTTCACATTTCTTGTATGCCACCTTGGAAGGATTTGTATCCTGTAAGGCAGGATATAAAAAACTGCAATAAACGATAACAGTAAATCCAACAATGAACAGTTGGGTTAAGGCAGGACTGGAGAAGCTTCAGCCTTCTAGATGTTGCTGTGTACTTCAACTCCCATCAGCCTTAGCAAGCATGGCCCAGGAATTATGGGAGTTGAAGTTCAACTCCATCTGCAGGGTGGAAGTTTCCCCATGCCTGGATTAAGGGATGGAGGCATATAGTGACAATAAGAGATTCTAATTCTTTGAAGATTGGAAAAAAGGAGATTGAGAACTTTGTCCACAGACAGTAGGAAAGAGGTCAGGAACCTTGGGTTTGGGGGCCAGAAGTGCCCTTCCTAGCCTCCTTACCTGGTCTTTAGGACTTTTTCCACACCACATCCTTATGTTCTGCCCCAAAGGAGCATATCAGTGTTGTGTCTGCTTCGGAGCTGAAGAAATGCCTATTGCCGATACAGTCAATAAATCCATGAGCTCAGATTCTTGCCTCCCTGGTAATTGTTCCTCCATATTGAGAATTTGCATTTTAATATCTCCCTACTTATTTATTTACTCACTCAGTATGGGGCAGAGTGCGCCATTTAAAGTGCTTTAAAACCGTAGGTTTAATTGACTGTACATAACAGTGATTAGCCAAATGTGTGCAATTAGAGGCTTAAGTGCACTTATTAAGTAATAGGGGCTCCGACTACTTGGGGCCTTTTAAAAGGACCAAACATCAATCAGAAAGTTAACTCAGCCAATCAAAAAGTTGACTCGGCCTGCATTTTGAACAGGGGAGTTTTCTGGGCAGGATTCAAATGGTCAAAAGATAAAGACTGGTGTTAGTGTTACATACCTATCTGATTTTATTTGTATGCCAACTTTACACAGTTCAAACCATACATGAGGCAGTTTTCAACATGAAAAATTACTGCAACATAATGTAAGTATCCATAAACAATAAATGAAACATTAAAAAATACACAACCAAACAGAACAATTTTCACATAAATCACAAGATCTAAAGTAAAGATTAACAACAACAACAACAACAACAACAACAACAACAACAACAACATACCATTAACAGCAACAACCCCCTCCCAAACAACCCCCTAGCCCAAGCGTCTGTTTAGCAGTCTCAACTTTTGTAGCTGGAGTCAGTCCGGGCCCTGCCCTCCCAGGCCAAGTGAAAAGGGGCCTGCAAGATAGGGAGCAGGTTTCCCAGGACTCACAAAAAAGAGGGTTCCCATGTTCATCAGCACAGAAGGAATGCCCCTTGCTATTTGTGCCATATAGAATCATCGATTCATAGAGTTGGAAGGGACCCCAAGGGTCATCTAGCCCAACCCCCTGCAATGGAGGAATGTTGACATGAATATCTGTGGTGGGTGGGGTCATCAATAGGGTCTTTGTGCAGAGAGCTAGACCTGTAAAATCTTTCACAGCCATGGAGACTGGTCCATAAAAGCAAATGGGGTTCTTTCCCATCGATCTTAGTCTGCTCTCAGTCAGCCCTTGCCTGCCTCCTCCCTCCCTCCCTCCCTCCCTCTCTCCCTCCCTCCCTCCCCCCTCCCTCCCTTCTTTCCTTCTTTCTTTCCTATCAGGCCCTGGAGGGGGTCCTTCCTTTTGACATCTTCCTCAGTGTTGCCCTTCTAAAACCCAGTCCCCAACTGTGAACAACATAAGCTTTGTGTTAGCTGTGCAAGGACCACAACTCAGTGGCAGAACATCTGCCTTGCATGCCAAAGTTCCCAGGTTCAATCCCTGGCATCTTCAGGTTGGCACCTGAGTGAGAGAGAGAGAACTGCCCACAATGACCTCAAGCTACTGTCATCCAGTCTGGACTTGCCTGCCTTCTTACTTAGAAGCCTTGAGAGGGGGTGTGGCTTAGGATCTGGCTCCACCTACTGCCGGTTGATAGGCTCTTTTTAGAGGTGGATGTCAGAGTGGAAACCCAGCTTTCAAAAGCTGTCAGGCTCCGTGCGTAATGCATAATCAAACACTGAGGAGCAAAACCAATTAAAATAGGGGCGGAAATTCCATACATTTGCAAAACAGATCATAACTGTGTGAGAGAGAATGTTAAATTAAATGACCAATAGACATGTTGCAAAGTATTGAAATCAGATTTCCAGTTCAACAGGATTGCCGGCCAGCCACTGAAATTTATTTACTGGATTTAAATCAAGTTGAAATATGACTTTCAATCTCTCCCCCCCTTTTTTTTTCTGTTTCAATTGTGGGCAGGCTAAGGATAGCCACTGAGCTCCTCTAACACTGGGTGGGTTTTTGCATTAACATTTCGCAGCGTCTGGGACTTTGGAATCCTGGCGTCAAAGGGTTATAGAACTGACTTCCACGCTTTCTCAAAATAGCCCTGACCTGCCTTTTGCACCATTTAGTATTTTTGGTGAAAAAGAAAAAAGAAACCACGGACTGTTTGGAAACAGAACTCCATTGAACAAGGTGCTTGCCCTCTCCATTTGCTCTTTGGCAAGCTGAGTTCTCCCTCCCTCCTTACCCCGCTATTTAATTTTAGGCTTTGTGTTTATAGTGCAAACTTGTCAATGCAACTTACTGTATAGGGACGAGGAATGCCAAAGGTAAGAGTGGCCAGTGAAGGCTGAGGTCTTGGCATTCAGAAACTCCCTTGCTGTAGCATTAAGTGGAACCACTGGACAGGGTGATGACCCTAAAACGAGGGAGTTCCCAACCTGCTATGTGGATGCAATATTAAATTTAGACCATCACTGCACAATTGCTGTTGCTCTCAGTCAGCCTTTACCAACCAGATGTTCACACCCTCCAGATGTTTTGGACTAAAACTCTCAACAGCTGGCTGGGGCTGATGGAATCATAGAGTTGGAAGGGACCTGGAAGGTCATCGTTCCAACCCCCTGCAATGCAGAAAGCCACTTCTGCCTTGCAAAGGAGGTGGTGTTGTGGGTGTCACGCCCCCACCACGCGCACGGTGGCTGGAGCTCAGCCTCCACGCGATTGAGGGAATCCCTGGCCACGTCACCCCCTGGCCAGCCAATCAGCTGGCTCGGGGGCGTGGCCTGCCCTATTTAAGGCAGGATGCGGCCGGGAGATCTCCCTCTTTTGCCACCTCCAGCTGCTCCTGTTTCCCACCCTCCCGCCCTATAAGGTTTTCGTTCCTTGACCTTGGTTGGTCACGGCTGAAGGGCCTGGTAGGAATTTTTCCACTTGGCAAATTGGCACCAGCCACTTGGTTTTCGCCTACCTCGTAGCAAATCGTCACAACTTTCTTGGTATTGGCAGATAGGCATTGGTATTGGTATTGTTATGTAGACTGAAGAGGGGAGGAAGCACCATCACCTGCCCAGCATATTGAAGGGTAGTCAGATAAAGGATTTCGGGGGGCATGGCCCTGTCCGAAGCTTATGGAGGTGATGGCCTAAGGCACGCCCCTGAGCGGTGACCCTGGGGGGGGGGGAGGTTCCTAGTTGATGTGCATCAGCAGGACTCCCCCTACTGGTGGTTAACCCTTCCCGGACTTCAAGCGGACGGGCTGAAGCCAGATATAGCCGGTTAGGACCAATGCTGCTCATCACCTGTAACCAATAAAGTTGTGGCCTGATTTAGCCCATTAACCTTAATAATTGTGTCATGTGTCTTTATTTCCACTGGGGGGAGGCAGGAACTCGCCATGCAAATCTTTTTGTTCAGCGTGGTTCTTGAACCCATGACCTTGAGATTGGTGAAGCCTGCTCCAGGTAATGAATTTGTTTGCGTTAAATCACTTTTCCTTCTTTTACATGGGGTTTTAGTGATTTTACTAGAAAAGTAATGGTGTCTAGAATTCATCAGTATTTGTATTTGTCCTTTTTACAGGGCTGGCTGTACCACAGAGCAGCCATGTGTCCTACTTGAGAAAGGCAGTTCAATGTTTGGAGGACTCTCTGGTCCCAACTCACATTGAAACAAACAGGCAGGCAGTAAAGGATCAATATGTAAACATATGGTGCTGGAGGAGACTCTTGAGAATCCCATGGACTGCAAGAAGATCAAACCTATCCATTCTTAAGGAAATCATCCCTGAGTGCTCACTGGAAGGACAGATCCTGAAGCTGAGGCTCCAATACTTTGGCCACCTCATGAGAAGAGAAGACTCCCTGGAAAAGACCCTGATGTTGGGAAAGATGGAGGGCACCAGGAGAAGGGGACGACAGAGGACGAGATGGTTGGACAGTGTTCTCGAAGCTACCAGCATGAGTTTGACCAAACTGCGGGAGGCAGTGGAAGACGGGAGTGCCTGGCGTGCTCTGGTCCAGGGGGTCACGGAGAGTCGGACACGAGTAAACGACTAAACCACAACAACATGTAAACATCTGGAAATTCAAATTGTCAAAGATTCAAAATTGTCCTCATGAGTTCTGTGGAGGAATGGCTGGCTGAAATATGAAGAGGAGGAGGAGAAGGAGGAGGAGAATAATAATAATAATAATAATAATAATAATAATAATAATAATAATAATAATTGGGAGAAATAGTTCTTAAAAAGTTATTCCTATTATTTAAGCAATGTTGCTTGTTATCAGCCAATTACATATCTTTAATACCCCAATTTAAAACTCTCAGAACCAGCTACCTAATTGTGTGAGGCACACTAATCTGATGTTTCCAGTACTACCACCGCCATGAGAAATCTGGATCCTTTTAATTATTTATTTATTTAACTGTGTTTTCAGGCCACCCTTCCTTAAAACTGAACTCAGTGTGCTGCGCAACCAAGGGTTTAAAGCATCAAAATACACCCATCACAAAAAATGTATATAAATTCCTTGAAGACAAGGACTTCCGGTAACCATAACCATAAGGGAGAAAGGTTGTTTTCTGCTGCTCCAGAGAAGCGGACACGGAGCAATGGATCCAAACTACAAGAAAGAAGATTCCACCTAAACATTAGGAAGAACTTCCTGACAGTAAGAGCTGTTCGACAGTGGAATTTGCTGCCAAGGAGTGTGGTGGAGTCTCCTTTTTTGGAGGTCTTTAAGCAGAGGCTTGACAGCCATATGTCAGGAGTGCTCTGATGGTGTTTCCTGCTTGGCAGGGGGTTGGACTCGATGGCCCTTGTGGTCTCTTCCAACTCTATGATTCTATGATTCTATGATAAGCAACCACAAAAATCACCACAGCTGCCAAATGTCTTTGCCTTTCAGATGTCTGGCTACACAAATATGTCTCCAACTGATGCCTGTAACTCAAAAGTGAGGAGTACAAAGACACTTCCAGTCTGAGGGACTTCCATTATCTGGGTGCCACAACAGAGGAGACCCTGTCACATGCTCCCCACAAGTAATCCTATTAGAGGCCACAAGGAAGTCTGACCCTGCAGATCTTAAAGACCAGGTTAGCTGTTATTGGACAAACAATTTTATCCATAAGTGAAATATAGAAAAAAAATAAGACCGCATTTTCATTTTTTTCAGTGATGTTCCCTAAAATTATCTCAATACCACTTTTTGTTGCCAACTGATCAGTCTGAGAAGCATGACTTCCTGTTCTGAGGGTTATCAGAAAATGAGCCAAAGAAAATGCCATAGCATTTTGTAAAAAGAAAATTGTAACAGATTATGTCAAATACAAATAAACTCATGGTTTATTTCCTCTCAGACCAAATTCTATAGTCCTAAAATACTCCAGTAGAGACACCTTAAACTCCTTTGATCATGCATTCTAAGATGTCTTAGTTTCCCCACACATTCCTGAGCTCTTAAAGAGCTGCCTCTCGGGTCTGATGTTTCCTGTGGCTTTGTAAAAATGTAGAACTGGTTGAATAAATATTTGTCATCTTTCAACTCTGGTGGTCTACATTATGTGCCAACAATGTTTCTGTATTGTTTGGGAATACAACCAGTTATGAGTAGAGAAGGGGCAGTCTGGGTCAAAAGACTAGCCCCAGAAGCCATCAGTCAAGACCACACCTTTGACCCAAGTGGCACCCTCTGGATGTTGTGGACTCCAGTTCCCAGCAGGACCTATGATCTGGGATGATGGGAGTTGTAGTCCACTGTCAACATCTAGAAAGCACCATGTTGGCTACTCCAGCCTCAGACCAATCAAAACAACATACAGAAGGCAGCCTAACCCTTTCCCTAAAAGTCATACATGAACTACTCTGAAAAATAGATTGTCCATCTTTACCAGTCTTCCTTCGAAATGCCCAGCTGCATCATTCTGTAACAAGTGATCCAACTTTTTTTACCTCATACCATCCAATTTTGTTAATATTTTGTACACTTGTTGAGTGATCAAAACTAAGCTTAAATCTAAAATTTTAATCTTTTACCTCATTCCGTTTGTGAGTTGTGAGGGTGTGCATTTTCCATTTTGACAATTTTGGCCTTGCCGGACTACACAAAAACCTAATAATAATAATAATAATAATAGTAAAATTTATTATTTATACCTCGCCCATCTGTCTGGGTTTCCCCAGCCACTCTTAAAAGCTTAGCCCAGAATTGAGATACGTCAAAACTAAAAGCACCAATCTCTTCAGAACTGTAGGACGTGATGGAGAACAGAAGCTGTGTTACCCCAACAAAATATACAGTTCAGTAGACAATTGGCTAGGGACGTGGGTGGCGTTGTGGGTTAAACCACAGAGCCGAGGACTTGCCGATCAGAAGGTCGGCGGTTCGAATCCCCGTGACAGGGTGAGCTCCCGTTGCTCGGTCCCTGCTCCTGCCAACCTAGCAGTTTGAAAGCACGTCAAAGTGCAAGTAGATAAATAGAGTCGGCCACGACTGGACCTAATGGTCAGGGGTCCCTTTACCTTTACCTTTAGACAATTGGGTACAGAATGAGTACGTGATCGCAACCTGGTACACATAGTAACAGAAAAGAAAATGCAGGCGCATAGGACACTGCCTTAGACTGAGTCTGACCATTGGCCCATCCAACTCAGCACTGTCTCCACGGACTGGCAGTGACTCTTCAAAGTTTCAGACAGGGGGTCATTCCCAGCCCTACTTGGAGCTGCCGAGGATTGAAACAAGGACGTTCTGTGTCCAAGGCAGGTGCCTCATCACAGCCTCTTGTAGAGGATACAAAAGGCTCTACTGTACAAAATAATAATAATAATAATAATAATAATCATTGCTTAACCTACTTTTGCTTCTGGACCTGCCCATTACTGGCATGTGGCCCTCAAAACAGTTGTCCAGAAGGGAATGTGCCTCTCAGGTTAAAAAAGGTCTCTTGCCTCTGCACCGCGACATTTATTTTATTTTATTTTGCAGAAAGCCATAGTTGGCATTATGTTCCATAAAGCTGTTCTACAATTAGAGCTTCCAGTATTTAGAACCCTGAAATACAGGATGTGTCCAGATTTGGAATGGTGTGGTTTTTATATTGTTTTTCTTGAACCAAGATGTTAACAATAGCGGGTAGTACCTTATTAGCAACTGGAAGGTTGGAAGCCATAGAGGAAATTTCATTTTAAGGTGCATTTTATATAACGCACACGAGTTTTGTTAAGCACAGCCTTGTTCAACGGTTTGCCGTAAATTTAAGAGAGTGACTCATGTGCTGCTTTCAGGGTTGACAGATTTGTTTCCTTTCCAGGGTTTGGTTGGCAAGAAAGGTGACCTCTTTCGACCCTAATGGAACTTGCTCCCCCTAGACAGACACAATGCAAACCATAGTTACTTGTTAAGCTACCAGTCAGCTATGAAACCAGAAAACCACAACAGCCTGTGAAAATCCAGGCCAGTCCTACACTGTTTTAGGAAACTTAATGAAGACATTGGGCTTTGTTTTTTCAACTAAAGCAGTGGTGGAGGCCATTTGACAGCCTTAGGGCCACATTTCAGGTGAGCAAACTTCTGGGGGCTCCTTGCAGATGTTCTGGGGGGGGGGAAGGGCAGAGCAACAGACGCAACTCCTATCTTTGTACAATGGGCTACACTGCAGCCACGTAAAGGTCAGAGTTTCCTACGCATGCATGAACCTCTTTCCATCTTCCATCCGGATGGGCATTACCAGAGTTCGGTGACACATTTCAGCTGGTGAAAAGCACTGAGTGAGCGCACAGATTAGTGCTGGGAAGAGATGTGGTGCAGGGAGGGGTCACAACTGGGGGAAACCCTGAGGCACAGATAGAGATGCCTGGAGGGCCAGATTCTGTCCAAGGCCTGAGTTCAACCACCCATCAGTCTGAAACGTCTACAGATCAAGGCTCCTATTCAGTAAAGGTAAAGGTAAAGGGAACCCTGACCATTAGGTCCAGTCGTGACCGACTCTGGGGTTGTGCCGCTCATCTCGCTTTATTGGCCATGGGAGCCAGCATACAACTTCCGGGTCATGTGGCCAGCATGACTAAGCCGCTTCTGGCGAACCAAAGCAGTGCACGGAAACGCTGTTTACCTTCGCTGTAATGGGTATGGGGTTGCTCATGCGTAAGTTGCCGCCTCTCCTGGTTATGTTGCCTTGTTAAACCTTTCTGTCTGGACAGCCCTTCAATTCGTGGCTGCCTCAGTCGGTAGCAGAATCCGTCAGTGGGCGTTTCTTAAATCTTTTCCAACATAAAAGTTGTTTGACACCCAGTCTCCTCCTACTCTCTCTGCGCGGAAGTCTTCTGCGCAGGGTGGGCGTGGGTAGCGGAGGACCCGTGCTCTCCCCGCTGGTGTCCGGTGAAGAGTCTTGGAGCCCTCTCACCGATTCCCCCATCAGCCCCTCTATATCTCTGGTGTTGCGCTGATTTGCTTCCCCATCTGCGGAGCTGCCTCTCTCCCTGCTGGGCCCTTCTCCAGCATCATTTGAGAGCCTTCCCCCCGCCTCTAGCTCCGATGTCAGTTCCCTGACATTCGCACTGGAGTGGTACCTATTTATCTACTTGCATTTTGACGTGCTTTCGAACTGCTAGGTTGGCAGGAGCTGGGACTGAACAACAGGAGCTCAGGAGGAGAGAACTCTCTTGTGTTTGAGGATTTCTCACAGGCATATGGTTGGCCACCTGAGAGAACAGGATGCTGGGCTGGAGGGCTGGATCCAGCAGA
Source organism: Podarcis bocagei (assembly GCF_964188305.1). Taxonomy (NCBI): domain Eukaryota; kingdom Metazoa; phylum Chordata; class Lepidosauria; order Squamata; family Lacertidae; genus Podarcis; species Podarcis bocagei. Next base: position 43,616,641 of record NC_138139.1, read on the forward strand.
CACTTCTTATATTCCTATAACACAGGGAGAATTGGGTACTTAAAAAAACAACAACTAAAAACTTCATCAGGCAATGTTTGCTATCCAGGCTGAGATAACACGACAGGAATCATGAAAGCTACATGTCAAACAAGCTTCACCTACACTACTTTTGAAACAGGTTGTATGTACCAGAGCCAATACAATATTGTAAAGATCAGACAGCTCTGTGGCTCTCTTCCAAAATCCCTCTCCAGCCTCCCTGCCACTTATTTTTCTGCAATACATAATGGGTTTATTTTTTCAGAGCAAAGCAAGCTGACAAAAATACGGCCTTGTGCATAGTTTCGTACATTGCCCCAACCTGTTGGTGAAAAATATTCTTACCCAAAGGAAACATTCTTGCACACATTTTGGCAAAGGCAGTCTTTTTCTTTTTTTTAAGGCATCCATTTAATCTAGTCCTTATAAAGGCCCGGGGAGGATGAGTGGGTCTAGCTGGAGGAAAAAATTCAAAACAGGAAATATCAGCTTGACTCTTCAAGTGCCAGAGCAGCAGGGACGACAGATCCTTATCATAAAAAATGGAATGGGATATGGGTTTCCCGTCTCTGCTCCAGAAGCTAGAGTTTGGTAGGGAAGAGTCATGAGCTCTGTGGCAGTGGATGCTTTGCACTCATAATGTCCAGGCTCAGCAGCAGACATAAAATCATAGAATCGTAGAGTTGGAAAGGACCCTGTGGTTCATCTAGCCCAACCCTCTGCAATGCAGGAATATGCAGCTGCCCCATACAGGGATTGAACCTGCAACCTTTGTGTCGTCAGCACCATGCTCTTAACAACTGAGCTATCCAGGCTGCACATCTTCAGTGGGAGCAGGGATAGACTCAAATCACCCAGATATTTTGAAGACAATCCTTGTTGCAAGCCTGGCAAATATGGAAATACAGTCATACTTCATGTTGCGTCCGCTTCAGGTTGTGGTTTTTTTTGGGTTGTGGACTGCCGAAACCCAGAAGTAACCGGAAGGGGTTACTTCTGGGTTTTGGCAGTCGTGCATGCGCAGAAGCACTAAATTGCGCTTTGCGCATGCACAGAAGCGCAGAATTGCAACCCGTGCGTGCGCAGACACGCAGACGTGGGTTGTGAACGCTGCGGGTTGAGAACGTGCATCCTGCATGGATCATGTTTGCAACCCGAGCATCCACTGTATACCTGAGGATCTGATAAAGCTAACAGTCTTTACTTGGGCTTTGTTATTTTAACTCACGTGCAACTATTCATTCTATGCACCAATTTTATCGTTTTGTTTTTCATCCTTTTGCCTGTTACAATTGTTCTTTCTGTTTTATATGCGTTCTAATTTTTTTAAAAAAATATAATTAAAACTTTACCTTTTTTAAAAAAAACTGAGAGAAGCTGAAATAAGCAGATTTCCCCATCCCTACCTTGTCACGTATTTCCAGTTCTCTGTGCACATCTACACTGAAATAGGAAGCCGCCGCTCCCAGCCACAACACATTCTTTTCCTTTTACATCTTGTGCTCCAACAACAGGCTGAGTCAATCACTTGACAGTCATCTCTTAATTGCAGTGCTGACTGTTGGCCTTTTCATTCAGGGCATCCATTCGGAGTCTCTACTTCTTCCCTACTCTCACCATCACAGTCATCGCAGTTTCCTAGAATAGCGTATCTTTCACCTGTTCATAATTCTGCAACCTGTGTTAGAGGAAAGCACTCAGGCTGCCTGGCCTAATGAGAGTGCGCCAAGAGCATAAAAAACGTAGGTCTGCCACTGGGAGACTGTATGTCACTGAATACAGTGGTGCCCCGCAAGACGAATGCCTCGCAAGACGGAAAACCCGCTAGACGAAAGAGTTTTCCGTTTTGGAGGTGCTTCGCAAAACGAATCTCCTATGGGCTTGCTTCGCAAGATGAAAATGTCTTGCGAGTTCCTGCAGGTTTTTTTCCCCTTTCCCCCCCTTTTTCTAAGCCGCTAAGCCGCTTATCAGCTGATCTGATAAGCCGATAAGCCGCTAAAAGCCGCTAATAGCGCTAATAGCGCTAATCCGCTAATCCGTCAATGGGCTTGCTTCGCAAGATGAAAAAACCGCTAGACGAAGAGAATCACAGAACGGATTCTTTTCGTCTTGCGAGGCACCACTGTACCCGTTTCCAGGAATCACAAGTGAGGAGAGTGCAGCTGCATGTAGAGGACAGTCCTGCTCTGGGGCTTCACAGAGGCATCTGGTAAGCCTGATTTAGCAGGGCTTTTCTTATGTTTCTGTTACTATACAAAGTACCTGTCAGGGGTTTAGGAGCAGAGGCAAGGGCAAGGGAGGAAACAGAGAGCGAGGGGGAGGAGGCAGAAGAAAAGATGAGTGATGACGACGACCCGAGATCTCCGAGTCTTTCCAGTGAATCAGAGGATTCACAGAAAGGAGCACCAGTGGCCAGGGCAAGGGGGGAGTTTAGGGGGGCACCCCAGGAAGATAGAGCCAGAGGGGACTCAGAGGAGAGCAGTTGGAAATCGGGACCAGCGTCACCGCTAGGGAGCAGGGAGGAGGAAGGGAGCCAGGGGGCAAGCGCTGGCAGCTCACCACAGGAGGGAGGGCATGAGTCAGGAGTGGCCACACCTCCATCGGGGAGCGAAGAAACGGTTAAGCGGAAAGTGGAAGGTTGGGCGCGCACGCCAAGTTCAAATGCAGAGGAAGGCGGCGCAGTAAGCAGCCCGGAAAGGGAGCCAGGTCCTAAAGCCCGGCGCAAGGAGGCAGGAGGGTCCGGGTCAGCGTCAGAAGAATCCCGGAAGGAAGAAACCCCGGGGGGCAGAGGGACCCAGAGGAGAACAGTCAGGCGGAAAAGGTGGAGCAGGGCTAGGATATTAAGTTGGTGCACAAGGGGCGGAGAATCAGACGGAGCTTCGCCGATCTAGCTACTAGACGTAGAGTTGCACGCAGCAGCTTGAAAATGGAAACTGTAATTCAATAAAGACTTTTACTTAATGATCGCTGGCTAGCGTGATCCTCTGTGAGCTAGGATCTTCGAGCAGCTCTGACAGTACCGTATTTTTCGCTCTATAAGACTCACCAGACCACAAGACGCACCTAGTTTTTGGAGGAGGAAAACAAGAAAAAAAAATATTCTGAATCTCAGAACAGCAAGAGGGATCGCTGCGCAGTGAAAGCAGCTATCCCTCTTGCTGTTCTGGCTTCTGGGATAGCTGTGCAGTCTGCACTTGCTCCATAAGACGCACACACATTTCCCCTTACTTTTTAGGAGGGAAAAAGTGAGTCTTATAGAGCAAAAAATACGGTACAAGGTAACAGTTCCCTGCCCTGAGGGGCTTACAGACTATAATCTGACCCAATGAGGCACAGGTGAGCAGGGGCAGATTTAGGTTTGATGAGGCCCTAAGTTACTGAAGGCAATGGGGCCCTTTAAGTTTCAGAACCAAGGTACCACTGTATATAGAAATGAACAAACCAGTGAAATTTTAGGGAGCAGGCCCATTACTTACATCAGGGGTAGGTAACCTAAGGACCGGGGGCCGGATGCGGCCCATTCGCCTTCTCTATCCGGCCCGTGGATGGTCTGGGAATCAGTGTGTTTTTACATGAGTAGAATGTGTCCTTTTATTTAAAATGCATCTCTGGGTTATTTGTGGGTAATAGGAATTCGTTCATTTTTCCCCCTTCAAAATATAATCCGGCCCACCACATGGTCTGAGGGACAGTGGACTGGCCCATGGCTGAAAAGGGTTGCTGACCCCTGACTTACATTGTAGGAGCCTACACAACACAAAACACTGTTGCTGTATGTAGGTTTTATTTGTTTTTTATCTTATATTTTGGAAATGTACATCCAGTTGTTGTTTTTCTTTAAATTTTTTGGGGTCCCCAAAAGAGTGGGGCCCTAAGCTATAGCTTCTTTACTTTATACAGTGGTACCTCGATTTAGAGAGACATCACCTTGCCAACAAAGGTCCATATAGTTAAAGCTATGGCTTTCCCAGTAGTGATGTATGGAAATGAGAGCTGGACCATAAAGAAAGCTGATCGCCGAAGAATTGATGCTTTTGAATTATGGTGTTGGAGGAGACTCTTGAGAGCCCCATGGACTGCAAGAAGATCAAACCTATCCATTCTGAAGGAAATCAGCCCTGAGTGCTCACTGGAAGGACAGATCCTGAAGCTGAGGCTCCAATACTTTGGCCACCTCATGAGAAGAGAAGACTCCCTGGAAAAGACCCTGATGTTGGGAAAGATGGAGGGCACAAGGAGAAGGGGACAACAGAGGACGAGATGGTTGGACAGTGTTCTCAAAGCTACGAACATGAGTTTGACCAAACTGCGGGAAGCAGTGGAAGACAGGAGTGCCTGGCATGCTCTGGTCCATGGGGTCATGAAGAGTCGGACACGACTAAATGACTAAACAACAACAACACCTCGATTTACGAACTTAATCCATTCCAGAAGTCTGTTCTTAAACCGAAACTGTTCTTAAACTGAGGCACGCTTTCCCTAATGAGGCCTCCCGCCGCCGGTTCCCTTCCACCATTCGGATTCCGTTCTTAGACCAAGGTAAAGTTTGCAAACCGGGACACTACTTCCGGTTTTGTGGAGTTCGTAAACTGAATCGTTCGTAAACAGGACTGTTCTTAAACCGAGGTACCACCGTACATAAATTCAGCACTGCAGGTGAGCCAGGGAGGAACATGCAAACTGAATGGGAATCACCAAAGAGGCATGTCTCATGTCCTGTCCCATTTTAACGAGACCCTTTGTGCAGATGTTTACTGCAGCACATCAGCCAATTTGCAACGTACAGAGGAACATTGAAAGCTGCCTTATAGCAGATTGTTGGTCCATCTTTTTCAATATTTCCTATACTCACTGGCAGCAGCTGTCCAGGGTTTTTCACTCAGGCTTCTCTACCAGTACTAACCTGGAAATGCTGGGGATCAAACCAGGGACCTTCTGCATGAAAAGCAGATGTTCTGCTACTGAGCTATGGACTTTCCCCTCCTATATAGATGATGCAGAAATAGACCCTTTCTCCTTTCAGGCTCACAGGGAAAGATCATTACACCCCCAGGAGCCTGCCAAACATAGCATCTCCCGTGTCTCCAGATTTCATTGGATTGTTTCCTATCATAGTTAAACAGAAGGACTCCACTGAACCCTCCCCTAGCCCCCACTTGCAAACAATGGACTGCTTCTTGTCGTTTTTCCTGCACTTATCTTGAGTCAATATAAAAGTTTTGCATTCCTGAGGCTATGTCAAGGGCAGCTTATAACAAGCACTTTATTCAGCATTTGTTATTCTATTTTTTAAAAAAATAATACCCATTTTAAGTATCTTATTTTTGTGTCTCGGGCCTCCTTACATAATGCAGTTAAGCACCAGATTAACTTGTGGAAAGATTGTACATGTGTAGGAAGTCGGATCTGATAGCGGGTATTAAAAGCTATTATGCGTAATTGGTTCGAGATAAAAATAATAATGGTTAAAATGACTTCCCCTCCTGCTCACCACAATGAGAAAGAAAAACCTCTGCACAAAGGGAACTCTCTTTTGCAAAAGCCTTCCTTCCTTAAAAGCTTGCTAGCGGAGCCGATGCAATTCGAGGAGCGAGGCTGCTTCTGACTGGGCATTTTGTGAAATAAAAATTAAAATGCACAGCCCAAAATGAAGAAGGAAAATCACATGGGATGTTGCCTTCTACAGTGGTGCCTCGCAAGACGGAAAGAATCCGTTCTGTGATTCTCTTCGTCTAGCGGTTTTTTTGTCTTGCGAAGCAAGCCCATTGACGGATTAGCGGATTAGCGCTATTAGCGGCTTTTAGCGGCTTATCTGCTGATCGGATCAGCTAATAAGCAGCTTAGCGGCTTAGAAAAAGGGGGGATGAACCAGCAGGAACTCGCAAGACACTGTCGTCTTGCGAAGCAAGCCCATAGGAAATTCATTTTGCGAAGCACCTCCAAAATGGAAAACTCTTTCGTCTAGCGAGTTTTCCGTCTTGCGAGGCATTCGTCTTGCGGGGCACCACTGTACTGAGATGTAAGAAGGTAAGAGGCTGGATCAGGCCAATGGCCAACTTAGTCCAGCATCCTCTTTGCACAGTGGCCAACCAGATGCCTCGATGGGGAGCCTGACCCCTGGACCTGAGTCCAGCTGCATTCTCTCCACTTAGGAATCCTGGCAACTGCCATTCAGAGGCATATTGCCTCTGACCATGGATGGAGAACATAGCTATCATAGCTTGTAGACCATTGGTCCACCTACCTAAGTTCTCCAGCATTAGGGGTAGCAAATACAGTGCCTGTCAGATGTGGTGGACTACAGTGACTGGGAGCGGCCGCCAAGACCACATAACACCGGTCTTGAAAGTCCTACATTGGCTCCCAGTACATTTCCGAGCACAATTCAAAGTTTTGGTTCTGACATTTAAAGCCCTAAATGGCCTCGGCCTAGTATACCTGAAGGAGTGTCACCACCCCCATCGTTCTGCCTGGATACTGAGGTCCCGTGCCGAGGGCCTTCTGGTGGTTCCCTCATTGCGAGAAGCCAAGTTGCAGGGAACCAGGCAGAGGGCCTTCTCGGTAGTGGCACCCACCCTGTGGAACACCCTCCCACCAGATGTCAAAGAGAAGAACAACTACCAGACTTTTAGAAGACATCTGAAGGCAGCCCTCTTTAGGAAAGCTTTTAATGTTTATCAGACTACTGTATTTTAATACTTTGTTGGAAGCCACCCAGAGTGGTTAGGGAAACCCAGCCAGATGGACAGGGTATAAATAATAATAAATTATTATTATTATTATTATTATTATTATTATTATTATTATTATTATTATTGTTATTGTTATTATTATTACTACTACTACTACTGCAGTTCCCATCATCCTTGACCGTTGCCCATGCTGGCTGGCATGGATGGAGACAACAGTTGGGCATGATGTTGGCTGCTGTATACATTTGGCATCAGCTCTGCAGAGTTTCAGATGGGAGCCTTTCCAAGCAGTGGTGTAGTGTGGGTTAACAGTGCCCGGGGCTGCGCAGAGGCCGGTGGAATGGGAGGGAGGGAAACGGACGGACTATGCATGCACATTCAACTGCCTGATGGTGTCTACATCACTCAGGTGATCTTTTTTTTTTTTAAATGATATTTATTAAAGTTTCAAAAAAAGGTTACAAAAATAAGAAAAATAAGAAAAAGAGGGAAAAAAGAAAAGAAAAGTTGCCCACAGTTGACGAAGGACCATCTCTGCCTTTTCCCCCCAAAGGGGGTTGCAGGAAAGGTTGGCACCAGAACAAAGGCCCATTTCTTACCTGAGTCACATTCTTTGCCACTCGCATCTGCGTTCGAGAATGTGGCGCTGTAAGTCTACGGAATGCAGCTATTGTCATATCAAGAAAATAATCTGCCTCCGCTGATCGGGAACGTCTTTTCGCACACGCGGCAGCCTAGCCGACTTGGAAAGCACATAAAAGCCACTGATAGAATTTCCTTATTTGAAACTTTATAAAGGCATCAATGGTGTCTGTGTGTGTGTGTAAGAAAACCAGAAATCTGCTGATCCTTCCTTTATAAAAAAACCTAACTAACCCACAAACCTGTAGCAATTTATTCACTTTGATCCAATTCTAGAACCAAAGGGTTTCCACTAAATAATGGGCCTAATGTTTATATGCTGAGCTGGAAGTTTTCTGGGTTTTCTTTTCTTTTCTGGGCGGGAGGGGACGTAACGTTTTACATAAAAAAGTTCTTTGATTACAAGATCTGCAGCGGTAGGAGGTCCCCCCCCCCGCCCAATACAATAATGAAAAGGCCTTTCAGGCTGTCCAATGTAACCTTCGGCCAAGGGAGAAGGTGCTGACGTAACCATCACACTCTGTGGCTTCATCTTGCCAAAAAGGCTGCCTCAAGTTCTGTGCCTTGTGTTTGATTCTGATGAAATATCACTGGGGGAAGAGAATGAAGGGGTGGATGGAGGGACTTTACAAGGGAATAAGGTTGGGTGAAGACTTGGACAAACTTGTACTGGGTGGTCAAACCAGGAGGGGAAGAGGAAACCCCAAGAGAAATGCCTCATTGTTTCCTAAGACTGTCCTTCCCATCCAGTCATCTTTTGTGCTAATTCAGTCTTCAGTCTTGCATTTATTGAGGCAGCTAGCGGCGCTGTGGGTTAAACCACAGAGCCTAGGGCTTGCCGATCAGAAGGTCGGCAGTTCGAATCCCCACGACGGGGTGAGCTCCTGCTGCTCGGTCCCTGCTCCTGCCAACCTAACAGTTGGAAAGCACATCAAAGTGCAAGTAGATAAATAGGTACCACTCCGGCAGGAAGGTAAACGGCGTTTCCTCCCCATAGCAACCTGCCCAGGTGCTAAGATTCTTCGGTAAGAGCACCTTCTCTCACATCTAAACCAGGCCACTGTGGACAAGGTGAAAATGTTTGGAAGATATCAATTGCTTACCCCTTCCTCTTGCTGCCTGTCAATTGTAAGTTCATGCAAGCAGACATGGTAGCTTTAGAGGATGGGTGGTGAACCTATGGGACAACATCCACCAGCCACAATCAGCTTGCCCAGTGATCAGGGATGTTGGGAAGTATAGCCAATATCTGGAAGGCCACAGGTTCCCCACACTTGCTCTGAAGCTTTATTACCTAGTGTCATCCCCCTCTCCGCAGCTGTCTACAAATTTCCTCTGTCCCCCCTCCCCAGCTCTTCTACAGCCATGTATTACGTAGGCAATTCTAATTATTGGAAAACACACATGGTCATGCTCTGGATGAACTTGGAAACAGTTCAAATAAGTCTCAGGTTTGGAAACTCTTTAATAGCATAGTGTGCCAAGTGGTGATTTCATAACAAAGGAACGGTTAATTTCACACTTCAGATAACATCCCCCCCACCCCCAGTAAAACATGTTGGTACAGGAATTACTAAAGGTCAAAGACACTGGGGAAGCATAATCAGTCATTAATCCAGATAATTAGATATTAACATCAGGCTGGGGTTCAAGGGGTAGTCGTGGGGGAAGATTGTGTTGAACAAGCTGAAGTTTCTGCCTTCTAATTATCATCGCTGTCTGCAAATTTTTTTCTGTCGGAAAACAAGTAGCATTTTTTTACTTCAATGGAATTCCTCTGAGGGTACATATGGCTGAGGCGCAATCAGCAAATAACTGTGTCTGTCCACCCACTGCAACATTTCAAAAGTGCCCAGACAATTAGGTAGGATTCACGGAGGCCACGCACAGACTCATTGAAATCCACAAATCCATCTCGCAGAAGAAGAAGGAAATGCAACAAATTTTCTCCTTAAATATTGCTTCCTTTGGAATGCAGTAATTGTCTGTGGAGATCAGGGGCAGGTGTTGTACCCTCTGAACCAATCTGGATGTCAATGAATCACTGTCCGTCTCCTCCTGTCTAAGGACAGGATGAATGTTGGGCAGGTTTTGAAGGATGAAACGTTTAGTGGCTTTCTGTAATGGATTCCCATTTAACCAAGTTCTGTGGGATTCAATCTGCCATCGATTTGAAAGGAGATAAAGCATATACCCAATCCATCAATAAATGACTCTAAGGTTTGTGGAAATATTCAGAGTGCATGAGAATTAGCAAGGTCATCTAACATGGAGTTTGTGCCTTGCTCCAGAACTCTTTTCATTACAGCTAGCAGTTATAGAAGGACTATAACTTTAAGAACTTTAAGGTTGATGAGTTTGCTTTTTTCCTCCCCCCACCCAGTCTCTTTTTCCTTTTGTGCCATGCCTTTCGTATTGTTGGCAGTGAGCAGGGTCAGCAGCCCCTAGTAGAATCTCGATTCATGCTTGCATTTATACCAGGGATGGGAAACCTTTCGCCCTTCAGATATTGGACTTCAATTCCCATCATCCTTAACCACCATCCATGCTGACTGGGATTGGTGGGAGTTGAAGTCCCGTAAGATTTGGAGGGCCACCAACTCTCCATCCCTGCCACAAAGCAACCCACTGTAAGGGAAGCTGGGAGGGGGCAGAAACTAGACCGCCAGTAACCTCACTTTACCCGTTGTGGTTGAGCAGCTGCATGTGTCTCTCAACCCAACTCTGGCACATCCATTTCTACAGGAGGCTATAAAACCCTTGAGCCATATGCATACTTCTCAGAAACGTCTGACTCCAGAAGTTTGCATGCTGAGTCATCACCACACTGACCTCCTTGTTACCAGGTGCGTCTCTGGGGCCAGCTCCAGGTTTTGGTGGGTCCAAAGAGAGCTCAACACTTGCACCACTTCTTTGATTCTTAACCAGCCTTCCTTGCTGGTTTCCTGAATTCCAGAAGAGCAGAAGGCTGGATGGAGGTTGGCTGGGTACAAACCTCTCCCCCCTGCCAAATGAGGATTTGCATCACCCGAGAAAACGAGGACAGGACACCGATTTGCATAACATTTCCATAGATGATTTATATGTTACAGGCCCACCTTTTGGAATAATTACTATAATTTAAGCTGAAATACGTTGCATTTTGCCATAGTGAGGAAGGCACCAGGTGATTTGGGTGCTGGCTCAGTTTGCTGACCGGGTGCGGCTAACTTTGTACAGTGGTACCTCAGGTTAAAGACTTCAGGTTACAAACGCTTCAGGTTACAGACTCTGCTAACTCAGAAATAGTACCTCGGGTTAAGAACTTTGCTTCAGGTTGAGAACAGAAATTGTGCTCTGGCGGCGCAGCAGCAGCAGCGGGAGGCCCCATTAGCTAAAGTGGTGCTTCTTAAGAACAGTTTCAGGTTAAGAATGGACCTCTGGAACGAATTAAGTTCTTAACTTGAGGTACCACTGTACCAGCAATGTCAAGATTCTAGCTTTTCCTTGTTATGCTTCCTTATCTTGAAAACCAGACTTTGGCCACAGCTGCGCCATTCGTTTAAAGCACTTGGATACCACTTTAAACAGCCATGGCTTCCCTCAAAGAATCCTGGGAACTGTAGTTTGTGAAAGTTGCTGAGAGTTGTTTGGAGACCCCTATTCACCTCCTCCTCCTCATACTTCTACCCCACCCATTTGGCTGGGTTTCAGAGAGCTGCAATTCCCAGAGTTCCCTGGGAAGAGAGATTGACTGTTAAACCACTTTGGGAGTTGTCTAACAACTCTCAGCAACCTTAACAAACTACAGTTCCCAGGATTCTTTGGGGGAAAGCCGTAAGTGTTTAAAATGGAATGGTACTCCTTTTAGTGTATTGTGCAAACAGGGCCATGTTGTCTAGAAATAGACAGCAGAGGAAGAAGAGATAAATGGAGGTGTGTGAGGAAGGTGGTTAACAGGGAGAGAATATGCATTTGTTTTTTTGTTACATGCACTTAGGTTGGGTTGGATGAATCCTCCAAATTTCTTTTCCTTTCATAAACTCAACTCTCCACATTTCTGCAGCAATTTGGGGGGGGGGGCTTTTTTTTTAAAAAAAGACCCTCATTCAAATTTGTCAGCATTTTATTGTGATTTCTCCTAATCTGCACATTTGCAGTTTTGACTAATATACCTGTTTTTGCAGGCAATTTCTTCCAGTGTAATGCATGAATGTATGCTTCTTTATGCAAATATCCCCCTAATTGAAGATTATTTTCACATGTTCTTTGGCTCCAGAACTGCATCGGAAAATCTGGGGAAGTGCGAGTTTAGAAAATTAATTGAGTTTTCAGTGCACTTGTTTGTTCAAACTGTGTGAATTAGGTAGCTTTTCAATAAAATGCGAACAAAATCAAATCTCTACCCCATCCCTAATTTAGGCATAGATAAATTACCAGACTGGGGAAACTGTGACCTCTCCTCCCACCCCCCGGTGTTGCCAGATTGCAACACCATCCTTGAACGCCATGCCAACTGAGGCTGATAGAATTTCAACAATATCAAGGAGGACACAGTTTCCCCATGTCTCCCCACCCAATACTGTACGCAGTACTCAGCGAAGGTTTGCAGAATCCAAATCAAAATGAACATGGGTGAATGTCATAGTAAGTCATCCTGCACTGCAGGGCATTGGACTAGATGATCCTTTGGGTCCATTCCAGCTCAACAATTCAATAATTTCCATTTATAGCCCACATTTTCTCTTGAAGTGGAACAGGCAATGTCGATGGGGTTTTAAGGTGGTCTCCTACTGTCAGGCGACAGAGTAGACAACCCCCACTGCAGGTTGCCAGGAACGGATAAGACAAGGAAAAGTCCTTACTATCTGCTTTTTGTTCAATATTTACAGTGAGAAGCTTGGAACGCATTTTCTTGGAATACAGTAGTACCTCGAGTTACAGATGCTTCAGGTTACAGACGCTTCAGGTTACAGACTCCACTAACCCAGAAATAGTACCTCAGGTTAAGAACTTTGCTTCAGGATGAGAACAGAAAGCGTGTGGCGGCAGCAGCGGGAGGCTCCATTAGCTAAAGTGGTATTTCAGGTTAAGAACGGACCACCAGAACGAATTAAGTTCTTAACCTGAGTACCACTGTAATGGCGTTGTCCCTAGTGACTCTCCCTCCCCCTTTCCTCCCAATTCCTCATTTGTCACCTTCTCCTCTAAGGATGGTGCTGAAGGCCCTTTGCTTCTGAGCCCTTTGCTCTCCTACTTCCAAGGCTTGCCAGATTCTGGGAGAGGAGGGTTCTGGAATGCTTTCTAAAGACACTGCATCCATCAGCTGTTGCCCTCCTGGTGGTTCCTTGTCCTCTTCCTCCTCTCCCATTATTTCCCAGCTTTTCCCCTCATCTGCCTCTGAGCTGTGACCTCCCTCAAACCCCTGTTGTATTTCGGAACTACCTTCTTCTTCTCTGGAAGGGTCAGGCTGGGGAGGCGGTCTCCACTGTCCAGCCCCTGACACCTACTCAACCCTGAACCAGAGGCTAATCCGTTCAACGTCAGCAAGGTTACAGCATCACATGCCTTCACACCACAGCTTGGGACTATGTTTTGCAGGCACATGATGCACTAATCTCAGGTATGGTCAAGAGGTGAGAGGAACCGCCCCCTTAAAGGTAATGGATTGGCTTTTTTAAAACAATAACAAAAATGAAAACAAACCAGAAATCATACAAAACAGCCAGAAAAAGCGGACATGAAAATGGAATCTGTTCTGTAGGTTTCACACCTGGCCCTAGCCCAGCTGATCATCCCCTTGGCACATTTTGAAGACTGTGATAAATCCTGATTTTCCATCCCTGGGCTAAGCACCTCTCCCAAACAATCTATAGCTGTGCTCACAAGTTAGCACAAAGCCAGTGAGCTCATATGCATGTCGGCTGCTTGGGAATGGCATCGTGCCATGACGAATCCTTCTCCTGCAGCTGTCAGGGCTGGACAAAGTATCAGCACCATTCTCTCTCTCTCTCTCTCTCTCTCTCTCTCTCTCTCTCTCTCTCTCTGTGTGTGTGTGTGTTTGTCCTGTTCTCCCATTCATCGAACCGTAGAGACGGAGGACACCTAAAGGGCATCTAGTTTATCCTTTGCCAAGAGGCCAAAACATTTCATTCCCCTAGCCAACCTCTTGTAGATTGTCCTGTACAACTTGGGTTCATCTGGGGCAGGAATCATTTCAGCCCAGGACCCATCATTAATCCCAGCTTGCTTCATCAATTATTTGTGTTTCATCAATTGCATCTCTCTCTCTCTCTCTCTCTCTCTCTCTCTCTCTCTCTCTCTCTCTCTCTCTCTCTCCATTTTTGCTAGAGCTGAGCAGTGGTCAGTTAGGTAATTTTAGACTCCAAATATTCTCCACTCTTCAGATCAGGGATGGGGAACCTGGGCCCTCTAGAAATTCCTGGACTCCAGTTCCCATGACCATTAGCCAGGCTGCTGAGGCTGATGGGAGTTGGAGTCCAGCAATATATTTTGGCCAGGGACACCCTAACCTCCACCCCCGCTTTAGATGGTAATGCTTATTACTTCTGTTGCTTCCAAATGTGGTGTGCCAGCCCAGCTGCCCTGGGGGGGGGTCCTCCTGCTGATTCTACTAAATTGGGTTCTGGATTTGTGTCCCAAAGTGCTGTGGTGGTAGCAGCACTGGTGGTGGGTGAAAATGACCCTCCATAAACCTCTGTCCTATTCACTGGAGACAAAATGGCAGTAATAGTGATGGGAGGAGTGTTGCTGAATAGTCTCTAACCAGCAAAATATGCTAGTAATTTGGGAGGCATGGTGCTCACCAGTGGCGTAGCGTGGGGGGTGCAGGGGGGGCCGGCCGCACCGGGCGCAACACCTGGGGGTTAGGGTTAGGGGGCGCAAATCCACGGGTTAGGGGGCGCAAATTACTTGCCTTGCCCTGGGTGCTGACAACCCACGCTACGCCACTGGTGCTCACCATCAACTGAGTTAGAGGCACACCTTTCTTCCCTCCCTTTTCTATATTAATGACACCACAAGTGTCAGCAACGATGGCAGCTTGGGCACCATGTGCAGCGTAGGGTTAGTGTGCTGGACTAGGACCCAGGGAACCAGGCATTCAAATCCCCACTCAGCCATGAAGCTTGTTGTCTCTCAGCCCAACCTATCTCACAAGGTTGTTGTGAGGATGAAATCGGGAGAGGGAGAACAATCAACACTCCTTTGAGCTCCATGGAGGAAAGATGGGGTATAAACACAATCAATTGATCAATAAATACTGTACCCTCCAGTATTTGTTCTTAGGCACTGGGTGAGGGTAAACAACAGATTCAGTAACTCTCTAATAAAATAGCCCTCTTTCCCGGGGGGGTGGGGGGTGGGCACTTGGAAAAGTGTTCATAGAGATTTCCCTACCCCAACTTTCCCCCTTTATATCAATTATTCTCTTTCTCCTTCTCTGAAATCGTAACTTTAAAACAGACAGAAAGATCTAGGAATCTGGGGCCTGATGGAACTCGCTATAGGTTGGTCTGTGACTCAGTTTGGGTGCCCAACACCCACAAGTTGAAGCTAGGCATGGGAGAAGAATTTGATTCAGTTCACATATAAAGGTGAACCCATCTACTTCACATTTTCTGAAACAATACAAGAATCAAAACAGCCTCTGACATTCACAAATTCACACTAAAATGCTGGCGAATTTTCATGAGGAGTTTCAAAAAATAAAATCACAAACAGATGTAAGAAATGTGGAGAATTGAAGTTTAGGTTGGAAAAACAAGGGACCAAACTTGACACAATTCACCCACACTTAGCTGAAATCTGGTGTTTGCAGTTGATACAGATGCAAATATGTGCTTAAGTGAATTAGCCAATTGTACTGCTACAGGGAGAGATCTAAGATGGCTAGGGTTCCTAGCACATTTTGCCTGGAAGCAGGGCTTTTTTCAGCTGGAAATTGCAGAAACTCAGTTCCGGCACCTCTCAGGTGAGCACTATTGCTATTCTAAGTGAGGGAGGTGTTCATGGTGAGTTCCGGCACCTCTTTTTCTAGAAAAATAGCTCTCCATGGCAGGAAATAGCTCTCCATGGCAGGAAATGTCTTCCCATATGGGGGGAAGTGCCATACATTAAACTTCTTTAAAACAAAAAAATGAAACTGTTGTCAGAGGTTGGCAAAAAAGCAGGATTCCCAAGTGTTCAGTATTTCTTTTTTTGGCCTGGACTGAAATTGGTGAATGGCATTACAATCCATCAGGTTTTCCAAATGAGCTCAGAGGAGCTGGTTCATGGCGATTTAAATATCTGGCAGCCGGCCCACCGTTCACTCATATTTTCCAGTTTATGGGAGAGAATGTTATATATAATGATGGGCGTTCTGGTGTATTTGTTTAGATTCTCTTCCCCTTATCTAGCAGGCTTCAGGGTAGCTTGCGCAACACCGTTTGAAATGAAAACGTGTAAGCAGCACATAAGCGAGAAGTCGAAAAGGGACAAGGACCCACTGAGATTGAACCCACTGAGGTAAAAGCTAGAGCTAGTTCTAGCCAGTGTGGCCAGTGGTGAAGGATGATGGGAACTGTAGTCCAAAAAACATATCAAGGGCAACGGTTTCCCCATCCCTGGGCATAGCGTATCAGACCTAGATGAGGAAGGCCCAGTTTTAATTCCGTACTAAGGGATGGAAGAATCTGTCAAGTTCAGTTCTGTCATTTTCTCACTTTTCCAGTCTTAAAATCAGTTCCCCGCATTTTGCAGCAATTCGTGATCTGAGAAAGATCCATCAGCCTTTTAGTGCCAAAATTCTCCTACTAAACACATTTTTACATACAGCTTTGACTAATGTATACTGTTTTGCAAGCAGTTCCCCCTAATAGATGAAAAACATTGTTTTGTTGGAGAACTGCATTGCAAAATTCAGATAAATGCGGCTTTTGAAGGCTCTCTGTGTTTCCTGTTTCCGTACTGTTTGGGAAAGTGCAAATTTGATTCAGCTTCAAACGCATATCGAATCGATTGTCTCCTCCAGCCCTTACTCTTCACCCAAGCTGACCAGCTGACCTTGGGTCAGCCATGGTTCCTCACGTCGATCTCCCTCACAGGGCTGCTGTGAAAATAAACGAGGGAAGGGGAATAAAGCTGAGCTGCTCAGGGGAGGGGTGGAATAAGAATGCAAGTCTGATACCAGAGAAAGATTTTGAAGGCCTTCCATTCAAAGGAGGTACAGTCAAAGCACTCCAGAGTGTGCCGAAGCTAAGACTCCGTCTCCAGCCTTAACCAAACAAATTTCACTCCTTACCCATTCAAAGGGCAGCCATAAATAGCAACAGACACCTCTCCTCCATGCACACATCTTCTGTTGCTTTCAAGTTCATGTGTGCATGTGTGAGAATGTGTGTTAGTTTTTCAGCCTGGTACATTGGTTTAGTTTCAACTGGTGGATTATAGAATTGCTCTTATCCCACCTCCTTTTCTGAGTGATTTATATTAATTGCTCAGGAAGAGCACTATAAAAAAATGTGACCCCTCTTGGGGGAATTCTTCCTCTCACCTCCTGTTGCACAGGCAAGCAGGGAAATCTATAATATGTGCAGCAAAGAGAAACATTCACACGCGAATCAAAGGGCTTCTGTCAAGGGACAGCTCATTATTTACTGTGTCTTGCTCTCTGTCAGGGAGTGGTCACAACACAGAGGACCCATCTGCCCTATACATTTAAAGCAGTGTCATGTCACTTTAAACACTCATGGCTTTTCCTAAAGAATCATAGAATTGGAAGGGATCCTGAGGATCATCTAGTCCAGCCTAGAATATGCAGCTCGTGGGTCTTATATTTTGTTAAGGGTGCTGAGAGTTTTCAGGAGAACTTCTGTTGCCCCTCTCAGAACCACAACTCCCAGAGTGGTTTAACAGTCAATATCTCTTCCCAGGGAACTCTGGGAACTGTAGCTCTGTGCGGGGAAGTGGGGGGGGGTCTCCTAACAGCTCCGCTACTCTTAACAGCCTACACTCCCCAGAAAAGGGGACCACCTGCTTCCATTTTTGTCTGCTTGCAGCTGGTACTCAAAGGCATAATGCCTCTCTGAACCAGAAGCATTCACATTTGTTATAATGTTAGGATCTGCATCCACACACAGCTCCACCTCACAGTTCACACCACCTGTGCCATGCTTCCATGATGCCCTCCAGATGTGTTTGGACCACAGCTGCTTGGACTCCAGATGGCTGGGACTCCTGTATTGTTGTCCAAAAACATCTGGAGGGCATCAGATTGCCGAAGGCTGCTCTGCACTGTGGGGCCATCAAACTGTGTTCTGATGAGTCTTCATACATCAATGAAATGCTGTTTTGCAATGTCTCTAGGTCTCGGGGACAATCTCTGGTGTCAAAGTAGGAGCATAAATGAGATGCTGAGTTTACTTCCCCCTCTAGGTTACTCAGTGTGTTCCCATTGCCATGAACTGACACTTGAAGCCACTTCTGTCTTCCTTAACCAAACACACAAACAAATAAATACTGGATGTACCGACAGGAACGTTACCTGCCGCTTGAAAATGCTTATGCCTTTACGTGAAGTTCATCTCACAATTTAGGAGAATATGGCTTTGCACTGTCAGAGAGTGGCTTCTGATGTGGTATCTGAAGAGAATAGGTCTTACTCTTCCCTCCACTCCTTTCTTCAGTTTGGGCAACATAAAAGTTGAAATACATTCATTGCCAGGCTCAACAATATTGCGTTGTTCCCACCCATCCAATTTGGTGAGCTGTGTCCCTCTACAAAGAAGTTGAACATGGCTGTCCCAAATCTCCTAGAGAGAGAGAGAGAGAGAGAGAGAGAGAGAGAGAGAGAAACAGCTTGTAATGCTTGTTGAACAGTCACTGGGATCTTTTCCCTGTCATGTCTAAGCTTCCAGAAAAATCGTTCTCCCTAAACCTTTAATTCTACTGCCACCTCGTGGGAAAAATAGGGCCTCCCTAGCATGGCTTTTTTAACTTCATCACCTGGATAATGTTCGTGTCTGTCAGGTTGAACTGGGTTATTTTTTTAAGCGGGGACCCCAAACTCTAAATTGTTCATGTCTGTTTTAGGGACTCTGTAGTCTAACAGCTGTATGGTAGAAATGGTAGGAAAAAAGTGTTCTGTACAGTAGTTCTATAATGGTTAAGATGAAGTGTGTCTATATTAAGGTTACACAAACAAATGACTTCTTTTTTTTAATAGCCTGGGAAAGGGGAACCCTTTTGCATTCCTGAGGAAGTTTCCAGCCTCTTAGTCAACATCTCAAGCTGTTGGTAATCCCAGTGAAATGAGATACGCCATGGGGCAGAGTTTTCCGCTAAGTTGGGGTGATGTGTGGTGGAATTCCCCTCAGCCGATCCGCCAGGAAATCCAGATGGACACACAAGTCCACTTTCTCTCTCAACCCACAACACTCCTTCTGTATAATTTCAATGTATTTGCTTTCACTAGAGACACAGCAGCTCAGCAAAACTTTGGATGATGTTGCCGGATCTGTCTGCTCCCATGGATCCAGAGCCAGCCCAAGACATTTGGGCAACTGAGGAGAACCACAAAATGGCGCCCCCTCCCCGCCAGGGAAGAAGGGGTGGGTGAATATCTACCTCAGGGACAATTTGGGGAGATGGGATAAAGATCTACATCAGAACCTGCTGCCCCTGTTGATCCTGCCACCTGAGGCAATTTCCTCGCCTTGTCTCATGAGTGGGCCAGCTCTGCATGGATCCATTTTTTTAAAAAAAAGATATTTATTAAGAGTTTAAGAATTACAGAAAGCAGAAAAAGAAAAAAATAGAAAAATCAATAAAAAATTAACAAAACATACATTGCAATACATATATATATAAAGAAAAACATAAAATAAAAACAATACAACAATACAACAAAAAAAGAAAAAACATTAAAACACATCCGATATTCCATATCTTTACCTTTCATTTACTTGTTTCATCGACCTCCTCACACCTCCCTTTTTGTATTCTAGTTCAATTAACTATTTCAGCAAATTTTTGCCATCTTTCTCAATTTTTGTTCTATAATTTATCTTAACGGTCTAACCTTAAATTTTTTCATTTTGGCCCATTATCAATCAGCTTTTACTTAGTTCTTTATTACATTTCTGCTAAAACCATATAGCTTCATTCCAACATCCTTCTAACATTCATTACCATTTTGGATCAAACTGTAGACCATTTGAAATCAGGGCCCAGCCCCCCAGAACAAATCTAGATCAGGCTTTTAGAGGTCCGCAGATTTTGGCAATGATGTGGTTAGGTAATTGTAGGCTCTGGCCTGAATAATATTTCAACCTCCCTGCTCCTATTTAGATGCCACTGTGTATCACCTTTCTTGCTTCCCAGTCCTGCTGTGTTGGGGTCTCCTTTTGCTGAGAGGAGCCCTGTATTTCCACCCCCAAAGTCCTACCCTGACAGGTTAACTAGATCCTGAAGGATAAAAAGCAGTGGGTGGAAGGCAGAGAGGCCAGCAGTAGGTGGCGCCAGAGCCAACGGCAGGCAGACTCGGAGCTGATGAAGGTCTTTTATTAGTCAACTTGATGGTGTCCAATAAAAAAATTAAATGTCTTTGAATGTGCTAATGAAATATGGAACCCAGTAGCTTGCTTTTGTCACTTGGTTAAGACCCATTTGAATGACCAGGCCCCTTAAAGAGGGTACTATTCTGCCTATTGCATGCCTATTTTATCTGAAAGAAAGGTGCCTTTTATGTGGAGTGGAACATCAGAAGCTGCCTTACACAGAGTCAGACCAGTGGTCCTACCAGCTCAGTATTGTCTACACTGACTGACAGGGTCTCTCCAGAATTTCAGACAAGGCACCTTCCTCACCTCTACCTGGAGATAAACTGGGGCCTCCTGCATGCAGAATAGATGCTCTGCCACTGAACTACATCCCTTCCCTAACATATACAGTGGTACCTCAGGTTACATACGCCTCAGGTTACAGACTCTGCTAACCCAGAAATAGTGCTTCAGGTTAAGAACTTTGCTTCAGGATGAGAACAGAAATTGTGCTCCGGCGGCACGGCAGCAGCAGGAGGCCCCATTAGCTAAAGTGGTACCTCAGGTTAAGAACAGTTTCAGGTTAAGAACGGACCTCTGGAACGAATTAAGTACTTAACCTGAGGTACCACTGTACATTCTATCTTTTAAAAAGGGCTATCTAAGATATCTAACTGTTGGAGATGCAATAGGGATAATGCTTCTCTAAAGCATAATTTTTCATTATCCTATACTGAAAGATTTTTGGCAGAAGGTAACCGAAACTATCAACAGAACTGTACGGAACAACCGTACATTTACAGAGCAAAATGTCCTCTTGAATTATATACCCAGCACATGGAGCCTTACAAAACGGCAATACGAGTGGACTCTCCGCGCCCTTACCACAACAAAAAGACTGACACTGATGAATTGGAAAAATAAAAATGCGGCTCCCTTCTATGACTGGATCGAAGACGTATACAAACTCGCAACATATGAACAACTTGCATTATAAACGCAGACTTGATATGGGCAAATTCAATGATATTTGGAATCCATTGTTACAAATACTGTAATAGGTGAATTACAACACCCACCTTGTAAAGTTAAAAAAGAAAAGCATTGCTTCACAAAGCAGCCATTTCCCCCTTTTGGATGAAGGAAATGTTGATGTCCAATAAAATAATAATAATAATAATAATCATCATCATCATCATCAACTTTAGCATTTTTAAATATCTGTATCAAACAAAATTATATATGTGTGTGTATGTCTGTAACCAAATCTATCTATATTTACCTATATCTATCTATCATCTATCTATCTATCTATCTATCTATCATCTATCTATCTATCTATCTATCTATCTATCTATCTATCTATCTATCTATCTATCTATCTATCATCTATCTATCTATCATCTATCTATCATCTATCTATCTATCTATCTATCTATCTATCTATCATCTATCATCTATCTATCTATCTATCTATCTATCTATCTATCTATCATCTATCTATCATCTATCATCTATCTATCTATCATCTATCTATATCTATCTATCATCCATCTATCTATCTATCATCTATCTATCTATCTATCTATCTATCTATCTATCTATCTATCTATCATCTATCTCTATCTATCTATCTATCTATCTATCTATCTATCTATCTATCTATCATCTATCTATCATCTATCTTCATCTATCTAATCTGCCTGTTTACTGAGGTTCTTGCAGCAGCCTTCAATGTATTGAAATGCAATAAAAATAAGCTTGATTCTAGAGTTCCTTTAGGAGTTCAACTTATCTGACATGCTGCTGCTATCTGGTTTGTTTGTTTGTTTGTTTGTTTGTTTGTTTGTTTGTTTCTTCCTGCCATCTAGTGGCATATGAAAGTTGGGATGTGAGGAAGAGAGGAAGAGGATTTTGTTAGATTCTTTTCAAAAGCTGTTTGAGGACTGAAATAGATGTGCTGTGGTATAAAGCCCTGTACAATTTGGGACAAGGATTTATAAAAATCTGAATTTTGCAGGAGCTGATTCTGTGTCTGGCAGAATCACGTCATGTGGCTTCTTAGTGGATTGTACCACTTCAGATTGCAGACGGTGGTATCACATGTACAGTATCTCACACAAACTAACCATGAATTAAGTCCTTAACCCGAGGTACTACTGTACAATATAGGAATCAGGCCTTTAGTGTTGTGGCACTTAGCTTTTGGAATCCCCTCACATTTGTTAGGAGAGCTTGCATCTTGGGGGAATTAGATGGAAACAATCACTTACAGTTTCTGGAGTTCAAAGGCTTTATTCATGTAGGAATGGATATCCAGTGGTACTTTGGGTTACAAACTTAATTTGTTCCAGAGGTCTGTTCTTAACCCAAAACTGTTTTTAACGTGAGGCGCGCTTTCACTAATGGGGCTTCCTGCTGCCGCTGTGCCACCAGCACGCGATTTCTGTCTCATCCTGGGGCACAGTTCTCAATCCGAGGTACTACTTCCAGGTTAGTGGAGTTTGTAACCCAAAGCGCTTGTAACCCGAAGCATTTGTAACCCAAGGTACCACTGTATCTTGGTAAGAACTTGGTAAGAACTATTTACAGGATGAATAGAAATGAAGGAGAGAAATAGCAGACATCTTGTCTCAATAAGTACAAAGAGTAAGCGAGAAATGGCACCGTTTTTAGGGTTGGAGTTAATGCTATTCTAGACTGCATCAAAAGAAGCATAGTGTCAGGATCAATGGAAGTAATAGTCTTACTCTATTCTGCCTTGGTCAGACTACACCTGGAGATTTCACCCCTCCCATACACAAGAATCTCCTGACCATCTCCTGATGGTCTCTGCTGACTCCACAGAGAGAGAAGGAGGCGTGTCCTGCCTATCTACTTATTCTGCCCAGCAACATATCTGTGTGTGTGAGAAAGAGTCAGTCAGTCAGTGTATCGGAGAGAGTGAGAGTGTTAGAGATCCTAGAGATAAGATTGCTGCTAAGAGCAGCTGCAGACTCTCAGTGTAGCATTGATTTATGCTTAGAATATTCAGCTCTGTATATAGTTTTGTATCATAGTTGTAGTTATAGAATAAAAGGAAGATATTCTACAGAGCTGCTCTCCGAGTGGTTTATACTCTGCAAGACTCTGCAAAACTCTGCTGCGCAACAACTGTATTATTGAGACAGTGAATCCGGTGCTCTCAGCTCTAAGCTGTGAGTCCACAGCACTGTGACCTGTTCCTGTGAGAAAGGAGGTCTCTGGCGGTGCTACCCAGCTTGCCTAGCCCAGTCGGGGTTGAGGTGCATGAGTCCAGTTGGCGCACTGGCTCTAGGGCGATGCTGACAATTTGTAACCCAAGGTACCACTGTATCTTGGTAAGAACTATTTACAGGATGAATAGAAATGAAGGAGAGAAATAGCAGACATCTTGTCTCAATAAGTACAAAGAGTAAGCGAGAAATGGCACCGTTTTTAGGGTTGGAGTTAATGCTATTCTAGACTGCATCAAAAGAAGTATAGTGTCAGGATCAATGGAAGTAATAGTCTTACTCTATTCTGCCTTGGTCAGACTACTCCTGGAGTACAGTGTCCAGTTCTGGGCACCACAATTGAAGAAGAATATTGACAAGCTGGAACATGTGAAGAAGATGGAAATTAATGATCAAGGGTCTGGAAAACAAGCCTTATGAGGAACAGTTGAGGGAGTTTGGGTATGTTTGGCCTAGATGAGAGGAGGTATGATAACTATCTTCAAATGTCTTGAGGGCTGTCACATGGAAGGTGGAGCAAGCTTGCTTTCTCCTGCTCCAGAGGCTAGGACTTGAACCACTGTTACAAGAAAGGAGTTTCCAACTAAACATTAGGAAGAGCTTTCTGACAGTAAGAGCTGTTTGAGAGAGAAATGGTCTCCCTCAGAAGTTGGTGGATTCTACTTCTTGGAAGTTTTTAAGCAGAGATTGGATGGCCACCTATCATTGATGTTTTAGTTGAGATTACTGTCTTGCAGGGGGGTTCCCTTCCAACTCTACAATTCTTTGACCCATGTGCCTAATCCACAGTGGGCCTCTCAGGCCTGCATGATATATTTAACCCATTGTTCTGAGTTACAGTTGCATGAGTGACATTAACTCTGTTTTGTCTGTTGTCTGGTGATTATCAGCACCCCTGTCTTGTGGCTGTGAATTATGTAAGTTAAATAGGCTTCATTGAAAGAAGCTCTTTATCTTGTCTGCCCTACAAAAGTGGGTGCCCCCTGAGACCGATCAGTATGAAAGAGAAATAAATATTTTCTTGCATGGAAACAGGTTGCTGGTGTGACCTTAACCCTTTACTAACATCATTCTGCCTAAAACAGGATGGTCCATTAAAGGGAGGGAGGTAAACATAGAGATTAGACAATGTTGTCATCTGCTGCCCCCTTGCTTCCAAAGGTGGCTACTATATCTAGTTTGTGTTGGATTCTTTCCCTAGGCATTGAGTCTTAAGGTTGTTGGAACTGCTGGGACCTCTTTTACATAGTGGTTGCTCAACTGATATGCAAGAGCCACACCCCCTTACTTGAATCTCTTCCCAGGTACCACAGTTTACGTGCTAGTGCTGAACATCCCAAAGCACAGCTGGCACTGACATGGAATTCCTCTGTAGGATTTGTATTCTCAATTTGCAAGCTGTCTGCAGCCACCAAGTGGATCCATTGCCACGTGAAAGTATTCCCTAGAGTGCTTCCTAGGGAGAGAGAGCCAGTGCGGTGTAGTGGTTAAGAGCGGTAGTCTCGTAATCTGGGGAACCGGGTTCGCGTCTCCACTCCTCCACATGCAGCTGCTGGGTGACCTTGGGCTAGTCACACTTCTCTGAAGTCTTTCAGCCCCACACACCTCACAGAGTATTTGTTGTGGGGGAGGAAGGGAAAGGAGAATGTTAGCCTCTTTGAGACTCTTTCGGGTAGTGATAAAGCGGGATATCAAATCCAAACTCTTCTTCTTCTTCTTCTTCTTCCTGACTGAAAATGACATGGCTGTATTTGGACCAGGAAAACTGCATCATAAAGGAGAAGGAAGGCATCTTGGGGCAGTAAAATCTCACAAAATCTCTGGCAGTAGACTAGAACAGAAGAGGGCCCTGCTGGGTCAGGCCAAGGGCCCATCTAGTCCTGCATCCTATTCTCACAGTGGACAACTGAATGTCTGTGGTGAACCAGCACACACAAGAACACCCTTTCCTCCCATGGTTTCCTGCAACTGACATGCAGAAGCTTTGCTGCCCCTGGCCACTGAGGAAGAGCCCATGGCTAGTAGCCATTGGTGGCCTTCTCCTCCATGAATTTGTCCAATCCTCTTTTAAAGCCATCCAAGTTGATGGTCATCACTGTTTCCTGTGGGAAAGAGTTCTGTAGTTTAACTATGCACTGTGTGAAGAAGTACTTTCTTTCATCTGTCTCAAATCTTCCAGTATCCAGTTTCTTTGCCTCTCTATGGGTTATAAGAGAGTGAGAAAAACTTTTCCCTATTGACTTTCTCTATGCCGTGCAGAATTTTATAAACTTCTATCACATCATTTCTTACTCACCTTTTCTCTAAGCTAAAAAGTCCATTAATATTATTGTATTAACATTCAGTGAAGATAATGATATCAACAACAACAATTTATTATTTATACCCTGTACATCTGTCTGGGCAGCTTCCAACACCTATAAAAATAATAACAATAAAACATAAAAAATTAATAGTAACAGTCTGGTCCAATATAAAAAGTCACAATAACTTAAACAACTTATATCAAATAAAGCAATATTCAGCAATCCATTAGGATCAAATAGTAAACAGTAGAATTAAACATCAGCAAATAATAAGCAGTTTACACTTATCAATTACAATAAAGAATTACCAATCTATAATCAATTAAGATAACAGCAAATCACAATCCATAAAATACAACAAAACATACAAAACCATGTAAAAGGATCAAATTGAGAAACAAGGAACACAACTTCTAATTTATTTATTTTTTAAATCCCTGAATTCCTCTCTTCCCAGCTGCTTCTGCTGTTTTCAAAGTCAAGGTCTGGGGAAGGCTCCTAGAGCTGGAAGGTGGGACAAGACAGGTGGGAAAGCCATTGCTTGATGACCAGCAGAAAGCCTCTCTCCCCTCAGTTCTTCCTCTGGAGCAGAGCAGCTCTCCTATAAATGTACTGCCCTTTATTATGTACTATAAATGTACTGCCCTTTATTATGTACTGCCCTTTCACAACACCCAACATCAGCCGCCAGAGGCAGCTGGCTCACTCTGTCTAATGGTAGGACTGGCCTTGATTGCTTGTCCCCTTATGCTAGTTCAGCCTAGCTTGCCTCGTCTCCAATTTTCTTCTTCTTCTAACTGGAAACCCTTCACTCTGCCTGATGGCAGGGTCAGGCATAAACAGAAGGTACTGCTGCAGTTCCACAAAGAGGCATAGATGGGACCAGGGTGGGGGTGATGACTTCACATTTAGATTTGAACCTACCTACACTTTCCGGAGGGGGGCACTGGTGGCGCTGTGGGTTAAACCACAGAGCCTAGGACTTGCTGATCAGAAGGTCAGCAGTTCAAATCCCCGCGACAGGGTGAGCTCCCCCTGCCCGGTCCCAGCTCCTGCCAACCTAGCAGTTTCAAAGCACATCAAAGTGCAAGTAGATAAATAGGTACCGCTCAAGTAGGAAGGTAGCATTTCCGTGTGCTGCTCTGGTTTGCCAGAAGTGGCTTAGTCATGCTGGCCACATGACCCGGAAGCTGTACTCCGGCTTCCTCGGCCAGTAAAGCGAGATGAGCGCCGCAACCCCAGAGTCGGCCACGACTGGACCTAATGGTCAGGGGTCCCTTTACCTTTTACACTTTACGGAACAATGCAAGAACCAAAACACAACCACCCTTCAAAGTTCACATTTCTCCGAATTTTGCAATCTCCTGCCGGGTAATGCACAATAATGCATACACTGGGATAAAGTGTGGATAGAAATGCATATATTTGTGAAAATAACATATAGAAATGCATTATATTAGGGGGAAATGCTGTCATGAATCCCAGGGTCTTGCCAGGCTGAGACAAGCCTTGAGGGGGAACAGGAAGTTGGCATGGGGGCAGGGGTGCCAACTTGAATAAAATATTGTGGGGGTCCAAGTAAGCCCCACCCCACATAATCGATCACATGAAACAGTGCACACATACCATTTGAATGGGAATGCCCATCAACTTGGGGGGTGGGTGCTGATATTGGCATTTCCATTCCACCTTAAGGAGCAGATGTGTGGAATTGTTGTGTGTCACATGTCTGTTTACATTCCAGCACAGCTTACTGGGAACTTCTGTTCTGTATAGCTTTTGCTTTTCCTGTTCTCTCTGAGATGACGAGAGAGACGACATGTTTCTTTGTCCTGATTTATGATTAATAAATCTGTAGTTGTAGTATGCTTCCACAAGCCTCACACCTATTCTGTGTGCAGAGTTTGCTCTGCTGATAGTGTGTCCTGGTTTGAAAGCCCGGGTCGCTGATTTACCTTGGAGCAGATGCCGATGGTCTTTGAAGCGGGAAGACGGGAAGGAGATGGCCCAGCTGGGGCTTGCCAGCCCTCTGCATGCCGACACCTGGCCCCCTCAAATATTTTATTGTGGGAGCCAAAGTCCCCATGGCCCCTAGGAGTTGGCTCCTAGGCATGGGGGTGGGCTGAGACTGGAGACCAGAGGGTGGACACAATGGGTACTTCTCCTTCCTAGCATGAGGCCTCAAATCTGAAGCAGGACTCCCTTCTCCCTTCTTCCCTCCTGGGGAGAGGAGCACAACAACAGAATCCCAGAAGGGCAATAGCCCACAAACAAGGATTTCCTCAACAGGCAATATAGAGGGGAATGTGATATTTCAGGTAACCTGGCCCAGAGTTACTTAGCACTTTGTACGTAAATAACAATACCTTCAAACTGGCTTGGCAGCTGATAAGCAGGCAGTGCAGATGTCTTAGCCATAGTATCATATATGTCTGGTAAGAAGGACCATTCGCCACCTGGGCTGTAGTATTCTGCACAAGCTGCAGGTGTGAGGACAGCCTCATAGAGAGAGTGTTACAGTAGTCTATCTGTGAGATATAGCCAGGCCCTTTCTGTACACACTCTCCCAGTCAGTTTTTTTTTAAGCCTACAATATTATAACATTTAAAATAGAAAATAAGCATGCATTTGACGAAATGATATTTAAAGTAAATTAATGGAAACTCAAGGCAATGTGGCATTCCATGTCTGCCAGCCATCAGGAGCTGAACAGACAGCTGTAAATATTCATTTCTTTTTAAATGTGCAATCCATGGAAAGCAAAATGGAACAAGGTGATCAATCTTGATGTGGTTATATAAACAAAACAAATGACTTAATTTGTTTCAGGTTACAAAGACCTGGGCTCCTAAACAGGAGAGGATTTGCGAATTTATATAACAAACACATTGCTACCGACACCAAATTACATCTCAATCAATGTTAAAAGGCAACTGACATTTTCCTTTTGATTTATGGATTAACCTTTACATCTAATACAGTCTTAACATTTATTTTCTTTTCATCAGTTTCTGGTATCGCAGCAACCCAAGAGTTTATTGTAAGGAACTGACTAAATTAATAGCTTTCCCCCGCCATGGTAAAATGGCTAATGAAAAGTCTGTTTTGTGCAGTTGATGGATGCTCATATTTACACAAATAAACGGAGCCATTATATGACAAATATCACGGAGAACCTGGGGTCTTTCTCTGGGAAGTTAGCATTCTGCACACGGATGGCGATAATCCTTTTGAATGCAAATAGGACAGTCATCTGTGCAAAAGTTACATCGATACCCTTTTGAAGGAGGATTTAGAGCACTTGGGTCTAACATCTTGAGAACATTGTTGAACCAGGAACATGGGGAGCTGCCTTATTACTGAGTCAGAGAATTGGCCCATCTATTTATTATTTTTTAATAATCTTTTTATTTAATTTTCAAAAATATAAACATACAACATAAAACAGTACAAAATCCAAATATCAAGATCACTCTGAATCTCCTGACTTCACCCCATTCCTTCCATGTGTCCTTTTGATTCTATTTTCAACTGCATATCAATACTGCTCCCATTTTTCATCTTCCTAAGTTATCTATATGTTCTGTTACATTACAAGTGTATCTAGAATCCTGCTAATGTTTTGACCTGTTTACAATGATTTTGTATATACATTATAAACATTTCCCATTCTTTTAAAAATTTATTGTCTTCTCGATTCCAGAGCTTCCAAGTTAGTTTTGCCATTTTGGCACAGTCCGTCAACTTGATTTGCCATTCTTCTCTGGTCAGGGCTGTCTCTTCCTTCCATCTCTGGGCTAGTAACATCCGGGTGGCCATTGTAGCATACATGAACAGTTTCCTCTGGTCCTTTGGGATCTTGGAACCTATAATTTCTAATAAAAACGCTTCTGTTTTTTAAAAAACAAAAGTTATCTTGAAATTCTTTTTCATTTCATTATATATCATTTCCCAGAATTTTTTTAAGTTATATTACAGGTCTACCACATATGATAGAAGGTACCTTCTTTTTCCAGCATATATTGGTACTTGCTCTATACATTTTTTGCTAGTTTTACCGGGGTCAAATACCACTGGTACATCATTTTCATATAATTTTCTTTCAATAAAGAACATGCCCGCAAATTTCAGATCTATTTTCCATAGCCTCTCCCAGTCTGTCATTTGTATATTATGTCCTACTTCTTTCGCCCATTGTATCATCACAGATTCGACCTGTTCATCTTTGGTATCCTATTCCAGGAGCAAATTATACATTTTCAACAGGTAATTGGTCCATCTAGTTCAGTATAGTCCACCCTGACTGGCAGCGGTTTGAGACAGGGAATCTCTTCCAACCTTACCTGGAGGATTGAACCTGGTATCTTCTGTATGCAAAGCAGATGCTCTACCAATGAGCTACAGCCCTTACTCAAAGGAACATGGGCATGATCAGGACCCGACAGCCCTCCTGAAAGGATGCAAAAGGTCCCTTGGAGTGAGCACAATCCTAAAGGCTTGCCAATTTTTCAGGGAAAGCTTTTCCTACTGTTTCTTCCAGGCACCTGTGCTGGTCCCGGGAGGAAGGTTACAGTTATCGTAGTCCAAGTTCAGTCCTGAGTCACTAGCCTGGAAACAGTTCACAAGGAGTGAGGCGAGGTCCGAAGCAGGAGGTCGGGCGGGAACAGGAAGGCTGGAAGGTCAGAAGCAGGAAGCCGGGTGGGGAACAGGAACACTGGAAGGTCAGGTCTGGGTCCGGGTAGGAGCAGGTACTCAACAACAACGTTGCTTCCGCAACCTGGGGCCGGGCTGACTGGCCTTTATCTTCTCTGAGGCCAGGGGCGGCCCCGGTCCCCAGGAAACCCGCCTCTCCTGGCCTTAAGGCGAGCACTCCTCCTGGGAGAAACCAGTTCCCTTCGCCTCTCTGCCCTTCGCCTCTGCAGTTCAGGAGAGGCTGAAGGGTTACTGGGCCCAGGGGGAGACTCACCTGTAGGCACTGAGTCCTCAACCACCTCTGGAGCCAGAATGGATTCACCTGGTGCCTGCTGCTGAGGATCCGGCACAGGTGTAGGTGTCTCAGAATCAAGGCCCTGCCCCAGTTCAGCCGGCCCTGGAGGCGGGGACTCCTGTGCAGGCTGGGATTCCTCCGGTTCATCCTCTGAATCGGAATCCCAGGCCACCACAGCACCCCTGCATGAAGGATGTTTGCTTTGGCACAGTTCAAGAAGCACCTGGAGAGCCTGTGGTCCTTCAGGTGTTTTGAGGCATCATCGACTACCATCATCCCATATCATTAGTTCTGCTGTCTGGGGTTGATGGGAATTGGAGTCCAACAACTTATGGGGGGCTATGGGTTACCCCTTATTTGTATGCCACCCTTCATTCGTAGATCTCAGGGTGATTCATAACATAAAAGGACAAGATAAAAACACATCTACCTTGTATTTAGGCAAGACTTTTCTGCATACAAGGTGTCAGAATTTTACCTGCCCCTGGGAAAGTTGCCAAAAACACCAAAATCATCAATTGGAAGTGGATTTAGAGTATTTTCTGGCATAATTTGACTCTGAAGTCCTATTATTCTTGTCAGGTATACCCAGAGGCACAAACTGTGCTCACATTCTTCTTCTTCTTTTTAAGCCACTCTATGAAAGTAAACAAGTTTGTTCCATTTTCAGAAATATGTTTAATTTCTCAAATACATCTACTATAGAGAAAACAGAATGTTTACATACCACTTTTGTTCAAACTTCCTTTCTTTGTCATGCCGGGGATTAAAATAATTTCACGTGCAATTTTGCCAAGTTCCTTGCTAATGTAAACACACCAGAAAGGCTGGAATAATTTCTAACTTGTTTGGCTGCCGGTGGGAGAAAATCGCCAACCAAACAGGCTGTTCCTAGCCTGAATCAAAACGGATGTAAAGTCTAGGCAGAGAAAATAAGTTATTCAAAGTATGTCATTCAGTAAATTTATATAATTGTACACATTCATTCCCCCCCTCCCCTTGATTGGCAAGCTCTGTTCGGTATTCCTGTATGAACTTGTGTGGCTCTTAAGATTATCACTGGAAACTTTTCTTTGAGCTTCCCTGACTGGGTGAGTTGCACCTGTGGCGGCACCCTGGTTATGAAATATTTCCCCACAAAGGCATTTAACTTGGTCCCAAACTTGCAGTGTTTCAGCCACCAGGTTAAAAAGTTTGGAATAGAAAGTATGGGGTATAAATACTGAAAACCAATCAAATAATGGTTTTAGCATGCGGAGTATCAGTCCACATGTAGCCAAATGCAAAAGGTGGTGGTATCAGCAGACCTGGGGGGGAATCCAAGTTTTACAGTAGCACAGCGAATCTTTGGGTCGGGGGAACCTTCTGGGGGAAACCCAGCATTCTACAGATATAGGCTTTGACACGTGCAGCAGGGTTTCTTCAGCCTTGCCTCCCCTTCCGGAGCAGATTTTTGGGACACATAAGGGACTTCGGAGCAGGCAAGAGGAAAGGAAGGAGCCATTCTGCAAGAGGAGATCTGATCTGCTCAAGCACGAATACGACTCTCAGGAGAAAAAGCAGGTCAGTGAGGGCTGAGCATGCTCAGTGGTAATGGAATGCTGGCTAGCTATGATGGGGGCAGGGGCAGAAAACTGCGTGGAAGGTGGAATGGAATGGAGTATCCTGGAAAGAGGCAGGGCTGTGCAGAAAGACCCCACCTTGCAATATTTTGTTGTAGAATACAGTGGTTACAGACGCTTCAGGCTATAGACTCTGCTAACCCAGAAATAGTACCTCAGGTTAAGAACTTTGCTTCAGGATGAGAACAGAAATTGTGCGGCGGTGGCACGGTGGCAGCGGGAGGCCCCATTAGCTAAAGTGGTACCTCAGGTTAAGAACAGTTTCAGGTTAAGAACGGACCTCCAGAACGAATTAAGTTCTTAACCCGAGGTACCACTGTAATAAGGGACGTAGGTGGCACTGTGGGTTAAACCACAGAGCCTAGGGATGACCGATCAGAAAGTTGGTAGTTCGAATCCCCGCAACGGGGGGAGCTCCCATTGCTCGGTCCCTGCCCCTGCCAACCTAGCAGTTCAAAAGCATGTCAAAGTGGGAGTAGATAAATAGGTACCGCTCTGGCGGGAAGGTAAACGGCGTTTCCGTGCGGTGCTCTGGTTCGCCAGAAGTGGCTTAGTCATGCTGGCCACATGACCCGGAAGCTGTACACCGGCTCCCTCGGCCAATAAATCGATATGAGCGCCGCAACCCCAGAATTGGCCATGACTGGACTTAATGGTCAGGAGTCCCTTTACTTTTTTACCACTGTAATACAAATAGTAATAGGAATAAATAGAAAAAATAGAATTAGTAGTAGAAGTAATAATAAGTATAGGAGTAGTAGTAAAGTAGTAATTTCATAAAGTGATAATAGCAGTAGCAGTAATGATAATAAAAATAATTACAGCAATAATAGTAATGATAGTAATAACATGGTAGGAACAATAATACTAATAGTGGTTGAAGTTCTAATAATGAAAATAACTTTATTTTTACTGCCATGAATGAATTTGACTGCTGTGAGATATTTATGGCAATATTGATGTTGTTTCCTGCCGCTGTGTGTGTGTGTTTGTGTGTTCATATGACCTTGCTGAATGTCCTTCCTTCTCTGAGCTCTTAATACACCCCCCCACCTCTGAACACCGCATTTTGAGCTGTTGAACAAAGGTGAGAAAATGTAACATTTGATGCTTTTTCAAACATGCTTATATAATTCCCACTGGTGTTCTCATCATGTTCTGGCTAAAATGAATACAATACTGATTCTTCTTCTTTAATAGCCTCTAGCTGCAGCTCTGTGTTTGCCGGATTTCAATTTCCTTACAGGGTCCATCAGTATAACTAGCTCACAGCCCAGGAGACCGGCAGCCTGATTATCAATCTTAACAGCTTGTCCATTCATTTCGTATTGTGGGCAGCCAAAGAACCGACCATTTTTGAAGCGCTGCCCATTCATTGCAATCAAAATTAAAAATCTGTGAAAATAATTAGAAGCAAACTTTTCAGAGTTCCAGCTAAGTTTAGACATTTTGCACAAGGGAAATGGGCGGCGGCAAACGTTGCAGACCCAGCAGCTGTGAAGTTAAGTTATTTTAGACTCTGGACTCTGTGGTCTTACTGGAAGGGGGACCCACACTAAATGGTAATGTGCATTACTCTGCTTACTTACATTAGGAGTTTGGGGGGCATGGTAGGGACCACTGGAGGCTGGACATGGAGGAAATGGACAGACCCTCTCTCCTAACCCTAGAACTCATGAACATCCATAAAAGCTGAATGTTGGAAGACTCAGAACTGATGAAAGAAAGTGCTTCTTCACATACTGCACAGTCAAACTATAATAATAACAATAATTTATTATTGTTTATACCCCGCCCATCTGGCTGAGTTTCCCCAGCCACTCTGGGCAGCTCCCAATCAAGTATTAAAAACAATACAGCGTTAAATGTTTAAAAGTTCCCTGAACAGGGCTGCCTTCAGATGTCTTTTAAAGATAGGATAGCTACTTATATCCTTCACATCTGAAGGGAGGGTGTTCCACAGGGTGGGCGCCACTACCGAGAAGGCCCTCTGTCTGGTTCCCTGTAACCTTACTTCTCGCAATGAGGGAACTGCCAGAAGGCCCTTGGCGCTGGATCTCAGTGTCCAGGCTGAACGATGGGAGTGGAGACGCTCCTTCAGGTATACAGGACCGAGGCCATTTAGGGCTTTAAAAGTCAGCACCAACACTTTGAATTGTGCTCGGAAATGTACTGGGAGCCAATGCTGATCTCTCAGAACCGGTGTTATGTGGTCTCAGCAGCCACTCCTAGTCGCCAGTCTAGCTGCCGCATTCTGGATTAGTTTTTCCAGGTCACCTTCGAAGGTAGCCTCACATAGAACGCATTGCAGTAGTCCAAGCGGGAGATAACCAGAGCCTGCAGCAATCTGGTGAGACAGTGTGCAGGCAGGTAGGGTCTCAGCTGTTCGGATACTGCCAGGGAGACAAAGTCCATCATGACTCCACGTCGCCTCCGGACGTCCATCGATCTCCCGTAGACACGCAATATCAGCAATTAGCGACACAAGCTCCAGAAATAGCTTGCCACATTCCAGAGCTGATGCACGCTCTATCAGCAGATAATGCAAATTTCTGTGGCTTTGCACAAAGTTTTGTATTTTTCTCAGAAGATGGATAAGGAATATATAATTATTTTGGAAACCATGGGAGGGCAGAGTGCTTGTGTGCTCATGTTCTGCTCCCTACGGTCCTCTGCTTGGCCACTGTGAGGACAGGATGCTGGACCAGATGGGCCATTGGCCAGACCCAGCAGCTTCATCATGTGTTTTTAACCCCTGCCTGCCCTCAGCTGGTCCCCACCTCTCTGTCTTCTTGTTCACAGCTAGTTCAGAGGATTGTCCTGGCTGTTGGCTTCCTCTGTTGTCTTTGTAGACAACGAAGCTCTAGCTCTGGCTCCACCTACTGTTGGTCTTCCTGCCTCACAGAGCTACAGTTCCCAGAAATCCCTGGAAGAGGGATTGACTCTTGGAACTGTAACTCTGTGGAGGGAATGGGGTTCTCCTAAGAATCCTCAGTCCTCAGAATTCTTTGAGGGAAGCCATTACTGTTTAAAGTGGTAGGACAGAATGGCCCATGGTCCACAAACCCAGTTGCTTAGCTACTATCTGGCAAGGGGCTCTGTTAGTCCAGATTAGTCATATAACATGGGGCATTAATTAAAAACTCAATCTTGATCTTAGATATTTCTAGAGGAACAAAAGTAGGCCTTTGGTCAACTTAAAAAATTGTTTCTTTTGCTGGGAGGTGCATGTAGGAGCCCTCAATTTTTTTCTTTTCTTTTCATGGCACAGTAATCTGACCTACCCTTGTTTGCTATTAGTCTCATGTCACAAGTTTCAGTTCAGTGACTTCACAGTTTACTTTAATTTTCATTTTATTTATTTATTTTCTGCTCTCCCGAAGTTAGCCTAAAGCTTACGGAGGAGGTAATTGCATGAGGAAGAAGGGCAGGGGGGGGCAGCGTATGAGAACCGCTAATTTATAAGCCACAGTATCGCTGCACAACAGGCATTTCATTTGGTTCAAAGGAAATAGTTACTTAGAACAACAAAGCCACTGATGTTTCCGTAATTTACATGAAACGCATCGGGCGCTTGTAGGGATGTAAAAATATGTCATTTTGCAAATATTTGCCTTCATTTAATTTCATCTGTAGCAAAACACAGCTGTAGGTAATACACCATGGCTTCTTTCTTTAAAGAACAACAACAACAACCCACACTTACTCTAACAAACCACCCCTGTCTTGTGTCTTTTTAAATAGATTGTTCAATTTAATGCTTGGAATGAAATAAAGATGATGAACAGAAACCTAAAACTGTTTCTGGTGTAAACTTCTGAAGAGTTCATCCATGTGAAAAGTTGAGGTAACTATGAATAGAATAGGATGTTGCCCTATTCCTATTCTTGCAACACTTTTGTATTGTATTGTATTGTATTGTATTGTATTGTATTGTATTGTATTGTATTGTATTGTATTGTATTGTATTGTATTGTATTAGATTACTTCCCTTCCTTTTATCACTGGGTCCCAAGGCAATTAACAAATAAAAACAAACAAAACATTTACAGCTATAAAGCAAGAAATGGGGAAAAAAACCAATCAACTGAAAATAGTTCCTTACATAAAATAATTAAAAACTAGTCCCTGTATCAATACAATACAAACATTTTGAAACACTTCCATGTATAAAAAGTATTGGAAATTGTTTCAATACAGATGCAAACTGGGACACTATACAGTGGTACCTCAGGTTAAGAACTTAATTCGTTCTGGAGGTCCATTCTTAACCTGAAACTGTTCTTAACCGGAGGTACCACTTTAGCTAATAGGGCCTCCCGTTGCCGCCGCGCTGCCACCGTGCGATTTCTGTTCTCATCCTGAAGCAACGTTCTTAACCCGAGGTACTATTTCTGGGTTAGCAGAGTCTGTAACCTGAAGCATCTGTAACTCGAGATACCACTGTACTTCCATTGATGCAGCCTAGAATAGCATTAGCTTTTTTTGCTGCTGTATCACTCTGTTGACTCATGTTAAGCATGTGGTCTACTAAGACCCCTAGATCCTTTTCACATGTACTACTAGCAAGCCAGGTGTCCCCCATCCTATATTTGTGCATCTGGTTCTTTCTGTCTAAGAGCAGAACCTGACATTTGCCCCTGATGAAAATCATTTTGTTTGTTTGCGCCCAGTTCTCCAATCCTGATTCTGTCTTCTATGGAATTAGCTACCCCTCTGAGTTTGGTGTCATCGGCAAATTTGATTAGCATCCTCTCAATTCCTTCATCCAAGTCATTTATACAGATGTTGAGCGACAACAGGCCCAGGACAAAACCCTGCGGCACATCACTTGTCCCATTTTCCCAGGATGACGAGGAACCATTAACGAATACTCTTTGGATTCAGCCAGTCAACAAATCCACCTAACAGTTACCTCGTTCAGCCCACATTTTACCACCTTCCTTGCAAGAATATCATGGGGGACTTTGTCAAAAGCCTCACTGAAGTCAAAATACAGTATGTCCACAGCATTCCCCTGATCCACCAAGCTTGTAACTCCATCAAAAAAAGATATTTGGCCACTGAGATGCATCAAGTTGTCCCTTATTTTGTCATTGTAAGTGTCTGCTTTTTTAAATTTGCATGTGTATTATCTGGCTTTGTTGCTTAGAAATATACTTTTAAAAAATAAACACAAGCAGAAGAGATGTTCTCCTATTCCAGGCAAAGCCTGGAAGTTTCCTCTCCTTCCCCATTTCTCATGAAGAGGTAATTTACGTAAATTTACCCAGGACTGGTGTGTGGTAGTACCTTGCAACTTTGTTAATGGAAACCTGATGATCCGTAAACACTTGAGCGGGGAGGCATTTGCTGAGGGGCAATGCCATATTAATGTTAATATCAGTGATTGATCAAAAGGATTTGCAAGAAAGGCATAAAGTATTTAATTATAATTATGTTGGGAATGGCTTTGTAATGGCAACGACATTTGAATAAGGTCACATCTAGCCCTAACCTCTCTTATGTTGTCCTATATTAAATGCCATTCATTTTAAGGGCTGGAAACCTTTTGGAAGTCGTCAGACTACAATACACCAGGTAAATTGAAAAAATGTCCCTGGGTTTTTAGGAAGATGATTGATATCCCTGGCGAACCAAACACCAAGAGAACAGCAGTACACAAATGCCTTTGATTAAGCATCAGGGACACTGAGAGCTTTATCCTGCTGCTGGAATCTAATGTGGACCAAGATAACAGGTCTATATCAGCGTGTATTACATTAATTTTCCTTGCTGTCGATTGATGTCAGCTTCCCATGCTAACCTTTACAGGCAAATGGAACAGGTTTGTATTCGTTTTGTTGACTTGCTTTCCCAAAAGTCGGGGAACGAATCTGACTTGGCAAGTTCTTGAGGACCACAGTTGGTGATTTAGGACCTGCAGTGTTGGGAATGGTCACATGATTCCAGAATCTTCAACTTTTGAAGAGAGTCAGAAGTCCCAGATACTTGGGGTTATCCCAAAACACAATCCCTTCAGAAGTGCCCTGTTCTGGATACAAGCAAGACAACAACAACATTGCTGTATTCATTTGATAGAGATGCAAAGCTATAGCTGCTAGGTACCCCAGTTCTTCACACACACACAATTTTATGAAGGGTTTTCATAATACAATTAAAAATAAACTATTCTAAATGAAAACAGAAAAAGAAAGAAAAATGCAGAGACCTTTCTCAAATGCAGCCCTTAACTCTTATCTCACACAGGGAGGGGTGGGAGCCTCCCAGCTCTCACCTGAGAGCTTTCTTTCCTTCTCCCATTCTCTCACCCTGGGAGATCTTCCCTACCCTGCCTCTCACCCAGGGTCCTTCACCAACCACCCATCACTTTCATGGTTTTCGGTGCTTTAGGGCAAACAACAGGTAAGGTGTCCTCCCCCCCCCCCAGGTATAACTGTTTCAGACTCTACACTCAACATCAGACCTGGAGTACATGATCTCCTCCCATGGTTGTCTACAATCAGTTGAAGGTATCTGAAACGCAACAGGCAGGCAGTGGTGCTCTCTTGACCAGACAAGGTCAGGCCTCTACTTTTGATACCAGGTCTGGCCAAGTCGGAGGCTTAACTCTACCTGTCAGCTGCAGTGGCCGATGTTGCACTCCTCTGTTCCCTTCTGGGTCTGATGAGGTTGCTGTGGGCTGAACACCAAATGTCCCACGTCACAAGGCTGGGGCTCCTGACCATGCATTTGCATTTGGCATGCCTCTAAATGCATAATAATGATAATAGTAGTAGTAGTAGTAGTAGTAGTAGTAGTAGTAGTAGTAATTGATTTATACCCTGCCCATCTGGCTGGGTTTCCCCAGCCACTCTGGGCGGCTTCCAACAGACTATTAAAATACATAATCTATTAAACATTAAAAGCTTCCCTAAACAGGGATGCCTTCAGATGTCTTCTAAAAGTCTGGTAGTTTGTTTTCTCTTTGACATCTGGTGGGAGGGCGTTCCACAGGGCGGGTGCCACTACCGAGAAGGCCCTCTGCCTGGTTCCCTGCATGACAAGTACATTTAGATTTACATGAAGACATCTGCATTGTGTACAGTGCCATCCTTTGGCACTGTGCTGATTTCAATGTCAGATGCATATTTCAATGTATGCCCAGCGCACAGGAGCTTCAGTCTTATTGTCTCGGCAATGGAGGCATGTTCCCTCTACTTCACCCTGAATCCTGGTGGGACCAGCTGCATTTTACAGGAGATGGCACAACTTTACAGGATATTTGTTGCTATGGTGCAGAGGGTGGCAGAGGGTGCCACACAGCTGACAGTAGTATATATTCCTCCTTGCATACTGTGGTAATTTAGGAGAAGGGCCATAACACTGTGTCAGAGCATCTGCTTGCATGCAGAAGGTTACAGATTCAATCCTTGGCATCTCCAGATACCAATGGAAGAGACCCCCCAACTGAAATGCTGAAGAGCTGCTACCAGTCAGGGTATACAATACTGATGTGGGTGGCACTGTGGTCTAAACCACTGAACCTCTTGGGCTTGCCGATCAGAAGGTCGGCGGTTTGAATCCCCACAAGTGTGTGAGCTCCCATTGCTCTGTCCCAGCTCCTGCTAACCTAGCAGTTCGAAAGCACACCAGTGCAAGTAGATAAATAGGTATCCCTGAGGTGGGAAGGTAAACGGTGTTTCCGTGTGCTCTGGTTTCCATCACGGTGTTCCATTGCACCAGAAGCAGCTTAGCCATGCTGGCCACATGACTTGGAAAGCTGTCTGTGGACAAACACCGGCTCTCTCAACCTGAAGCGAGATGAGCGCTGCAACCTCATAGTTGCCTTTGTCTGGACTTAACCATCCAGGGATCCTTTACCTTTTTATCTTTTACAGTACTGAACTAGATGAGCCAATGGTCTGACTCGGGCAGCTTTCCGTGTGCCTACTTTTTAAATGCTTGCCCATATTTACTGCAACTTTACTATTGATGAAAATTCAGAAAGGAAATGAAAAGATCCTGATGCATAAATACCTACTCAGATCCCCCCCCCCTTTAATATTCCACTTCGTTAATAACCCAATTACCTTTAAGCAGAGTTGTACTTCGGGCAGACTTGATCTCATTTTCTTTGGTAAAGGCCAGCAACCCAGTAAGTGTAAACACAATGTAGCCAGAGGGTATGTTTATCAGCAGAACACACACAGAGAGAGTGTAGAGTTACCATGCATTAAACAGAATAGCCGCTCTCCTGATAACTCTGAATAGACCAGGGTTGCATCTAAGAAAATAAGAGAAGGGTTCAAGTCTAGATGTTCACACATACAGGTCCAGGTGCATGAATTTGCAACTGCATCAAATAGTTTAGGGGTAGATTGGATTCTGGTAGTTGCTGTACATGAAACCTTAAAAAGAAGAAGAATGGGTTGCATGAAGATGGAGATGCATGTTAGAGAGAACATTTGCAGAGTGCCAAGATCTTTCCTTCTGCTGTAATGCATAACTTGACTTCTGCTGAGGGCCAGATCCACACCATACATTCAAAGCACTCTTGTACCACTTTGACTGCCCTGCATCCCCCAAAGAACCCTGGGAACTGTAGGCTGTTAAGGGCGCTGACCTCACAGAACGACAATTCTCAGCACCCTTAGCAAACTACCATTTCTCTGGGATTCTCCGTCACTGTTGAAGTGGTATAAGATTTAAATGCATGGTGCGGATGTTGTTGTTGTTTAGTCGTTTAGTCATGTCCAACTCTTTGTGACCCCATGGACCAGAGCACGCCAGGCACTCCTGTCTTCCACTGCCTCCCGCAGTTTGGTCAAACTCATGCTGGTAGCTTCAAGAACACTATCCAACCATCTCGTCCTCTGTCGTCCCCTTCTCCTTGTGCCCTCAATCTTTCTCAACATCAGGGTCTTTTCCAGGGAGTTTTCTCTTCTCATGAGGTGGCCAAAGTATTGGAGCCTCAGCTTCACGATCTGTCCTTCCAGTGAGCACTCAGGGCTGATTTCCTTCAGAATGGATACATTTGATCTTCTTGCAGTCCATGGGACTCTCAAGAGTCTCCTCCAGCACCATAATTCAAAAGCATCAATTCTTCAGTGATCTGCCCTGGCCCATCCACAGCCAAGGCTGAGGAAATGCTTAGCATAACAACATGGCATAAATTGACATTGCAAAGGTGGCAATTCAACATAGGTCACTCTTATATTAGTTTTTTTATGTGTACGCTTTTGTAAAAAAAATTAAATCAATCAGTAGGTGCATGCCTAGAGCAAGTTGTAGCCAACACCACACCCTCCAGATAGTAGTAGTAGTAGTAGTAGTAATAGTAGTAGTAGTATTTATACCCTTCCCATCTGGGCAGCTTACATCATATCTATAAACATAATAAAAACATCATTAAAAACCTCCTTCAGATGCCTTCAGATGACTTCTAAAAGTGGTGTAATTCTTTATCTCCTTGACATCCGAAAGGAGAGTGTTCTATAGGGAGGGTGCCACTCTGCTGCTGGACTCCCATTAGTCCCAGCTGGCATGGCCAATGGTGACAGATGGCAGGTGCTATAGATGGGCACCATGTTGGTTACCAGTGCTCCAGGTCAGGGGTAGAGAATCTCAGGCTGGGGGCAGGGAGCGGCCCTCCAGATTTCTCTCTGGCTTTCAGGCTTCTTTCCTTCCTAGATCACCCCCCTCACCTTATGCCTTTGCCTGGCTGGGATCTTGCCTTGAATAAGATGCTACCTCTTGCTTGCCCAGACGGAGGATGGAGAGAGAGGTGTGTGTCTGTGTGTCAAAACCTAAGGCTGCAATATAGCCTACCGTCGAAGGGCAAGTCACATCCTTTGCTCTGCCCACTTTTGCCTGCTCACATAATGAAGCTTTCATGTCGAAGAGTGTCTCCTACACCTGTTCCAGGTAACCTTTAATGCCGTTTCAAATGCCTTCGTTGGTCTTGAGCTGATGCTACAAAGGGGTGTTTTCTTTTAATAGAATTGTAGAGTTGGACGGGACCCTGAGGATCATCTAGTCCAATTCCCTGCAATGCAAGAATATGCAGCTGTCCCATTCGGTGATTGAACCTGCAATCTTGGCGTTATCAGTACCACGCTCTAACCAACTGAGCTCTCCACTGTTAAAGTAAAAATCTGGAGCTAACGTTAAATCCCTTGAGAATGTCCTTTATCAGGCGCTTCCCACAAACTGACAGAATTTCACACCCCCAGAGGGTATTTGACGATATGCCCCCAATTTCTCCACTCATGAAAAGGTTGGAAAACATTTGGGTACAACTGTGAATCCATCCTGGTATACTTTCATATCGCTGAAGGAAGCAATGTGCTTGGCTCTCACAATTCCCAGTCCTCCTCTCTTTTGTCAGAGCTTTCCTTCACCCAACACTATGAATTTGAACTATAGCTTTATTCAGCATCAATTGAAGCAAAATTTATCAGAAGAGGGATTTCTTTTTCGCACCTCCAAACTGTTGGAGAATATTGTCACTCGTTAAATCTCCCCTTCCATATAATCACCCACAAACAAGGTGAAGATCACCCCCTCCTGCTCAGCTGCAGGAAAAATATGGTGTTCAACTACCATGTCCCAGAAGTGCAAGGATTTCTGCTTGTGCAGTGGGACTTTCTCCCCTCTCCTCCTGCCATGTCTGCCCTGCACTCTCTCCAAATCTGTTCTAGAGCATTGTGGGAACCTCTAGAACAGATTTAGGGATGGGGGGGGTAGGGAGAAGATGGGGAACAACCCATTGCGCAATGAGAGACTTACTGCTATGCTGGAATCTGCCCAAATGATTTCAACCTATTAATAACAAGAACGGATGAATACAGTGGTACCTTGGGTTACATACGCTTCAGGTTACAGATGCTTCAGGTTACAGACTCCGCTAACCAGAAATATTACCTCGGGTTAAGAACTTTGCTTCAGGATGAGAACAGAAATCATGCTCCGGCAGCATGGCGGCAGCGGGAGGCCCCATTAGCTAAAGTGGTACCTCAGGTTAAGAACAGTTTCAGGTTAAGAACGGACCTCCAGAACGAATTAAGTACAGGGGACTGCTAAAGAGAAAACAATATGATCGTTAGCCTGTGAAGAGCTGGTAGACGAATACAGTGGTACCTTGGTTTACAACCATAATCCGTTCCGGAAGTCTGGTTGTAAACCAAAACAGTTTGTAACCCAAGGCGTGCTTTTGCCAATGGGCCCCCCCCAAAAAATTGTTGTAATCCCCCCCCCCCCAGGGTTGTAATGCAAAAAAAGGGACAAGCACTTCCGGGTTTGATGTGGTTGTAATCCAAAATGGTTGTAACCCAAAGCGGTTGCAAACCAAGGTACCAATGTACAGTGGTACCTCGGGTTACATACGCTTCAGGTTACAGACTCCGCTAACCCAGAAATAGTACCTCAGTTAAGAACTTTGCTTCAGGATGAGAACAGAAATCGGGCTCCAGCGGCGCGGCAGCAGCGGGAGGCCCCATTAGCTAAAGGGGTGCTTCTGGTTGAGAACAGTTTCAGGTTAAGAACGGACCTCCAGAACAAATTAAGTTCTTAACCCAAGGTACCACTCTAATGGTTTACAGGCCAAAGGTCATGACCTCAAATGTTTGCCATCACAACTGAAGAACTATCTCTACAATCATGGTGACTAGACAATTGCTTTTTATTTGAAATGAAAATGCAGGATACTTGAGATTCCATTAAGAGCCAGCAGACCAGAAGTGAATGACATCTTGGTGATCCCTGTGCATGGATAGGGACATTAGGAGACAAAAAGGACAAGCGCTCAAAAACATTGTCTATATTTCTATGGAAAGATGCAAAGCTGCACTCATTGAAATATATACATTAACAAGTCTCTGTTCGGCTAATGTAAATAAACTTACTACAGATTGGCTTGATATTATTGTTGCCTGTCACTCTGAAATTTGTTTCGTTTTGAAAGGAAAAACAGGGTTTACACTGACGGCTGCCAGAGT
Source organism: Podarcis bocagei (assembly GCF_964188305.1). Lineage (NCBI taxonomy): Eukaryota > Metazoa > Chordata > Lepidosauria > Squamata > Lacertidae > Podarcis > Podarcis bocagei. The sequence goes on from NC_138139.1 coordinate 43,660,664, forward strand.
GAGTGTATTACAAAATTATGAGGAATTCACACTGATGCTACCATTCAGAAACACAAGCTACCAATATTGCAAATGTGTCCTTTTGAAGGAACTACTGCATATTGATCATATATATCATTCATGTTTATATAAATATATTTAAGTGCTATACAGTTTTCGGCATGCTTCATTACATCCCTGTAAAGAAAGACAGTATTGTTCCCATTTTATAGATGTTGAAACTGAGGCTGAAGGGAGTTTGCCAGAGGTTCCTCCAGCGAGTCCTTATCCAAAGTGGGGAAATTGACATCAAGGTTCCTCCTTCTATCTCAGTGAAACTTAATGGATTATTAGTGCACTGGCTAGAGCAAAAATGAGGCGATATACATATGTGTGTTGCTCGTGGTACTGAGGTTAAGGTAAGAACATTAGGGATCTCACTAGTTTTGTTGGAAATTGCATCACATCACTTTCTTGATTATTGGAAGGAAAGGTGGAAATAAATCTATTTGTTTTGCATATATAATCTGCATATATATGCACACACATATATATTATACATATGAATATAAAAGGGGACTCCTTTTCTATTCAGCAGGTAAAGTTTCAAGTTTTGTCCATACTTATCAATTACAGGCAAAGAGGCACTCATAACTTCCTGAAAAACTTTCTCACAAGCCATCAAGATAGAGGTTAAAGCACCTTTTTTTTTTGTAGACTTTGTCTAACCTTTGACAGACAGAAGTAAAACAAAGTCAACAACGTGGGCACCTTGGACACCTCCTTTGTACTCTTTGAATCAGTTTGGTTTGCTTTTGAAACATGAAGGGAAATGACAGCATCATGTTAGTGAATAACTGATTTCTCCATAGATGCAAATCTACAGTTCAGTTGGACATTGAGGTACAATGAAGCAACAGAAATCACCATGCAGACTGCAGCAATCACTGCAAAGTGTGTGTCATTATGCTGGTGGTTTGCATATGGTCAACAGGTCTATTGGTGCTGGGTAAAAACATGTTCCCTAACCGAATGTCAGCTCTTTATGAATGCTTCCTGTCTTGTCCCCAATTGGCTTTTACCATATGAACCAGATACAACATTCCCTCTAGGACAGGGATGCAGAACCTGTGGTCCCCCAGATGTTGCAGGACTACAGCTTCCACATGCTGGACCACTGACCATGCTGGCTGGGGCTGATGGGAGTTGGACTTCAACAATATCTGAAGGTTCCCAATCCCTGCTCTAGAACAGGAATGGTGTCACAGGCTGTCCTGATGTGCACGGACGCTGCAAGATAATTTTGCATTTGCTTCATGCTTTCAGTGAAGAAGGTTACTCTTGTGAACCAAGTACTGGGCCCAGTGGATTGAATTTGGAGACTGACTTCCACATAACAGCCTTTGTCCATATGTCCTGAGCCATACCTTGCCAGCTTCCTCCAGCTGCTGCTGTAACTCTGAGCACAGTGGGGGGAAAGTAAAACAACATAAACTTCACAATCCTGGGGAAATCTGAGAAATGGGTCAAGCATATAGCAGAGTGATCATCCCCAACCTTTCAGATGTTTTGGACAATGCCCATCACCCCTGACCATTGGCAGTACTGGCCAACAAAATCTGAGAGGCATGAGGTTGGAGAAGGCTGCCATAGATGCTGCCAAACAGAGGTGGGTGAATTATTAGATATAAGGATCCCAGGTAGAATCCTACATTCTTAGGGCATAAGACAAAGGTAGAGAGAGATTTGCACTTCCTATAGACTGTGTTCTGTCTGCGGTTTAGGAATAACGTGTGGTCTGCTACTGAATCCTAACCAGGATGTTGGAGATTCAGCCCTAGAGGGAGGGTCCAGGCTATGGATGTTTGAGGACACACACAATTAAGCAGGTATTTGGGAAGGAAGTACACATTTACACAGCAATTGATGATAGTAAGAATCAATGGCAGATGGACCACCTTTACCAGTACCAGCAGGGCAAAGGTTGGGGAGACAGTTCTGTTATACAGTTTCTGGGTCCATTTTTTGGTCATCAAAACCATCTCCGTCCCATTGAAACCGGAAGATGGTGGGCTCTAAGGCTGGAACGACCTCTCTACACACATTTTATGGGAAAGAGGGAAGAGGAACTGAGAAGAAGAAGAGGAGTTTGGATTTGATATCCCGCCTTTCACTCCCTTTAAGGAGTCTCAAAGTGGCTAACGGTCTCCTTTCCCTTCCTCCCCAACAACAAACACTCTGTGAGGTGAGTGGGGCTGAGAGACTTCAGAGAAGTGTGACTGGCCCAAGGTCACCCAGCAGCTGCGTGTGGAGGAGCGGGGACGCGAACCCGGTTCCCCAGATTACGAGTCCACCGCTCTTAACCACTACACCACACTGGCTCTGAGCAGCAGTACAGGGTGGTCCATTAGGGCAGATGTGCCACTGACCTTAGCCTCAATGCTGCTCTTGTAGGACTCAGCAGGGAGGAGAGTAAGAATGGGGACAAATCTAGAATTGGTTGGTTCTGCTTGCCTTTGGCTCTGGCTCGGTTTGTTTTTGTTTTGCTTATGTATTTTGTGTTTTTATCCCGTATTTTTATGCTGTGAACCACCCTGAAACCTATTATTATTATTTATTGAATTTATACCCGGAGGTCTCAGGGCGGTTCACAGACCTACAGTGGCGTAGCGTGGGTTGTCAGCACCCGGGGCAAGGAAAGTAATTTGACCCCCTAACCCGTGGATTTGCGCCCCCTAACCCTAACCCCCAGATGTTGTGCCCGGTGCGGCCGGCCCCCCCTGCACCCCCACGCTACGCCACTGCAGACCTATGGGTGAAGGGTGGTATACAAATTTAATAACCAAGAATAGTAATGTACAAATGGTTTCTCTAAATTATCAGCACTATTTGTTGACAGAGAAATGCTGGGGTGTGTGTGGTCAAACCACTAAATTTATCCAGGGGTTTTAAAAAATTCTGTAATATTTTCTCAGAGGGTAGCAGTAGAGCTTTTTTCTTTTCTTTTTGCATAGATTGTTGATGTTGTTTCTACGGCAACTGTGTTGGCGGCCTACCCACCAAGTTGCACCATCCACAATACCCCAGACTTATTGTCGTTCCAGAGCATTGTAGGGGTGGGAAGTGGCAGCTGCCACACAATCAAATTGTAAAGAATATTCAGAGAACATTTGGCAAAGTAAGTTTTATTTTCTAGGGAGCCAGATCAGAAATTCTCCTCAGAAAAATGTTTTCTGAGAAATCTTGGCCCACTTCTGCTATGTGTGTATTTTCTTCTTGAGCTGTGATCGCTGCAAATACAAATACACCTGTGTCCGCAGTGCTATTTTTCTAGAAAAAGAGGTGCTGGAACTCACCATGAACACTTCCCTAGTTCTCTTAGAATGGCAATGACGCCCAGCTGAGAGGTGGCAGAGTTTTGGCTGAAAAAACCCCTGCTTCTCTCTCTCTCTCTCTCTCTCTCTCTCTCTCTCTCTCTCTCTCTCTCTCTCTGTGTGTGTGTGTGTGTTTGTGTGTGTGTGTGTGTGGACAGCAAGCATAGAACAAAACTGGCCCATAGTGATTCCAACATCCTGAAAGAACAGAAATGTGGTGAAGTGTAATCAGATGACCGTGGAAAAGAAAACCTTTATTTTATACCGCCGATTAAGGCTGGCTTCACACTTGGAATCCTTGTGGGATGAACCCTATCAACCTGACAGCCCCCACTAACTGATTCTTGCCCTGAACCCTTCCTTTAAATATTTCCCCTCAGACCAGAGCTCCAAGCAGTTGGGTCTAGCAATCATTTTAGGGCAGGGCTGCAAAACCTTTGGTCCTCCAATCAGGGCTGGACTCCAACTCCCATCAGTGCCCAACCAAGGATGGGCCAATGATCAGGGATGATGGGAGTTGTAGTTCAGCAACCTCTGGAGAGCCAGAGGTGCTCGCAGCCCATTTTAGGGGCATTGTGGGAAATGAAAATGGCAGCTTGACCCAGCTACTTGGTGCTGTTTGGTGTGCACAGAATAAGCCCAGCTGGGCCCGATAAGGGAGGGAAGGGGCCACCAGATACACTCGATTCAAGCAGGAACTGGCAAGTGCCACAGACCCATAAGCAAGTTCACAAGCAGTAGGATGGTTTAGTGGTAAGTTTCCAACCTCAGAGAAATCCATTTTTGAGATACTGAATAGCCCAATGAAGCATCTAGTCTCCTGTTCCTGGGGATGACTGCAGTCACTGTTGGACAGAAAAAAGTCCCTTGTTTCCTTCTCAGTTTGCCTCCCAGTTTGCAAGCTCACATTGTCCAAAACTGAAGGTTCACCAGCTGCTGAGAATCCAAGAGGTGGTATTTATTATCTTCCGTGTGATATGGAGACCTCAGGACAGGCAGAGGGTCTGGGGAGGAGAGAATGTAATCAATGCTAAATTTAATTTCGGAGTCAGATTTTCCTATGGAGGAGCTGTTTAGACTCTCTTGGCTGGCGGCGGCGTTTGGAAAAAGCTCGCAAGTCTCCAAAGCTTTGGGCTGGGATTGCACTCTCTGACCGGGACAGGAGTTGATTCCGGGGAATCCGGAATCCACCGGGGACAGAGCTTGCAAGCAGTCGCTCCCGCCATTTGGCCGTTTGTCTCTGGGTTCCCTTTTGACGTTCTTCCTCCTCCTCCTCCTCCTGTAGTTCCCGTTTTCAAACAGGTCTAACATAGATTCACATCCCGATGCAAAGCTCCAGTAATTCCCCTTCCCTTTGTCATTGCCTTCTGTCCGGGGAACCTGCAATTCATTGTTTTTAAAATAATAATAAAAAAGAGAGAAAAAGCATCCATTCTGTCAGTGACTGCCTTTAAGAGAAATATAAAACCATCTGTCAAGGCTTTCTGGAAACTGCAACCTTTCCCTCATCTCAGACCTTTATCCCCTAATCCAAGATGGAAGAGAGTGGGGGACTGCACTCTGCACATGCACAGGAACTCTCTCAGTTTTCTTATTGCTATTCCTTCCAAAGGTCTAAGGTTGATGCACAGCATTCTGAACAGATTGCGGAGCTGAAACCTGGGCGAAAGCAAAACCCGAATTCGGCATTTGTGTGCGTGTGTGCTACAAACACAGCCGCTTCAACATCTGTGTCCGTTTAAATGCAAGTCTCGTATAAACATATATGACAAACTGTTGAAGACCAGGCTCTCTAATTATAGAAGTTGTAGGCAAATAGCCCCTTTCATTTGCTATGTACTAGCATACATCAGAAGAAAACAATATCTGCATTTTCTATCCTTCCATTCAGAAGCAGCTAAGAGGGTGAAAGGATCTCCATTTTCAATGATCTCCATTTACTTAGAGCTGAGCTTCTCTTTCTCCCTACCAACCTTGGACCACAGAGCTTTGTGGTTCCTCCAAAGCTTATCAGGAGTTATGTGAGGAAAATATCCATCATGGTGTATAAGCTTTCCGGAAAGGCGGCTTGCCCTCTATTAATGATCTTGTTGGTGCTGACCTTTAAAGCCCTAAGCAGCCTCGGTCCTATATACCTGAAGGAGCATCTCCACCTCCATCATTCAGCCCGGACACTGAGGTCCAGCACCAAGGGCCTTCTGGCGGTTCCCTCACTGCAAGAAGTGAGGTTACAGGGAACCAGACAGAGGGCCTTCTCGGTAGTGGCGCCCACCCTGTGGAACGCCCTCCCATCAGATGTCAAGGAAATAAGCAACTATCCTATTTTTAAAAGACATCTGAAGGCAGCCCTGTTTAGGGAAGTTTTTAATATTTAATGCTGTTTTGTTTTTAACACTCAATTGGGAGCCGCCCAGAGTGGCTGGGGAAACTCAGCCAGATGGGCGGGGTATAAATAATAAATTATTATTATTATCTTCCCTGTTCAGCCAGCAGGCTCAAGGGTGAGGAATGACAAGAGCTGTAGTTCAAAATATCTGGAGAGTATCTGGTCATATACACATTAAGGTAAAGGTAAAGGTACCCCTGCCCGTATGGGCCAGTCGTGTCCGACTCTAGGGTTGTGCGCCCATCTCACTTAAGAGGCCGGGGGCCAGCGCTGTCCGGAGACACTTCCGGGTCACGTGGCCAGCGTGACGAAGCTGCTCTGGCAAGCCAGCACCAGCGCAGCACACGGAAACACCATTTACCTTCCCGCTATAAAGCGGTACCTATTTATCTACTTGCACTTAAGGGTGCTTTCGAACTGCTAGGTGGGCAGGAGCTGGGACCGAAAGACGGGAGCTCACTCCGCCGCGGGGATTCAAACCGCTGACCATACGATCAGCAAGTCCTAGGCACTGAGGTTTTACCCACAGTGCCACCCGCATCCCTAATACACATTAGGGAGCACAGATATTGGAGATATTCTCTGTGTGTTTGTGTGCAATGCTTTTGCTATATCATCCCAAGGGTCTGCTCTGCCCTAAGATCCTCCCCTTCTGAATTCTGGATCAATGCAGATTTTTTTTAAAAAAATTTAATTAATTCTGGCTATGGAGCTTGTTGCAGCTGATTTGCATCTTTCTCCCCTCTATGTTATGAACCTGCATTGAGAACACATTGTTATAAAAGGAGGAATGGACAAATCTGTCAATTTTGGTTCTCCAAGGTTCTCATTTTTCCAATCTTAAATTCAGTTTTCCCTATTTCCACGGGTTGCTGCTGATCCTCCTGAAAATTCCTCAGCAACTTAATGCAGATTCTCCTAATAAATACATTCGGTTTTGACTAATCTACACCTCTTTACAAGTAACTCTCCCCTAATGTAATGCAATTCTGCATGTTGCATTCATTTATATGCACACTTTGCATTAGTATACACATTTTTGTACAAATAACTTGGCTGAAGAACTGCAGCCCAAAATATGGAGAAGTGTGAATTTCAAAGGATGGCTGTGTTTTAGGTTGCATTTTGGTGCAAATTAGGTATGTTTCTCTTAAATGTGAACTGAATCAATTTTCTCCCACATCTCTAGATAGCAGCAATCTCCATATGATTGTAGGAACAGTTATATTTAGATATTTTTTTCCCCTTGCAAGACCTCACGAGGACATCAGTAAAATGCCACGCAAAAAGAACCACACCATTGCATGAAGTTCCTTTTTCGTGTTTGCAATGATGCTAGATCACTATTGCCTGCACTGGATGGCAGCATCTCCTCAAGGCACAGATCTTGCCCATCACTTGCTACCCGATCCTTTTCACTGGTGATACAACTGACTAAACCTGGGACCTTCTGTATTCAAAGTATGTGCTCCACCATTGAGCTAAGGTCCCACTATGTAACATTTGCCTGCTCTCCAGATGGCCTTCATGTTCCTGGGTTGCACAGCCATTTAGCATCTCACTCAGCACACCTTCCACCTGCACATGAGCTGATAAATGTACACTAGCACTCCTATGCATTATCATCGGAGAGCAGTGGCTGCAACTGAGGACATGCTGAAATCATGAGTTAAATATGTAAACCGCTTAGAGGCTACAGATGATTTAGCGGTATAGAAATCCTGTTAAATATGGGATCTGCAACAAAATGTTGCAGCGTGGAAGGAATCTTGTACAGGAAACTCCATTCCATTCCCCTTCCCACTTGGCTTTCAATCATCGAACCCAAGAGTTAGCCAGCATTCCATGTCCACTGAGCATGTTCAGTCCTCACTCGGTTGTTGGGGGTTACAGCTTAAGTTTTCCCCTCCAAATACCCTCTGTGTGTGGGGTGGTGGCGGCGGCATTTTAGCTCCATAAGCAACAGCCCATGGATGTTTCTCCACTATGGGCATTGCCCCATTAACCTCCATCTATTCTCAGTCAGCTATTACCAGTCTGCCTTTCTGCTTACAACAAGTCCAGGAATTGACACTGCTTGTCCACTTCCTCTTCCTCATAGTCTTTGTTGCCCTTTGCAGAACCCAGCAGGGAGGAGGATGGGGCAAACTGAGAATTCATTGGCTCTTCCTGCCATTGGCTCTGGCGCCACCTACTGTTGGGCTCCCTGCCTTCCACCCAACCAGTCACCATAGTTGCCAACCATCACCAGCCATAGCACTCACAACCTGGACTTCAGAAATAGAGGGGATATTTTTGCCCATGCAGCTGCACCTCAAGAATGCTTGGACGACGGCTCTATAGTAGAGAGCACACCTTGCATATGGAAGATTCCAAGTCAGATCTTTGACATTTGCTGTCAAAAGGACCAGCTAAGCCTAAGTCTGTGACCCCGGAGAGCTGCTCTCATCTAGAGAAGACAATTCAGGCCTCGATGGACAAACAGCCTCATCCATCATAATAGAGCAGCCTTTCTCAACCTGTGGGTCCCCAGATGTTATTGGACTACAACTCCCATCATCCCTAGCTAGCAAGGCCAGAGCTCAGGGATGATGGGAGTTGTAGTCCAACAACATCTTGGGACCCACAGGTTGAGAACCGCTATAATAGAGCTTTCCTCGTTTCCTATAGTGCTATGCTGAAAACCTATTCCTGTCCTCGCCTCCCTGTTCCTTGCTGGTCATTCTCCATAAATAAATTACTTTTTTTTTAAATTATCCCAAAGGAGAGCACATTTTGGTGAAACTTCCCTGGGTCAGATGTGCATGTGCTTCTTCTGCTTTCAAGATGACCCAGGGCGTTTCTGAGTTTCATTTCCTTTGTTCTACAAATCACCTGCAAACTACAGGTCTCCTGGGTGCCCATGCTTCAATGAAAGTTCGAAGGAAGACGTCAGATCAGGAAGCACAGGCAGCCAAGGAGGTTGCAAAGAGTTGGAGTTATGTTTCTTGGAAAGAACACACACACCACCCTCAGCCACCTCACAATGCCAAAGGAAGCTCAGAACTCCACACGCACCAAAACCCTAAAGCATGGGTAGGCAAACTAAGGCCTGGGGGCCAGATCCGGCCCAATCGCCTTCTCAATCCAGCCTGCGGACAGTCCAGGAATCAATGTGTTTTTACATGAGTAGAATGTGTCCTTTTATTTAAAATGCATCTCTGGGTTATTTGTGGGGCACAGAAATTCATTCATTATTTTTTTTTCCAAAATATAATCCGCCCTCCCCCCCCCCAAGGTCTGAGGGACAGTGAACCAGCCCCCTGTTGAAAAAATTTGCTGACCCCTTTCCTAAAGCATCTCTCAAGGGTCCAGAGATGGAGACATGCAAATGGAGTGTAAACCAAGCCTTATGAGGAGTGGTTGAGGGAGTTGGGCATGTTCAACCTGGAGAAGAGAAGAGAGAGGAATATGATAGCCGTCTTCAGATACCTGAAGGGCTGCCACATAGAAGGTGGAACAAGCTTGTTTTCTAATCGCTCAAGAAGGTAGAACCGAAACAAATGAATTCCCATTGCAAGTAAGGAGATTTTGGCTAAACATTAGGGAGAACTTCCTGATGGCAAGGGCTATTTGATAGTGGAATGGACTTCCTCAGAAGCTGGTAGACTTTCTTTTTCATTTTTCAGCAGAGGTTGGATAACCATCTGTCAGATGTACTTTAACTGTAATTTGTACATTGGACTAGATGGCCCTTGGGTCCAACTCTACAATACTTTGAATCTGTGATTATAATAACATAAGGAAATTTCTGCTGAATCAGGCTAATGGCTCTAGTCCTGTTCTAGTATACCTGAAGGAGCGTCTCCACCCCCATCGTTCTGTCCAGACACTGAGGTCCAGCTCCGAGGGTCTTCTGGCGGTTCCCTCACTGTGAGAAGTGAGGTTACAGGGAACCAGGCAGAGGGCCTTCTCGGTAGTGGCGCCTCTCCTGTGGAACGCCCTCCTATCAGATGTCAGGGAAATAAATAACTATCTGATTTTAGAAGACATCTGAAGGCAGCCCTGTTTAGGGAAGTTTTTATGTTTCATGTTTTATCGTGTTTTTAATGCTCTGTTGGGAGTTGCCCAGAGTGGCTGGGGAAACCCAGCCAGATGGGCATGGTTATAAATAATAAATTATTATTATTATTCTCACAGTGGCCCCTTTAAAAGTGTTATGGATGGAGGGATTATTGGGTTGTCTTTATTCTTATTTTTATTGTGTATTTTGTGTTGTTTATTTTGTACAGTCATACCTCGGGTTACAGACGCTTCAGGCTGTGTGTTTTCTGGTTGCGCACCGCGCTGGACCCGAAAGTACCAGAATGGGTTACTTCCAGGTTTCGGCGCTCACGCATGCATGGAAACACTAAATTGCGCTGTGCGCATGCACAGAAATGTCAAATTGCAACCAGTGTGTGCGCAGAGGTGCCGCTGTGGGTTGTGAATGCTGCGGGTTGTGAACGTGCCTCCCACACGGATCATGTTCGCAACCTGAGGTTTCACTGTTAATTTATGTTGTGAACTGCCCTGAGATCTATGAGTATAGGGCAGTATACAAATTTAATATAATGACAACGGTGGCGATTTGTGCATGGGAAGCCTGAAAGCAGGATGTGAGCGCAACAGAGCTCTTCCAGTTTGTGATTCGCAGCAACTGGCACTGAGAGGCTTATTGAAAGCTTCCTTTCACAGGGGAGAAATCAAGAGACAGTTTTCAGCACAGTGCTGGTTCCCTATGGCCACATCTGAGCTGATTCTACAGCTAGATGTGCACAGCATCCTCTTGCAAATAGGGCTCCCATCCGAGCAGCTTGCAGAACCCAAGTCTCCCTTTCCAGGTTGTGGACTGCTGCTGTGGTTTGTTGGTCCTACCTTGACAAAGCAGCTGTTGAGGGAGAGGTTGTGGCGGATGGAGTTCTGCCAGGCTCGCTGGTTTGTCCTATAGTAAGGGAATTTCTTCATGATGAAGTCGTAAATGCCAGAAAGAGTCACTTTGTTGGAGGGGCTCTGCTGAATGGCCATTGCAATTAAAGCGATGTAGCTGCAACATGAAACAAAAGAAAACGAATCGCAATGCCGTCCTGTATAGAAAGGTGTCGATTCTACGGGCATAGAGACTCTGGAAGCAACATCACATAAGATTCAATCCAACTCCAAGGCTGTGATCCTAAACAATACACATTCAGGAATAAGCTCCACTGAATATGGCAAGGACTTTGTTCCAAATAGACATGCATAGGATGGTTAGTTACAGTGACTTCCCATTGAAGTCAATGGGGCTTCAATTAAGTCAGCACTAACTATGCAGAACGGTCCCCTTGAAACCAAAGTAACAACAATGGGACCTAAATAACAATGAGACCAAACACCCAATAACTAACACGCTTCCTCAGGAGTAAGTGCCTTTGTTTTCAGTAGGACTACAGCTTTAGCCTTAGTCAGGATCCAACCCTAGAAATATTTCATGCATGCATAATGCTGTTCTAAGTTCTCAAATCATTGCTGCAGTAATGTATGGTGATGATGACCCCTGCTTTATTTATTTATTTTTCATCTTTCCTTCAGGGAACACAGGTGAACATTCGTAATTCTCTACCCCACCATATTTTCGCAGCACAACAACTCTGTGAGGTAGGATAGGATCAGAAACAAAGGCAAAGTGTGTTTCTGGCCCAAGGTCACCTAGTGACCTCTATAACTTAGTGGGGATGTGAATCAGCCTTGGTCCAGCAATCAAATTGCTATACCACACTGTCTCCCATATTACCATTGGAGACTCAGAGATAGAAGCCTGCTTGAGGTCAGTGTGGTAACTGAACTGGGAGCTTTCCAGCTCATCGCTCATGCTCTTAACATTTGCACTGCACAGCTCCGTCCATTGGACAGCGCTGCTCTTGAGATGCCCACTTTCTTTGGATAGTCTCTTGAGAGAGTTGTTTGAAGCACTGGGCTCCATGAGTGGGGTCAGTGGGTATTAGGTTGTATCCAACACTAGCCCTACATAGAGTAGACCCATTGAAGTTAACTGCCTTTTGTCATAAGGTCCCAGGGTGAGTTGCAACAAGAAGAGGGTAAGTTGGAAAAACATCCAAGTCATCGACAAACAAAGTCCGCATGCTGGAATTTGAGTCCAAATCTCACGTTAGCTCTCAAATCAAGTCACATTCTCTCACTGAGAACACCTGGGCGTTTATGACTCAGGAAAGTTGATTGCGGAAGGCACAAAACGTTTCTTTAAAAAGAGATCTTGAAAGTAGGATTTGCGCCTAGTAGAGATGTCCTGGATTCTCCTTCAGTCCTCGTCTACAGCAATGACTGGCCCATTATTGCATGAGAAGTAGCAGGACTGCTGCTGACTGCCCATTTTAAGCATAAGGAAAATACTTAAGGATTCTTCCAGCTGCACAGTGAGAAATGCAATCTCTCTGTTTTGGCAACTGTTTTTCCATTCCACTCAAGCGAAAGAGCTTTGATTTAAAACACACAAACACACACCACCACCAAAAAGCATGCCCAGGCACGTTTTGCAACTTTTTTTGAAAAACCAACAACAACAGAAGTTTCTCAGCACTGAAATTCCTGTGAATTGTGGCAGGCGGTTGCACTTCATATCAAAGGATCACTTTGCAATTCAGTTCTGTCCAGGTTGACTTGGATGTGGCATATGCCACTGAGTTCTAGGGGGCTCAGGTGACAATTCTACACATGTTTACCTGGGAGTAAGCCCCACAGAACTTAATGGGGCTTGCCTATGAGTAGACATGCATTGGATGCCCAGTTATTCCCATACAACTGTGCATAGCGGAACAGGAAGTATTTCTCTTTGTGATCTTTGGGAAGTGCAACTTAATGTAAATAGTGTATTAATCAACTCACGCTTTGGTTGATTAATCTTTAGCAGTGGATCTGAGAGTTAAGGACATGCTCTATTTTTTAAGGTGTGGTGTTAATGCAAGAGAGAATAAAGAAGAAATGGTTAAAGACAATCTTCTCTTTTAATAATGAGCCGTAAGTTTTTGCTCAGTAACCATAAGCTTCCTTCAATCTCTCAAAAATGAACCTAGATTTTTTTTTGTAATATGCACATTTGATTAGCTACTTAGTAAGTCAAAATCCAGCTGTTTTGAAAGATTTAGAAGTGACTAATCAGACTTGCTTAAGAGGCTGAGGTCCTGAGTATTTCACTTATATCCTTGCCTAAAGTGGTTAATTTAGCACCTTACGCATTTAAGACATATTCATTAGATTGTTGTAGAGAATGGGGAGGGGGGTTGGAGATTGATCAGAGGACAGCTATCCCTATCAAGTCTAAAACTAAAATAAGGCTACATTTTTTGGGGGAAATACTTATGACACTGTACACATTTTATCTGCCAAACAACCCTCTGCAGTAGGCAAGTCTGATCAGATTGAGGCCACCCAAGCAAACCTTTTTTTGCCACTTCAGTCTGGAGCCCCCCTGGTTGAAATCCCAAGCTCAAACTGGCTCCTATTTTAAAAATAATGCGAGCAGTTGAAATGCATAAAAACGAGTCATTAAAAAAAATCCAAAAATCATTGCAACCCCATATCCATTTTATTTTGTTTTTGTTTCCCACACCTGGAAGATGCTTACGGATGAGTGTTGCAAAGAATCACAGAGGAATTCCCCAGCAACTGACAATATGGAGAGAGAGAGAAAGAGAGTTGGAAAAGTTAAGCTTACCTGTATGCTGGTCTGGTGAACCTTTTCTCTTCATCAGAGCTGCAGGTTGGGTAATCATCCCCATCGTAATTAAAGCAATTATAGGGGTACTGGGTGTTATCAAACATATTCCTTGTCCTCTTTTGGCTTCTGTGAAGTAGGAGAGAAAGAGAGAGGGAGAGAGGTGGAAGAATGATGCTTCTCTGTTTCTTCTCTCCTCCCTCTTTTCCTTTGCTTCCACCCTCCCTCCTCTCTCTCTCCCCCCTTTTTAATCCACACAGTGGCAATTTTTGTTGTTGCAGTCTTGGAGTCCCCAAACAACCCTTTCTGAATATCCTCGGTGGGCTCGTTCTCCCTTCCCCCTGCTCTCGCTGGAGGAAAATGAAAAAGGCAGCGACTAACCGATTCAAGTGTGGTAAAGGTCTCTCCTGAACCTTTGAACTTGGGTGTATGCAACAGCCAGTAGCTATGCAATCCTGCCTTCCTGGGTGGTCCCCCACTGGCAAGATGGGCACCAGCCTCCCGCTTGCCAACGACATACACAATGTGGCCAAATTAAATAGCCCAACTGGCTTCATAACTCTTTCTTGTAAACAAGGCTCCAGAGTTCCTTCTCTTCCTTGGTGTTTAAGACAAATAAAGGAGACATAGGACAGTCCCAATCACTCTGGGTTGTTGTCGCTTTTCTTTTCCAAAATCCATCCCTCATTGAGCCATAAATAAAACCCCCTTGAGAGGACATGGCAAACTGCCCATCCTGGTGTTTTGCTTTGTTTTGTTTTTTAAACCGCCCCCCCACAACGGGCGTAAATTCTGTTTCCACAACTGGGGAGGGGGTGGGAATACACACAAATGTGTGTGTCTCTGTGTGTGTCAAAGAGGACAGAACAGAAGGACTGGTGGGGGGGGGACTACTGTCAAGTAGGAAAGTAAAAGGAAAATAGCTGTAGGCAGGTTAGCTGCCTGTGTGGGCTTTGATCTGTAGGATGAATTAGACTAATAACTCTCTGTGTTGGCATCCAATCCTGTAACAATTTGATAGTCTCTCTCTCTCTCTCTCTCTCTCTCTCTCTCTCTCTCTCTCTCCTCCTTCTCTTGCAATGCTTTGGAGTGGTTTCCAACATGTGTTGTAAAACTAAAGGCAAATCATTCAATGGTTTCATTACGGGAAAGGAGGGGGTTCCCTGAAAGGTGTGCACGCTACATGATAATTAAATTATTTGAAGACAGCCACTTCCCCCAGGAAGCCAGCTACTCTGAGGAGAAGAGAGGCCAATGCAAATCGGTGGCTTGTTTTGGAAGAGGGTTGGCTGGGTTGGAAAACGGTGGGAAAGGCGGGAACAAAGGAAGTTGGATCACTGGTCCACCCAATGAAATATTCTCTACATCAGGGTAGGGAATCTCAGGTCCAGGGGTCAAATGTGGCCCTTGGTGCTTTCCCAACCAGCCCTTAGGGTGTTTCCCTGGCCAAGAACGGCATTGCAATTGTACAACTTGGAGGTTATCAGAACATGGACTTGGAGGTTATCAGAACAAGGTTGCAAGTTAGGTCCCCATATGGAACAGCTGCATATTCCTGCATTGCACAGGGTTGGACTAGATCAGTGATGGCCAAACTTGGCCCTCCAGCTGTTTGGGGACTACAATTCCCATCATCCCTGACCACTGGTCCTGTTAGCTAGGGATGATGGGAGTTGTAGTCCCAAAACAGCTGGGGGGCCATGTTCGGCCATCACTGGACTAAATGATCCTCTGGGTCCCTCCCAATGCTACGATTCTATGATTTTATGGACAGCTATGGTCAGACTATCCTGGTGGAATAGAAATGTTTTCAGCAGACATTTCAAGGTTGAAATAGAAAGTACCTGCTTCATTTCTACGTGTGCACATTTTTGCAAGCAGTTTCCCCAAATATAATGGATTTCTGAATGTTATCTTCACTCACATCTTCATTTTTATGCACACTTTCTCCTAATAAACTCATTTTTGTAAAGACTGTTTCGTTGGCGACCTGCATTGCAAAATTCAGATGAGTGCAAATTTCAAAGGCTAGCTATGCTTCGGTTTACATGGTAGTTTAGGATGTGCAAATTTGGTAGATTTGGCTTTAAATGAGACCTGAATTGAATTTCACCTCAATTCCTAATTTCCCCAAACCCCACCCCATCCTTCCACTAAATATAAGGGTCTGGTGACTTCTGTTTCAGTGTATCTGAAGAAGTATGCATGCACATAAAAGCTTCTACCCAGAACAAACTTAGTTGGTCTCTAAGGTGCTACTGGACAATTTTTAATTTATTTTGACTGCGTCAGACCAACATGGCTACCTACCTGAATCTAGAATCCTAGTACTGAGTTAATCTTAGCTTTGGCTTACAGTGATGTGTGTGAACCAAGCTTCTCTCTGTGTGTAAATCAGGGCTAAACAGTGCCATCCAGGTGTTGATGGACTGCAACTGTCACCATCCCTGACCATTGGCTTTGCTGGCTGGGAATGATGGGAGTTGATGGGAGTTGGCAAGTGTTGGTGCTGACCTTTAAAGCCCTAAATGGCCTTGGCCCAGTATACCTGAAGGAGCGCCTCCACCTCCATCGTTCTGCCTGGACACTGAGGTCCAGCGCAGAGGGCCTTCTGGTGGTTCCCTTGCTGCGAGAAGCCAAGTTACAGGGAACCAGGCAGAGGGCCTTCTCAGTAGTGGTGCCCGCCCTGTGGAACGCCCTCCCACCAGATGTCAAAGAGAAAAATAACTACCAAACTTTTAGAAGACATCTAAAGGCAGCCCTGTTTAGGGAAGCTTTCAATGTTTAATAGGTTATTGTATTTTAGTGTTTTGTTGGAAGCCGCCCAGAGTGGCTGGGGAGACCCAGCCAGATGGGCAGGGTATAAATAATAAATTATTATTATTATTATTATTATTATTATTATTATTATTATCTACTGATTACACACTTTTATGAGCGGAAGCTCAGTGATTGTCCAAAATTTGCACTTCTCCAAATTTTGCGATGCAGTTCTCCAGCCAAGCCAAATGTCTATGTTATGGTGAAAAGTGTCTATAAAAATGCATCTGTATTATGAAGGAAAAAAAGAAGCAAACACCAAAGCATGATATTAAAGGAGAATGTTTTGGGGGAAAATATGCTTATTAGACAAAATGCATAGGGAAGATGGGTTGATCAGAAGCAATTTGCACAAAAATCCTGATGAATTCTCACGAGGACTTTTTTAAAGAAAAGAAAAAGGAAGAAAAATCACGAATGGAAATGTTGGGAACTGAACTTTAGGCTGGAAAAATGAGAAACGGGGAGAAACTGAAGCAGACAGATTCTCTCATCCCTGGTTTCAGATTGCCCTATATTGTGTCCACAGAGGCACAGCAAAGAGTGCAGGAATTTGTGGCACATCTTATGCCTTGAGCATCTCTACACCAAGCATAGAAAGCCGAGTTCCCATTGCTTCCATTTCAGAAGTTATGGGGTGGAGTGCAGAACCTTTTGTCGCCAAAACAGCACCATCCATGTGCAAGATGAAGGTATCATCAGGCTCAAGAGAACCCCAAGGCTTTCAGATGTGCTAAAAATCTTTGAAACTAGAACCTTAAGGAGTGTGTGCTTGGAGGGGAAGAGACTCAAAAAGAGCCAAATGGGAACTGAGCATGCTCAGCAGCTGCAGAATGCTAATTGACTATTGGGGAAGGGAAGGGAACAGTGCCGGACTTAAGTACAGTGGTACCTCGGGTTAAGAACTTAATTCGTTCTGGAAGTCCGTTCTTAACCTGAAACTGTTCTTAACCTGAAGCACCACTTTAGCTAATGGGGCCTCCCACGGCCGCCGCACCACCAGAGCATGATTTCTGTTCTTATCCTGAAGCAAAGTTCTTAACCCGAGGTACTATTTCTGGGTTAGCAGAGTCTGTAACCTGAAGCGTATGTAACCTGAGGTACCACTGTATAAGCTAAACAAGCTATATCTTAGGGCCCCACTCTCTTGGGCCCCCCAAAAAATTTAAAGGAAAAAAACCTGGATGTACATTTCCAAAATATAAGATAAAAAACATATAGAATAAAACCTACATACAGCAACAGTGTTTTGTGTTGTGTAGGCTCCTGTTTGTTATGTGCAAATGGCTTTAGATACCTATTAGGTCCATAAATTACCATACCATACATATATTCAACACACAAAAAAGGGACAATTTGTTGTTGACAAAAGGACAGCTGGCCATATAAGGGGCCCCATTTCCTTCAGTAGCTTAGGGCCTCATCAAACCTAAATCCGGCCCTGGAAGGAAAGGGAGAAGTCGGTGTGGGGGGATGGAATGGAATTTTTCCTAAAATGAAATGGGATATGAATGTAAAACCTTCTCACACAACCTACCTGTAGGAGTTTCAGGGAGCTGAAAGCATTTCGGTAATATTAGCAACATTTCTGTTTTGCGAGTTGCTCTAACGTGCTAAATTTAACTTACCCTGTTTTGTCTGCCTTGCATTGTTTGGGCGTGTTGCGGTTGTTCTAAAAACGAATGTCAAGCATGGGCCATTGGGTGCATCTTCTTGCAGATTGGAAAAACAATAACAACTAGACAACTGCCCTAGATTACTTGAAGTCAACAAACAAAGTAGGAATTTGGATTCCTACAGTGAGCAAATAGACACAACAACCGAATTCTGCCAACGTGCTTTTGAAATCCAAATGGCAGCGTGTCTTTTGTTTTAAGGCCTTCTGTGCTGCATTTCATCCCTGGCTGACTATTTATGGCCAGTTGATAAATCTCCCCAAAAGAATGTTTACAAAAGAAATATAGGAGGACCTTTAACTGCAATGGCAACATTAGCAGGTGTCCCAATTATTATAGAGGAGTGAAGCTGAGCAATGGTTTTGCCTTAGCATCTGTTTGGCTGCGGTGATTTTACTGGGGAAACTGTAACTCATACCCGGCGTTATCATAAAACCATAATTTTACTGGGCACTTTTTTCAACCCTTCTGGTGTATATTTCCAGAATGTAAAGCTGTAAACTATTTGATTTGGGAGATTAAGCGGATGATTAAAATGCCATGTAAGATTTGCTTTCTGTGAAAAGAGAGAAAGCCAGAGCAAAATAAAACTTTCATATTAAAACCGAGCTGAAATATTATATCATTATGACAATGATTAAAAGAACGTGATGCATGCAGTTGGATCTTTTTATAATTCCAGGGGGGTTATCCTCCCCCATCCCATAATTGTTAATAAAAGGGAGCAATAATTGTTTACTTTTCTATCCAATCCAAAGTCTAGGCATGGGTGCAATGGACAATGCATGCAGACAGGGAATAGGGGAAAGGATATTTTAAAAATTGGAATACCAAGCAAATATTAGAAACATAGAAAATGACAATTGGTAATATAAAGGTGATTAATGCAGCAAGGAATTTTAGCAACTTTATCAAGTGTTTTGATTTTACAGCATCTACCTGGCTTGTAAAAGGTCCAGGTGCAATCTCTAACATCTCCAGGTATGGCAGGTGGCACTGCCAGCTCTGGAGAACAGCTGCCAGTCAGTGTTGACAATACTGAGCTCAATGGACCCATAGTTTTGACTTGGCAGAAGACAAGTTGTTCCTCTTCATCCTGGAGAAGAGTGACTAGTGGGGTGCCACAGGGTTCTGTCTTGGGCCCGGTCTTATTCAACACCTTTATCAACGACTTGGATGATGGACTCAAGGGCATCCTGATCAAATTTGCAGATGACACCAAACTGCGAGGGGTGGCTAACATCCCAGAGGACAGGATCACACTTCAAAACGACCTTGACAGATTAGAGAACTGGGCCAAAACAAATAAGATGAACTTTAACAGGGAGAAATGTAAAGTATTGCACTTGGGCAAAAAAAATGAGAGGCACAAATACAAGATGGGTGACACCTGGCTTGAGAGCAGTACATGTGAAAAGGATCTAGGAGTCTTGGTTGACCACAAACTTGACATGAGCCAACAGTGTGACACGGCAGCTAAAAAAGCCAATGCAATTCTGGGCTGCATCAATAGGAGTATAGCATCTAGATCAAGGGAAGTAATAGTGCCACTGTATTCTGCTCTGGTCAGACCTCACCTGGAGTACTGTGTCCAGTTCTGGGCACCACAGTTCAAGAAGGACACTGACAAACTGGAACGTGTCCAGAGGAGGGCAACCAAAATGGTCAAAGGCCTGGAAACGGTGCCTTATGAGGAACGGCTAAGGGAGCTGGGCATGTTTAGCCTGGTGAAGAGGCGGTTAAGGGGTGATATGATAGCCATGTTCAAATATATAAAAGGATGTCATATAAAAGCATAAAAGTCAGAAACAGGTAAAGCTTGTCCTGAAGTCAAGATGCAGTGGTACCTCAGGTTACATACGCTTCAGGTTACATACACTTCAGGTTACAGACTCTGCTAACCCAGAAATAATGCTTCAGGTTAAGAACTTTGCTTCAGGATGAGAACAGAAATCGTGCTCCAGTGGCAGCGGGAGGCCCCATTAGCTAAAGTGGTGCTTCAGGTTAAGAACAGTTTCAGGTTAAGAATGGACCTCCTGAATGAATTACAGTGGTGCCTCGCAAGACGAAATTAATCCGTTCTGCGAGTCTCTTCGTCTTGCGGTTTTTTCGTCTTGCGAAGCATGGCTATTAGCGGCTTAGCGGCTATTAGCGGCTTAGCGGCTTAGCGGCTATTAACGGCTTAGCGGCTTTAAGAAAAAGGAAACAAACTCGCAAGAACTCGCAAGATGTTTCGTCTTGCGAAGCAAGCCCATAGGGAAATTCGTCTTGCGGAACGACTCAAAAAATGGAAAACTCTTTCGTCTTGCGCGTTTTTCGTCTTGCGAGGCATTCGTCTTGCGAGGTACCACTGTAAGTACTTAACTCGAGGTACCACTGTAGAGAGAAGGAGAAAGTGAGGACTTCCGGGTCAGCGCCATCGGCAATGGTGGAGTTCCTCTGACCAAGAGGAACCTGCTCCGCGAAAATCGGATCTTGCCGTCGCGGCGAAGGCGGAGATCCTTCAAAAATCCCAGGCGGAGGAAGCCTGGGAACGTGGGATTCGGCTGACCCTTTTTAGGGGATCCGAAGCGAAGTGGGGTGAGTGGCGCGGTGTTTTGAATCGACTGCTACTTTTACGGAGTGAAGCCGCACAGCCGTTGCCGGAGAGTGCTGACTTTTTCCTGTGGACAATTGGACTCTAAACAACTACCCATGAGTAGAACGGAAAATTGGACTACGAAACATTTTGATTTGGCACCGAAGCGGGAAGGTTCTAAACAGGAAGTCCGCCTTCCGCTTTTGTAAATAGACTGAAGCAAAAATTTTGCAAGCTAAAGTCTGGAAAGCCGTATATAAAGGACTAAATTTCCTTCAGTTAAAATTACCAAAACCCCTCTTGGCAGCAGGAGAAGAGGGGGGGGGGAATCTTAGGTTGTTTAAACCTGCAGGAGAGAGAGTAAAGAAAGATAAATTTCCACCGTCTCGAACCTGGGAACAGGGTGTCAGAGACAGACGTTTTGGGGAAGTTCATCGACTGTGAATGAAACGTCTTTGGACAGATAGTTAAAAAAGAGAAACATATTGATTCCAATGTTGCCTTTTGCATTTAAAAGAAACAAAATATTTGAAAAACGAAAGTATTTTTTTTTCCTCGCTGGATCTGCTTTCAAAAGATGGATACAAATAGAAATTGTCTCCTCTAGAGGGAGCTTGCTAAATTGTTGCTGGAGTCGATCTGGGGAATTCCACAGCTGTGGAGATTAAGGTTCATGAGACCAGGCTTTGACCTTGGATAAGAATGTGCTTAGAAGAAGTTTTGGTGCTTGCTTTTTGCAAGACAAGTGCTTTGTTGGAGCAGTTGCATGAGAAGATGGATTTGATGACTGTTGCAGTCAGTAATTTTGGACAAACAGTGAATACTCACATAGAAACCACTCAGGAACCAACCCAGGAATCTGCTTTGACAGGGCAAGTGCAGAAGATAATGGAGGAGGTTGTTGTTGAACCTCAAGTAACACAAATGGAGAGACCCGAGGCCTTGTCGGAACATAAGCTGTTGTCTTTGACGACTGAATATGGAGAAAGTCAGATTTGGAGAGATGGAGTACTGTTTGGTTTGGAGATGGGAAGTTGGATGGACCCCCCTATGCAGGGATGTCTCGGCTTTTGGGATATGGTTTTGGGCCAGGGGGAGTCTGGAGTTGTGGGGGTTCTTAACTTTGGAGGGACTTTGAAACATGCCTACAAATACTTTTTGGATTACAGTGCTGACTGTGGAGAATGGGCTGACCTGCCGAGGGGGTGTGGAGACATGGTTGGGTTGGAGTCTCCCCGAGACCTACTCCTCAATGAGAAAGGAAGGAAATTAAGAATAAGATCAGCAAAAGACAAAGTAAAGTGCAGGTATAAACAAGAAGAAGATCTGCAGAAGGGACATGGAAAAGACTTAAGAGCCTCGGACAGAAGATCACCAGGTTGATGGACTAGATGGAATGGATAGAAAGGACTGACATAACCCGAGACCAGGAAGAAGAGACGTTGGATGAAGATTGGAAGAAAGTTTTTAAAAATTCATTTTGAGAATTAGTGTAAAATTAATGAGTGTTAGGAAAAATGTTGGAATGAAACTACTTGGCTTTAGTAGAAATGATATAAGGAGTTATGTATAAATAAGTATTATTTATTTATAAATAAATAAACTTATGTATAAATAAGTTTTAAGGCTTTTTATGGTAAGATAAGGTTAAAATAAATTAAGGTAATTTAATGACAGAATACAGTTAAAGATGGAAAGGATTTGCTGAGTTAATAAATAGGTTAGACTGTTAAGATAAATCATAGAACAAAAATTGAGAAAGATGGAAAGAATTTGCTGAAACAATTAAGTGAACTAGAATACAAAAAGGGAGGTGTGAGGAGGTCGATGAAACAAGTAAATGAAAGATAAAGATATGGAATATTGGATTTTTAGTGTTATTGTTCTTTTTTGTTATATTGTTGTATTGTTTTTTTTGGTTTTCTTTTTATGTATTGTAATGTATGCCTTGTTAAATCTTGTGTTGTTTTCTTTTTTTCTTTTTTCTGTAATTGTTAAACTTTTAATAAATATCATTTTAAAAAAAGAGAGAGAGAGAAGGAGAAAGTGAGGGTTTATGTGTGTGTAGGAGGTCCTAGCTTTGAATCCTCTCTTGGCTATGAAGCGCACTGGGTGATCTTGGGCCTGTCCTACCACACAGGGTTGTGGTGAAGATAAAATGTGAGTGTGTGTATGAACTGTAGGTGCTGCCCTGAGCTTTTTGGAGAAAACACAGATTACAAATGAAGTGAAGCTAAGTAGCCAACAGAAGGAAACAATATGAGTAGTCAAGATACAATTTGCACAGTCCACGGCTCCATCTGCAATGTGCATTTAAAGCAGTACCATACTACTTTAAGCAAGACATAACTTTCCCCCAAAGAATCCTGTGAGCTTGGGAAGAGTCCTGAGAGTTGTTAGGAGACCCCCTCCCCCGCCTTACCCTCACAGAGCTACAATTCCCATAAATCACTGGGAAGAGAAATGGATTGCTAAACCACATGTTTATTAATAATATCTGTATGAGCTGCATAGAAATATTTTTATAAATAAATAAATGGTTAATATGAACTTGAGCCCGAGTTTTGGTTTTTCCTCTTCACATCCCAATACATTTTCCTTTTGTGTTGTGCCTTGTTTAGATTGTAAGCCTGAAGGCAGGGACTGCTTCTTCTTCTTTTATTCTTAATGACTCGTAAGTCACTCTGAGTACATTTGGGGGGGCTGAAGAACATGATAAAAAGATACACCTAAATAAAACCGGGGTGCTTCTTATCCCTCTCCCACAATTGCATATTTCAGGGGATGCTGACCTGAACTATTCCGCTGGTCTTCACAGCACCGCCTAGCCAATTAAAGGTTTGTTTGGACGAATGCAAGTGTTTACATTCTGACTTAAACACTAACTGTGGACGAGGAACTTGTTCCAGATGTTCACCGCCTTCGTTGGTGCCCAAAATGGCATCAGACAGTTACGCACCAATTTTAATTAAACTGCTTTTGCTGAGAGAACAGATTAGGAAAGAAAATGGGCGGCAGCTGTGGAAAGTGGCTGGCTGCTGTATGCAACAACACTCCCTGCTGCTTGCAAGTGGATAGGGGTGCAAGCGAATCCATCTAAGGCAGCCTTTCTTGAGCTTGGGTCCCCAGATGTTGTTGGACTACAACTCCCATCATCCCTGACCACTAGTCCTGCTAGCTAGGGATGATGGGAGTTGTAGTCCAACAAAATCTGGGGACCCAAGCTTGAGAATATATGGGCATCATACATTTGAAAGCACTATGATACTGCTTTAAGCAGCCATGGCTACCCTCCAAAGGATTCTGGGAGCTGGAGTTCGTTAAGGGTGCTGAGAGTTGTTAGGAGGGGCCTATTTCCCCTTAAGGTAAAGGTAAAAGGACCCCTGACCATTAGGTCCAGTTGTGACCGACTCTGGGGTTGCGGCGCTCATCTCACTTTACTGGCAGAGGGAGCCGGCGTACAGCTTCAGGGTCATGTGGCCAGCATGACAAACCCCCTTCTGGCAAACCAGAGCAGCGCATGGAAATGCCGTTTACCTTCACACCAGAGTGGTGCCTATTTATCTACTTGCACTTTGATGTGCTTTCGAACTGCTAGGACCCTCCTCGACCCCCCATGTTTTGGTCCCCCCATCTATTAGGAAAAGGTCAAGTGCCACCACTTCGCCAATGGAACACAACACACACACCCTCCACCACCCTAAGAAAACCCCTTAATCCTGATTTTATTTTGTTTTATTCTTTGGCAGATTTACAAAAGCAAAACACACCAATAAATAAATTTTAGAAAGGGGTAAGATTAGACACAGACACACAAATTATATATTATTCAAGACTCGCAATATTATTATTTTTTGTGGGGGGTTCTACAAATTCCCAGGCAGTACCAGATACACCCCACTAGAGCGCAGTAAAAATTGAAAACCATCTAATTTACATGCAAGCTTTGTGCAAGGAAATAAGGACCAGCACTCAATAAATGGGTCGTCTGGAGGAACCTTTAAAGACAGGAAAGAACTCTTGGGATCAAATGATTCTCCTTGGCATCATCTCCCCTCCAATGTTGCTCACCAAAAAGTTTGTAAATGCCTAGCCAATCCTGACTTTAGCTGAGGACAGTCTGTACTGACCCAAGTCACCCTTCCTTGGTTTTACTATAAAGAGCATGAGAAAAGTTCTTTTTAACGAGCCTCATCGTTGATTCTGGGAAGATTGCCTGCTGGTGAAAGTGACAGTTGTGAGGCAAATTTTGCTGCCAGAGTGAAGCCTTGATAGAGCTTATGTCAGGGATTCTATGTAACATTTCACCAAAGACAGACAGTCTCTCTCTTTCACACACCAAGCTCCCCACCTCCTAAATTAGAATCACCACTTGGACTTGCACATCTATCATCCTTCACGTCTCCAACCATCTATCACGTTAAAGGGGCAGATAACCCTACTGTGAAGACTGCAGCAGATAAGTCTTCTGCTAACACAGTATTTTGGAGCTGGTGTCAATAATTCCTTGAAGGGAAAAAATTGCAGCTTCCTCCTCCCGTTTATTCATTTCTCCCTCCCTCCCTCCCTCCCTCCCTCACACACACCTTTTGTTTTATTGTGTGTTCTTCATAAGAATTCCTAGAAACAATGGTTTGTATCCAAACACTAGAAACAATTGTTTGGATCAAAATAGCAGTTTGTTTCCAAATGCTGAAAGGAATGGTTTGTATGCAGTGTTAAGTCCCATTCCTAGTAGTAAGTACTAAGTTAGGTCACATCTGTATTATACATTTTAAGCACTCTGATACCGCTTTAACAATCATGTCCCGCCCCCAAGGAATCCTGGGAAGTGTAGTTTGTTTGTTTATTTGTTTGTTTTAGTAAAATGCAAAATCAATCATAAAACAAAACAATGACAGAAAACAGGTATGAAATATTGAAGGAGATACAAAAAGGGCCCCATTAGTACATTCCAGACTTTTGGTATAATAGAAATTGTATCAGGTCTATAAAAATGAAAACACCATTAACATAGGATGAGTTGCATTTCTAGCAAACCTTAGTTTGCAAAGCTCTGCACATTTTCTCTTTTATTGTATTATCCACATCCATTTATAGCCTAGGGGGTGAGGATTGGTTATGTAGTTTGTTGTTTGTTTGTTTGTTTAATAAGATTTATATATTGCTTGATTGCAGAAAAAACCTCAAAGTGGTTTACAAAAAAGATAGAACAATAAAATTATCACTAAAAAAATTTACAACTGTAATATAAAACATATGGAAGGTTAAAACTGCAATCAAATAGACTTAAAGAAATTAAAACTTTCTAAACATCTGGGTAGGCTTGTCTAAATAATGTCTTCAGCAGGCGACAAAAGGGTACTGAAAGCTGTTAGGTAAACAAACGCATGTGTATTCATCACTCAAATGCTGATCAATTTTTACAAGGACTTTTTTCTGCCTGCAAACCTCACTACCGGAATACGCCAAAGGTCTTTCTGTTCTAGCAAGTAGCTTCCAGCAGTGGCTAACAGGATGCCTCTATCTCACTAGCTGTGCACACGAAGGTAGACCATAATACACAGGCAGCTCTCCTATCACATGTCTCAGAACTTTTGTCTGTCGACAATTACGTACCTCCCGGTTAGCTACAGAAAGAGCCAAGGAAATGCCCGGTTAATCAGGAAATGAAGCATATCTCCTCCTTGAACGCCATGGAATTCAAAGGAGGCGAGGGAGGAAAAGGGTCTCTGCACTTTACCTTATCGATACAAAATCTCCATGCTACGAAGGAGCAGCTTTGATTAAAGACATGCCCTTCTGTTTGAAGGCAGGTGTGTCTTGTGATCTAACATGAGTTCTGCAAGATGAAATTACACTCTGCAAGCCTGAAGCTCAACATATGAAGCTAAATGGAGGGGGGGGGAGGATAATCACTCCACATCTGAATTTTCCAGATGCCCTGGGCAGGATTTGGCCCACACAGGCCTTCTTCCCTCCTAGGGTCTCAGCTCAGCATTTATAGCCATTCCTGGTGTGCTGATGGTTTGCAGTTTAGAGATACCTCGTCATTTTGGGCACCAGTCAATCCCTTCTCAGGAATTGGTAATTTGTGAACATCTCCTAAACCAGTGGTCCTCCAGATGTTGGTAGACCATGATTCGCATCATCCCCAATGGTTGGACATGCTGGCAGGGGCTGATGGGAGTTGGAGTCCAACAACGTCTGAAGGGCCAGAGTTCCCCCAGCTCTGCCACTAGGGTTGCAGGGAGAAAGGAAGGTCTTCCACAGGAACTCTTGACTGAAGATTGAAGTGGTGTTTTATAACAGTATACCCATTCCTTTTGAAATCAGCCTTGTTTATTGCTCAAATCATTACATGGAATTGGATGGAGAGCTGCCAGGAATACCCATTGTGTACCAACATTTCAAACCTGCATTAAGTTTTCCCGCTTAAAAATAAAATGAGCAGATGTTTTGTGCCGGGGTATACTCTACGGTTACCATCTTTTTTCAATGACTCCGGGGACACTTTTCAACTTCTTGCTAAATACATGGATTTTGTCAGGGGACTGATTTGTAAATCCGGGGACTGTCCGCAGGAAATGGGGACGTCTGGTAACCTTAGTATACTTGCAGGACTTGTGTCCTACATTAAGCAGGACTATTCTCTGGTTTAAAGGCCTGTCAGATCACAGCACTCTGTTTCAAACGCTGTCTGGGTTAAAGGTGCTAAGTTGTAATTAATGAGCATGAAGGTCCATTAATTGTAATGGGACTACTCTGGGAACTGAACAGAAGACAGCAGTAATGACGTTGGATTTTAACACCTGGATATTGTCCTGAACAGGCCTACCTCAGGGTCTCTTAGCGATGGGAGCAGCGTTTTTTTTCTGGGGGTGCAGGGGTATGCATATCCCTAAACATTTTGTGAATCTTTGTACTTTTGTCCATTTACCATATTTATTTTTCCTGATTTGAACTATAAAACTCATTTCTTGAGTCAAAATGAGAGTACCCCTAAACATTTTTTTTTCGAAAAAAAGCACTGGATGGGAGGGAAATTAGATTCAGTTCATATTTGAATGTGAACCTACCAAATTCACTTTAATTCACCCCACTTCATCCTTTCCATACAATGCACAAGCCAAAACACAGCCATTCTTCACACTTTTTAAGCTGCAAACTGCCCTGTTATCTTTGGATGAAAGGCGGTATATAAATTTAATAATAAATAAGTAACTCGCCTATAAGGAAAGGTTACAATATTAGTCTATATAATGGGGAATGCCAGAATCGGGAGAGAAATTGAGTGTGGGAGACTTTCAGAAGCATTTGTGTGTGTCTGTGTGTGTGTGATGGTGATTTCTGATGTCTGTAAGCTGGGCCTACGGCTGCATCTTTTATGTTCACACTGCCAGGTGGATCTGACTGAATATATTTGGTGGGCTTTTTGCTGCAGATTTACTGCAGTTCTTTTAAAATTCAAACCAAGTTTTCACATCTACCTCTAAATCAGCAGGGAGGCCGTTCATCGTTCGGCAGTGTGACATCTGAGGAAACAAATTATTAATCACTCTATCATCAAGGCATTAACACGCACTGTTTCATTATTAATAAATATATTCTTCAGACACGCTCGAGTGATTTGCAGCGGAACCGGTGACCTGTGAAAAAGATCCCACAAAGTGGAGATCACCTGTGAATCAAGAAACACTCCAACCCTTGAAGCAAGTCTTGGCAGCGATTAATTCTATCTCTAAGTTGACACCTAAAACTGAGTGTGGGAGAGATGATTTTATAGCCCAGCAGGTGACAAAGGTTTGAGATGGAAGAAGCGGTAGATACAGCTGAAAATGAACACAATACATGTTTGCTGAGAAATCACCCTTGGTTAGACTAACTCAGTGTTCTTCAACCTTGGTTCCCCAGATGTTGTGGGACTACAATGTCCATTATCCTGGACCATTGGGAAAGCTGACTGGGGATGTTGGGAGTTGTAGTCTAGCAACATCGGGGGAAATCAAGATTGAAGAACGATGGTCACTGATGCTTCCTCATCATTCAGCAATGCAATTCTCCAGTTTCTCCCCATCGACCAGTAATTCAGAGAACATACTGACAGCCTTGTTGGATTTGGGCAGTGGTTCATCTAGCCCAACGTATTCTCACAGTGGCCAAGCAGATGACTGTGGGAGGCCCACAGCAAAGTAGGGCTCATAGAATCATAGAATAGAATCATAGAATCATAGAGTTGGAAGAGACCACAAGGGCCATCGAGTCCAACCCCCTGCCAAGCAGGAAACACCATCAGAGCACTCCTGACATATGGTTGTCAAGCCTCTGCTTAAAGACCTCCAAAGAAGGAGACGCCACCACACTCCTTGGCAGCAAATTCCACTGTCGAACAGCTCTTACTGTCAGGAAGTTCTTCCTAATGTTTAGGTGGAATCTTCTTTCTTGTAGTTTGGATCCATTGCTCCGTGTCCGCTTCTCTGGAGCAGCAGAAAACAACCTTTCTCCCTCCTCTATATGACATCCTTTTATATATTTGAACATGGCTATCATATTGGTTTTTTTTTAAAAAGCCAGGAACAGATTCATCCATTTTGCATTACTTTCTTTGGGAAAGCGCACCTTGGTTTTGGAATGCTTTGGTTTTGGAACGGACGTCTGGAACGGATTAAGTTTGAGAGCCAAGGTACCACTGTATTATTAATTTATTTATTGCCTCGCCTTCACCATCAGGTCATACCCTCTAAGTGTCCCAATTTTCCAGGGAGAGTCCCAGAATTACAGAAGCCACCCCAGTTTCCCATTTGATTCTAAATGCCCCAGTTTTTCTTTTTCCTCTCCTTTATGTCTCAGAGAACAATTAAAATGGTTTCCTGTCCTTCTTGATAACAGGAGCCTTTGCACGCGAGCTCTCTCTCTCTCTCTCTCTGTGTAGGTGCAAAAATTGAGTCCTGTTTATACTGAAAATAAAATACCTGCACCAAAGGAAGGAAATGGTGAAGCTGCCATATGAATCCTTTCCTATAATTTTGAAGAAAAATGTCACCAATCCATTTAAAATTCTATAATGGCAGTGCTTCAGCAGACAGCAATTTTTAAGGAAATGTGTGGAATGTTTATTCCTTTTTGTAAATGGAGCCTTACATTACAAGACTTTACATGTCTGCTCAGAAGTAAGTCAATGCAGCTTACTCCCAGGTAACTGGGAAAAGACTGCAGCCTCACACTGCAAAAATTCTTGCTGCAGTTGTTGCATATAACAACAATTTTTTTATCTTGTCTCTTTATCTTGTCTCTTTATCTTTCTACCCACTATACCCAATAAAAAAGCTTCTGGTTTTTTAACAAAAGTGTTTTTAAACATTTTCTTTGGCTCATTATATATCATTTCCCAGAAAGCTTTTACCTCTTTACATGTCCACCCCATATGGTAAAAAGTACCTTCCTTTTCCTTACATTTCCAACATTCATTTTTTGTTCTATGCATTTTGGCCAGTTTAACTGGTGTTATTCCTTTTTGTAAATGGAGCCTTACATTACAAGACTTTACATGTCTGCTCAGAAGTAAGTCAATGCAGCTTACTCCCAGGTAACTGGGTAAAGATTGCAGTTTCACATCACAACCCTAAGCATTTTTACTTAGAACCAAGTCCCACTGACTTCAATAGGATTTATGTTCCTGATCATTCTTACAGTTTTGATGATGATGGTTATTAGTAGCCCTATTAGTATTAGTAGTAATATATCCCGCCTTTTTCCTTGGCAGGGACTCAAGGCAGCTTACAGTAAAATGTTATTTCATTCCATTTATCTGCTGAGGTTGTTGTACACAATCCCTTCCCTCGAACACGTTTTCTTTACAACAATCCTGTGAAGTAGGTTGGGATGCAGGTGGCATTGTGGGTTAAACCACAGAGCCTAGGGCTTGCCGATCAGAAGGTCGGCGGTTCGAATCCCTGCGATGGGGTGAGCTCCCATTGCTCGGTCCCTGCTCCTGCCCACCTAGCAGTTCGAAAGCACGTCAAAGTGCAAGTAGATAAATAGGTACCACTCTGGCGGGAAGGTAAACGGCGTTTCCGTGCGCTGCTCTGGTTTGCCAGAAGCGGCTTAGTCATGCTGGCCACATGACCCAGAAGCTGTATGCCGGCTCCTTCAGCCAGTAAAGCGAGATAAGTGCCGCAACCCCAGAGTTGGTCACGACTGGACCTAATGGTCAGGGGTCCCTTTACCTTTACCTAGGTTGGGTGGAGAGGCTGTAACTGATTCAAGCTGACAGATAAAGCCCATGTGTGCAGCAAGACCTAACATGTGAGAAGCTTCCTGATGTAGAATAGAATGTCCCTATTTGCATCTGGGAAAAGTTGGAGGGTTCGTAAGGTTCCGGGGTGGGTTACAACATTTTAAAATGTTAAAAGCCATTAAAAACAATCTCTGCAATGCATGGGACAATCTCCTAGCTGAAACCTTGGACAGCTGCCGCCAGTCTGTTTCGACAATACCAAGCTGGTTGCCTCGATTGGTCTCATTCAGTAAAAGGCAGTTTCCTGTGTGCCTGTGAGGACTAAGAGGAGAATAAATATGGATAATAGCTGAGTCAATCCAGGGACCCACTCAACATCTCAGCACTGAAGTCCACCAGCTCTGACTTCATGATCAGCCTTTCCCCCCTGAAACTCTGACTATCAGTCATTCAGTGAGATGCCATAATGTTCACCTGTTCTCCTCTAGATGGTGCAATCTGATAACAATATATTTTGCAACACATTAATAGTAAATATTTTCTCTCTCTCTCCAGTCCTTGTGAAAATCTGCCAGCATTTTAGGGCACTTTTCTCTTAATAGACACATTTTTGCATTTTGTTTTGCCCAACTTACACAATTTTGCAGGCCACTTTCTCTAACAGAACACATTTGTGTTTGCTTTTTTCACTAATGCATGGGTTTTTAGATGCCCTTCCTTGCAATTTACACATTCTTGCAGACATCCTTTGGTTAGAGGGGTGCACTGCAATATGATCCCAGTCACTGAAAACTCACTTAAAGTGCATGGATTTCCTCCCAAAGAATCCCGATAACTGTACTTTACCTTGTGCAGATCTACAGTTCCCAGCACCCTTAACAAACTACAGTTCCCATGATTCTTTGGGAGATGCCACAAGCTTTTAAATGTGCTTTCATGTATGGCGTAGACTCAAGATGTGATCGCTGTTGCTTCTTTGTGTATCTCTCCAGCGACTGCACCATGCTGGTATGATGCAGTGAGATGGACTCCAGATTTATTTGGGGGAAAGGTGTTGTTATTTTTGGCTTCTACGGGAAAAACAAACATTAAGACCATTGGGGGAGGAGAGAAAGGATATCTGTGCCCGCAAAAGTGTATGGAATTGTCAGCTGATGTTCCTTCTTTAAAAGGGTTGACCACTAGAGGGCAATAGAGCACAACTTAAGTTGGGTTGAAATGTTCCATTGAGCAGAAGAGACACAGGTAGGGATGAAATGAAAGGATATTGTGACGTTTTAGGACCTTCTAACACTCCCTTCTCTAGCCAACATATTTTCATTTCATTTCATTTATGACTTGCTTCCCATGAGGCATCCCAGAAGTGATGTACAATATAATAACCAAGATAAAACAAAGATGAACAAGATAAAACAAGATGAACAATGACATTGGATTCTTATCTCATTATACATGACTAAGCCATTTCTCACCTTCTCACCCCTTGCCTTTTCCTGTAAGACCTATTACAGTCGTTAAGAGTCGTCAACAGGTTCATCTCAGCTATCTGCCAATCTCCCATTCCCACCACCCTTCTGAGTAATACCCCTCCCCACCTTCTCACTATATAGAAGGGTCTGGCAACTTCTGTTTCAGTGTATCTGAAGAAGTGTGCATGCACACGAAAGCTCATACCAAGAACTAACTTAGTTGGTCTTTAAGGTGCTACTGGAAGGAATTTTTTTATCAAGATAAAACAGTTACATATATAAAAACAGTTAAAAACTATTTCTACACACACACACAGTGTAGCAACAACAGCACATACATAATTGCTATGGGGAAGCAATTCCCGATGACCTACCATTCATCCTTAGTTTTTAAAAATAAATTATAGGTGTCTGTATTGACCAAAAGACTCTGCTTATATCTGTATCTGCAGCTTAGGTAAGCACCCCAATCTGTTCCCAAGCCACTCTGTATCTTTTCAATTTGACGTTATTTGGGAGCAAATTAGATCCATTAAAGATAAAGCTCTGCCCCTCCCCATTCAGTATAATTGGGAGACCCAAGATGTATTTGCAGAAGTGCATGAAATTTTCTGGCATCTCAGCCATTCCAAAGTGGATTAAGCCTTCCGAACTGTCGACAGTGAAACCCAGGAGTTTCTGTACAGAGCACTTTAAAAATTTGATTTTTTAAGCAAAAGCACAGTCTACAGCTTTTTATTTTATTTGAGGCCAGAATTTGATGCAACTTTCAAGCATCACCACCTCTTCTGTGGGGATGAAGCCCAGAAAATGCCAGCAGTTCTTCCGCAAAGGCTGATTTTACCTTTTGGGGGTGATCACCATAGGAATTCTGGGGGAAGGGGACAAGGATGAGATAGAGAAAGGATAACAGATTTCCAGTAAACACTGAAGGGATCTCATCCACCAGCAATTACCTTGTTGCTCTATAGGGGCTTCTCCCTTGTGGATTTCTGGAGTTACAGGCTCTTTTCCAAGGGAAAGATAGATCTCTCCATTAACTTGCACAGGGGGAGGGGGATGGTGAAAACAGACCATGGATCCCCAAAGAAGACTGGGGTGGGAAAATGTTCCCCCACAAAGAATCCTGTTACCCCAATGATCACTGGTGTGGGGTGAGCCTCTTCCCCCACATTTGGGGGTTTTTTTTGAGGGGGATGCAAACTCTTTTCATTGGGAGAGAAAGAACTCTCCATTGACTTGCATGGGGTGTAAGGTAAAGGTAAAGGGGCCCTGACCATTAGGTCCAGTCGTGGATGACTCTGGGGTTGCGGCGCTCATCTCGCTTTATTGGCCGAGGGAGCCAGCGTACAGCTTCCGGGTCATGTGGCCAGCATGACTAAGCTGCTTCTGGCGAACCAGAGCAGTGCACAGAAACGCCGTTTACCTTCCCATCGGAGTGGTACCTATTTATCTGCTTGCATTTTGATGTACTTTTGAACTGCTAGCTTGGCAGGAGCAGGGACCGAGCAACGGGAGCTCACCCCGTCGTGGGGATTTGAACCGCGACCTTCTGATCGGCAAGCCCTAGGCTGTGTGGTTTAGACCACAGCGCCACTCGCGTCCCTTGCACGGGGGGTAGCAGGTGGAAAATAACCTAAACCCCCAGAAAAAGAGTAGGGTGGTAGAACGGTTTCTTCCTTGCTACTCCAAGAGTTGTTGTTGTTGATCTCTGCCTCTTCCCCATGGAGACCTCTCCATTAACCCAGCTTACAGGTTTAATTTACAAGTAAGCAGTATCTGCATTTTGGCAAATAAATTAATCTGCACAAGGAAAAAAATGATTTCTATAGCGTGACCTGGGAAGATACTTAATTGTGAGTAAAACCCAGGCCTGTCCATCAAAATGAAAGATACCTCCACTTTTCCACCCACTTCCTTCTTGAGCCCTGCACATCTCCCCAGTCAGCAAGGTCCATTTCTCAGGTGGTGGGATGAACATCAGGCATTATTTGCAAAGCTGAGACCATAGAGCCACTGGGACGCTTAGGGCAGGGCCGGCCCTACCATGAGACCAGGTGAGCAGACCACCTCAGGTGGCAGGATCAACAGGAGCAGCACAGCTGATGTAGTTTTTTATTCCTCCCTTGTTCCTTGTGTAGATCTTCACTCACCCCTGGCTGAGGCTGGGCACCATTTGGTGGTTTGCCTTAGGTGCAAACATGTCTTGGGCCAGCCCTGGCTTAGGAAGTCCTTGCACTTACACTAGCGGCTGAAATTGTGGAAACCTTTTGGAACAAGTGTATTTCTGAGGTTTGATGGCTCATAACACCCGATTGGCTCTCTCAACACTCATGCTCATTGGCTACATTCAAATGAAGGAAAGCTACTGCTACTAAGCAAGTTGTCCTTCCTTTTTCTGATTATTTGGCTATAACCTTTGATAGAAGACAGATAACTGAACAAACTTTGTTGCATTACATTCCTGATTAAATTATCTTTCCATTGATATATAATTTTATGGTATTACTCCAAAGAAAACTGGTGTCATGAGCCATCAAATCTCAGAAATACACCTTTCCCAAAAGGTTACCACAATTTTGGCCACTGGTGCACTTGAGACGCCTTGTAAATGACACAATCAGACTTGGAAGCATGCAAACCTTCCCTGAACAACCCTGATTAACTTTGCGGTGTCGGGTGCACAGAAAGCTGATGCATACATCTGATAAACAACACTCCCCAATTCCGCCACCTGCTCCATATTTCAGGCAACCATGATGGAAAGAAAAGGACAGCAGCTCCTACATAAGAAGAGGCTTCTGGATCCTTCCAATGGCTCATCTAGTTCTGTATCCTATTCTCACAGTGGCTGAGCAGATACGAGCAGAACATAGGCACATGAGCAACTCCTGATAGTGTGTGTGCAGTGAGGACAAGTTGCAGTGAAAATGTGGGATGTGATCCATGAGAGGCAGTCAAGTACAACATTCCTTGAAATGCTAGAGAAGACATGCGAGGGAATGTTTGGTCCAGCCAGTCGAAACTTCCTGTTCCTCCTGGCTGGAGCATCCTTC
The DNA here is from genome assembly GCF_964188305.1 of Podarcis bocagei. Classification (NCBI taxonomy): domain Eukaryota; kingdom Metazoa; phylum Chordata; class Lepidosauria; order Squamata; family Lacertidae; genus Podarcis; species Podarcis bocagei. Next base: position 43,695,968 of record NC_138139.1, read on the forward strand.
CTTTTGCATGTGATAGAAGGTGGGCGTGATGACAGAATATGATGAATTATGGAAAGGATTTGCTGTGACAATTATTAATCAAGATACAAGAGATGGGAGGAGGAGGAGGTCATGGAAAGAAGGTAAAGAAAGTGGAGAATTTGAAAATGATGGTTTTGTTTTTTCTTTTTTATTATTCCTGTTTTTGTCTTTTTTTCCTGTAATTTTGTCTTTTTCTTTTCTTTGTGATTTTAAAAATTCTTTTTTCAATAAATATCATTTAAAAAAAGAAAGAAGGTGGGCGTGACCTAACCTGTCCAGGTAACAAAAGGACGAGTCAGGCAGCACCCTTCCTTCTATTTAACTTCCATCTTTGTTTTGCCAGCTTTTAGCTAGGACTGCTCTGTTAGCTCTCTGGGATTATTCCCCCATATGGGGTAGATCCACATGTACATATTTGTAACTAAGTCTGCTTTCAGGAATCCATCTGTGAACTGATGTAAGTAAACATCTTTTGTTGAGTTTGAATAAGATTGTGGCATCTTTATTCTTTTAAGAGGGATTCAAGGGAACGTACCAGGAACGTACAATTCAATCTGAGACAGACTGAATTGTATAAGAGTGAGAAGCTTACACGAGCCTGCAACCAGCTACCCACTGTGCATTTAAAAGGGGAATGTAAACTCTGCTAAGTAAAGGAACTTGCTAGTGCAAGTTAGGAAGGATATTAATAAACAATATACAGTGGTACCTCGGGTTAAGTACTTATTTCATTCTGGAGGTCCGTTCTTAACCTGAAACTGTTCTTAACCTGAAGCACCACTTTAGCTAATGGGGCCTCCTGCTGCCACCGCACCGCCGGAGCACAATTTCTGTTCTCATCCTGAAGCAAAGTTCTTAACCCGAGGTACTATTTCTGGGTTAGCGGAGTCTGTCACCTGAAGCGTATGTAACCTGAAGCGTATGTAACCCGAGGTACCACTGTATCCTGCCACCCTGAACATTCCCGCAGAAAAAAGAGAGAGAGAGCCACCAGGAAAATTAAGACAATAGTCCCTATATCTCAATGCACCCTATGAATAGATGTGTTTCTTTACTGGAAGCTAAGATCTTTGGGGAGGTGAGTCCTGCACATTCCCTGCCTTTGTGTGCAGTCGCAGAATACACACCCATCCCAAAGTCCTTGTAAGCTGATCTAAGCAGTCATTTCCCCGCCCATCTCAGGCCAAATCTGCATCTTGTCTGGTCCTCACTGCGAAAGCAGGGTGAGCTGCAAGATAAGCAGCTTTTCCAGAGCACCTGAGAGCATCCTCGGAGGATGAAGCATGGCACGGACTTAATATTTTCCCCCTGTTTGTTTGCTCGCTTGCAATAGTCTACAGACTGCAGTCTGGTGGGTTTTAGAAAGTATTATCAGAAACGAGAGGCCAGTTTTAAAAATGTATAAGCCGAGGCTTTCAGCTCCGCGTGTCGTCATTCATAATTCACCAGTGTTCGTTTTGAAAGAAGAGCTGCGCTCTTTTTATTTTATTTTTTACAAGGTAAATGCATTTTAAAGCCATTCTTTAGTTCTCCATGAATATGTGATGATCTCAAGCGAACCGAACTAAGAGAAGAACATGTGCTTTGAGAGCACAACAGAGATGGGGGGGATGCGAGGGAAGTAGCCCAGAAAGGAGGTCTGGGCTTCCTTGCTTTTTGTTTGTTACCACTTGGGATGGGTAAAGATGCTTTCAGGCACCCGCATATGAATGCTCCAGGCCTGTTTCAGCCAGGACCAAATGGATTGCCATGTTCCCTTTATGTAAATAACACATCAAAGAATTTCATGCTTGTGTTGCTGGCAAGCCAGCTAATTAAGGGGCCTGTTAGGAGTAAATAACATTGTAAAATATCTTAAACTGAGCAGTTATTTCATTTTAGGACTGCTCTGCAGCTCCTGGCAAGACCTTTGATCTGAGCTATAGCACTATATACAGTGCTTTTTTCTAAAAAAAATGTTTAGGGGTACTTTCATTTTAACTCAAGAAAACCACCATTTTACAGTGGTGCCTCGCAAGACGAAATTAATTCGTTCTGCGAGTTTTTTCGCCTTGCGAAGCACGGTTTCCCTGGGTATTAACGGTTTTAAGGAAAAGGAAACAAACTTGCAAGACGTTTTCGTCTTGCGAAGCAAGCCCATAGGGAAATTCGTCTTGCGAAGCAACTCAAAAAACGAAAAACTCTTTCGTCTTGCGAGTTTTTCGTCTAGCGAGGCATTCGTCTTGCGAGGTACCACTGTATAGTTTAAATCAGGGGAAATAAATACAGCAAATGGACAAAAGTACAAAGATTCACAAAATGTTTAGGGGGATGCGTACCCCTAGGGGAAAAAGCACTAGCTATATAGCATATCTATCTCATACCCTCCAACATCTCTCTGATGAAAATAGGGATGTCCTATTCAATGATGATGATGATGATGATGATGATGATTTTACTATTTATACCCTGCCCAAATGACTTGGTTGCCCCAGCCACTCTGGATGGCTTCCAAAATATATAAAAACATAAACATCAAACATTTTTTTAAAAAAACTTCCCTATACAGGGCTGCCTTCAGATGTCTTCTCAAGGTTGTATGGTTACTTATCTCCATGGCTTAGGGGTTGCATAACTCCATAGACTCCAACATTTCTCCAATGAAAATAGGGACATCCTAAGGAAAGCGGGACATTCCAGGATCATATCAGGAACTGGGATGGCTTCTGTAAATCCGGGATCTCCCTGGAAAATAGGGATACTTGAAGGGTCTGTGTCAGTGGGTGGGAAGAGGAGGAGGAGTGTTGGTGGAAACTGCCTTCCCACCCTGACCCTTCCAGGGAAGAGGAAGAGGAAGAGGAAGGCAGTATATATTTACAACAGTGGTTTGCAGGAGCTCAGAGCTCAGAGGAAGATGAGGGGGAAAGTTAGGAAATAATGGGAGAGGAGGAGCAGGCAGAGCTGGAGCAGCTGGCTGACATGTTGTCACTAGAAAGCATTCCAGACCCACCATCTCCCAGAACTGGGCGAGCCTTAAAAGTAGGAGAGCAAAGAGCTCAAAGACAGAGGGCACGTAGCAGCACCTGTGAGGAAGTGGGATAGACAGGGAGTGGAGATACACTCGGGACAACGCCATTCCCCAAGAGGCTGGGTTTCTGTAGCCTCTCTCTGTAAAGTTTGAAATAAAAAACAGACTGTAAGAAACTTCTCCTTGTCTTTATACTTTCCTGGGCAACCAGCCAGGAGCCACTGACAGCATCCGGACAGTCTGCTATCTCCCTCATAGAGTTACAATTCCCAGAGTTCCCTGGGGAAAGGGACTGATTGTTGAACCACTCTAGGAATTGTAATTCTATGAGGGGGATGGTTTTCCCAGTAGTGATGTATGGAAGTGAGAGCTGGACTATAAAGAAGGCTGATTGTCGAAGAATTGATGCTTTTGAATTATGGAGACTCTTGAGTCCCATGGACTGCAAGAAGATCAAACCGATCCATTTTGAAGGATATCAGCCCTGAGTGCTCACTGGAAGGACAGATCCTGAAGCTGAGGCTCCAATACTTTGGCCACCTCATGAGAAGAGAAGACTCCCTGGAAAAGACCCTGATGTTGGGAAAGATGGAGGGCACTAGGAGAAGGGGACGACAGAGGACAAGATGGTTGGACAGTGTTTTCGAAGCTACCAGCATGAGTCTGACCAAACTGCGGGAGGCAGTGGAAGACAGGAGTGCGTGGCATGCTCTGGTCCATGGGGTCACGAAGAGTCGGACACGACTAAACGACTAAACAACAACATGAGGGGGACAGGGCTCTGCCAACAATGCTTAGTACCCTTGGAAGACTACACTTCCCATGATTCTTTGGGGGAAGGCATGAGTGTTTAAGGTAGCATCGTGCTGCTTTGAATGTACAGTGCACAGTGGTTGCCAAATTTAATCCCCAGCATCAAAGATGGGGAAGTCTCCCCAGTTGAGGCCCCAAGGAGTGGCTGCCAGCCTCAGCAGATGGCCCTGTGATCTGACTCTGCACAAAGGCAGTTTTATATACTCATATTAATTTGCACAAGAATTCTCAGGTTCGCTAAGTGCATGGAAATGAAGTGCCTATATATCTGGAAACGGAACAACTTCCATTATCAGAAGCCCCCCTGAGCAATATGTCGACTTCTGTTCTCTGTTCAAAACACGCTTTTATCAATTAGAGAGTGCAGGAACGTGATCCCTGCTCCTCCTGGCTGAAGCGGGTGCCCTATCAGCCACAGCCCCACTGATACCCAGGATCACAAGCAGTAGTTATCAAGAACTTATCACCAACCTGGTGTCAAAGGGGTAAAAAAATAAATAAATAGTATCTCCTTATGCACGCATAAAAGAGCTTGGAATACGGAAAAAGAAATCTCACAGATAAAGTACCCGAAGGGATAGGGCTAAACATTCTCACTGGGAGTACTGAGAAGCACTCAGATTAAGAAATATGCAGTGCATATAAATTCCTTTCTTCCAAAGGAGGAATGGGGAACCTCAGGCCCTGGACCAAATGAAGCCCACCTGTCCACTCCTTCTTCTTTTTTTTTTAATCATATTTATTAAAATTTCCAATAATAACAGAATAGAAAGAATTGGATGGTTGGATGACCATCTGTCATGGAAGCTTTAGTTGAGATTCCTGCCTTGCAGGGGGTTGGACCAGATGACACTCAGGGACCCTTCCAACTCCACAGTTTGATGATACTGAATCAGACCATTGGGTCCATTTGGTTCAGTACTGCCTACACTGTTGAATAGCAGCTCTCAAGGATATCCATCTGTCTCCCAGCCCAACCTGGAGATACCAGGGATCGGAGGTGGGGCCATCTGAATGCAAAACAGGTGCCCTATCATTGAGTTACAGCCCTTCTCACCATCTCTGCCCTTTGGTCATTCTGGTCTGGCCTGAATGAAGTTTGCAGTTCAAACCATCTGAAGCTCATAAAGTTGGATGAAGGCTTGAGTAGACTCTCCTGGATGGGCCATGTGGACAAATGGTCTGACCTGGGGTAAGGCAGCTTCCTTTGTTTCCAGTAAAGTGTGTGTGTGTGTGTGTGTGTGTGTGTGTGTGTGTGTGTGTGTGTGTAAGTTAAAGATAAAGGGACCCCTGACCATTAGGTCCAGTCGTGACCGACTCTGGCGTTGCGGCGCTCATCTCGCTTTATTGCCAAGGGAGCCGGCGTACAGCTTCCTATTAATCTGCAGCCTTTCTCTCCTTCCCGGTGCAAGCATAGCCCCCCCCCCCCAAAAAAAATGCCCCAAAGAGAAAACCTGATATCAGCTTTCAAACTCATAAAACCTTTCGTGCCAATTTAGCCAGCTCAGACTTCAACACTTCTTTCCCCCCCCCCCATGTGATTTTAGAAGCAGGGAAAGGAGAAGCGGGGGGTGGGGGTGGGGAGAGAGGAAAATTGTTTACTCTGGAAGAGAAAGCCTCATTGATTCAGGCTCGGAGGCAATTATGAAGAACACACGTCCCTCTCCCCCCCCCCCCTGCATATCCCTGCACCTATCAAACAGAAACAGCAAGAGGCATAACCATTAATCAGACGAGCCGCTGGAAATAACAGTGAATTCAGATCAGTTCTGCTCCCTGAAGCTGCTTCCCTCTGCCTCCCCCTCCTTCATCCCCCCCTCCTCATCTTTAAATATATAATTAGGTCTTTGTTATTAGTTGCAGAAAGTTCGGGGAGGGATGTTCTGTGGCTGTTTCATTTTCTTCTGGGAAGCCCCAAGTCATTCTGAAGCAAGGACTGAGTATCGAATCCGGGCATCAAATCACTTGGAAGGGATGCTAGAAGGTCATCTGGTCTCACCTCTTGGCCGGGATCTGCAACGCAGAATGCAACTACAGTGGTACCTTGGGTTACATACACTTCAGGTTACAGACTCCACTATCCCAGAAATAGTACCTTGGGTTAAGAACTTTGCTTCAGGATGAGTACAGAAATTGCACGGTGGCAGTGGGAGGCCCCATTAGCTAAAGTGGTACCTCAGGTTAAGAACAGTTTCAGGTTAAGAACAGACCTCCAGAACAAATTAAGTTCTTCATCTGAGGTACCACTGTATAGCTTACATACGCTTCAGGTTACAGACTCCGCTAACCCAGAAATAGTACTTCAGGTTAAGAACTTTGCCTCAGGATGAGAACAGAAATCGTACGGCGGCAGCAGGAAGCCCCATTAGCTAAAGTGGTGCTTCAGGTTAAGAACAGTTTCAGGTTAAGAACGGACCTCCGGAACGAATTAAGTACTTAACCCGAGGTACCACTGTACAGATTCCTCTGCAACCTCTGCTTAAACAGTTCTGGTGATGTACGGACCACCGCTTCTGGAGGCAGCCTGTGCCACTGTCAAGAACATAGAAGAGCCTGCTGCATCTGGCCAACGGACCAGTCTAGTCTAGCATCCTGTTCTCACAGTGGCCGACCAGATTCCTGCGGGAAACCCGAAAACAGGACTCTAGCACAAAAACACGCTCCCTTCCGGAGGTTTCCAAAAACTGGTATTCAGAAGCATTTCTGCTTCTGGCAACGGAGACAAAATTGCATAGAACTGGGCTAAAGTGTGCAATGAAATGCACATATTAGTGAAAGCAGCATACAGAACTGCATTATATTCAGGGAAATTGCTTTGCAAGAATGTGTACATTGGGACTTAAAGGGTGACAAACTTTCCTAAGGGAACAAAACATCGCAGACTGTTACAGAAATGGGGTGGACCAAACTGAAGACTAGGGGAAATGAGAAACTGGTGGGGAGGGGGGATGAAATGGACAGATTTGCCCAGATTGTCTGGGTTCTTCCCACCGCAATCCTCAGCGGATTGACCCCCAAGTGACTCTTGGCAGGAGAGCGATTTTGCACTTGTGATGTAGACAGTTCTGGAAGCAAGCGTGGCGTCGTGGTTAAAGTGTTGGACTAAGACCTGGGAGACTGAGGTTCAAATCCCCACTCAGCCATGAAACGTACTGGGTGACCTTGGGCCAGCCACTGTCTCTCAGCCTAGCCTACCTCACAGGGTTGTTGTGAGGATGAAATGAGAAGAGGGAGGCCCATGCACACCACCTTGAGCCCCTTGGAAGATAAAGATGGTATATAAATGCAATAAACAAACAAACAAGGCATCTTCCTGCGTTTCAAAAGAGACTTTACTAAACCCGTTTGCACTTGAGAAGGCTGGTGTCTTTTTAAGCAATTACCTCAGCTCAATGCCTTCCTCCTCCTCCTCCTTGAGAAAAACATAAGAAAAACGAGGAAATGGAGGTTTTGCTTCGCTTTGAAAGCCTTCCCTCTAATTTATGGGAGAAGATGTGTTTGTACGAAGAATGTATAGCCTCCTCCCCTGGGATTCCCTTGAGAACGATATCTATAGCAGTATAATCACAGTGCATTAAAAATAAGAACTAATGAATGAATAAATAAGCAGAGGCATGTGCCAGTTTGTTTGTTTTTTTAAAAAAAATTATCGGGGAGATTCGAGGAAGCTAATTCATTTTAAGTGCTAGGAATGTATTTGTTATGTGGAGACAGCCGAGCAGAAACAGCTGTTCATCAAAACCAGATTGGAAATCACACCTTTCCTCACCGGGGACAGTTGCGCCGTTGGAACAGGGTGCATCTAATTTATCTTTCCCCCCTCATGGTGTGAACTTATTTGAATATGCCTCCGCCTCAGCTGCTTGTACAAGAAGTCTGGGTTTTCCCCCCTTGATTGGGAAAGCAAACTAATTCATGCAGGTCCCAAGCCATAATATCTAAAGAATGCCTGGTTTTAGCAATGCCCTGGGGAGATGCTAGAGTTGGGTGTGGGCAGAAAGGCCTTCTAATAGAAATTCTGGTGCATCAGCTGAAACTCTTCCCCAGGCAGAGAGAGCCTGGCCAATCTTACCCATGCCCTGGTTGACCGTGAGCTATGACCCTATGGAGTATAGGGAAGACAAAGTAGCCCAGGGGTAGCTCATCTGCTTTGCGTGCAGAAAATCCTGGGTTCAAACATCAGCATAGCCAGATATATGGTTGCTGGACCTCCAGGTCTGAAGTGAAGTCTCCAGGTTTTCCTAGTCCTCATCATGCGGCATATGGAGGGCTTGAATATCCATGTGGGCAGGAGTGATATACACACATACATACTTGTGTAAGGTAAAGGTAAAGGGACCCCTGACTGTTAGGTCCAGTCGCGACCGACTCTGGGGTTGCGGCGCTCATCTAGCTTAATTGGCCGAGGGAGCTGGCGTACAGCTTCCGAGTCATGTGGCCAGCATGACCAAGCTGCTTCTGGAAAAACCAGAACTGTGCACGGAAACACCGTTTACCTTCCCGCCCGAGCGATACCTATTTATCTGCTTGCACTTTTGATGTGCTTTCGAACTGCTAGGTTGGCAGGAGCAGGGACCGAGCAACGGGAGCTCACCCCGTCACGGGGATTTGAACCGTTGACCTTCTGATCAGGAAGTCCTAGGCTCTGTGGTTTAACATACTTGTGTATGTATGTGTAATTATGGCACATACACTCTGGAGGGTCTGCCCTCCTTCCCTCCCCTCTCCCAATTAACCTCTGTCTCCAGGGCCCACCCCCATGACATCACCAGGGTCTAGGGCTCAAGTTGGACCCTGCAATCTCAGGTTCCAGGATGCTCCTGACTGGGCAAATCTATCCAGGTGTGGCTGGCTGGGAATGTTCCCTGTCTGAAATCCTGGAGAGCCTCTGCTCATCACTGTGGATGCTACTGAGCAAAAGGGGCCAATGGTCTGAATTGATATTCAGCAGCTCCTGCTTCAGCTGCTGCCTCTGATTCTGGACTCTGTGATCTCTGTCACAGACTCTCTCAGCTCACTAAGCCCTGTTACCACCTAGCTTCCAACAGCCTCCCCTACCCCGTCTTCTCCCTCTGACCCAGTGGCATGGGAAGGTGTGTGTGGTGGGTGTAGGCTGCCCCGGGTGTCATCACTGAGGAGGGGGGTGACAAAATGGCAAAAATATGTGTTTTTGAATAACTTCTGCACCCACTGCATGCCCCTTCCTATTCCACTGAAGGAGCACTCTCCTCTTGAGTGATTTCCAGAAACCATAAGCATTGCTGGCTCCAGCTTTGCAGGCAGAGCACAGCATTTATGGCTAGTAACCTTCGACAGCTCTCTCCTCCATGAATCTGCCTAATCCAGAGGCGTAGCTAGGTGAGGCGGGGGGGGGGGCACTGGGCATCACACCGTGGGGCCTGCAACGTGCCTGAGCCACGCATCTCTCCTGGGGGGGATGTGGCAGGCGGACTGCCGGCAAGCTTGGCGCTGCTTTTTCGAGCAGCGTCGGGCTTGCATCTGCCCACCGTCTCAGCCACCCTACCTCTGAGGTCCCCCTGCGGAGAGGCTCCATGCAGCGCTCCCTGCCTTGGCTCGCCCCGCCCCATGCGCAGCTTGCCCCCCCCCATTGGAGGCTCGCTCCGCCCCCGGCTGCAGGATCTGTGCGCCGCCCCAAGTAACTCAACGGCTAGCTACACTGCTGCTCTGTCCACTCACCATTGTCCTACCACCATTCCCCAGGCTCTGAGCCTTTTTCCTTTGATGGTTCCCCAGCTGTTTCCTCCTACCATTCCCCTGTATCCAACTAGTTCATGACAGTGAGCCGTAAATGGACACCCTAGGCGTCTTAATTTACCCACAAACACAAATGGCCGTCAGTGTGGTGTAGGGGTGAGAGTGTTAGACTAGGACCTGGGAGACCTGGGTTCAAATCCCTGCTGAACCATGAAGTTAAGAAGAAGAGTTTGGATTTGATTTCCTGCTTTATCACTATTCGAAGAAGTCTCAAAGTGGCTAACATTCTCCTTTCCCTTCCTCCCCCACAACAAACACTCTGTGAGGTGAGTGAGGCTGAGAGACTTCAGAGAAGTGTGACTGGCCCAAGGTCACCCAGCAGCTGCATGTGGAGGAGTAGGGAAGCGAACCCGGTTCACCAGATTACGAGTCTCTGGGTGGGTGACTGACCTTGGCCAGACACTGCCTCTCAGCCTAACCTACCTCACAGGGCTATTGCAAGGATAAAATGGGGAGGAAGAGAACTACCTACACCACCTTGTTCTTCCAGGATACAGTTAAATGTAATGATGGGAAAAGATGAAATAAAATGTTTGAGGAGAACCTTTCAATATGGGCAAAACCTACCCACTACCCCGGACTGCGGATGCTTTGGCCTTTATCAGCTGTGATGCTACTTGAACAGAGATGTTGCATGCAATAACTACTATCGCATTATGCAGGCTTTCCCTCCGACAGAGTTCTGTTAATAAATAATAGTCTATACTCAAATATGACTTTAAAGTCCTGGTCAGCGAGACCCTCAAAGCCGACGTCTGGTAGGTCTGAGATTATGCAGGGAAGAGGATTATTCATCATTCACTGGGGCTGCATTCATAATGATTGCAGCATGCCTGCAGGCTCGAACAGGATGATATATATTGCAGTTTTCCATAAATCAAGTGGATCTTCGCCTGGGGAAGTAATGGGGCACGAGGGCTCTAGCTGCAATTTCGGCAGCCCCGGTGATGAAAATTATTGTCAGTCACCGTAACTTCATCCTGCATCTTACTTAAATATGATACATGGGAAATTGTGGAGCGGAGGACTGTGGGTTTTTGAATAAAGCTCTTTGTGGCAGTAACACTTGTGAGATAATGGCCAAAGGACCTTGAAATTGCATATGCACATTTCTGGATAAATGGAAGAAATCGCTATCTTTTGGAATCATATAAAGCCAAGGCCAATTCTAGGTTTTGGTGGAAAATATTGCTGGTGGACTTTCCTCCTTGCTGTTGTTGCCCAGTCACACACCACCCTGTCCCCGTGAGCCCAGTTGGCATCACCTCTGGGGTTGCCAGTCCCTAAGATTGTCAACCCAAAGCGTGGGAACCAGAGTCCAGCCATCCTTCAAAATTTGCACTTCTCTGAATTTTGTGATGCAGTTCTCCAACCAACCAATGCTTATAAAAAATGCATGTATTAGACTAATTTGTGCTTAAAAATGCAATATATTAGCAAAAACAACATAGAAAAATGCATTGTATTAGGAGAAACTGCTACCGGAAAAGTTATCCATTAGTCAAAACTGCATACAAAAATGTGTCATTTGCACTAAAACATGGAGGAGTTTTCACAAGTTGCTATTTTAAAATAGCAAATTACTTTAGAATTCTGGAGAACTGAATTTACTTTCAAAATGTTTGAGAAATTCAGAAAACTGAAATGGACAGATTATTCCATACCTAAGCACAGGACATGCCCATATCATATGCCTCTTCCCATATGAACTGACCTGGACCCTGTAATCATCTTCTGAGGCCCTTCTTCATGGGCCACTCCACAAAAGTTCCAGAGGATGGCAACATGTAAGTGGGCCTTTCTTTGTGGTAGCTACCTGGTTGTGGAATGCTCTCTCCAAGGAGGCTCACCTGCTGCCTTCATTACATATCTTTAGGTGTCAGGCAAAGACATTCCATTTGTCCCAGGTCTTTGGCTAATTAAACAACCTAATGGCCTTTTAAACTGGGGAACGTTATTGTTTTTGTTTGTTACTATGTTATGCATTTTTGTGTTTTCATATTGTAAACTACCCTGTGCACCTCATATGATGGGCTCTATAGAAAGTTAATACAGTGGTGCCTCGCAAGACGAAATTAATCCGTTCCGCGAGTCTCTTCGTCTAGCAGTTTTTTCGTCTTGCGAAGCAACCCTATTAGCGGCTTAGCAGATTAGTGCTATTAGCGGTTTAGCGGCTATTAAAGGCTTAGCGGCTATTAAAGGATTAGCGGATTAGCGGCTAAAAGGCTATTAGCAGTTTAGCGGCTTAAAAAAAGGGGGGGAGCGAAAAAAATCGGAACACTTGCAAGACATTTTTGTCTTGCGAAGCAAGCCCATAGGGAAATTTGTCCTGCGAAGCGCATTGAAAAACGGAAAACCTTTCGTCTAGTGGGTTTTCCGTCTTGCGAGGCATTCGTCTTGCGGGGCACCACTGTAAATAATAATGCTTCAAAGAGGTTTTTTCAATGTCACATTGTCAATGTCTAGCTGTTTTGATAAAGGCGCTGTGAAGTCCAGTATACCCGAACCATCCATCATCATATGAGTTACTGCCTTGGGTATCTCTTAAAGGGCTTAAGACACCATGATTTCCCACTTTCTGGTTCTTGCCAACAGTTTCCCCTTCTGAAGTTGCCTTTGGATGATGATGGAGACATCAGAAAGGATGGGCTTTTGTGGGGCGGGACTAGGAAACGCAAGGTGTCCTTGCAGTAAGAACGTAACATTCAATTGCAAGGGAAGCAGTACGAAGAGGACAAGCAATACAAATAAGTGCAGAGGGCAGGAAGTATGTCACTTGTGCTTCCTGTCGCTTCTCGCCTGCCCATCTGCATTCCATAACAACTGAAGCTCCTTGGAGAAATGGACTTGTTGAAATGTGTTCCTAAGAGCATAAGAAGACCCCTGCTGGATGAGGCCAATAGTCCAGCATCCTGTTCGTACAGTGGCCAACCAGGTGATCCAATGAGAAGCCGATAAGCAGGACCTGAGTGCAATAACACACTTTCCCCTTTACAGTTCCCAACAACTGGTATCCAAAGACATTTTGTCTCCAACTGTACTCTCCTCCTTAGTAGTTTGTGGGCCTCCTCAGTACACGGATCTGAGCTGCGATAGGACTCTGCTCCTTGCCATAGATCTTCCACTTCTTCCACTCTTTCCTCCGCTGGTGCCAATGTATTATCTCATCTGCCAGAACTCCAGAATCCCAGCGGGGCCCGATACACATCCATACAGCCACTCGCATGAATAACAGATGAGTTTCCCTCTTCCTGCTTTCCAGGAATTAACAAGTCTGTTTTGAAAGTAGAGTCTCAAAGACAGAGTGATGGCCAAAGGCCAACACAAAGTCAATTCCTGGCAAACAAAAGACAATACAGCTAAGGTAAATGTATAGAGGGCTTTCCTAGCTCCACTAAAACACAACTGATAACTACATTTGTGGCTGTTTGCAGCCACTTTCCCCAAAGTCCATGGCCATCCCACTCCCCTCCTTCATTCATCCTTGTGTTGTTCTTGCCAATCAGGAATCACATACTGGGCATGATGGCATTACAATGGCAATTTGACATCACTAAGGTGACATCATTAGACAAAACCGAAACCTACTAGAGGGAGGGCAATGCGGTCTAGACTGGCCATATAGGTCAGAGGTGGATTTAGGGGAGCACACTGGTGTGGTTTTAGTAAACATAGCAAAAATAACACTGTGCTTTTCATCTTTTAGTGGGACGGGGTAAGATTTCTCCTTGTTCAAATATTGTAGAATGAGCACTTTTAGTTTAATAGTTTTGCATTTCTATGGTTTTTGCTGTTGTAAGTTGTTTTGATACATTTCATAGGTAGTAAGCAACATGTAAATGGAGATAGTGATGATGGTGATGATAATAATAGTAGCAAATGCCAGAAATGTGTTATTATATGTTGTATGAATAATTATTAGTCTTGTCTGAAGAACACTTCTCTCCATAGGTACCTACCTGGATCTGATAATCATCTTCAGAGGCCACACACACACTTTTCAAAGCCGTATTGACAAAAAGAAGAGAGGCTCATTATGCAAACAATATCCAGCTGCTGTCATCAATAACTAGCACTCGGATATACTCCGGGTAGCTTACAATAATCCACAAATTGGGTCCTTCTTCACATAATTTTTTTTTTTTTTTGCCTATAATTGTAATCCTTGAATTTTACATAATACATTCATTCTGCCATTATTTACTGTCCCATATTTTATCGTGCCATTCTTTGACATTCCCCAGTGTCTAAGATTCTGGAAGCTGCTGATAAATAATAACTCATTTCTTTATGTTCTTTCTTTGTCAATCTTTCCAAATAATTTGACAGAAATGTTACTGGATCCAGTGGAACCTCATCACCCAAAATTCTTCCTAACTCAGCTTTTATCCGTTCTTTTTCTTTTTCCTTTTTGCTAGTTCACATTTCCACCACATGTGGGGGGTCGTATTTTTCTTTCTGACATTTTGAACATGTGAGGGAATATTATTTATTTATTTATTTGGATAAATAATAGACCACTTGCACATTATTTTATAACAATTACCCCCTCCTCCCTGAATGCAGGGAGAACTGTGCAGTTATCTGCAGCTTCTCCCAAACCTCCATTGGTATATTTCTCCCAAATATATATATATATATATAATATATATATATATATATATATATATATATATATATATATATATATGCAATTTCAAAATAACAACTTATCAAAACATATCATATTCATTATTTTCCCCCCACCCCCTCAAACCTTCCCTCCCCCAGAGACTTCCCTCAGCTCCTCTCTGTTGATTTCTCAACACATATTATTCTCTGCATGTTATAAAATTATGCAGATCCTTACATTATCTATCTAAAATATTATCAATAAATAAATTTGTGTATGTTTATTCAAAACCTGCCAAGGAGTCCAATTCATTTTGTTGTCTTTTTAAGTAATTTGTGAAAAGTTCCCATTCTTCTTTAAAGTCACAGTTGTCCTTATCTCGCAGTTTATATGTCAATTTAGCCAGTTCTGCATACCGGTAATTCACCAGTTTCTCTTGCCACTGTTCTTTTGTCGGGATTTCCTCATTCTTCCAACTTTCTGAGCCCATTAAACCATATATACAGTAATCTTTAACCTGATCTGCTCTGTGTCATACTTCAGCAGCAAGTTGTATATTTTCACCGATCAATGCTTATCTGAGACTATTTCTTTTGTGCCCCTGCCAGTTCAGTGGGTGGCTATCTGAGAGGAGTACTTTTTCCAGGATGGCATGGAATGCCCTTCCCAGAGGTTCACCTGGCACATAAGCTGCAGTCTTTTCTATGCCAGGGGGAAATGTTTTTCATTTTCCTGGGCTTTCAGATCTGGAAAACTCTTAATGCTTTCTGTATCTCTTGGGTATTTGTGGAGTTTAAAGAGCTGTTGAAACTTTGAGGCAGGGGGTGGGGGCTGTTGGGAGTTTTGCTATATTGATATTATCCTCTGTTGCTGCTTGTATGCTGTAATGTGCTATGTTAGTCTTTTATGGTTTGGGCAACTTGTCGTTTCCTTGAATTTTCATAGCCCATAATGCATAAAACATGAAACAATGATCCCCCTTACTTCCCTGAAAATAACAAAAATAATTATAATTACCCTCCCCAGTTGCAAACTTTTATTTGGGTTCACTTAGCGTAAAACAAACAGAAAGCAATTTCTTCAGAGGCAATTAGTACAAATATATCATGCGCTCCTTGTTTCCTCGTCCCAGTACATAGGCTCTGTTTCCAAATATGTGATTGCTCACCAACTTTCTTCCATAAAACGATCCCTTTTGGAGTCCTAATTTGCCGTGCTAATTTATCCGTCGTGAATAAACCCCAGATTTTTTTTAAAAAACCCAATCTAATTCTGTAGGTGTTTTGATAGATTTCAATTTGCCATGCTATCTGCACTGATCGGGCAGCTGCTAGCGAAGTATCAATTACGCTTTTATGGTTTGGGTATCTGGCAGTTCTTACTTCTGTTGTAAGCTGTCCAAAGAACTGCCTTTATTGGGAAACATATACAAGCCATAAATAGAATCCATAAATTTGTGTGTGTGTGTTGTATTATTTATTTAGCAGACTTCTATCCCATCTTTCTTCCATTGTGGAACTCAAGGTGAGATACTAGATGTTATAGTTACTCTATGTTTATCCATCACTTCTTGCCCTCCATAGGGTCCTTGGAGAGCTAATATAATCCTACTGGATGGGACTTTTTCTACAAGAGCTCACACACCCCTTTTCATCCCTGGACTACTCCTCTGGGCTTGTCCTTTCCCCATTTTCCTTCCCCTACTTCCATGCCCCACAGTTCCCTCAGATAATAAACACATGGACACAAATATTTTAGGTTAATGGGATAAATTAGGCCACAACTTTATTGGTTACAGATGTGAGCAGTTTGGCTTAGGCACTGGGTGAACCCCGGCTATATCCTGACTCCTGCCAGTCTTCAGGGAGTCTCATTAAGGGTAAACCACCAGTAGGACAGCCTTGCCACAGGATCACATTCCTTCAGTGCATTAGCAACTGCACTGGCTCCTGGTGGAGTATAGGGTCAGGTTTAAGGTGCTGGTTTTGACCTTTAAAGCTCTATGTAAGTACGGGACCACCTCTCCTGGTATGCCCCATGGAGGACCTTAAGGTCCACAAATGACAACACTTTGGAGGTCCTGAGCCACAAGGTGGTTAGATTGGTCTCAACTAGGGCCAGGGCCTTTTCAGTACTGGCCCCGACTTGGTGGAATGCTCTGTCACAAGAAACCAGGGCCCTGCGGGACTTGACATCTTTCCGCAGGGCCTGCAAGACAGAGCTGGTCTGCCTGGCCTTTGGTTTGGACACAGTCTGACCCTTATGTTCCCCTCCCCTTATGGTTTTGACTTTTAAAATGACGCTGCATTTTAAATTGCATTTTAACCTGTACAGTGGTACCTCGGGTTAAGAACTTAATTCGTTCCGGAGGTCCGTTCTTAACCTGAAACTGTTCTTAACCTGAAGACCACTTTAGCAAATGAGGCCTCCTGCTGCTGCCGCACCACTGGATCACAATTTCTTTTCTCATCCTGAAGCAAAGTTCTAAACCCGAGGTAGTATTTCTGGGTTAGCGGAGTCTGTAACCTAAAGCATCTGTAACCTGAAGCGTATGTAACCCGAGGTACCACGGTATTTTTCTTTTTTCTTTTTTCTTATTATGTTTTTACTGAAATTTAATTGATGTTAGCTGCCCTGAGCCTGGCTCTGGCTGGGGAGGGCAGGGTATAAATAAATTATTGTTATTATTATTATTATTATTATTATTATTATTATTATTATTATTACAGTGGTGCCCCGCAAGACGAACGCCTCGCAAGATGGAAAACCCGCTAGACGAAAGGGTTTTCCGTTTTGGAGGCGCTTCGCAAAACGAATTTCCCTATGGGCTTCCTTCGCAAGACGAAAGCCCATAGGGAAATCTCCGGGACAGCGGGGAAGCTCAGCGCTTCTTCCCCACTGTCCTCGGACCTCCTCCGAAGGCTGGCGGTGGGGCGGAAAGCCCTTCTCCCCGCGCCAGCCTTCGGAAGGCTCCTCCGATGGCTGGCGGTGGGGAGAAAAGCCCTTCTCCCCGCGCCAGCCTTTGGAAGGCTCCTCCGAAGGCTGGCGGTGGGGCGGAAAGCCCTTCTTCCCATGCCAGCCTTCAGATGGCTGTCCTGAAGACTTGCGGTGGGAGGAGGGTTTTCCTTCCCACCGCCAACATTCAGAATGCTGTTCTGAATGTTGGCGGTGGGGAGGAAAAACCCTCCTCCCACCGCAAGCCCCGGGAACAGAGGAGAAGCGCTGCGCCCCTTCCCCTCTGTTCCCGTACCTGTCCTGAAGGCTTGCGGTGGGGAGAAAAGCCCTTGTCCGCACCGCCAGCCTGGCAAGCGGTTTCCATAGGAACGCATTAATTGATTTTCAATGCATTCCTATGGGAAACCGTGCTTCGCAAGACGAAAAACTCGCAAGAAGAAAAAACTTGCGGAACGAATTAATTTCGTCTTGCGAGGCACCACTGTATTATTACAACATATGTAAAATTGGGGCATCTCATGGCGGTCTCCATTGGGGTTGTGGCATGGCCCTAGCCAATGCCCAGGCTTCGGACGGGATCCACACCCCCAGATCCCTTTAACAGGATACCCTTATTGCGGAGGGGCTGGCGGAAGCTACAACCTCCTCTCCCATAAACAAAGGCTAACCCAATGTCTGACCTTACAAAGTTGTGACAATTGCTACAAGGGTGTGACGTGGCCGGGAATCAGTATGACACGAGCGGCATCCCTCCACCCCACAGCCGGGTTACTGAAGGTCCCAGATGCCCGGCCACAACACCGCCCACTGTGGAAAGTTGGCGGAGTTTCCTTATGTTCCATTTCCTGTTATAGGCTCACCACTGGGACTTTGGGTCCCAGAGGCTGACTCCAATGACACTATTTCTTGTTCCCTAATTATTTGCTCTAAAGTGTGAGGGCTCTCCCCTCCAAATATATTTTCTCCTTTCTATCTTGGCCGGCACAAACGGGGTGGTGTGTGTGGATTTGGTGACTCTTTCCCCACAGATTTTCCCTCTCCCCCACGCTAATAGGATTACTCGGCCCAACACCTCCTTCAAAAAGCTGCCCAACTTTGAGAAACCTCTGATGTTGAGAGGTTTATAAAGAAGCATAGCTGAATCCCCCATGCAAGGAAAGAATAAATATATATATATAAATTAAAGGAGTAAGATGAATGTCAACGCATATCACAATAATATTTTTTTTGAACAGCATTAAGTAAGGAACCCAGAGAATCAGTAAAACCATTCAGCGGTGAATAGGACAGTTAGAGAAATATAATGGACTTAATCTGGCTTTTATAAAACTGGCACTGACTTTGCTGATTAATAAGAATTATTTAAAAATCAACAGAATGGGCTATTTATAGTGGGAATTATGCCTGAGACAGTGAAAGAGACGTTCAGCTTATTTATTTATCAAAGGCTCACAATAGCAGGCTTTGAGGGCTAGAGAAAAAAAGATTTTAAGTGCCTCTTAGCTTTCTGGGGAATTGTTAACACTGATTATATGGAGAGTCTGGAGAGAGTTCTCTTCGCAGTTTAGCACGGAACCTGTCAAAAGGCCTTGCCTTGGATGTGACCCGTTGATCTGGCATCTGCCAGCCTCTGGTTTTTAAAAATAAAATATATACTGGCCTTCTGGTGAGTTGAGGGGATGGAGCTGAGTTAGGGAGGAACTTGAAAAATCAGGGGTTTGGGCTCTGAAGAATCAGAAGTCAGGGCTGGATGCATCTGATCAACAACTGATTATGAAGGTAGTCCTTTTGTGGGCTTGGCAAGCTCTTATTTGACCAAGAACTGCAAGGCAGGAGGGGTATGAATGTTATTCCTTGGTTGGTCCTCAGCTTTGGGTTTGCTTTGCTTCCTGACTCCAGCTGCATGGAAGACGGGCAAACTAATGTCAGTGTAAGGTAAAGGTAAAGGGACCCCTGACCATTAGGTCCAGTCGTGGCTGACTCTGGGGTTGTGGCGCTCATCTCACTTTAGCGGCTGAGAGAGCCAGCGTACAGCTTCCGGGTCATGTGGCCAGCATGACTAAGCCGTTTCTGGCGAACCAGAAAAGCGCACGGAAACACCGTTTACCTTCCCGCCGGAGCGGTACCTATTTATCTACTTGCACTTTGACGTGCTTTCGAACTGCTATGTTGGCAGGAGCAGGGACCGAGCAACGGGAGCTCACCCTGTCACGGGGATTCGAACCGCCGACCTTCTGATCGGCAAGTCCTAGGCTCTGTGGTTTAACCCACAGCGCCACCCACCCCCTAATGTATTTGAAGCAGTGTACTTGAAGCAAAGATAAGCGGCGGAAGCCGCTTGGGCACCTGGGACGGCACACCCAGGGGTGATGGGAGTCGCCCATAGGGGCTGGGCGAGCTGTCCATAGGCAGGGTGTACCCATAGGGGCCTCTGGAGTCTGCCTCCTCCTCCCACTCAGATGCCCTACAGCTGGGGGGTGGGGAGGCAGTGGACAGACTGTTTGGGCAGCACGGAGCCTGTGCGCCCCTAAGCCACCACATCTCTCCCAGGAGAGATGTGTGGCTCAGGCGCGCTGCAGTCCCCGCAGTGAGTGCCGCCTGGCATTTTGTCACCCCCTTCAGTGGTGACACCCAGGGCAGCCCACAGACACTGCACCCCCTTCCTCCACCCCTGGCAAAGATCACCAGTGTCAAAACAATGATTCTTCAACATCAACTTCGTTGGACTGGCCATGTTGTCCAGGTGCCTGATTATCGTCTTCCAAAGCAACTACTCTATTCCCAACTTAAGAATAGAAAGCGAAATATCGGTGGACAACAAAAGAGGTTTAAAGACGCTCTCAAGCCAATCTCCAAATGGACTTCAATGTCTAAAACTCCTGGTAGAGGACAAGGATCTATAGATTACGCTAAGGGTGGCCAAATTCTGTGCGACTGCCATAAAACTTAGGGAACAAGCTGTACTACCAAAATGATTAAGGTTTTAAATGACAATTTTAGGTTATATTTTAGTGACCAAGTTTAATATATATTTTTAACTGCTGCTATATCTGAATTGCCTCTGTTATACCCAATTGCAATTCAATGTATTCCTGTTGTGTTTTATGATTTTCCTGATATTGTAGTGAGCCGGAACTGGTCTGTCACCATAATAATAAAATTCAAAACACTCTCAAGCCAAATCTTTAAAAAATGCAGTATAAACACCGATAACTGGGAAACACTGGCTTGTGAGTGCTCCAGTTGGAGAATAGTCTCTACCAAACACATCATAGACTTTGAAGAAGCATGAACTCAAGACCAAAGGGAGAGATGAGCTAAGAGGAAGACACGTTTGGCAAACCTTCACCGTGATCAACTCCTGACCAGAAACCTATGTCCCCACTGTGGAAGGACGTGTGGATCCAGAATTGGCCTTCACAGTCACTTATGGACTCACCGTTAAGACCGTGTTCGTGGAAGACAATCTTACTTGGCTACAAGTGATCACCAAATAATAAGAAAATGCAACTCCCAGTTTGTGCCCCCCAGTTTGTCTCTTGCCTTCTTGCTTTTGTCCCAAGCCTCACTCCCTTTTAAGGAGGCTGCAGGCACTTCACACAGTGGCTTGCTAAACCACTGAGTGAAGCATTTCCCTTCTCCGTTAAACCTCACTAGGTAAAGGTAAAGGGACCCCTAACCATTAGGTCCAGTCGCGGCTGACTCTGGGGTCGCGGTGCTCATCTCGCTTTACTGGCCGAGGGAGCCGGCGTACAGCTTCCGGGTCATGTGGCCAGCATGACTAAGCTGCTTCTGGCAAACCAGAGCAGCACACAGAAATGCCGTTTACCTTCCTGCCGGAGTGGTACCTATTTATCTACTTGCACTGTGACGTGCTTTCGAACTCCTAGGTTGGCAGGAACAGGGACCGAGCAACAGGAGCTCACCCTGTCACGGGGATTCGAACCGCTGACCTTCTTATCGGCAAGCCCTAGGCTTTGTGGTTTAACCCACAGCGCCACCCCATCCCTTAAAACCTCACTATAGGCACATTAAACATCTCACCTGGCCCTGCCTGCCATTTCTCATGCTGCGGTTAACATGGCTGCCAGAACACGACGACACCTTACATTTTCACATGTATTGGAAGATATTCTTAGAATATAATCTCTGCAATTGACATTGTAAATGATATTTGATTTTCCGATTTGATATTGGGACAGCAGGCATGCAATGCTCTTTAGCATTTAATCCAGACATGCAAAGGCAGCAGCCTGGCAGTATTTGACTTGATGGCATTGCAATGATCTTTAGCACTGGAGACAGTATTTCTTAGCTGATGTACAATGGATCTTAGTATCTGACAGCATCTGAAGGTCGGTGTGCAATAGTGTTTAATATTCAAATGTTATTTGACAGCTCTGTGAAATATTTAATAACTGACAGTGTTGGACAGCTTATGGAGGTTTCATATTTGATGTCTGCCAAAACACAAAGCCATAAAGCCAAAACCACTCTGGGAAAGGACCACTGCTTAATGTCAGAGCATCTACTTTGCACATAGAAAGGCCCATGATCAACCCCTGACATTTCTAGATACAGTATTTTTTGCTCTATAAGACTCACTTTTTCCCTCCTAAAAAGTAAGGGGAAATGTGTGTGCGTCTTATGGAGCGAATGCAGGCTGCGCAGCTATCCCAGAAGCCAGAACAGCAAGAGGGATAGCTGCTTTCGCTGCGCAGCAATCCCTCTTGCTGTTCTGGCTTCTGAGATTCGGAATATTTTTTCCCTTGTTTTCCTCCTCCAAAAACTAGGTGCGTCTTGTGGTCTGGTGAGTCTTATAGAGCGAAAAATACGGTAGGTCTGGAAAAAGACTCAATTTTTTGAGACCCTGCAAAACCACTGCATGTCAGGGTACACAATACTGAGTTAGGAAAAAAGGTTTTGACTTGGAATATGGGCCGAGACATCTTTTTTTTTATTGTGCGTTCATGATTATTTGTGTTCATGATAGTATTGGGGCAGTTATACACAATCCCACTTTCCACACTGTTTTGCTTGCAAATGTTTTGGGGCACAAATACCACTTCTCTTCCATTCAGTGCCTATCTTGCAGCTGCCTGCTGAAATTCTGGAGAATTGTTTGCACTGCAAAACTTTCCATCCCAGAACAACTAACAAAGCTTCAATGGCATGTTGCCGACATTTCAAATTTGAAGTGTAAATTCAGATTTTGAATCTGAAGCAGCACATCTGAAACTCAAGCAGCAACACCAGAACATTTGCCGAATTTGAAAGAACTGCAAATCCCAACTTTCGCTTTATTGTGTGCTGGGTATGTGGAGGAAATTTTTCACCTTAATAATAATAATAATAATAATAATAATAATAATAATAATAATAATTTATTATTTATACCCCAACCATCTGGCTGAGTTTCCCCAGCCACTCTGGGAGACTCCCAATCAAGTGTTAAAAACAGTACAGCATTAAATATTAAAAACTTCCCTAAACAGGGCTGCCTTCAGATGTCTTTTAAAGATAGGATAGCTGCTTATTTCCTTCACATCTGAAGGGAGGGTGTTCCACAGGGCGAGCGCCACTACTGAGAAGGCCCTCTGTCTGGTTCCCTGTAAGCTCACTTCTTGCAATGAGGGAACCGCCAGAAGGCCCTCGGCGCTGGATCTCAGTGTCCGGGCCGAACAATGGGGGTGGAGATGCTCCTTCAGGTATACAGGACCGAGGCCATTTAGGGCTTTAAAGGTCAGCACCAACACTTTGAATTGTGCTCGGAAACGTACTGGGAGCCAATGCAGATCTCTCAGGACTGGTGTTATGTGGTTCTTGATCTGAACAACTAACAAGCAACTGAACTCCGTTTTGTGATAGCACAGCTTATTGAGAACCAGTGTGGTGTAGTGGTTGGAGTAGGACCTGGGTTCGAATCCTCCCACTCGGTCATGAAGCTCTCTGGGTGACCTTGCAACAGTCACAGTCTCTCAGCATTAACCTACCTCACAGGGTTGTTGTGGAAGGCATTCATGGTGAATTCTGGCAGCTATTTTTCTAGAAAAATAGAACTGGTTATTTCTAATTACACCCCACCTTTGCTCCAGGGGGCATGCATCCCCTCTGGAGCAAAGGTGGGGTGTAATTAGAAATAACCAGTTCTATTTTTCTAGAAAAATAGCTGCCAGAATTCACCATGAATGCCTTACTTGTTCTCTTGGAATGGCAATGGCACCCACCTGAAAGTTCCAGTCAGTTCTGGCTGGAAAAAACGCCCTGTAAATAACAATAACCATTGAAGCCTTGCAACTTTTCTTATTCCTATGGAAATTTCCTCCCCCTGATTTAAGGTGCACTCAAGCAACCGCCCCCCTCCTTTGGAAGGATGTGTGCTGAGCTTCCAAGAGGACATTGCGCTTCGTCATGTTAATTCCCCTGAGCTCTCAGATTCCTGATCTAATAAACAGTGACACCCTTTCAGAGCCGCTGAATCTTCTTCTGCTAATCTGCTTGTCACACAAGCAGAAAAAGGTGTTTCAACCTCCCAGCCATGCACGCACGCATGCAATGCCCTCAGCATGAAGTGCCACTGCCAGAGAACACTTAAGGTGAAATTCAACCCTGAATGCAGTCCCGGGACTTTGCACCTGTGACTGAGGGCTCCGTTTGCACCCAAGCTGTCAGGGCTGAGCTGTAGGTAGCTGTCGGAGGAGAGACGATAAGTAGGAACCCAGAGAGGAGCCAAGACGTCGCAGCCTAGAGAGGCAGAGAAACGCAGCAGAGCCAAGAAGAGAATCTCATTGCTGGGACAAGTTCCTAGTCCAACAGGAAGCCCTTCCTGTCCAATGGGGACACTGGCTGGGCAGGGCCAGCTCAGAGCCTGTTTCCATAGGGATATCTCTGATTATACAGCAGGGTGGAGACCCTGGAGCTCTCCAGATGTTGTTGGCTGAGGTGATGTGAGCTGTGGTCTAGCCACATCTGGAGGGGGGAAGCCCTACTACACAGTGAGTTCCTTCTCCCGAGTTTTCGTTCTCCCTTACTTCGTTCTGCTGAAATGGACAAAATAAGCATCGCATAGACTTTCTGGCTACACATTTGCCATATCTTTATTGCACTGGGACCACATTGCAAACAAATCCACCAAAAAAAAAAAAAAATGCTGCAAAAGTAAGTCTATCACTGCCAAAAGCAGCCTCTTTTTTTTTGTCTGTTTTTTTAATCTTCAGGTTGTTTTTTTTAAACTCGTATATGTATATATTTACACAAAAACTATCAAAAGCAAAGTCTGGAAAGCAGCTGCTCTGCTATGACAGTCTAGAAAGATAAGAGCCGCTACTTTTCCTTATGGATAAATAGTACAATTTGTCATATATCTTTTTTTACATCACTTTGTAAAACCACATTCAAGTATTCCTGTCAATGCACAAATTATCAAAATCCGCTTCTTGACTACGTCGCTGTAGCTTTGACTATGTCTAGGCGGGTTGCCGTTTATCGAGTGGGGCTTTTTGCCTTTGAAAACAGTTTCTGAGATGTCTCCATCCTTGACGCGCTAAGCAGACATGGGTAGGGTTGGGGTGGAAGCAATTTAAATAAAGTGAAGGAAACAACCCGAACACAAGAATCTTAATGGCACATGGAGAAATAAACGCAGAAGGCATAGCTAGGGATGGGCGGATCTCTCAATTTTGGTTTCTCCTCGTTTCTCATTTCTGCCATGCTGAGTTCATTTCTTCACATTTCCACACCAGTTTGCAATTTTTAAAAAATAAGTCCTCATGAAAATCCACCAGCATCTTAGTGCAAAATTCTTCCTAGTATACACATTCTGGTTTGCAATTTTACTTAATGCACATGTTTTCCCAAGCGAATTGGACCAATAAAATGATAGACTAATATGTGCATTCTGACCCAAGTTTTATGGGAGCATACATACTTTTTTTTGTACATTTTGCACTAGCTTAGAGAACTGCCCTGCAAAATGCAGAATTTCGAAGGATGGCTGCATTTTGGTTCATGTACCATTGCGGTAAGTAGGTTCACCTTCAAATATCAGCTGAACCAAATTTCTTCCCCATCAAGAGAAGTAAGTAATAGTACCATTCTAGTCTGCCTTGGTCAGACCACACCCAGAGTACTGTGTGAGGTTCTGGGCGCCACAATTTAAAAAGCTGGAACATGTGCAAAGGGGGATGGCCAAGATGAACAAGGGTCTGGAAACCAAGCCTTATGAGGAATGGTTGAGGCAACTGGGTATGTTTAGCCTGGTCAAGAGCAGACTGAGAGGAGATATTATAGCCATCTTCATCTTCCATATAAAGATGCTATAATATCTCCTCTCAGTCTGCTCTTGACCAGGCTAAACATACCCAGTTGCCTCAACCATTCCTCACAAGGCTTGGTTTCCAGACCAAACTTACTTTCTCCTGCTCCGGGCGGTAGGACCCAAACTAACGGATTCAAGTCACAAGGAGATTCCGACGAAACATCAGGAATAGCTATCTGACAGTAAGAGCTGTTTGACCATGGAACGTACTGCTTCAGAAAGTGGTGGACTCTCCTTCAATGGAGGTTTTTAAGCAGAGGTTGGATGGCCACCTGTCATGGATGCTTTAGTTGAAATTCATTGCAAGGGGTTGGATTAGATGACCCACAGGGTCCCTTCCAACTCTGCAGTTCTCTGATTCTTTGATTCCTAAGCATGTTCTTCTATAAGACTGTACCATTTAAATATGTGTCTGTGGGTGTGGAGGGGGAGGAGAAAGCTTTTTCGATGTCACCAATTCTTTTGCACTTTGAAAGCTAGCATGCCAGGAACAATATTTATAGGCCAAACCTTCCCCTTGACATGTTACATTTCCTATGCGCATGCAGTTTTGAACTTGGGGAGCACATAATGGTTCGATTCTCTCCCTGCTTGGGATTCCTAAGTGGAAAAGAGTCCCAGGATAGTTGCAAACAGTGTTGAATTATTTCTGTATGGCCCTTCTTTGACAGTAAATCGTGAGCTGTGAACATGAGGCGGTTGCTTTCTCCTTCCCTCCCTCAGGCTTGCATTTTCTTAAAAAAACAAAACAAAACAAAACAAAAAGGACAACTTTTTCCATATATAAATACAAAATATTAAATAAAGATCTGCTTTCTGTACAAACAAAATAAGCTCAAAAGGAAAGGAAAGAAGTGCATTTTGCCACCAGGCAATTCATGTTCTCAAAATATTTTTCCAAATCATGTTTTGGGGATCGGCTCTTTTTAAAAGTGTGGCAATGAGTGCATTTCTTTTTCTAATCACTTAATCCGGAGATAGACAACCATTCCTTTACCCACCTCAAAATTTCCTGCAAGCCCTTCCCCACATTGCTGGTATGCTTCACCCATGTGCCCCGCATGCCTGTATGTCTTGTGTCTGCGCATAGGTTGGAGAGGGCTTGGCCACAACCACATCGCAGGATCTACAGCAACACCACAACACAAGGCGGGGCTTGCCAGAAGCTCCGCCCACAAGGTGTAACCCTTGCGCCGCCACGGGCAACGGGAAGAAATAATTTAGGGCTGAAGGGAAGAAGGACTGCATGGAGGCCGTGGCAACTGGGAGGCCGCATCTGCCAAAAACTTGTAGATTCCCCAAGGGGCATCCAAACTGGTCCATCTGGTTGCGCCCGAGCCCCAGGGCTAAATCCTCTGCAGAGTCAACGCCTTAGCTACTTTGAGAATGGTATTATCACAATTTCTGAATTCACTGAATTCACACAGCGGCATACACAGTCCCTCGCAAGACTGTTCCTCCCTCCCCGGCTCCGGTTCTCTCTCTCACGGAACCAATAAAAACGTGGTCCTGCGATCTCCACTACCTCTTGGTAGCCATCGTGTTCACGTCGGAAACAAAGTCATTTTCGACGACGTTGCTGTAGCCATCTTTCTCTATACAGTCACTGACGGCCTTGAGGACTATCCGGAGCCTTCTGTCCATTGCTTCCAGGTGCAGCTTGTACAAGATGGGCGCGATCTTGTCCATCAGCAAGGATTCTTCCATCAGGTGGCTGAGCTTGTATTCCTCCTTGGCTAGCAGCTGCAACCGCAGGTAGGTGGACTTCCGTATTCTAAGGAAAGGAAGAGGCAAGGTGAGGAAAAAGGACTGCATTTAAGGTTTGCCGTGGCGAGTGGTACATGGAGTTCTGCCAGCGCTGCTGGCTCTGGCGGTAGCAGGGGAAGAGAGGCATTGCGGTGGAGTGGTTAGAGCAGCAGTTCCCAAAGTTTTTCAAGCCACCTCCCCATGAGTTCCATAAACTCATCCCCAGGCCACCCTACCTGATAAAAACATCACAGTGGTGCCTTGGTTCTCAAATGCCTTGGTTCCCAAACGGCGAAAACCCGGAAGTAAGTGTTCTGGTTTTTGAACGTTTTTCAGAAGCCGAATGTCTCTTGGCTACTGCTTCTGGGGCACCTGCACTAATCAGAAGCTGCACCTTGGTTTTCAAACATTTCAGAACCAAACAGACTTCCGGAATGTATTAAGTTTGGTGATTTTTTTTTTGCTATTTATTTGCGTTTTTGTTTGCGAGGCTTTTTCGGTTAGTTTCTTTTTGTGACTGTGTGGAACCCAGTTCAGCTACTGATAGATGGTGTGACTGCGGAAATGGATAACAATGACTATCATCAGTGCAGTTAACGAAATAATTAATTCGAATTTTTTATCATCTGCAATACTGTCTTATTTATTTTATAGTACAGTACATTGATAATTGCTTTAATTTTATGGATCAGTGGTCTTGTTAGATAGTAAAATTCATGTTAAATTGCTGTTTTAGGGGTTTTTTAAAATCTGGAACGGATTAATATTTGCTTTGCATTACTTTCTATGGGAAAGCGTGCCTTGGTTTTGGAATGCTTTGGTTTTGGAACGGACTTCCGGAACGGGTTAAGTCTGAGAACCAAGGTACCACTGTATTCGGAACAGGGGTCTGTTTGACTCACTAAGGACGATCACAACACAATAAAATGCAAGTTTTGTTGGCATCTGTCTGTCTTGAAGGACAATGGAGTGCACCTCCAGGGGTGAAGTCAAATGGCTGAAGAATCACAGCGCCTGCTGTGGCTGCAGAGACCGGTAGCTTGTAACTGCTGCACATTCATTTGAAATTCAATTAACACTATTTAGTTTAATTAATTCAACAAAATGAATACAGGCTTGAGGCTGAAAAAGCTTCCCCATTCTGATCTGAACCCAGAAAGCAGCAGAAGCCTTGAAATGGCAGCTGGAGGCAGTTGTGGTCTCTGGAGAGCAACCAAGCCGTCAGCGTAGTCTGGGGTCCAGAGCTTCTGTGTCAACGGCACCCAAACATTTTTGAGAACTGCTGATAGCCTTAATGATTTTTCTGCCTGTGTCAGATGCCGCACGATTTTTAATTGCATTTTTATGGTTTCTCTTATTTCTTATGCTGTGTTGCAATTTGCATGCGGCAGAATTGCAACGCTGTGAAATGCAATAGAAGAAACGGAAGAAGCAATAAAAATGCAATTTCAAAAAAATTCGGGTGTTTACTGTGAACACGCCACGGACCACCGGAGTGAAGCTTGCAGATCACTGGTGGTCCATTTTGGAAGCCCCTGCTCTGTGTTGTATGTCACTGAATACTAAACAGCTTAGGAGCAACAGCAGGAAAGAGCTGTTTGTGTTCCAGCCTCCGCTTGTGGCTCTCCTGAAAGCCTCTGGTTAACCACTGAGGGAACAAAATGCTGGACCTTTGGTTTCATCCAACAGGGTTTTTCTTACATTCTTCGTTTACGGCCCTCTTTCTCCCTCACCCTTGTGCTCTGTTCTGTAAAAGCCAGATTTAATTAAATGTCAGGTACTAGTCATCTAATTCCGGGGACTGGAATGCACTGAATCCAAGGTACATTTTGTGCCCTCGGAAAGAATCAAGTAACCTGAGATCTCAAAGGGCTGTTTCATTTCTCAGTAGGCATCACCTTGGTTTTCTAACGGCTGGTCCAGGAAGGAGAACACAATGGAAATTGGGGGATGCTGCATGGGGAAGGAGGGAGGGAGGGGAGGGTAAACTAGGCATGGAGCTGGAAGAGTTCCAAAATACCAAATGGATATGAGTTTCTACAGGGCAGAGAGAAAGAGGGGCTTTCACAAACGTGCTTCTCTTCCTCCCCACCCCCATAGATGCTCTGGGCAACGAGTCTCTGACAAAGTTTAGATTGCCATGGTGGGTGAAAACTCCTCCTCCATCCCTGGGTACATGCCAAGTTTGCTGCTTTGATGGAGCGATGTACAAAGGCCCTATTTTGCAATTTTTCTCTGGTCAGTGTAACTCTAGGCTGGGAACCTATGGCCCCTCCAGATGTTCCTGGATGACACGGATTATTGGCCATGCTATCTGAGGCAACATCTCTATTCCAGCTGAAGGGCATTTTAGTATCCCTGTAGGATAGGCTTGTACCTTAGAAGGGGGCCAAATATGAGAGAACGGCCTACCCAGTGACTTGACGCCTGAGCAGATATTTCTAGGGGTGACTTGAAACATAGAAACAATGGCTTGCATCTGATGTGGTGCTAAGTAACCATGCTGCACTGACAGGATGTTTATGTAAGTGTTTTCCTCCCTCTATTATGTATTTTGTGCTTTTTTAATCTTGTCTTTTTATGTTATGACCCGACCTGAGATCTGCGGAGAATCAGAAGTTTAGTTTATTTATTCCATCTTTTATCTTTTACTTTATTCTTTTTCTTTTCTTCTTTTCTTTTTCTATAAAGTATGTGTGTGTAGTTTGTATATATTGTACTATTGTGTATTGCTGTGTAAGTTAATGTTGAATTTTTTTTTTTTTTTTAAAAAAAGAGAGATCTGTGGATAAAGGGCAGTACAGTGGTACCTCGGGTTACAGACGCTTCAGGTTACAGACTCTGCTAACCCAGAAATAGTACCTTGGGTTGAGAGCTTTACCTCAGGATGAGAACAGAAATCGCATGGCAGTGGGAGGCCCCATTAGCTAAAGTGGTACCTCAAGTTAAGAACAGTTTCAGGTTAAGAACAGACCTCCAGAATGAATTACATTCTTGACCCGAGGTACCACTGTATATAAATTTAATAAATAACAACAACTACTCCCCCCTGGTGAAATTACCATATTTTTCGTTCTATAGGACGCACATTTCCCCCTCCAAAAATTAAGGGGAAATGTGTGTGCGTCCTATAGAGCGAATGCAGGCTGCGCCGCTAAGACCAAAGCCAGAACAGGAAGATGGAGCACTGCAGAGCGCTCCGTCTCGCTGCTCTAGCTTGGGGACGGCTGTGCGCAAACCTCTGCAGGGCAGCGGGGTGCCTTCACCCTGCTGTCCTGCAGAAGCTAGCAAGGCTGTTCCCAAGCCAGAACAGCAAGACGGAGGGCTCCGTCTCGCTGCTCTAGCTTGGGGACGGCTGCACACAAACCTCTGCAGGGCAGCGGGGCGCTGCGCTCCAAAGGCTTCAGGGATCTTTGAGGCTGGCGGTGGGGGAAAGCAGCGCTTCCCCCCACCGCCAGCCCCACAAGCTCTGGTGAATGTACCTTGAACACACCTTGTTTTAGAGGGGGAGAACAAGAAAAAAAAATTTTCCCCCTCTTCTCCCCCTCCTATGGTCCGGTGCGTGCAATGGAGCGAAAAATACGGTAAAATGGCTTTTGGGCATGTGGTTCATGCTTCTATCACTCCCAGCTATTCGGGGAGGTCCAGTTGTTTCTTCAGTGCCTTAGAGAACTGCCACCACTACAGACCAATCCTCAAAACACTTAGTGTTTCTCGAGACATCCCCCACCCCCGTAAATCATCCCCCATGAGGCTGCCACCGGGCTCATGACTGACAAGGGAAGGCATACCTGCAGCACTGATTTAAAGGCACCAAGATGGATAGCTCGTCGTGGGAATATTTCCCAAACCTATCACAGAGACAGAAACAAGAGAAGAGAGTGTCAGGAGGGCATCTTGAGGCATCCGTTTTGCAATGGAGTTTGTTTAACCAGGATAAACGTAGGCGTGCAGTGCTGGGTCTGGAAAACTGCACCTCTTTCCAATGATGCCCCCTGAGGGTGGGTGGCTGGAATAAGCTACCACTTCTGTGGGCACAACATCAAGGTGTGTTTTAAAAGCCTGTGAGGAAGAAGAGTTGGCCACCTTCTGAGGGAATCAAACAGTCCTTGCCCTCAGAAAGTTCTTCCTGATGTTTAGTTGGAATCTGCTTTCTTGTCAGGTGAATTCACTGGTTCGAGTCCTGCCTGCTGGAGCAACAGAAAACAAGCTTGCTCCATCTTCTGTGTGAAAGCCCTTCAGATATTTGAAGGCAGCTATCTATCCCATGCGCTCTAAGTCTTCTCTTCTCCAGGTTAAACATGTCTGACACCCCCAAGCATTCCTTGTAAGTTTTGGTTTCCAGATCCTTTATCATCTTGGTTGCCCTCTTCTGTAAATGAGTCCTTCTCAGCACTCATTGGAGATGCTCTGAATACAAAGTATATGCCCTACCACTGAGCTATGGCCTTTTGCCAGTGCAAAAATCTAAGAAGACCCTGTAGCTTTAAGAGCAGCTTTTGCTGTGGGACATCTGCAGTAAGCAGAGTTTCCCCTTCTGTGCAATTCTTAAAGTGACAAGAACTTTCTCAAGATCTACGGCATGGCCAGTTTATACGCTGGTCTGCAGGAATGATAAGGTGACTGGTTGTGGACTTATTTATTTATTGTGACTCCTTACACCTCAGCTTTTAAGGAAAATGTGGCAAATAAGTAACTTAATATTAATAATAATCATCAGAACCCTTCCCAGGGGGCAGATGGTGTCAGATGGTTCTGTGAGGGGAGGTGGGTAAAAATGTTGGGGGAAATTAAGCAAATATATTTGTTAAAAAGGGAAAGAAACACCAGCAATTACCCTCTTCCGTTGTCTAAGTGGATAATAAATGTCTCATTTCCAAACTTCTCAAAGGTTTCGTAATGATGGCGGTCCATATTGCCTATAAAGGGGAAAAATGCAGGAGGGATAAACACACATGCACACCAAATACTTATTAAATGGCTCAGAGCCTGGAAAAGCAACACTGCACATATTTCCATCAAACTTTGGTTGCGTTCACACATGACAGTGAACCATGGATAGGAAATGGATCCCTAACTCCGCTGCCCCCCATAGGAACACCCACCTGTCAATCACAAGACGCCATAATGATATCAGGTTGAGAGGAGGTTATGTGCAAACACCAGTCTGATGGGCTCCCTTCCAAGTCCATAATTCTATTCTACAATTTATGGAAGATCTTTGCAGAGGGGGAAAGGCTCCTTCTGGAGTCGAAAAGGAACATTTCCCCCTCTGCTGAGAAAGCACTTTGCATTTGAGCTGCTTCCTCCAAATGGAGCACGATTCTCTCCACAGCAAGCCCGTCGCCTTGCCCCACGATTGAGGGGGCCGCGCATCAGAAGAATAATTACATGCCAATCTATGTATCAGTGCAGGCTGTGTGTGTGTGTGTGTGTGTGTGTGTGTGTGTGTGTGTGTGTGTTTGCTTAAAAATGAAATGAATTTTTCCTCCATCCCAAAGGCCTGCTAACATGTGCAGGATTGAGTTGGGATTCACACGGTGCCATTTTTATTTCGAGATCTAGGAAACCTACCCATGAGAAAGTCAAAAATGGTCATGTCCATTATATCCAGCACTCTGGTTCCCCTGTCGTAGGGCGGTGTTTGCTTGACCTCTTCGCAATAGTCCGGGTCAACTTCCCACCTGGGAAAAGCAACAGCGTTAGGAGAATTCAGATGGAAAAACACACCGCTCTTATCTTTTCAATATTAAAGTCAGCAGGAGCTTTCTCCTTGAGTTCAAAATAAACAGGAGAAAATCTTCAGGGCTTTCTGGCATGCGTCCCAATTTTATTTCTCTCTCTCTCTCTTTGTGTGTGTATTACAGTCACCCTTACAAGAAGCTGACAGCCAGTGTGGTGTAGGGAACAGTTTTAGACTTATTTATTTAGCAAGATCTGAAGGAGAAGGAACTGATTAGTCATCTTTTCACAGCGAGAGCGACAATAGCTAAATACTGAGGCAGGAGAATTAAGTTCAAGAATCTACAGTATTGGTACTTTAGAGTTTGGCATATAGTTATATTGGAGACATCATCTCACAGACTTCAAGTAATGAAAGGTCAAAGGAAGACGGATGTACTTTTGACAGGGTGGCACTTGCCTATTTATTCTATAAATAGCCAGGAATCTAAAAGATCACTTCCAATTACATATAAGATGGTTAGGGACTTTGGTACCAGAATCAGCTCCCTGGGTGGGACAGAGTCACTATACTGGGTTCCCAGCAGGCAGAAGGCTGTTGCTTTCTGAGAGACAGGTGAGGTGATGAGGAGGTCAGCATGGTGCAAACACAATGGAGGGAGGATCCAATCCAGCACTCCTGCTCCTGCTTTTCCACCACACTGGCCTCCCTGATCACTTCTTGCTCCAGGTAAGCAAACAACCCACCTGCTGGTAAGGTAGCGTAGGAGAATGTCCCCATTTTATTTCATCTCCAAATTCATTTTGTGCATTCAGAACTTTGCAGTCTGAAATCTGTGCATGAGCTTTACTAACAAACAGGCTGCTTTTAAGGAGACGCACGGGCAAGCTGTGGTTCTTTTATAGTTCCTACCCCAACTGGAAGGGATAGAATACGATCTGGAAAGATGTGACATGAAGAACTAAACGCTAGGAGGTTGGCTGAGCAAAGTAAATACACTAAATCCTAGGTCAAGAAGAGACCCCAAATGTCAACATAGATAACTGACAACAGACATTGGCTGACAGATAATACACAGAGCTATTAGAGGACAACAAAGAAAGATGCTGAAAGATGGTTATGTGTATTCACATATTAAAATGAGAATGTTGGGGTAGTCAGAAGGGTCAAAGGATCTCTGAGTGGTTTAAGAATGACAACAGTGTGTTGTAACTGTTTAACTGTGATGAACACAACTGCTGTGATAACTGTCTGATTGTTTAAGTGGTAAACACCTGTGTAGCTGTGGCAAACACAAAATTGTTTAAGTGGTAAACACTTGTGCATCTCATTAGAGCTGCATCTGGTCAACTCCTTCTGCACCACAATGCAGGTGTACAGAGATGTGAATGGGTGGCACAGGGAGAAATCTGGGAGGAAGAAACAGAATACCTAGAAAAAGCAGTGCAGGGCAGGGACACACAGATCTCTCCCTTTCACATCTCTGTTTTGGTACAGATGCGTGTTGGTGTAGAAGGGGCAGATTCTTTATCAGTTCTAGAGAATGCAAGGGGAAAGGCTGCAGCTCAGTGGTAGAACATGTGCTTTGCATGCAGAAGGTCCCGGGTTCGATCCCTGGCACCTCCAGGTAAAGCTGGGAAATATCCCTGCCTGAAACCCTGGAGAGTTGCTGGCAGTCAGTGTAGACAATACAGAGTTAGATGGATCAATGATCTGAATCAGTATAAGATATCTTCCTAAGTTTGTGATTCAGCACAGCTGCAATGGAGTCCAGAAGCTTTGATTTTGAAGCTTTTCAAGCGGACTCTCCTATGGAGACTATGACATCGGCAGGGGGGAAAAGAAGATCACTTAATTGAATTAAATAAAAGTGGTGTCCAGATGGGGGAACATGGGTTGGAACGGTTTATGGTTTTGCTCTCCTCAAGAGAGCCAACTGAAGCCGATGGAAACATGCCCATCATTCTCAGCAGGTTTTGAATCAAAGTCTGGCTACGAAACCTCGGAAAACTAATTGCCTGCTGCTCATAAGCGGCCCAGCAAAAATAGCCGCTGGGGTGCCGGGAAGCCTTTTGCCTAAATGGGAGGAGGACTCACTCAGCTTTCTTGCGCTTGTGATAGGAACGTCTCCACGGATTCCTCCAAGTTTTCCTTTTGGCCAAAGACAGGTCTGGCAGAAAGGCAGCGAGAGAGCCTTCGATCTGATCTGGTTTCCCGCAAAGAGCATGCTCCGTGGAGCAGTAGTAAGAGCACTCGCCGTAGAAACAGATGTTGTTGGCTGAGAAGAGAGAGAAAGAGAGAGGTGGTGAGGGAGCATCTTCCATGTCTTTGATGTTAAAAGAGAGCAACGGAATGACTAGCTGATACAAACGGGACCTGCTACAAAATGCTGCTGTGTATCCTCAGCTCCTAGCCAGGCAGACGTGCCCTTTTCCAGAATACTCCATTTTGTTCACCACCTGCTTTCCTGTTTTTATGGCTACTGAGCAGATATCTTCAGCTCCTAGGAGGAACGTTCAGCTTCAGGGTTCCTGCAAGTTGGCCAGCCAAGCCCCTTTTCCAGGCTATGCCATTCCAACCACCTCCCATTTCCTTGTTTTTATTTTCCAAACTGACTATCAACACCCCAGTACTCATGTTCGGCTTGCTCAGTCCTCAGTGAGCTAGGTTTTTCCTTTGTTTGTCTCTCTCTATATTCTTTTCTTTTTAAAAAAAAAAAAATACTTCTACTAGCCTCAACATCTCCCTGAGCATGCCGATAACTTTGTCGTGTTTTTCAGTGGCCCCATTTTGGCTACAAATCCTAATCAGCACTCACCGACTGAGTTTGCCATTAGAGGGAATTATATATATTTATTTATTTTGCTACATTTACGCATTGCCTTTTCTGCCAAAGCATTTCAGCAGTTTCCTGTTTATCATAATGGCTTTGAGACAGATACAAAAGAGGGGTGAGGTGGGGAACCAAAGGAGAACATAAGCAAATTCTCATACTGACTTTTTCAAACATCTACATAATGAAGCTACATAATGCCCAGGTGAAATGCTCACTGCAGGAAGCAATTCTGGGAGGTTAAAAGCCAAAAATCAGTTGGTCCCTCCCCCCCCAAAAAATGTAGGGGTGTTCTTCGGCCTTTTGGACTAAAACTCCCATCATCCTCAGCCAGCTTAGCCAAAGGTCTGGGATAACTGGAGTTTGGTCTTGCAACGTCTGGAGAACAAAGGCTGAAGAATACTGTCCTAATGCAACCAGGAGGAAGGGTTGCTGATGGTGGAAGTTTCAAGATGACAGGAGCCTTCAAGAGATGGGAGTCAGGTCTAGGTCAGCGATAAAAAAACACAATGTCTGTGAATTTAACTCTTTATTCAAAGAAACCCAAACAGCACAGGCCTAGTGATCCCAGCGACTCTTTCCAGTAGGTCTTGCACAATGCGGCAGTTGTGAGGACTGAAGGTCCCTGCTTTCCTGCAATTGCCTAAGTCCCCTCTTCTGCAGGGTTTTCTGAGAGACTGCATCTGCACAGAAGCATTTTCTGCTCTGCTCTCTTCATTTCTCTGTGGGTTCTGGGAGACTGGATGAGCTGGCTGCAGCAGGAGGGGGAGACTCCCTGGCTTCTTCAGCAGCCTGCCTCATCTCTGTGTCTCCCACCCCCTCTCCTGCCTCTGAGTCTGGACTGCTCTCTGCCACAGCCTCTCCCTGCTCACTAAACCCCGTTGCCTCTTCAGATTCCAACACCTCCTCTTCCTAGTCTGCTCCCTCTTCTCCGTCTGACCACTCATTGTCATCCCACCACCAATCCCCAGACTCTGAGCCTTCTTCCCCTGGGGGTTCCCTTGGGGATTCCCCAACTGTAGCCTCCCACCAGTCCTCTGCATCTAGCCGGCCCATGACAGTAGCCATCGATAGCCCTCTCCTCCTGGAATTTGTCTCCTCCTCTTTTAAAGCCATCCAAGGTGGTGACCATCATTGCCTCCAGTGGCAGGGAGTTCCAACTTTCATTTATCTGTCCCGAATCAGCTTCATTGCATGCCCTTGAGTTCTACTGTTAATGGGAGAGGAAGAAAAAAAAGCTTTTCTCTATCCACTTTCTCTTGCAGAACGGAGAGGGAGGCGTCATCTTATATTTTGCCTCAGGGAGTCATATTTTAGGCTTGCCACAGGCTGTGGTGCCCCGTTGGGTAGCTGGGAGAAAACCCTGGGCCTCTTGCTGTGTAATCTGTGGAGAGAGTCCTCTGTGTCTTGGTAGGGTTAGAAATATGGTTTGCACAGTTAGTCATTTATCCTTCTGCATGTTCAAATCCAGGAGAGCGATACTCATCTAACACACATTCAAAGGAAGCACAGAGAGATCTTAATCTATCTCTCCTGGGTAACAGGAGCAGATATGCTATTGTTTGCTTACTTGGAGGGAGGGGGGATACTGGGGTGGAAATCCATAATCCCCTGTGATTGGTTAACCTGAACAAAAGCCCCAGCACTTACTAACTATGTAACATTGATTTCGGTAAACTGCCACTTCAATTACTCTGGAAACTATGGCAGACATTGTTAATATGTCTCTTTTTGCTGCTAAATTACCACTCATTCGTCCAAGGCCTGGAGTTATAGCAGTCGGCCCAACTGCAAAAGGACGTATCAGTGCATTTAAATAATTACTGACCTATTTCCATTCCTCACATTTAGTCTAAAGTGCTCCAGCCCTCTTTTTCTTTCCAAACGTAGCATTGTATTATCGACTTCCCGCCTTCCCCCCTCCCTGACACTTTCAGGCAGGTTTCTTCGAACAAAAGACTGGTGCCTTTGATGGAGAGTAATTCTTGAACAAAACTGCGATGGCCATTTTTCAGCCCCAAACACCCTGTAGAAACTCCAAAACAGCTGTGTGTGTGTGTTTGTGTGTGTTTAAGAGATGAGGAACCGCTTGCCTGTGGGGCAGCCTCAGGCCCATAAAGGAACTTCTAGCTTGTCAGGGGATCCAGTTTGATGCATGAGGTCATCTTCCACAAATGGAGTCCACCTGTCAATCAGCTGGAGGAGGTGGGTTTTCATCCTGCTGGGTGCTCCAGTTCATGCATTGTTTTGGAATTCAATAGGTTTGCCTTTAAATGCAACTCGATCAAATTTCTTCCTCATCCTTACCACCAGGCTTCAGCAAAGGTTGCAAAAGCTCTGTCATTATTATAACAACCCTGGTTATATATTGAAGCCTAAGGAACAACCTGAGTAATTTCCAGAAGTAAAACTGCAGAGGCAACTTGGGAACTTAAAACAACAGAAGCCCAGGAACTCACTGTTCAGGCTGCCAGCTAAGATAACCGTCTCCTTACGATCCTTATATAATTCTAGACGTTCATAGAACGGTGCAGCCTCTGTCTATTTTTGTTAGCGAGAGGAGTCCAGTTAAGAATTTTAAATATCTGCAAATCGCTTGAAATATTTACGTGGAGGTGATCTAGCTCCCCCAGCCCATTTCTTTGCCAGTCAGCTGTTATTAACAAAACGTCACCAGGGGTCTTTCTCTACGAATGCTGAAGTTCATTAAGCCTCACCAGTATAAGCAGAGTATGGAACGCTGGCATCAAAAGGCAGCGATTCAGGGAACAGGATGGGCACAAAGGTTTGGACCCTGCAGGAAATGGAGAGCTGTAAACTCCATCCTGCATGAAACGTAAGAAGAGTCTGCAGGATCAGGCCAGGGCCCATGTGCTGGGCCCAGGGGTAACCCAAGTAACACAGTCCAGGTCCGGTCCCGAATCCAAGGGTTCCGCGAGGAGTCAGTCCGACAGGACCAAGGCAGGAAACCAGGCAAGGTCAGGCACAGGATCATAGGCAGGTTCTGGCAAACAGCAACGTTGGGGCAGGGTCCAGCAGCCTTTTATCTCTGTTGGGGTAATGGCCGGTCCTGATCCCCAGGTGACTCACCTCCCTGTCTCGTCTGAAGGCAAGCACTCCTCCTGCGAGTACTCAGGTCTCTCCTTCTCTCAGACCTCAGTCTCTGCAGCTCGGGAGATGTCGGTGGGTTACTAGACCCAGAGGCCGCCTCAGCCTCTCCTGCCCAACTGGTAGTGGAGCAGCTGTAAGTGATGGCCCAGCTGGAGGCAACATGGTAATCCCCGCATCTGGAGCCAGGGCAGGATCAGGCCCCCGACTCAGCCCAGCTGGAGGTTGTTGCAGGGGAACCTGTGCAGACTGGGTCTCTTCAGAATCAGGCCCCAAACTAGGTTCAGATGCCGCCTGAGGCAAAGAATCTGGTGCAGAATGAGACTCCTCTGGCTCTGAGTCCGAGCCCGAGTCTCAGCCCATCACAGCCCACCTAGTCTAGCCAACTACAGTTGCCAACCAGATGCCCGTGGGAAACCAGGGAGCAGAATAGGAACATGAGAGCCCTCTCCCCTCCTGTGGTTTCAGGAACTGGTATTTGGAATCATTGATGCCTCCAGCTGTAGAGGCAGATCATAGACATCACAGCCAGTAGCCAGGGATGGTCCTCTCCTCCATGAATTTATCCAATTCTCTTTTAAAGCCACCCGAGTTGGTGGCCATCACTGCTTTCTGGGGGAATGAGCCACCATAGTTTGAATATAACATCCACACCATACATTTACAAATCATGGCTTTCCTGCAAAGAATCTTGGGAACTGTAGCTTACCTCCCGCAAAGCTTGGCACCCTTAACAAATGGTGGTTCCCAGGATTCTTTGGGGTAAGCCATGTGCTTTATATATAAGGAGACCTTAGGGGAGATTAACCAACTCTGGGCAGAAAGATGTATTTGCAGTGTATTTACGTTGTAGTCCACTATATCTGGAAGGCCGAAGATTCAGTTTCCCTCTTCTAAAAGATGCAGGACTCGGTGGGAACCATCAACCTGACCTGCGCCATGTTAAAATAAGACCTGTTTTTATGGCAGTAAGAAAAATATGCCCTCCCCTGAGAGGCTCGATTGGTGCCAACCTTGCTTTATTTTCTATGTCAGGCAAAAAAAAGCTTATTTTAAATAGTGTAGTTTTTATCTGTGCTGCTAGATGGTTGATTGCCTTATCCAGTTTGTAATTTTACTTGCTGTATTGCTGCAAAGCCCTCTGGAATATATTGTCATAAATATTTTTTAATAAGAAAGAGAATTACATTTCAGAACGGAAGTACATACCTGGTGAGATGAAAAACGTCCTCCATAGTTTCTTGTCACGCGTAACGTCCCTTATTTCTCTGGTCATGTTAACTAATCTGCCTGCGACTGGTGGGACACGCCGGAAATCCAGGATTCTGAGCGGTGGTGGGGGGGGAGAGAGAGAGTATGGCATTGAAATGACAATCCTGGCTATTTCAGTTTCTCATTTTTCCTGTCTTGAAATCTGTTTTGCCCACTTCTGTACCAGACTGCATGGAAAGTTCTAGGTGTTTGGGCAGCCAGTTCTTTCAATAGATGCACTTTTGCAAGCCATTTTCCCATCTGTAGTTCATTTTTGATATACAGTGGTACCTTGGTTCTCAAACGCCTTGGAACTCAAACAACTTGGAACCCAAACACTGCAAACCAGGAAGTAAGTGTTCTGGTTTGTGAACTTTTTCCAGAAGCCAAATATACTCCATTTTGAGTGTCACGCTTCCGTTTTGAGTGCCATACTTCCGTTCTGAGTGTTAAGCTGAGGTCAGTCTGTCTTTGCTATTTATTTTGCGTTTTTGTTTTTGTGACTGTGTGGAACCCAGTTCAGCTACTGATTGATCGATTGATTGTGTGACTGCAGTACATTGTTTATTGCTTTCATTTTATGGATCAATGGTCTCATTAGATAGTAAAATTCATGTTAAATTGCTGTTTCAAGGGTTGTTTTTAAAAGTCTGGAACCGAAGAATCCATTTTGCATTACTTTCTATGGGAAAGAGTGCCTTGGTTTCGGGACGCTTTGGTTTTGGAACGGACTTCTGGAACGGATTAAGTTTGAGAACCAAGGTACCACTGTATCACTATCCCAAATGCACACACTTTCGGGCACATCCCCCCCCCCCCAATATATGTGCTTTTTAAACACATTTTGTTTGCTCGTTTGGAGAACAGAACGCCAACATTCAGAGAAGTGTTTTGAAGGATTGCTATGCTCTGGTTCACGGATTGCTTAGGAAATGTAAAATAGGTTTGCATGAATGTGCAAACTAAACAAACTCACTGCCCTCAAGCATTGTACATACTACTGAATTCAAAGGCAGCCTTTTTGCTTGTGTTGTTTATAGACCTCAGCAAGGGGCAATCGGGTGCCCTACTTTACAATGGACAGTACCCTGTCTGAATGTGTCATCTGTTTGAAAGGCTGCCTGGCCCAAGTCTTGTTAATTTATTTAATTTATACCCCACTCCTTTTCTCCATGGAGCTCAAGATAGTGTACATGGTTCCTCCCCTCCTCAGGTAATCCCCACAGCAACCCTGTGAGGGAGGTTAGGCTGAGAGGCACTGACTGCCCTCCCCCGGGCGGGGTTTAGGTTTGATGATGCCCTAAGATACTGAAGGTAATGGGGCCCTTTATATGTCCAGCTGTCCTTTGTCAGCAACAAATTGCCGCTGTTTTTCGTGTTGAATATATGCTACATGGTAATTTATGGACCTAATAGGTATCTAAAGTCACATAACAAACAGGAGCCTACATGACACAAAACATTGTTGCTGTATGTAGGTTTTATTTTATTTGTTTTTTTATCTTATATTTTAGAAGTGTACATTCAGGTTTTTTTCCTTTAATTTTTTTTGGGGCCCCCAAGAGAGTGGGGCCCTAAGCTATAGCTTGTTTAGCTTATATGTAAATATGGCACTGCCCCCCGCAACGAGCTTCATGGCCCAGTGGGGATTCGAACCCTCGTCACCCAAGTCCTAATCCAGCACTCTAACCACTACACCACACTGGCTCTCAAAGAAAAGGAAAGAGAGCAGACGGGGGCTTGAAGTTACCCAACAGCTCAGGCATAGGCAAACTCTGGCCCTCCAGATGTTTGGGACTACAATTCCCATCATCCCTAGCTAACAGGACTAGTGATCAGGGATGATGGGAATTGTAGTCCCAAACATCTGGAGGGCTGGAGTTTCCTATCCCTGCAATAGCTGTTAGCACCTCAGACAGTGGACTGAGCAGGCACACAGTTCACCGAGTCAGACTTCACAAGGGTTGTTTTTAAAAAATAAATAAATAAATATCTACGCAACATACAAACCTAAAACTCAGTAGGTGATTCCCTGTCATTTTTTTGTTTTTATCGCTCTGTGCTCCCTACCTGTCCAGGTGAAATGCTGCAATTTCCGCATTGTGCCGCTCGTAGTCCGAGAAATAGAAAAAGTCTGGGGGAGTTTCTTGCTCTCTCGTTTGCCTGTAAAAAGAAAGACAGGAGAAGATCGCACACTTGAGGCTAAGCAACAAAAGGGTTAGTAAGTCTCTGTAGTGAGAAGCTTTTGGAGCCTTTTAAGCAGGGTTGCTTGAGGTACACGTTAAGTTGTGGGTGAACATATCAGACGACACAGCGATTCTTCAACCGCTCTTGTTTATTCACAGGCCCACAACAGAACTGAGCTGAAGGGTTCAGCCAACCTGCTTATATAGAGCTCAACTACAAAGCAACAGTAACAACTTTCTGTAACTATCCAATCACTG
The DNA here is from genome assembly GCF_964188305.1 of Podarcis bocagei. Lineage (NCBI taxonomy): Eukaryota > Metazoa > Chordata > Lepidosauria > Squamata > Lacertidae > Podarcis > Podarcis bocagei. The sequence goes on from NC_138139.1 coordinate 43,738,533, forward strand.
GACGTCACTTTCAGTTCCTTATTTGCATATGTGGACCTGAGTGAAAACTATCTACAGCATCCCCCTGCTGGCCCAGGGTGAGAACTTCAGTACATAACAGTACATGATTCCTGTGACTGCTGGTGCAAACTTACCTAATCCAGGCTCCCAGGTTAAAGACCCATCTGGTCTTTGCATTGAAAGCACTATGGCCATGGCTTCTCCCAAAGAATCCTGGGAGCTGTAGTTTCTAAAAGGTGCTGAGAACCCTATTAGGAGACCCCTATCCCACTCACAGAGCTATAGTTCTTGGAGCAATTTAACAACCAATCTCTCTTTCTATGGAACTCTGGGAATTGTAGCTCTGTGAGGGGAATAGGGGTCTCCTATTAGGGTTCTTAGCACCTTTTAGAAACTACAACTCCCAGGGTTCTTTGGGAGAAGCTATGACTGTTTAAAGTGGCAAGATACTGCTTTAAATGTAGAGTGCAGATGGGGCCTAATCTGAGGGATGGCAAACATTTCTCCTTCAACATTTGCATTTCCTCAAAATCTGCAATACAGTAAGCTCGCAACTTGCACAAGGGTTACGTTCTGGGGATCATTCCTAGAGCCAAAATTTCATATACAGTTGTACCTCGGAAGTCGAACGGAATCCATTCCAGAAGTCCATTCGACTTCCAAAACATTCAGAAGCCACAGAAACCCCATCGGACATTTGGCTTCCAAAAGAACGTTTGAAAACCGAAACACTCGCTTCCGGTTTTTGATCATTTGGGAGCAGGAACATTTGACTCTGAAGGCATTTGGGAGCCGAAGTACGACTGTAGTTACAACCTACTGGGTTCAATGGTAAGTGGGATTGCTGAAGTCATTTTCCCTGGAACACTGCCTGCTTCCCACTCCCTTTTTAATTTTAATGTATATTTTTTGCCACGAGCAAAAATTTGATTGCACACAAGTTAATGCACATAAGTTGCAGGTTTCCTGTAAAATTCTTAGTTCAAAAGCTGCTACGAAATATGGATCTTGGGCTAAAATACATATAGAAATGCATATATTAAGCTAAAATGGAATTGCTATGTATTTTGAGATGAGATACTACTTAAATCTGAATTTCTGTGCAATTTATATTAAAAAGCTGCAAATTATTTATTTATTTAAAAGCATTAAATAAAAACCAGTTAATGTTTAAAAAATCTCTAGGTGGTGCTCGGTCTAAAAAATAATTAAAACATCAAAACAGAAAGACAATCTAGAAGATTCAAACACATGACACAGGGTCTCTGCTCAATGTGGAAAAATGTGGAATAGACTTAAGAATCAACACATGGAAAATGGGGCTGGAAGTAGAAGGTCTCATTCCTTCCTAATTCAGAGTGGCTTTGAACACATTATTTCAGTAATCTTACAACAGCCCTGTGAGGTAGTCCAGTATTACCACCCTTATACTGCTGATGGAGCTGCAACTTAAGTTACGTCATATGTGCCATGTGACTGCATTGTACAACATTCTCACATCTACAACTGTGCAAACAAGCCCTAATTATGAGAAAATTCCAGGTTCCAAGCGACGCATGTACTGTATTTTTCGTCCCATAGGACGCTCCGTCCCATAGGACGCACCTAGGTTTTTTGGGGGGGGGAATAAAGGAATTTCCCCCCCCCTTTATTCCCCCCCCAAAAAAAACCAGGTCGGGGAAGCCGAACCAGGTTGAGGAGCAGTGGGATGGCGGCGCTGCGCCTCCCTGCTGTCCCCCGAGCTTGTGGGGCTGGCTGATGTCTGCCCGGCGTGTGGGGCGCTCTGCTTCAGCGTGCCCCGAGCGCCGGGCAGCAGGCTGCTATCCGCAGCGTGGGGAGCCCTGCGGGGAACTCCTGCAGGGCTCCCCACCTGCGGATGTCTGTCCGGCGCACCCCTCTCGCTCTTCTCGACCCCTCTCGCTCTCCAAGCTTCTACGAAAGCCTGCATTCGCCCCATAGGACGCACCCAGATTTCCCCTTCATTTTTGGAGGGGGAAAGTGCGTCCTATAGGGCGAAAAATACGGTATATGGGAAAGTTCCCCCCCACAAACCATCCCTTCTCAACACACAAACTCTCTGTCGAACAACATCTAAGGAGAGCAGCAGACAAGATGGTTGCTTTATTAGACCCTTGCGAATCCCAATTATAACATTTCCGAAAGTCATCGTGCTTCTCTTTCAACTTTGGCTGCTGCACTGCTTCCGCTGTAAAACATGACAGTTCCGTTTTACATCTGAGTTCCACCAATGTTCTCTCCATCTCCGCATTTATAGTCACTTGGCATGTGCCATGCTCTCCTGCATATTAACAAGCTCAAGAGAAGGAAGAACCTGTAGTTCCTTCATCTCGGGTGCATTTGGGGGCAGGATCGATCCAGAATGACTATTATTATGATGATGATTTGCTTAAAATCAAAACCTTATGTGCATTCGAAGAGGGGTGTGTGGGTCAGTGCAGGCTCATCCCACTCCTAGCATTAGTGTGCCCTGAAGCGCCGCCCCACTGCCTGTGGGTGCCCAGGAGAAGATGCTCTATGTCATGTTCAGGCCCCTTCCACATGGAGTCTCTACGAAGCTGAAGTATTGCTAATGTGGCTGCAGAAATGGCCAAGCCAGTGGCCATTAACTTTTTTGGGTCCGTGGGCCAAAACCAACCGGAGGGGCTGTTGTGGGCTCCACTTGCATACAGACTGCAAGGGGCCACCAGGAGCCACCTAGGGCAGCTGTGGGGCTTGCTGATGGAGAATTTCTGAGAGACACGTCTGCTGGACCATTTATCTTTTCTGGAGTGGGGCCAGATAAGGAAGAACTGGGGAGAGATGCAAAGTTCTAGTAGAGCAAAAGCCCAGCAGGGAGAAGGTGCTGGGAAGGATCTCAAGGGGTTCCACAGGGCCTGTGGTGATATCTCCAACTATAGGTAAAGGTAAAGGACCATTAAGTCCAGCCAAAGGCGACTATGGGGTTGTGGCGCTCATTTCACTTTTAGGCAGAGGGTGCCGGCGTTTGTCCACAGACAGCTTTCCAGGTCATGTGGCCAGCATGACTAAACCGCTTCTGGTGCAACAGAACTCTGTGAAGGAAACCAGAGTGCACGGAAATGCCATTCACCTTCCTGCCACAGTGGTACCTGTTTATCTACTTGCAGTGGTGTGCTTTCAAACTGCTAGGTTGGCAAGAGCTGGGACAAAGCAATGGGAGTTCACCCTATCACAGAGATTCAAAATGCCGACCTTCTGATTGGCAAACCCAAGAGGCTCAGTGGTTTAGACCACATCGCCACCCGCGTCCAAGTATACCCAACAAAGAGCCAGTGTGGTGTAGTGGTTAAGAGTGGTAGATTTGTAATCTGGGGAACCTGGTTCGCGTCTCCGCTCCTCCACATGCAGCTGCTGGGTGACCTTGGGCTAGTCACACTTCTTTGAAGTCTCTCAGCCCCACTCACCTCACAGAGTGTTTGTTGTGGGGGAGGAAGGGAAAGGAGAATGTTAGCCGCTTTGATACTCCTTCGGGTAGTGATAAAGCAGGATATCAAATCCAAACTCTTCTATCATGAGAGCAGAGCTATCGGCCGAAAACATTAATTGTTCATTGCTGCTGCCTCTCGGACATAGGGAGTGATCATTACAGCACTGCTGGAATAATATACTCTTGGAAATGTTACTTTTCTATTAACTCCCCACAGCTCCAAGCAACAATATAGATGGCTATTACTAATCTTGACAACCCCGCAACCCACTGCCACCTGCACTTTAGTTTTGCATTTTTATGTATATTGTATTTAAGAATACAATATACATAAATTCAGAGGAGTCACATGGAAGTTAATGCGCTAAGATAGCCCCAGCTAACTTGTGACCTTCCACCATCCCTGACCATGTATATAATCGAAAACAGAATTATATATACATTCTACAATTCCCTGCTTACATATCGCTCTCTTACATTTTCTGGAGTTGGTCCTGCGTTTGCATATGCAACAGAATCCCTCCTGTGAGGGAGGCTCAGAGGAAGATGACAGGAGACAGGGCCTTTTCAGTTGTGGCTCCCCATTTGTGGAATGCCCTCCCCTGTGAGGCCTGCCTGGAGCTTCCGCTGACACCTTTTCCATGCCAGATGAAAAACTCACTTTCTGGCCTGCCCATTGTTGGATTGCAATTTTATTGTTTGCTCTTAGTTGTGACACCAAAGCAATTTCGTGTGTTTTCTTTCTTTAAATGTATTTTTTACCTATGCTTGTGCTCTTAAACACGTTTTACATTGCTTATGCACATTTTGTTTGTGTAACAAGCAAGAAACGAGCTGTAACAACAACAACAACAATTTCTTAGCACCTGAAAGGAAGGCTGCCAACGTCTTCCAAGCTATTCCCCTGCATTCTCTGATGTTGACTCTGACTGTGCAGAGACTGAATCGAGATTGCCCCAAGGTAGTGTAAACCTGATTTATCCTAAATGAAAGAGGCAGCCTGTAGACAAAAGGAATGCCTCTGAGACTGTCGCGCCATTGTCCCTTGCACCAAGCTTAATAAATTTTGCACATAGATTAGAATCACTTGCAAGATTCTTTACTAACACCACTTGGCATGCATTTCGGGGGCTTAGTGCGTCCTTGGGAAAATGAATGGTACTTGCAGTGCTAATGCATCAATGGGTACACGGTGCCAAAATGACCCAACGCCTTTCTCTAGCGCCGCTGGAATCTGGGTGCTTGAATTCTTTGGCACCGGTGGTGGCATATCTGGTTACACACCAGCCATTTCTAAGAACAGGATGTCACCGACAAATGTAATAAGGAAGGGAGGCCAAGTCAATGAGTTAGATTTGACATGGACAAGGTGTCGAAGTCAAGCTCACACAATGGAGCTTTCCACTTCCCTCCTCCTGCCATCAAGAGAATTGGTGCAGGCAACGAAGAAGACCAGCCACAGCAGACTGTGTTGAAGGGGCTGCAGGGAGAATCGAGAATCCACTGATATTAGGCAAAGGAGACTTTTCCTCCACTGACCTAAGACTGGAGACCTTTAGATTGGAACAACCTATGGGCAACCACCTCCAAAAATTAACATCAACCTGCATTAGAGAAAATTATTTTAAGTTAATACATAGATGGACGCGGGTGGCGATGTGGTCTAAACCACTGAGCTTCTTGGGCTTGCGGATTGGAAGGTTGGTGGTTCGAATCCGCATGATGGAGTGAGCTCCCGTTGCTCTGTCCCAGCTCCTGCCAACCTAGCAGTTTGAAAGCATGCCAGCCCAAGTAGATAAATAGGTACTGCTGTGACGGGAAGGTAAAAGGCATTTCCGTGCACTCTGGTTTCTGTCACGGTGTTCCATTGCACGAGAAGTAGTTTAGTCATGCTGGCCACATGAACTGGAGAGCTGTTTGCGGGCAAACAACAGCTCCCTCGGCCTGAAAGCGAGATGAGCACCGCAACCCCACAGTCACCTTTGATTGGACTTAAACGTCCAGGGGTCCTTTACCTTTTACCTAGATGGCATCTAACACCTGAAAGACTCAGCTATATGGACAAAGCATCCTCTTCCACATGGTGGAGAGGGGACAAGGTAACGGGCATGACTTTCCACATGTGGTGGACATGTAACTTGGTGCAACCATTTTGGGAAAGGACCTTCTTGTCTACACATTGCACAATGGAAACAGAATGTATAGACAATTGCTTTATCTGAGAAACTAAGTACCTGCCCTGAATGATGCCTATGATACAGATGAGTTTGTTGAACTATGGTACTTTTTTATAAAATACTCAAAGGAACACCTTTGTGACTGGCACTCACCAACTATATATATAGGTTTATGGGGAAATCTGATGCATTAGTTTTCTGTTCTGGGGGAAGGGCTGGGAGCAGCAGGAAACCAATTGCTTTGATAATGTTTATGTTCACGCTTAAATCCTTTTTCCTGGAAAATGAATAAAATATTTAACTTTTTAAAAAGAGACCGGCAACCTTTGTCCTGTTCTCCCTGAGCTTCTGAGTCAGTAGTGGACTTGCCAGAAGCAACAGGGCAGCAACCGAAGCAGCATTCAAGGGCAGGTCCAAGGCCAGCGTCCAGTCCAGCAGATTCCACAACAAAGGGTCAAGTGAGAGGCAAAATCTGAGCAGCCTGCAGTCAGGTTTGGTGCAGGCAGATGATCCAGTAACAAGCAAAGCCCAGAAGTTGCTCCAGGAGTAAGTCCAGCCCAGCACTGGGGTTTCTCAGCTGTAGCTGCTCGAACCCCACCCAACCTCAGCTGACTCCTATCCCTTGTCTTCTGAGAGGAGGAGTTTACTCCTAAAGAGTCCTTTACTGATGAGGAATAGGGCTGGGCAGTATATTGTTTTCAACATCGTGATATATCACCAGTTAAACATCACAATATACTAATATATCACAATGTCTGAAATAAGGATGGAACTATGTAGACTAAGGCATTGTTTTTCCTGCATGATGGCTATTGCATAGCACACACACACACAACATGATTTGCAATATATGTTGCCAGGACAAAAATTATGAAACTGATATCATGATATGGACTTTAACCCAGTTTCGGACGATATATAACCCAGTGCAGACACTGATTCACAATACAGTGGTACCTCAGGTTAAGTACTTAATTTGTTCCGGACGTCCGTACTTAACCTGAAACTGTTCTTAACCTGAAGCACCACTTTAGCTAATGGGGCCTCCTGCTGTCGCTATGCCGCCGCTGCACGATTTCTGTTCTCATCCTGAAGCAAAGTTCTTAACCTGAAGCTCTATTTCTGGGTTAGTGGAGTCTGTAACCTGAAGCATATGTAACCTGAAGCGTATGTAACCTGAGGTACCACTGTATATTGCTAAGTCAAAAATTATGAAACCGATATCGCAATACGGATTTCAAACCAGTTTTGGATGATATATTAATATATCACCCAGCCCTAATGCCTGTAGTTGGGTGCTTCTCTGGATTGCTGGGTTTCCACCTAGAGTTTAAGGCTTTCCCTCAAACTTGGGACCCATTCCTCCTCGATGTCAGAGGCCAAACTCGCCCTGGGTGCAGATGGCCCCTCCTCAGCCTTGTCAAAGGATCCCAGCTCCTCACCCCCATATGGAGCTTGATCTAGGGCTTGGTGTAAAGCTGGGACCTTCTGGCCTCCTCTTCCTCCAACTGAAACAGGACAACTTTTCACTGCAGCCCCAGAAGACAAAGCCTACAATGTTTGGTTGCCCCCTCCCCAACTTGTGGAAAACCTTTTTTTTTGGGGGGGGGAAGGGTATTGGAGGACTGCAGGGAAACCAAAGATCCATTGCACATGCATTGTTCAATAGAGCCCAATGCGTCAACCATGCACTAAATGGATGTTCTATTCATGATGAGGGCCCACAGAACAAAGCCAGAATTCTGTACTATACATTTAAAGCAGTCTCACTTTACGTAGTCTTGGTTTTCCCCCAAAGAACCCTGGGAACTGTAGCTTCAGGGTGCTGAGAGTGGCTAGGAGACCCCATTCCCCTCATACAGCTACAACTTGCAGAATAGAATAGAATAGAACTGTGGCTCTGTAAGGAGAACAGAAGCCTCTATCTCTCTTTTTTAAGGAGAGTTCATTTGCCTTCAATATTCTCAAAAAGGCACCTACACTGCTGCTTTGGTCATGCAGCAATTTATTTAAACTGCACTGATTTAATTGAAAGCCGGTTGATGAATCAACTAAATAATCTTTAATCGGCTGACAGCCTGACTATATATAATTCCCAAGTCAACCATTTCCGATGTACATTGCTTTCTCTCTCCCAATATAAAATTGAAATTCTGCTGACACCAGCGTCATCCAAATGGGCTTCTGTATTCCAATAAGGGAATCAGTTTGGCGGAAAATTTATTGACAGATGAAGACTTCTTTTTCCCTTTCCTTTTTTTTTTTAAAAAGAAGAGGATAAAAAAGCTTTTATCTACACCGAAATAAAGTGATGTTCAAATGGGAAATGACATAAGCCGCAGAAGCAATTAAATCAAAGTAGCAACAAGAAAAACAACACTGCAGTAATTTGAGGGGTCCTCCTAACCAATTGGTTCCCCCCCCCAGTAGGTGTATTCTGCAACCTGTCTTTAGCACCACAACAGTGAAAGTGGTGGATCTATACTGGGTGGTCCCCATGCCATCCTTCTTTGTTAGCATTGTGAGGTTCCACCAACCTCACTGAAATCTTGTTATCTGGAGGGGAACTCTTGCACTCAAAGTGCAACAAAAGTGGATCAAAAAAACCAAACTGGCACATTTAGTGATAAGCACATAAGAAGAGCCTCCTGGGTCCAGCCAATGGCCCAATCCTGACCTCACAGGGGTCACGCAGATGACTTAGAGCAGCAGTTCTCAACTGTGGGTCCCCAGCTGTTGTTGGACTACAACTCCCATCATCCATGAGCTCTGGCCTTGCTAGCTAGGGGTGATGGGCGCAGAAGTGTTCTGCGTGCTTCGCACATGCGCAGAAGTGTTCTGCATGGTTCGTGCATGCGCAGAAGCACTCTACTGCACTTCACACATGCGCAGAAGCGCTGCTCTGGTTATGGACTTTTCGGTGTGCGAAGGGCACCCCGGAATGGATCGTGTCCGCAACCAGAGGTACCACTGTACTGGTTATGTCCAGGAAAGCAGAGCGGGGTGTATGTACTTGGACCACTGCCCCCATGGGTCCCTGCCCCACTCAGCCCCCTTTGCCTGAATGATGGCGCCATAGGGAGGGGAGGAGGGTGGCAAGAATGTCAGGCAGCTGATTTAATTCATTTCTATGCTGCTTTTCAGTCGAATGAATCACAAAGTGGCTTCCAAACAATAGCTAACAACAGTGTGATTGAACCCAATAAAACATCACAAATACAGCATAAATCATATTGAATAATTAACAAATCACCAGAGAAGGAATTAGCATCTATAAAACACAAAGCAACAGAGCAACAAAACTGGGAACTCAAAAAGAAGAAGAAGAAGAGTTTGGATTTGATATCCCGCCTTTCACTCCCTTTAAGGAGTCTCAAAGCGGCTAACATTCTCCTTTCCCTTCCTCCCCCACAACAAACACTCTGTGAGGTGAGTGGGGCTGAGAGACTTCAGAGAAGTGTGACTGGCCCAAGGTCACCCAGCAGCTGCATGTGGAGGAGCGGGGAATCAAACCCGGTTCCCCAGATTACGAGTCCACCGCTCTTAACCACTACACCACACTGGCTCTCCAGGGAGGAATTTCACGCAAGCCTCCCGACCACAGACCCAAGAATTCATGTGCCCATGCACCACATCAAATGCAATGCTCTTTCTATGGCAGCTTGCCATAGGCTGGTTCAGGTATGCATGCTCCCAACTGATATACTTGCAATGCTTCTATATCAGCATCCAATATGTATTCACCAAAACTATTTTTCCCTCCCTCCCTTCCTCCCCCCCCCTCTCTCTCCAGGAAGAAAACTGTCCTGTAGTTTATTTTTCACAACACCTGAATAGCTCAGCTGGTTAGAGCTTGGTGCTGATAATGCCACGGTTGCAGGTTCTGTCCTCTTAAGGGACAACTGCATATTCCTGCATTGCAGTGGGTTGGAATATATGGTCCACAGGGTCCCTTCCAACTCTACAATTCTATGATTCATGTTTGAAATTTGGTGGTTGTTGGTTTTTGTTTGTTTGTTGTTTTTTTTAGCACAGGCAGATTGACAGCGCAATCCTAGGCTTAAACTTCCCCACTGAGTTCAACTGGGCTTACTCCCAGGTAAGTGTGTATGTGATATAGAACACTTTTAGAAAAGGAAGAAGGCAAAACCAATATTATATAATCTTCAATATCATCTACTGAAGCACAGGTAGAGACCCTGTGTCCCTCTGCATGTTGCTGGACTCCAGCTCCCACCAGCCCCTGACAGCACAGCCAACAGGAGTTGTAGTCCAAGAATATCTGGAATGCCACAGGTTTCCCATCCGTGTTCAAGCATTTTCTGGACTATACCTCATCAAGCTCTAGTTGGGGGGGGGGATTGCATGTCTGAATGCTCCACAGACTGCAGAGGGTTCAGTGGTGTGAGATCAGTAGACCAGGGGGACTAGGCTAGCCAATGTTCACATGGCACCTCTTTCTCAAAGCCTGGGGAACTTCTGCCTGGCTTAGAGAGGGAGGTGCGATGCTCACACGTCACCCCCTACTCCAGTCACCCTCGTGAGCTGTTCCCCTATGAAAAATTTCACTGCACTCCACTGAGGGGGTTCATCACCATGCAGCAAGCTAGCAAGGCAAGGAAAAGGTCCTTTCAAGAGCAGCAGAAAAATGCAGGAACCCAGTTTCCCACTCAAACAGGCCCCACGGTTGGAAGCCACTGACTGATTAGTTGCTGAGTCATTAACTATTAAAGGGAGTACATGGATGTATAAATTGTTCTTCAGAACTTGTGTGTGAGCCATACGTTCTTTTAATTTTGCAGGTACTTTTAATGCGTTTTCACATTTCCACATCTTTCGATTACTTTGTTTTATCTGCTGCTGCTTGTCCTAAGCTGTTGGGAACAAGGCGAGTTGAAAAACCCGAATAAAAATGTTTCGTTTTTCTCTCACTCTCCCCGCCCCCCCCCATTTTAGCACAGGGGAAGACAAAGAGGTTTGATAAAATGATGTGCAGCAGAGAGGAAATTGATAAGAGTGGTTTCTATCCCTTTCATAACGCTAGAATTCAAGGAGTGTGTGTCTGCCAATGAAACAGATTGGCAGGAGATGTAAATCAGAGAGAGAAGTGCTTCTTCACACAATGCAAAATTAATTTATGGAATCAGCTACTATAAGATGTGGCTGCCAACTCAGATAGCTTCAGAAGGGGAGTAGACAAATCGGTGGAGAATAATGCTACACGCGGCTCCTCATCAGGATGGAGATATACTGTCTCCAGGACAGAAAAGCTACAAAGTGTTATGACAATGTTTCATGCCCTGACTCGCATGACTCTAGCCAAAAGGAAATACAGTGGTACCTTGGTTTACAAACTTAATCCATTCTGGAAGTCCGTTCTTAAACCAAAGCGTTCTTAAACCAAGGCGTGCTTTCCCATAGCAGCGGGGGACTCAATTTACAAATGCAACACGCTCAACAGGAAGCGGAACATGTTCTGCTTCCAAGGCAAAGTTCACAAACCAAAACACCTACTTCCGGGTTTGCAGAGTTCTTAATCTAAGTTGTTCATAAACTAAGCTGTTCTTAAACCAAGGTACCACTGTAAGGCTTTGCAAACAAACAGGGAAGAAGGTAAAGGTAAAGGACCCCTGGATGGTTAAGTCCAGTCAAAGGCGACTATGGGGTGTGGCGCTCATCTTGCTTTCAGGCCGAGGGAGCTGGTGTTTGTCCACAGACAGCTTTCTGGGTCATGTGGCCAGCAGGACTAAACCGCCTCTGGTGCAACGGGACACTGTGACGGAAACCAGAGCGCACAGAAACGATGTTTACCTTCCCACTACAGTGGTACCAATTTATCTACTTGCACTGGCTTGCTTTTGAACTGCTAGGTTGGCAGAAGCTGGGGCAGAGCAATGGGAGCTCACCTCATTGTGTGGATTCGAACCGCCAACCTTCTGATCGGCAAGCCCAAGCGGTTCAGTGGTTTAGACCACAGCGGCACCCGCGTCCAGCCTGAAAATCAGCAGACATTTGGCCCAGTCCTAGCCTATCAGCAGGCAAGGTGCAGCAACTCCCTTTTTTTTCCCACAGACCACTGTTCCATCTAGCTCAATATAGCTGACACTGACCGGCAGCAGCTCTCCAGGTCTCAGGCAGGAATTCTTCCCAGCCCTAATTGGAGAGACCAGTGACCGATCCTGGAAACTTTTGCAATCAAGGCAGATGTTCATTCCCTGAGCTGTGTCCCTGGAAAAGAGTGCACCTCCTCTCCCAGACTGTCTCTGCTCAAAATCCCGAAGATATTTAATAATTATCCTGGCCGTGATAGGAGGCATGTGGTTACAGCGCTATAATCACACCCTAGGGCTAAAAGTGTCTGAATCTTCAGAAGTGCCATTTCCTAATAAAGAACACACACCCTTGAACTTGTTTTACTGCTGCAATTAACATTCTTTAATGCACAGCAAAGGGCGAGGTGCCCGGTGGGGGGAGAGTTTTAATTGTTTCAGGTTCTGTTTTGCAAGGGGGGGGGGAAGGATAAAAGTAATGGGATTCGCTCTGATACAATAGGGTATTTTATTATGTTTCTTGTGCTGCAAAGTTTCCTTTCTCGTTTTCCAGGCCTTTTGCCTAATTGCAAACAAGGTTGCAGAATGTTCCGAATTGTAATCATAGAATGATAAGAGTTAGAAGGGACCATCAGGGTCATCTAGTCCAACTCCCTGCAATGCAGGAATCTTCTGCCCACTGTGGGGTTCGAACCCACAACCATGAGATTAAGAGTCTCATGCTCTACTAATTGAGCTCTGTTGGAGAAGGAGTCTCGCATTGCTAGAATAGCCAGGTTCAAGCCCTACAAAGCAGAGGTGGGGAAGTTAATTTCTCTACCCACCTCTGGTTGATTTCGACAGGTGTCCAGGACCACCCACCTGCCAATTACCTGATGTCACAATGACACCAGGCAACTGACAGCTGTCAGAATTCAGGAAGCACCAATCCAGTGAATCCCCGCCCCCACCCCCCATCCATAGTTGTGAGGCAAGGGAAATTGATGCATGTGGCCTGCTGAATGGACCCTCCTTTCCTCTTGCCGTGTGCTCTCAACAATCAGAAGCTCTATCTATATAAACACTTGCCATCCAGCAAGGAACACACCTGGAATGCTGTCATACCCCACAGAGCAGAGATACGGCCACAGGGAACCAGAATCTTACAGCAGACCCAGATATCAACTCTTCCACTGTGTCTACCCTGGCAGACCTGTCACAGGGCCTAATGGTGTCACCCACAACACCAAGGGTTCAAGTCATTTGCGGGTCATTCCACATCAAATCAACGCAAAAAACAAGTTACAGATAGGTAGCCGTGTTGGTCTGCCATAGTCAAAATAAAAAAATTCCTTCCAGTAGCACCTTAAAGACCAACTAAGTTAGTTCTTGGTATGAGCTTTCGTGTGCATGCACACTTCTTCAGATACACTGAAACAGAAGTTGCCAGATCCTTCTATATAGTGAGAAGGTGGGGAGGGGTATTACTCAGAAGGGTGGTGGGAATGGGAGATTGGCAGATAGCTGAGATGAGCCTGTTGACGACTTAACGACTGTAATAGGTCTTACAGGAAAAGGCAAGGGGTGAGAAGGTGAAAAATGGCTTAGTCATGTATAATGAGATAAGAATCCAATGTCTCTGTTCAGACCAGGTAAAAAACAAGGGTATCGCCACCCACTGTCTCAGATTTTGGTGAAACTTTGTGTACACCCTTCCCTTATGGTTGGAAAAAACCTCTTAAATTTCCCCTCTCTATCTCAAACGGTTTAAATTTTATAGCACTTCAAAGTTTTGTGAAGTCTGTTTTTCTGTCCCTCTTGAGATCCTTGGCCTTGTGTGTATTTTTTCCCCTCCATAACCAATGATCAGATCTCTTTGAAATTTTACACAGAGATCAATAACATGATGAGGATTTCAGGAAAAAATACACCAGCACTCAAAAGATTTTATAAATGCCTTTAAAAATGTATAAATGTAGCATTTTTTGGTGGAAAAACTAGGTTTAGGAAACCTGAATTTTCAGCGTTAGGGCACGATGCAATCAAAAGTTTTTGATGGTGAAAATTATTTGAAAGACATGCTCTTTCTCAACAAAGAATAAAATTTATGGGTCTCTTATGTCTTGTAACAAAATTTTATGTTTTTTGGACATCATGGGGGGGGGGGAATGGCTACTGGGTACAACTTTCCTACAATCCATAGCTGTAAAAGAAAAAATTAATGAAACAAAGTTGTTCATCTTAAAATCTAAAATAATATTGATTATAGGGTTGTTGTTTTTCAAAAGTGCAGACTTGTTTTTCAGTTTGGGGGTATTTAAAACTATGAAAATCGGTCAGAAACTTTAAATGCTGACATGCTATTTTTTTTTTTTTTTAGATTGATTTCACCATATAGCCAATTTTCATAGTTTTAAATACCCCAAAGCTGAAAAGCAGGCCAGTCTCTACACAAAAAGGATATCAAATCTGGATATCAGAAGGGGAAATACAGAAAAACCAGGAGGAGGAGGCATGTTGACCTTCTAGGGTACTCTGCAAGTGACTTTAAGGTAGGCAACCTCAAGTAAAAAGACGTCCAAAGGGAGACTGTAATGTGAAAGCGCTGAATGACAAATATAAGAAGAAGTTCATTGGTAGCACTTCTCCTCTGAGTTTATTTTATTTTATAAAAACCCAACCATACCTTTACATAGTCATATTCATATTTGTCTAAACCAGGGTTTCCCAAACTTAGGTCTCCAGCTGTTTTTGGACTACAACTCCCATCATCCCTAGCTAGCAGGACCAGTGGTCAGGGAGGGTGGGAACTGTAGTCCAAAACCAGCTGGAGACCCAAGTTTGAGAAACCCTGGTCTAAACTGAATGTCGTTCAGGACTTCCGGGGGCGGCGCGAAACTGTAATGGCGGTCCTCTTCGGGCTCTGAAGAGGGGCTCTGCGGAAAAGGGTCGTTCGCTGCGGCATAGCGACGACCCATTAAGATAAACCACGGGTAGAGTGAGCCCGTGGCCGTGGGACTCGGCGGGCACCAGAAGCTGCTCTGAAAGCACAGAAGGGACCCCGTAAGGAGACCCGGAGTGAAGGAGGGGTAGCGGTGCTGTGAGTTCATCGCTCTTTCCGCGGAAGCGAAGCCGCGCGGCTGTTACAGATGAGCGCTGATCCTTCTTCCTAAAATCAACGCTAAACTGCAAGCAACATACCCGTGAGTAAAGGGGATTAAAATTTGGCAAAAGAAATTCGGCTAATTTGGCTGAAAGCGGGAGACGAGAAAAGGGAAGTCCGTCTTCCGACATTGCTGACAAGATCAAAGCAAAGCTTTTAGAAACGGAAGCATTTGAAACGGGACTTTGGGAAGTTTAAACTTTTTCGTGCTATAAAATCTGCCTATTTTATTGAGCTGAAGGTGGAAATGGACATTGACTAAAAGAAGCAGCAGATGGTGACTTTCCTCCTATCTTTTTTCTTCTTTGGGCTGTATTTTTAAAGAGCCAGATTGTCGGGCTGCCAGAGAGAGAGACTGTGTCAAACTGCGGAAACAGTTGCAAACTGTGCTAGAAAGTAATTGTTACATTTGAGCAGAAAAGTCTGATTGGGATACTGTTACAAGCACCTTTCGTGAAACTCTGTCGATTTATAAAAGGTGCTTTGGGAGATCTTGAATTTATGAAGGGACTTTTGGATTAACGAATTTACTGTTCTGAAACAATTTGGAACTTTAATGGCGGATTACTTCCTTCTTTGTCTTTGAAACCGGGTGGCACTCCCCCTACAGGGCTTTCGGATTATAAAATCCTGGGAACTGACTTTTGTTTTGAATTCCATCTCACTGGCTGTTTACTCCTGAATTCGTCTTTCCCATGGAACAATAGACAATTTGACCTTGAACATTGACAGATGTGTAATGAGTGGTGCAGGGAGAACAAGAGCGTCTAAAGCAAAGGAATCTAAAGAGGCTAAGGAAAAAGAAAAGGAAAAGGAAAGAAGACCAGCACAATTTGTACAAACAACATTGACCCAAGGACGCCGATCGTCGGTTCCAGCTGTACTGGTGTCTCATAGAGAACAAGGGGAAATAACTGAGAAGTCCACTGAGGAAGATATGGCAGCAGGTGGGTCAGACACACTATTAAAACAAATATTGGAGCAACTATCAAGTTTAAATCAGAAGGTGGACGATCAGTCTGTGAAGATAGATAAAGCAACTTCCTCGATCCAAAAACTGACTGACCAAGTTTCCCAGCACACGCAAGCCATAGAGAAATTGCAAGGAGCAACAGCGGAAAATCGAGAATTAGCTGGAGAAGCAATCCAGAAAGTGGGAGTCCTACAAAAAGAGGTTGAAGAAATAAAAGGAGAAGTTAGGCCCCTGCACAAACAGGTGGGTGAACAACAAGTCTATCTGTCAATGGTGGAACTGAAAAATCGTGAGAGCAACATCAAATTGAGAGGTATTCCAGAACTCGAGCAAGGAGACTTGATTGGATACTTAACACAGGAATTCTCGAAGTTCTGGGGTTTAAAGGAAGACACGGATTTTAGGATTGTCTCGGCATACAGATTGGGAAGACTGGTAAGGAAAGACAGATCCAGAGACTGCTTGATAATTTTAAGAACAAAGGAAGAGAGAGACAAGATCCTAGGCCTTCACTTCAAAAAAGCAATTGAAATACAAGACAAAAGAGTGGAAATTTACAGAGATATTCCGAGGCAGCTGCTGGACCTTAGAGCCATCTATACAGAATTAGCAAAATTGCTGAGACACAACGCAATTCCCTATAGGTGGGAGTTTCCACAGGGATTATCCTTCACCTACAAAGAAAGGAAGGTTAAAATAAGAACACCTGAAGATAACCAAAGGTTCCTTCACGACCACGGAGAAGATCTCCAAAAAGGAGCGGATTGGCTTCCAGTTTTACCAGCACCAGCACCGCCCGGAAGTGGGCCAACGCCTATACCTTCGGGATCTGAACAAAAGAAAGACACCCCATCTTAAGAACATCTTAATTAGAACAGGATGTCTCTGCAGCTACTTAGTTGGAACATAAATGGCGGGAATTCTCCGGAAAAAAGGAGAAGGATATTTCATATCCTAAAAAAAGAACAATTGGATGTAATATGTTTGCAAGAAACACATGTGACTAGGCTCCACAGGAAAGTATTAATCAATAAAAGACTTGGCCAAGAATTTATCTCATCAGACAAAGTTAAAAAAAGAGGTGTTGTAATTTATGCAAAGGAGAACCTGTCGCCAAAATTTCTATTTAAAGATGATCATGGAAGAATTCTCGCAATTGAAATCCAAACACAAGGGGAAAAGATTTTGATATTAGGAATCTACGCGCCAAATGATGGAAAATCAGAATTCTACAAGAAGCTGCATGAGACAATGATGGACTATCTGGACTATGCAAATATTATTGTGATGGGAGACATGAATGGGGTGGTGTCTACAAATATGGACAAATCTCAAAATCAAAACTTAACAACAGACGGCAGACTCCCTAAAACTTTCTTTGAAATGACAGACAATATGGACTTGATTGACATTTGGAGGACAAGGAACCCCTTGGGTAAAGAAGGAACTTTCTTTTCTGAGGCCCACTTGTCATGGACACGAATCGACCAAATTTGGATATCTAGAGGGCTGGCTCCGAAAACGAGAAAAGTGGAAATCTGCCCAAAAACCTGCTCCGACCATAATGCCTTAAAAATGGAATTGAGACTTTTCCCAACTGGATCCTTCAGATGGAGAATGAATGACACCTTGCTAAGAGATCAAGAGATTGTTAAGAAGGCCCAAAAAACGCTAAAGGACTACTTTGAAATAAATTTGAATACTACGGTGGAGAAAAGAATAATCTGGGACGCTAGTAAAGCTGTAATGAGAGGGTTTCTGATACAACAGAATACAATAAAGAGAAAATTTTGGAATGGAAAAAAGGAAAAAATTCTAGAGAAAATAAGTGAAGGAGAGAAAAAGCTGAGAACTAATCCGAAGTCAAAAGAGGTGCTAAGAGAGATCAAATTCCATCAAGCACAATATTCGAAATTGATTAACCAAGAGATTGAGTGGAAAATCAAACAAATGAAGCAGAGATCGTTTGAATCAGCAAATAAATGTGGAAAGTTGCTAGCTTGGCAATTGAAAAAAAGACAAAAGCTAAACACGGTCACAAACTTGGAGATTCAAGGAAAAATAGTTCAGAAACCAGAAGAAATAAGAAAGTGCTTCCACAGATATTTCAAAGAACTTTATGCACAGGGGCCTCAGAAAGAATCGGAAATAGACCAATTTTTGAGGACAAATGGACTATCCAAAATAAGTCAAGATAAAAGATCAATTCTCAACAGTAAAATAACTCAACAGGAAATTGAAGGTGCCATACAAAATATGCAACTTGGCAAATCTCCAGGCCCAGATGGTCTCACCTCCAAATATTATAAGACTCTGAAGGATTGTTTGATACAACCGTTGCTGGAGGTTTGCAACCAGATTATGGAGGGGAGAAGGGCACCGGAAACGTGGAAAGAAGCATTCATCACATTGATTCCTAAGTCAGAGAAGGAAAAGACTCAGCTTAAGAACTACCGTCCCATCTCACTCCTGAATGTGGATTACAAAATATTTGCAGACATTTTAGCAAGTAGACTTAAAAACGTTTTAAACGAAGTAATTCACAAGGACCAAGCAGGCTTTCTCCCTGGTAGACACATGTCTGATAACACCAGGAACATTATTGATATATTGGAATTGTTGAGAATTAGAAACACAAGGGCTGCTTTAATCTTTATTGATGCGGAGAAAGCATTTGACAACATTTCTTGGATGTTTATGAAGAAAAACTTGAAGGGGATGGGAGTGGGACGGGGGTTTGAAAATGGACTAGAAGCAATTTATTCAGAGCAAAAAGCCAAGTTGATAGTGAACAATGTGGTGTCGGATGAACTCCTAATTGAAAAAGGGACACGACAGGGGTGCCCTTTATCCCCTCTGCTATTTATCTCTGTTCTGGAGGTATTGCTGAATATGATTAGGGAGGACCAGTTGGTGCAAGGTATAGAGGTCGGAGCGAAACAATACAAACTGAAAGCCTTTGCAGATGACCTAGTCTTGACAGTACAGGAGCCAGTATCTAGCACAAAAAGAGTTTTGGAACTTATCCTGGAGTTTGGTCGGGTGGCGGGATTCAAGTTAAATAAACAAAAAACTAAGGTTTTGGTCAAAAATTTGACATCTACAGAGATAGAGGGGTATCAGAAAGAGACAGAGCTAAGTGTGGTTAAGAAAGTGAAATACCTGGGGGTATATTTGTCCACCAAAAATTTAAATCTTTTTAAAGATAACTATGAAAAATGTTGGTTGGAAATTAAAAAAGATCTGGATATTTGGTCAAGATTGAAACTTACCTTGTCAGGCCGAATTGCAGCTATAAAGATGTGTGTTTTGCCAAAAATGCTGTTCTTATTTCAAACCCTTCAGGTCGTGGACAGAATGGAATGTTTTGGAAAATGGCAGAAGGATATTTCTAAGTTTGTCTGGCAGGGCAAAAAGCCCCGAATAAAATTTAAAATACTAACCGACTCAAAAGAAAGAGGGGGGTTTGCCCTGCCGGACCTAAGGTTGTACTATGAAGCTGCAGCCTTCTGCTGGTTGAAGGATTGGTTCCTGTTGGAAAACACCGATGTCCTAGACCTGGAAGGGTTTGACAATGTGTATGGTTGGCATGCATACTTGTGGTATGACAAGGCGAAGGTTCATAAATTGTTCAAAAACCATATTGTCAGAAAATCAATTTTTGCCGTCTGGACGAAGTACAAGGACTTATTAGAAAGCAAGACCCCGAGGTGGCTATCACCTGTGGAAGCCAAGATTTCAAAAAAAAAGCCCAATATGGAGGCCTACTGGCCAAAGTATTGGGAACTGATTGAAAGAGTTGGAGATAATTGGAAGCTCCAAAGCCAGGACAAATTAAAAGGTAAGGTGCGAGACTGGCTACATTATGCTCAAATTCAAGAGGTATTCAAAATGGACAGAAAAGTGGGTTTCCAGTTGGAAAAATCGAAACTGGAGACGGAGTTGCTAGAACCAAAGATTAAGGTACTTTCGAGAATGTATGACCTGCTGCTTAAATGGAACACACAGGATGAGACAGTTAAATCTGCTATGATAAAATGGGCACAGGATGTGGGACACAACATTATGTCTGAAGACTGGGAAAGGTTATGGAACACCGGTATGAAATTCACGGCATGTAGTGCCTTGAAAGAGAACATTATGAAAATGGTATACCGGTGGTACATGACTCCAGTCAAGTTGGCTAAAATATATCATCTTTCTGATAATAAGTGTTGGAAATGCAAGGAGGCAGAAGGGACATTCTTTCACCTCTGGTGGACCTGCCCGAAAGTAAAGGCCTTTTGGGAAATCATACATAATGAGCTGAAAAAGGTATTTAGATATACCTTCTCTAAGAAACCAGAGGCCTTTCTCTTGGGCATGGTGGACCGGAAGGTGCCAAAGAAGGATAGAACCTTGTTTATGTATGCAACCACAGCAGCTAGGATTCTCATCGCTAAGTTCTGGAAAACACCAGATTTACCCACACTGGAGGACTGGCAGACGCAGTTGATGGACTACATGGAGTTGGCAGAAATGACTGGCAGAATCCGAGATCTGAGCGAAGAAACTATGGAGGAGGACTGGAAAAAATTTAAGGACTATTTGCAAAAACATTATAAGTTGTTTGAATGTTAAGATAGCGCACGATTAAGAAATGCTATGTTTCCGTAATTTATTTTAAGAAATGATAAAGTAAGTATTGATAGAAAAAACGAGAAATATTTGAAACAAATTATTATGTTTATTAACAATGTCAAAACTAAATTACAATTTTTTGAAATTGGTAACATAATATATTTAAAGGTACAATAAGATGGGAAACAAGATAACAAATTGCTGAACTGGTTAGAATAATGAACGCAATGCTGAGAGGATGTGAGGAGGTCCAAAAGTGATATGCTGAAGGATGTTAAGGAAAGTTTCATAACATTTTTTCTTGTTTTTATTTTTTCTTATATATATATATAAAAAATGTTTCTTGTATCTTGCCATGTAAACAAATTTGTAAATCTATGAAAAGAAACGCAATAAAAAATCTTTAAAAAAAAAAATAAACTGAATGTCGTTCAGCCCAGACATTGAGGTCCAGCGCCGAGGGCCTTCTGGCGGTTCCCTCATTGTGAGAAGTGAGGTTACAGGGAACCAGACAGAGGGCCTTCTTGGTACTGGCACCCTCCCATCAGATGTCAAGGCAATAAACAACTATTTTACTTCTAAAAGACAACTGAAGGTGACCCTGTTTAGGGAAGTTTTTAATGTCTGACGCTGTATTGTTTTTAATATTTGGTTGGAAGCTGCCCAGTGTGGCTGGGGAAACCCAGCCAGATGGGCAGGGTATAAATAATAAATAATAAATTATTATTATTATTATTATTATTATTATTATTAACCTCCTCTCCCCCTTCCCAAAGGATGACCTGCTTGAACATTCAAAGTCCCACAGCAGGTAGAGAAACGGAAGCACTCGGGATAGCTGACGAAAGCTCGGGCCATGATAACAGCGTTTCTGCTGCAAGAGGTTAACAAAGCTGCCCTCCTGGAAAAGCGAACAACCCAACTTTGAGGCATGCACATTGTCACCGGGAGGAGCAACCAAGGGATGTGTGGACTAGGAGAGGGATGATGCATGAGGAAGGGCAGAGGGTACCACTTTTGATGCTTTGTGTTAGCTATATGCAGCCCTTGGAGAAGTTATGCTGTCTCCAGGAAGGCTTGCAGTGCTGTTTATCAGCAAGAGGTGGAGACGGCAGAGGCGGGTTAACAGGGACAAGGAAACAGTCACTTAAACGAAGCTATATGCAGCCTGGTGGTGGTATCTGGAGGCAGGAGGAAAAAGCAATCCTAGATTTTTGGACAGGAAAGCATGGGGGGACTGTTTAACATGTCGATGGCATTGAGGGCGCCTGCAAGGCATGCAGCCATCAGTGCAGGATGTGGCCTTGCAATGCTTTAGCACAGAACCAGAGGGAGGTGGGGTACAAAATAAGAGCAATACATGCAGGTCCTGTTTAGCAAACAAAATAGGTTCCCTGGAAATTGTTTGTTAAGTGAGTGTTTGCATAATGAGTCCACGATTCCCACCGATTCCTATGGGAATGTTTCTAATTCGTGATTTTCCCCCTGTCTCTCTCCCGCCTAAAATGGCTGCATTTAGCATCCAGGTCTGCGGTTCACTGCGGTATCGAGTTCAGTCCAGATTTTGTAACTGGTTGGATCTGTAACTGGTAGGTCTGCACGCTGACCAGAGATGGGGAACCTGTGGCCCTCCAGATATTGTTAGCCATCCATGGCTAAGGATTGGGGATGACAGGAACTAACAGAATCGGGAGAGCTTTGAGTTTCCTCATCTCTGGCACTTGCAAACAACACATGGTGGCAATACTGATTTGCCACAAGTGTGCGCAGCTAATTAAGGGCTCTAAAATTGTCGCTGCAAAGCACACTTTCAATTAAAATAGCCAATCGATACTTGAACGTCAGCCCGGATTGGCACAGATGGCAGCTACATCCCTTGGCAAGTCGGCTGTAGCCTGCTGAGAACTGCCCTGTCCATATCTTCTTCGTTTGGAGCTTCCAGAGCAAGGATCTCATGAAAGGCCTGGAGTCTAATCGATCGTTCTTCTATTCATTCTTCCTTTTTCATTCATCTGAATGACTTATATGCCGCTTCACAGTCCACGCCGACTGCAACCGTAAAACCGCAGGCAAAAAGCCGGCACAGAAGATAAAAACCGTGATTGAAACCCACCAAAAGGTTCAGTAAGACATCAAAACAGAAACACTGAAATTATGTCTGTGGGCTGTTGCAACACTCCAAAGGCAAGACGTAACAAGAACTTAAAGAGTATTTGGAGTGCTAGGCCAGGTGCACAGCTTGAGACTTTTGGCATCTGTTGCTGGTTTCAAAAACTGCACATTTCCAGGTCAAAAACAACCTGTCCCACTGTTGCCCCTACTCACCAGAGGCAAGTTTTCCTGACCCTCAAGAATCACTGCAAGTTGTGGACCTGCTGTTCCTCTCTCCCACTCAATGCTCCCAGATTCTGGGGATGTCCATGTGCTACCCCTCCTCCCATTTATATACAGAAGCCTTTCTATACCGCCATTTTAAAAATTGCAATTAAAAACACAGATAATCACTATAGTGACTGGCTAGTCAATATAAACAATTGCAGAGCTGCAAAGGCACCCTCGCTTTTTATAATAATAATAATAATAATAATAATAATAATAATAATAAGAAGAAGAAGAAGAAGAAGAAGAAGAAGAAGAAGAAGAAGAAGAAGTTCTACTAACCTATACTCAAATTACAGGGGAAGGGCAGGAAATTCCAGACTCCTACCAATTCATATGAATGCTTAGGTGTTTTTTTTTGGGGGGGGGATACAAAGAGCATTATTTTGCTTAAAATTGGTGGGGGTTGGGAGGTAGGGCTTGTGCAAAGCCTTCTACTTCCTTTCCCCTCCCATATTCTGAGCACTGCCCTGATCCTTAACACAATTTGTTGGAGAACAAATCCCTCAGGTGTGAAGGCGGCTTCTTTGTGGATATTTGTTCAACATGGATGGATGCTGGGGTGGGGCGGTGGGGGTGGAGTCAGAGTGTGTGATGCTGGGGCAAGTGCTAGGCAACATGCCTCATCTCCTGAACAGGGCTTAAATTCCCTTGATTTCCAAGGACTTTACTTCAGCTAATCTTTCAGCTTCAATTTTCAGCTTTCCACTTGCAGCGGGTTGGACTAGATGACCCCTGGGTTCCCTCCTGACTCTACAATTCTATGCGCTTTCACCTGCTATGATTCAGTGCGGTAATTAACGCCAGCAATTGCCAGTAAAACTACCTGACTTGGCACTTGCAGATACTGGCATCAACTTTTCCCTGCTTCCAGGGCTGCTGATCACTGAAAACATTCTCTCAAATCTCTTTCCATGCCGCATGTCCCTAGCTGAAAGAACAGCAGGAGATTTTTTTAAAATGGCATAATAGATGTGGAAAAGCTGGGCGGTGGGAGTGGGGGAGAGATTACCCACCCCCCATCACGCTTTGCATTATTTATACGCGGAGATCTACTGGCACAACAGCCAGAAAATATTGTGGGCTTCTACGATGATAAATATATTCATTATGAGGAAGACATTCAGAAAATACACCGCGTGTCACCGAAGGAATTTAATCACCACCTGGAAGATGTATGCATGCGCCCAGATTTACGGGAAGAAAAAATCGGTTATGATGAGATGTTTCCTCCGATAAATTCAACTTATAAAACAATCTCGATGCATCTCCAATTACGAAAATACCTGTGTTGACTGATCCGTCGGTAGAGGCGGAATTGGAGCTTGCTAATCGGGAGAAAATGCTTGCCTTTTTTTTGCTTTGGTTTTAACGGCATCAAATAAATCACAGGCCTGGCCAACGTTGAATCTAAAAGACTAGCTATATAAAGCATTCGGGAACAGCAATTAAAAATGGAAAAGGGTAAGGAGCAGTATGTTATAGGTCAGCAGAACTACAGCAAGGAAGAGCCAGTAGCGAAGTATCTTACATGCAGAAGGTCCTAAATTCAATCCTCAATGTTATTTCCAGGCAGGGCTGGGAGAAGATAACTGCCTGAAACCTTGGAGAGCTGCTGCCAGTCAGTGTAGACAATACTGGCCTCAATGGACCAATGATCTTCCTATGCTCCCAACTGCAGGTGCCTTAACCATACAGAAACTACGAGAAGGATAATGTGTGACTTGGAAACTGGGACTAATCCAGAATGTGGCTGCCAGACTGGTGACTGGGAGCGGCCAAAGGGACCATATAACTAGGGCCAGGGCCTTTTCAGTACTGGCCCCGACTTGGTGGAACGCTCTGTCACAAGAGACTAGGGCCCTGCGGGACTTGACATCTTTCCGCAGGGCCTGCAAGACAGAGCTGTTCC
This sequence comes from Podarcis bocagei, assembly GCF_964188305.1. Taxonomy (NCBI): domain Eukaryota; kingdom Metazoa; phylum Chordata; class Lepidosauria; order Squamata; family Lacertidae; genus Podarcis; species Podarcis bocagei. The sequence continues at coordinate 43,763,252 of NC_138139.1, forward strand.
GCCTGGCCTTTAGTTTGGACTCATTCTGACCCTTATGTTTCCCTCCCTTTCTGGTTTTGATCTATGGGCTACTTTTTAGATGAGGCTGCATTTTAAATTGCATTTTAGCATGTATTTTAAATTGCGTTTTTTTCCCTATTATGTTTTTACTGTAATTTTACTGGTGTTAGCCGCCCTGAGCCCAGCTCTGGCCAGGGAAGGTGGGGTATAAATAAAAATTATTATTATTATTATTATTATTATTATTATTATTATTATTATTACCACTGGCCCTAAAAGATCTACATCGGCTCCCAGTATGCTTCCAAGCACAATTCAAAGTGTTGGTGCTGACCTTTAAAGCCCTCAGTGGCTTTGGCCTTGTATACCTGAAAGAGTGTCGCCACTCCCATCATCCAGCTCGGACACGGAGGTCTAGCTTTGAGGGCCTTCTGGTGGTTCCCTCACTGCGAGAAGTGAAGTGGCAAGGAACCAAGCAGAGGACCTTCTCAGTTGTGGCACTCATATTGTGCCATGCCCTCCTATCGGATGTCAAACAAATAAATACAGTGGCACCTCAGGTTACAAACGCTTTGGGTTACAAATGCTTAAGGTTACAGACTCCACTAACCCGGAAGTAGTACCTCAGGTTAAGAACTTTGCTTCAGGATGAGAACGGAAATCGCGCGGCGGCAGCAGAAGGCCCCATTAGCTAAAGTGGTACCTCAGGTTAAGAACAGTTTCAGGTTAAGAACGGACCTCCGGAATGAATTAACTTCTTAACCACTGTAACTTTATGACTTTTAGAAGACATCTGAAGGCAGCGCTGTACAGGGAGGTATAAATGTCTGCTGCTAGCTAGGCTCAGTGATGAGCCCTTGCTCATGCAATTGCAGTTAGCCAGTCCTTTCCTCCACTTGTGTTTTGAGTCATCTCCCAGCTTGTTTCCTCGACCTAAGATACAGAGTATACTAAGGAGCCAAAATAGGCTCCACGAAGTAGGAGAGGGTGCTCAGGGGAGATCGTTTCAACATCTTGAGTCTTTGGGATAGAATCATAGAATCATAGAATCATAGAGTTGGAAGAGACCACAAGGGCCATCGAGTCCAACCCCCTGCCAAGCAGGAAACACCATCAGAGCACTCCTGACATATGGTTGTCAAGCCTCTGCTTAAAGACCTCCAAAGTAGGAGACTCCACCACACTCCTTGGCAGCAAATTCCACTGTTGAACAGCTCTTACTGTCAGGAAGTTCTTCCTAATGTTTAGGTGGAATCTTCTTTCTTGTAGTTTGGATCCATTGCTCCGTGTCCGCTTCTCTGGAGCAGCAGAAAACAACCTTTCTCCCTCCTCTATATGACATCCTTTTATATATTTGAACATGGCTATCATATTGGGTTTTTTTTTAAAAGCCAGGAACAGATTCATCCATTTTGCATTACTTTCTTTGGGAAAGCGCACCTTGGTTAAAATTCATCTTGTTTGTTTTTGCCCAGTTCTCTAATCTGTCAAGGTCGTTTTGAAGTGTGATCCTGTCCTCTGGGGTGTTAGCCACCCCTCCCAGTTTGGTGTCATCTGCAAATTTGATCAGGATGCCCTTGAGTCCATCATCCAAGTCGTTGATAAAGATGTTGAATAAGACCGGGCCCGGGATGTTGTCCTGGGCTTCAACAGGAGCGCCAGTCATATCAGCCGGAAAATCCCCCAGGGCTGTCTGAAAACCCACTGGAGCCATCTGCAAGGGGGAAAGGTGCTGAAAGCCGAAATTGTAACAGGAAATGATCTGACCATGCCAAGGGGCTGATTTGAATACCCCCCACTTTCAGACCACCCTCTTCCTACCCAGTTGAGAAAACGAAGTCCGAAGTGTGGGCTGCCACATCCATTGGGCCAATGACATGTTGGGACAGCCCCATGGTCATCAGGGCAGCTACAAAGCCCTCAGCCACCACAGAAGTGGTTCTCAGTGTTTATATATAACAACACAAAAGCTTATTTTGGCATCAAGAAGCCTATAAATTAGTAATAAATATCATCACCACAATCATTTCATGCAAAAACACCTATAAAAATCAAACATGAATAAGCTACCATGGACCGAGGTTTGCTATCACCACATGCTATGTTAAAAGCACTAAATAAATTGACTCATTGTCAGGTTCAGGCTTTTATAATGCAAGCAAAATCAATTTCTTTAAAGAGCTGAGCAGAGTCTGGAACTCTTAACAAGAACCTTCAGCTTTAAAATTGGAGGGATAGCATAATTGCAAGCACCCCAATTCATCCACCTGTACCCCGAAGCAACTGAGGGCAGACATGAAATTCATCAAAGTTGCAACAGATGGCTTGGGCTTCCCCTGGTGATGGCATAATGAATCCCTTGCTGTTCGTGTTTTGTTAGCTGTTCATTGGAAGCTGCCTTGTATTGGGAACAGGCTGTAGCTCAGCAGTACAGCATCTCAGTCGCAGGTTCAATCCCTGGCAACTCCAAGATAGGGCTGGGGAAAGTTTCCTGCTCTGGAAGCTGCTAAGAATCCCCCCAAAAACCCTACCGCTATGGTATGCCCTAATACCATATACTCTTTTTAAAAAAATGTGTGCCCCCCCCCCAAAATAGCTGAATTTTATGGTTAATGGGGTGGGGAAAAGTTTCTGCATGGTCCTTAAAAAATAGTATTTTTTCCTACTGTTGTGCAGGATGCAGGGAGGGCGGGATCAAGAAACTTATTTTGGGGACTGGGCTTCTCCGTTTGCGAGTTACAATCATGTAAGAGCAGTGAGATTTGGCAATCAAAGTGAATCTCACTCTGCTGTGCCAAAAGGAATCATTACTATTGAGCTGACAGCACTGCAGCCAAAGAGCACTTCCCTAATGATGCCAGCATTTCGATGACAAATCAAGCTATTTAAATGGCTCTGGCAAGCACATCCTTTATAGCAACGTATCTAGGTAACCATCCCCGATGCAGCTTCAAGGGTAGGAGGGAGAAGGGAATGGTGAGCTTCTTCATCTAGGTGAAAAATTAATTCCAAGGAGATTTATTGTTGCCCGCCTGCAGAGGCCAAGTATGAAAAGCAAATAAATTTGTATGTGTTAATTAAACATGTACTTCTAAGTGTAGCTCCGCAAGAAGAGTGTAATCAATTATAAGATTATCCTGCTAGGTTACATTCAAAAGCATATGAAAGTTGCACAGAAGCATGAGAAGTTGCTCAGAAAGGTTTAATCATCAATCCATCTTCCCAGGGAACTCTGGGAACTGTAGTCCTGAGAGGGGAAAGGGGGGGTCTCCTAACAACCCTCAGCACCCTTGACAAACTACAGCTCTCAGAATTCTCTGGGGGAAGCCATGACTGTTTACGGTGGTATGATACTGCTTTAAATATATAGCGCAGATGGGGCCTTAGAGAGGTCAAAGCCCTATATAAGTTTAAGAGGCTCTGTACCTTGAACCACGTCTCACATGCCACCTATTTGACCACTTATGGACACCTGGTCTGATAAAATTTAGGTAAAGTTATGCCGTTAGGAAGCATTTTGTCATATCACAATGATAGCGTCTTGTTTTAAAGTCAGGTTTCCCCGTTCCATCCAAGGATTCGAACCTCAAAATTTAGGCTGCATAAGAACAACACATTCCCAGCATGTAACCTCCTCCAATGAATTTTGGGAATGGTAGTATCCCCACTTGCAGAGCTACAGTTCCCAGTGCCCGTAACAAACTACAGTTCCCATAATTCCTTGGGGGAAGTTATATGCTTTAAATGTATGGTGAAGAAGCAGGCTTTGTAATTGTTTTTTGTATTCAGAGGCCTTGGACAGTCCTAAACTGTACCTTATTGGGCTTGTGCATGGGTAGGCAAACTAAGGCCCGGGGGCCGGATCTGGCCCAATTGCTTTCTAATTCCGGCCTGTGGAAGGTCCGGGAATCAGCGTGTTTTTACATGAGTAGAATGCGTGCTTTTATTTAAAATGCATCTCTGGGTTATTTGTGGGGCATAGGAATTTGTTCTTTTTTCTTCTTCTTCAAAATATAGTCTGGCCCCCCACAAGGTCTGCGGGACAGTGGATCAGCCCCTTGCTGAAAAGGTTTGCTGACCCCTGGGCTTGTGCATTAATCCAGAACGGGCAACGGTGCTTGGTTCCGAAAGTACATGGGTCGACCACTTTGATAAGGCTAAGCAGGTCTAGTTCTGGTCAATTTCTGGATGGGAGACTGCCTACGAAACATATACGCACCTCCCTGTGACAGAAGGAAGGTGGAAGATAAGCAAAATGTTATTTTCTTGCACACCCAACCTGTACAAAAACCTCCTGGGGGGACCTCCTCACAATCAGAGCAATGTGCTTGAATCGCTGGAGAGATGCCAGGGAAGGGGTGGGGGACGGGGTAACCCCTCTCCCAAGAAAGACATTTTATATGGCTTCAACAGAGCTTTTCAGCAGTGAGCTTATTAAATTCCAGGCTCCTATTGATGGTTTCATCTGCTCGCACAATGATGCTAGTATTTGAAAATGATGGCCGAAGCAAGGGCGGGAAAACAACAACCCCAGCCCAACATTGCTTAGCTCTGCAAAACAAAACAAAACGGCAAAAACAGCCCCTAGTACGTGCTTAAAGGTTTTGACAGTCACAACGTCCCTTAATTGAGACGTAACGATCCTGCTGTTTAATGAAACATCAGCGCCTTTCAACCTTTGGCCTAGCATGACTCACGTTGTGTGTGAATGCACAGAACAGCTAATTTAATGCAGCTGCAGGAACAAACCTCTTGTCTATGACACTGATTATTTATCATCATGACCATCACCACTACTATGCACCTCGCCTTTCCTCCAAGTTGCTGATGGAGGCATACACAGCTTTCCCCAAAATTTAATTTTCACAACAACCCTATGAGGTCGTTTGGGTTGAGGAACACAGGAAACTGCTTTATGCAAAGTCAGGTCCTTTGTCCACTGAGCTCAGTATCATCCACACTGGCTGGCAGAAGCGTTCCAGGGTTTTAGACAGCGGCCTCTCCCAGGGTTCAGAATTAGTCGGGCACCGGATAAATTTTGTGACCGGGGATTGGCAGATCGCGAGCAGCTAGCTCAGTCAGTAGAGAACGAGGCTCTTAAAACTCACGGTTCTGGGTTCGAGACCCACGCTGGGCAAACTATTCCTGCACTGCAGGGAGTTGGATTCTACAGTTCTATGATTCTACGATGTCTTGGCGCCTCGTGTGGCGACTTAGACTCAAGAAGAAAATGGCCGCCGCTGACCACTGAGGGCATGGAAATGCACGCAAGTTAGATCGCTGGCTGCTCCCTTCTGTGTGACGCTTTGCCTCTTCTCCCCCACGCCAAACATGCAAGTTCAAATCTGGCAAAATACTTTATGTAACACACACACATACATTCAGATAACAACATCACATTTTAAAATAACAGTTTTGAAAATATCAATAGAAAGTGTGACTGAATGAGATGGGGGTGTGACTAGACATTCTGTTGTTGCACCTGCAACCTAGGTTCCAGGAGCCATGTGGCGAATAGTTTTTCAGTCCCAGTTTTGAACAGTAGTAGTAGTAGTAGTAGTAGTAGTAGTAGTAGTAGTAGTAATTTATTTATACCCCACCCATCTGGATGGGTTTCCCCAGCCACTCTGGGCGGCTTCCGATAGAACACTAAAATACAATAACCTATTAAACATTAAAAGCTTCCCTAAACAGGGCTGCCTTCAGACTTTCTTCCAGCCCAACCTGGGGATCGAACCTGGAACCTTCTGAATGCAAAGCAAATGTTCTACCGCTGAGCTATATGGCTCTTCCTCAAAGGGACAACAACCTTCACAGCTGAATGCAGATTGGCTGCTGGTGTAGATCTGGGAATGAGGCATATCTCAAGGGGCAGGGAGGGGTCTTAGAAATTTGAATCTGGTATATCAGGGCTAAGAAATCTGTGGCCCTGCAGATCTTGTTGCCTGCAATTCCCATCATCCCTGATCACTGGTCATGCTGGCTGCGGCTGACAAAAGCGGGAGTCCAGCAACATCTGGAAGCCAAATGTTCAAGGCTCTTGGGCAAATAAAAAAAGGGGGGTCACTGCATTTTTCCTGTAATTTGTGGATTCGCTCTTCTCCCACCCAGTTTCCAGAAGAGAGAAATGTTCAGAACTCAACTAAAAATGAGAGAAGATGGAGAAGAAGTGGGCAAATATGTCCTCAACAGTTCTGACCCTGCCAGCTTCTATTCCTCTGCATTTTACTTCCAAGGCATATCAATGAATCTTTCCACAAAGGATCCCACTTATTAACAATGGAGCGGTGAAAGATCACCCCAAGACAGATGGTGGGTTCAGTCATGGCCCAATGATCAAAATTCTTCAACAACAGACCTATAGTCTTCCTGCTACCCCTTGCATTCCTCATCAGCTTATAATAGCCTCCAGAAACAGAGAGAGAGAGAGAGAGAGAGAGAGAGAGAGAGAGAGAGAGAGAGAGAGAGAGAGAGAGATATTTTGGCAATTTACAGACCAGCCGGGCATTTCTGCCCTTGACACCCGCAAGGGACAGCCAGCCAGGCATCTTTGCCTGCCAGACGAATGGCATCCATCTGCCCGGATGGCACTGAGCCTGCACACGAGTTGTCAGACAACATCCTGTGTGCCAGAATGGCAGGGGTTTGAGCAGGCAGCTTGGCCACACTGCAGGAACTTCTCTTTCTGCATGGATTCCCTCTTCTCTTGGGCAGCACCAACGCTAGATCCTTTCCTGGCTCACTCTCGCACGGTATAGCGGTTCCGGCTTCGCTGTCTCAGTAAGCAACTCTTTATCTCCCTAGTAACCACAGAGAGTGGAGGCTGCATTGCAGGCTGCAGCATGGTTCAGGGGACAATGTGGTGGAGTGGTTAGAGCAGGGAAGGGGAACCTGTGACCCTCTGGGTCTCATCGGACTCCAATTCCTATCAGGCCCATGCTCAGGAATGATGGGAGCAACATCTGAAAGGCTACCAGTTCCCCACCTGTGGGTTAGAGTGTTGGACCAGGACCTGGCAGAGCAGGGTTCGAATCCCCACTCACCTTGGGCCAGTCACTGTCTCTCAGCCTTGCGGTGAGAATAAAAAATGGGGAAGCAGAAGGCCAGCTGGAGCTACTTGGAGGAAAGGTACGGCCATAAGAAGAGACCTGCTGGATCAGACCTGTGGCCCATTTAGCATCCTGGTCTCACAATCGCCAAGCAGACGCTCCAATGAAGAAGAAGAAGAGTTTGGATTTGATATCCCGCTTTATCACTACCCGAAGGAGTCTCAAAGCGGCTAACCTTCTCCTTTCCCTTCCTCCCCCACAACAAACACTCTGTGAGGTGAGTGGGGCTGAGAGACTTCAGAGAAGTGTGACTAGCCCAAGGTCACCCAGCAGCCGCATGTGGAGGAGCGGAGACAGCGAACCCGGTTCCCCAGATTGCGAGTCCACCGCTCTTAACCACTACACCACACTGGCTCTCTATGAGAAGCCCATAAGCAGGTCCCAAGCAGAAGATCACTCCCTGCCCCCCAAGCTTTCCAGCATCACTGTCTCTGGGCGTGGAGGCAGAACATAGCCATCATGGCTAGTAGCCAAGGTGCGATACAAATGCAATAATAAACAGATGAAAAATATTACACCATTCCTGAGCCTGCTGCCTGCCACATGGTTCAGACCACACCTCCCATCAGGCACAGCGACTACAGCCAGTGGTGAGGGAATGATGGGGTCTGTATTCCAGAACATCTGGAGCACCAGGATACTGCACTAGCTAGGCCAGCGTTTCCCAAACTTGGGTCTCCAGCTGTTTTTTGGACTACAACTCCCATCATCCTTAGCTAGCAGGACCAGTGGTCCGGGATGATGGGAACTGTAGTCCAAAAACAGCTGGAAACTCAAGTTTGGGAAACACTGAGCTAGGCCTTTGGTTTGATCCAACAGGTTCGTCCTGTGTCCTTTTAATTTAGATGAGGACGGTTTCTTTTCCTTGAAAACATTATTCTGTAAAGTTTAGCCAAGTTAGCTTCCCTTAATGCTAGGACAACACGAGCAGCACAGCTTTCTTTCGTCCTGTTAGAACTAAAGAACTGCCAAACAGTCCTAGAGCCTCGGTCTACAACACCCTGTAATTTCTGCCCGAGCTTTTTCCTCAGCAGAGCTCAGCCACAATTGCAGGGTGAGCATTATGGTACAGGGAAGCTTGAGCAAACATCGCCTTCTCCTTCTCCTCTGGCTTCTTGAGCCTCAACAGTACCCTGCTAGCCAAAACGCTTTCTTCACTACACTGGGGTGTGGATTGTTTGCACCCATCCAGTGCTCCGAGGACTGCAGCCTAGTCATTCAGCCTTTAGCAAGGCTTGAACCCAGGGATCCGGAAACCTCTGTATTGGTTTTGCCTTCTCTGCAAGAGTTCCTGCTGTTTATATATTTACCTTTGATTTTTAGACATGTCCACAGGCAGGAAGCTGAGGGTTACTAAATAGGCCCTATGGAAAGGATGAGCTGGCCAGAGGCCTTAAGGGTGGGGGTGGAGAGGTGGGATTGACAGTAAATACTGACTGCCAGAGCCAAAAGTGCCCACTTCCGTGAATTCAGAGCTGGACTTTTACCTAGGCCTGACCTGGTGTGGGCAGGACTTGGAAAAGAATTAGGACAACACAGTAAATGCAAAAATATGCTTTAGTTCTTTTTTTAAATAAAAAAAAGAGAGGGAGAGAAGCAGTTTTATAGTAAACACATCCGCAGAACAGGAAGCAACAAGCTCGATTTTGATGGGGAAGATGAGCTGTTATTGTTTTCTGTGAAGAACTTAAGAAAAGCCTTGCTAGCTCCACACCAAAGGCCTAGCTACTCCAGCATCTTTGTTCTCACAAGCCACATTCACACTACACATTTAAAGCTGTCCCCCCAAAGAATCATGGGAACTGTAGTTTGTTAAGGGTGTCGGGTGTTGTTAAGGTAAAGGTAAAGGTACCCCTGCCCATACGGGCCAGTCTTGACAGACTCTAGGGTTGTGCGCTCATCTCACTCTAGAGGCTGGGAGCCAGTGCTGTCAGCAGACACTTCCGGGTCATGTGGCCAGCGTGACAAGTTGCATCTGGCGAGCCAGCGCAGCACACAGAACGTCGTTTACCTTCCCACTGGTAAGCGGTCCCTATTTATCTACTTGCACCCAGAGGTGCTTTCGAACTGCTAGGTTGGCAGGCACTGGGACCGAACGACGGGAGCGCACCCCGCGGCGGGGTTTCGAACCGCTGACCATGTGATCGGCAAGTCCTAGGCACTGAGGTTTTACCCACAGCGCCACCCGCGTCCCGCTTCGGGTGTTGTTAGGAGGTGCCTATTCCCGTCACAGAGCTACAGTTCCTAAAGTAAAGGTAAAGGGACCCCTGACCATTAGGTCCAGTCGTGGCTGACTCTGGGGTTGCGGCACTCATATTACTTTATTGGCCGAGGGAGCCGGCATACAGCTTCCAGGTCATGTGGCCAGCATGACTAAGCCGCTTCTGGCGAACCAGAGCAGCACATGGAAACGCCGTTTACCTTCCCGCCAGAGTGGTACCTATTTATCTACTTGCACTTTGAGGTGCTTTCAAACTGCTAGGTTGGCAGGAGCTGAGACCAAGCAACGGGAGCTCACCCCGTTGTGGGGATTCGAACTGCTGACCTTCTGATCAGCAAGTCCTAGGCTCTAATCCCTCTTCAAGGGAACTCTGGAAATTGTAGCCCTGTGGAACAACACATTCCTTTCTTCCTCTTGGTGCCCTGCCAGGCTTGTGATATGTGGTAGGAGATACCCAGACCCAGCTCCCCATCTGGTGCCACTGCCACCTCCGAATCTGTGTCCAGGTCACTGCTGCACACAGGAGCCATGATAGCAGCTCCCCTTGCAAGCATGCGCACACCCTGCGTTTGAACCACGGGCTGGATTGTTCTGCTAAATTGCAAGCATGCTTAGCAAGGAATGTCGGGGGATTCTGGTGAAAATGGGAATGGATAATGCCAAAATCTGCTTGTTCATCCCATGTCCAGTGCAGAAATCAATCCGTTGAATATAATTGGCATTTGCTGTTATTGTTGTTTTTAGTCTGCAAACAATATGCAATTGATTACCACCACTCACCCCAATTTCCACTTTGTCACTTTTTCATGGAAATGAGTGGTGTGGAATAACACCATGGCAAGGCAATTTACACAATTAATTGCGTAAATTGCGTAAATTACGTAAGTTATGTATTTTCGCCATGACGAAACAAATAGCATGATTCTGGGCAGGAGGCGAATTGGAGGGAGACAGTGCTGCACATGGCGAATACAGGGCAGAATAGAAAACAATGATGCTTCTCCGTCAAAATATATGCTCACAACAGAGAGAGAGGGGGGGGCAGGCATTTCCTGTTTCCTATCTTCAGACACAAGGCACTTCTCAGTTCTGAACATGCACGGCAGTCCTGAATGTTTTGATTATCAGCTTCTGCCCTTCAGATCAGCTTGTCGCATCACAAATCTGGAATATCAGCCTCTTGTGCACAGAAGGATTGCAACAGCGACATCCTCATGGGAAATTGCTTTAAGCTGTTTCTCCAGCCAGAGTGGCGTTCTCTGCGCATCCACCGTGGCTCCTTCAGCAGAGCGTGTCACAGAGCAATCCCAGTGTTTTTAGAATCACGGTTACTGAACGCATCTTGCATTTAGGAAGATGCTGGAGTGAAGGTGGGGAGCCGCTGCAATTTGAATTAATTGCTACGTTGACTCTGGAGCGGTGTGTTGATGCTGGAAGCCAAGTGTGCTGAATTAATTCCGCCTTCCCCCACCCCCATCCCCGGAGTCAGAAATGCATGCAATGTTATTTTATTTTCCTTTTCAAATGAATCATTTTCAAAGGGTTTTGGATTCTTACAGGCTGATGTTAGGCTCCATCTAAGATGTCTGCCACTTAACACCAGCCATCGCCCATGCAAGCTGGCAGGGGAACAAAGCAGGCATTTCGTGGCAAACCCAGATCTCCAAAACAAGGTCTGCACAAAGTATTTCAGTTATAGAGGCATGCTGGTGGTGAACAGTTTAAAACAACCTGATGAACACCTCTAAATTCCTTAAACCATCACCTACTGTCAAAATGATTAATTTCAGGGTGGCCAGGGACACGTTTTTCAGCCTTCAAATTCCTGGGTGAAAAGAGATGTTTTCAAGTTTATTCTAAAAGTTAACAATGAAGGAGACTGACACATCTCACTAGGAAGGCATCTGTAAGTTGGGAACTACCATTGAGAAGGTCCTATCACAGGTGACTGTTCCCCCCCTCCAAATCTCAGCTGTCTATGACGATTAACAAGAACCATATAGCCTTAAGTATTTGGTGTCTGAGCATTCTTGATTTCCTCTTCCCTCTCCATTCCCCTTTCCTCTTGTGTCATGCCTGCAAGGGTTATGCTGGTTTGATTGATCTGCAAGCTGCTGTGGGTCATCTTTTGGGTGATGAATGAGGTACAAATGTTAGGAACAAGGACGGAGGGAGGGAAGAAGGATTGTGAATCACATTAAGGGTAGGTAGCCACATTTATGCAAATCTGCAGGTGACTGTACAGTTGTGTTGCAAACAGCATAGACATCAAGCAGGTCTTGTTTGAATCCAGCTGTCGGTTCAAGTTTCATCCAGCCACAACTTGCTTGGGCTGTTCTCAGGCCCTGGCAACTGTACACCAATTTCTGGCCCTTTGAAAGCAGGAGACACCAATAAATTATTGGACTGTCATTTCTATGCTGTTGTTGTTTTAATTCTGCATTGCCTTGAGCACGTTTAGTAGAAAGGCAATTCAAAAATAACTGTGAAGATGGCCACACCCTCGCCATGCTAAAAGGAAGGAATGCCCCACAGCTTCTCCAAGTAATTTTATTTGTCTTTTCCTGGCACGAGTTGAGGAGATACCAACTGAAAACTGAGAAAGAGAGAGGGTGACACACTGTTTGGGGAATCCAGGGAACATAGTGTTACAAAACTACAAAAGTTGGTTGCCTCATCCTCCCTCTGCTGGCAAGAGCTCATGGGATTTCAGGCACTCACCCCGGGTCTGTGGAGCTTTGGAGAATTGAGACACAGTGGCGGCTGCCGTAGCTTTGAGAAATATGGTCTATTCACCCATTTACACCTTCAGTCTTCATGGAGGGAGTGCAGATCCTACAGCATGGGCATTTCAAGAAGTGCTTGCCCCTCAAAGCAGTGCAGCCCTGGAGTCCAAGGCATCTCTCCCAGCCAGCCTTCAGCCAGCCTGCCCAACATGGATCCCCATCTTTCTTCCTCCTTCTTCCTCCCAGAACACCCAGCTAAAAACTCTCTTTTCCCGTCACTTCACACACCCCATTACCTTGGCAGCATGTGTCTCCCCAGGCCAAATGATTCCTTTTAGATGGCTCATCAACACATTTTGTCATGTTAACAGATTTGCTCTTTGCTAGGCCAGCCAGGTTGGTTTGCATAAGCCAGCCCAAGGATTCCCTGTCTTGCACAGCTCTGCAGCTTGTACTTTTATCTATATCCCAATTCAAATTTGCACCTTGGTTTTGGAACGCTTAGGTTTTGAAACGGACTTCTGGAACGGATTAAGTTTGAGAACCAAGGTACCACTGTAATAAAAAGCCACTTGGTGTTACTAACCTTCCAGCATTTGGCTGGGCTGGCTTTGGGTGGCTTCCTACCCACCCTACGTATCGAGCCGTTTAAGAAAGCCTGGCATGAGAAATCTCAATATGTGGGGAATATTGCAGTATATTAAGCAAAGCTCCACGCTAATTGTTTGTTAGATACATTTCAGCTATGTTCAGAACTCCCTTGGTGTTTTCTGGAAGCATTCTCATTTGGGGTTGATTCATGCAGAATTAGCAACAGAATTTGCATTGGGCAATAAGGATTTGTAAATAGAGCTGGCTAACCCTGCAACCTTTTATGGGCAATTAGTTCAGGATGGAGGATGTAGATCTTCAAATAAATGAAATAATTGTTGCACGGTGGGCTCCGCTCACGCAAGGGCATTCTTTCAGCCTTCCTTCCCTGCCTTTCATTTGATTTAAGAGGTCGGAGAATAAAGCAATTAGAAGCCTGCAGTCCAAGCGCAGGCTGGTTGGCTCAAATCAATAAGTAAATCTGCCCCTTATCTTATTAACCCCATCATGCGCCCCAGTTTCTTCAAGCCTCCTTCTCCTTCATTTACCCTTCCTGTTTCCAGTCCTGTTACCTTCCTTGTATATTCTCCTCAACAACTGAGCTCGTTGCCTGTCAGTTTCCCTATCACCTGGAAATTATTTCCACTACTCAACCTGCCCTTCAAAAGGTAATATTCCCAGGCTGTGACTGAGGTTTCTATCCCAGCCAAAATTACCACTGCCATTCTGCTAACAGAAACGTAACTGCAAATATTCCGACAGCTTTATTCTCTGAACATTTAGAACATTCAGAAACATTCTGAGAAGATCAGACCATTGAGTGTTGTTGTTGCTTCGCTATCACACACGTTCTTTATTTCTTTGTTTGTTTAAAACTTTTGTATCTCCCTTTCACACATAAACCTCAAGACGGCTAGTGGAAAAAGGAGATCCACATATGCTTTAAAAATAAATAAATACAAACCTACTCTTTTCAGTTGAAAAAGTCCTAAAAACTTAATTGTCAGAAAGAAACAAGCAGCAGCAGACCAGAAAATTAAAAATAATAAGAGCAGCATTTTAAAGCAGCTGGACAGGCTACAGTGAAGTCGCTAAGACTGAACAATGTGCTTAAAAGGAAGATTTGATGACCACCTAGGAAAGGGGTGAGGTGGACTCTCCTGGAAAGAGAGATTTAGAGCTTGGGTGTCACCACAAAACAGCATTCTCTTTCCTCTTAGGTCCTCAACGCACTATAGATACCATTTTAAACAGTCATGGCATCCCCACCAAAATCCTGGGTAGTGTACCTTGTTATGGGTGCTGAGAATTGTGGGTACTGACAGTTGTTCTTATTCCCTCTCACAGAGCTACAGTCCTCAAGAATGGTTTAGCAGTCAATGTTTCTTTCCAGAGAACTCTGGGAATTGTAGTTCTATGAGGGGGTCTCTTAACTTCTCTCAACACTCTTAGCAAACTACACTTCCCAGGGTTCTTTGGTGGTGGGGGGAGGCCATGGCTTTAAAGCGGGATGATACTGTCTTAAATATATAGCATGGATTCAGCCATAGTCAGACATTAACTTGAAGGACACAAGCATGCCCTCAACCTGACGGGAACTCCATAGCCCAGGGATCGTGGTGGTAAATGTCTGCCTTCCTAAGTGAACCTTAGCCTCCGCTACCACAGTGGTCTCCAAAATGCTTCTTTATGCATTGATCTTATTAGGTAGATTAATAACAGACAAGAAGAAATGAACAACTTGCTTCAAATTCTATCCAATGCCTTGCGCACAATGGCATCAAACTGTCCACGTCATAAAACACAGGAAAGGTACAAAACAAGATCACTGGAATAAAAGCAAAGGCAAGGCGGCTCAGTTCAAGAGATAAAAGACTCTTCAAAGGTCATCATCATCGTAGTCCCTGGCAAATGCCAGAAAGATAAGCTGGTATGGTCACGTAGTCCAGCCGCCTGCAATGCCAGAATCTCAGCTAAAGTATCCCTGTCTGATGGCCATCCAATCTGCTTCAAAACCTTCAAGGAAAGAATGTTCACCACCTCCTGAGGGAGTCCGTTCCACTGTGGAACAGCTCTTACAGTCAAAAAGTTGTCCCTTCCGTCAGAAATTCTTCCATCGGAATATCCCTTCTTGTAACTTGAATCCATTGGATTGGGTCCTAACTTCCAGAGCTGGAGAAAATAAGCTTACTCAATCTCCCATGTGACAGCCCTTCCAATATTTGAAGATGGCTATCACATCTCCCCTCAGTCTCCATTTTTCCATGCTGAACATACCCAACTCCCTCAAGTAGACAAAACATCATTATAATACTGTATATCATTATCATTTTGGACCCTCGCACTAGTATTATCCTTCTGGAATCAAGTAATGTCTCTGGAGAGATAAACATTCCTGGAGTCCTCCCATTTGTGAAAACTTCAAAAGGTTTTTGAACTTTATTATTATCTGAGGAAGATCTTTGAAACAGGACCTTGCCCAGAAGCCTTGTTGTCTGCTGCTTAAAGTATTCTTTGATATAATTATTATTTATTTTGTGCTGTATGGTTCCTCGTAAAGCCTAGTGGAAATGTACACTTTGCAACTGCAATGATACTTTGTCTCCTTTACTGCAAACTTTTCCTCAATATTGCAGTAGTACAGTGGTGCCTCGCAAAACGAAAAGAATCCGTTCTGTGATTCTCTTCGTCTAGCGGTTTTTTCGTCTTGCGAAGCAAGCCCATTGACGGATTAGCGGATCAGTGCTATTAGCGCTATTAGTGGCTTTTAGCGGCTTATCTGCTGATCGGATCAGCTGATAAGCGGCTTAGCGGCTTAGAAAAAGGGGGGGAACCCGCAGGAACTCGCAAGACATTTTCGTCTTGCGAAGCAAGCCCATAGGAGATTCGTTTTGCAAAGCACCTCCAAAATGGAAAACTCTTTCGTCTAGCGAGTTTTCCGTCTTGCGAGGCATTCGTCTTGCGGGGCACCACTGTATATTGTTGCTACAGATATAATAATAGCAATAATTTATTATTTATTTGACGCTCTTCTAACTGAGTTGCCCCAGCCACTCTTGGGCGCCTTCCAACAAATGAAAACATCAAGCACAGTAAAACGTCAAACATTAAAAACTTCCCTAAAACGTCAAACATTAAAAACTTCCCTATATGGGGCTGCCTTCAGATGTTTCCTAAAAGTAAGATAGTTGTTTATTTCCACAGGGCATCTGCCACTACTGAGAAGGCCCTCTGCCTGGTTTCCTGTAGCCTCATTTCTTGCAATGAGAAAAATGCCAGAAGGCTCTTGGAGCTAGATAGGGGGCCACCACTGAGAAGGCCCTCTCTCCAGGTGCCAACCACTATAACCCAGTTGGCAGGAGCAAAAAAACCCCCAGAGCCTTGGTGATGTGGGCCATTGGTATCTGCCTTATATAGAATCAGACTCAATGGTCCATCCAGCTCAGCATTGTCTTATATGGTCCAACAGTGGCTCTTCAAGGTTTCAGGTAGTGGACATTCCCAGCCTCAACAGCAGATGTTGGGGATTGAACCTGGGACCTTTGCATGCAAATAATAATAATAATAATAATAATAATAATAATAATAATAATTATTATTATTATTTATTCCCTGCCCATCTGGCTGAGCTTCCCCAGCCACTCTGGGCGGCTCCCAGTCGAGTGTTAAAAACAATACAGCATTAAATATTAAAAAACTTCCCTAAACAGGGCTGCCTTCAGATGTCTTTTAAAGATAAGATAGCTGCTTATTTGCTTGACATCTGAAGGGAGGGCGTTCCACAGGGTGGTCTCCACTACTGAGAAGGCCCTCTGTCTGGTTCCCTGTAACCTCACTTCTCGCAATGAGGGAACCAAAACAACAGATGCTCTACTACCGAGAACCAGGAGATCCTTTTGGCAGCCTGGTTCCATCATCCCTGACCACTGGCCATGCTGGGTGGTGCTGATGAGAGCGGGAGTTCCAACAACATCTTTAGAGATGCAGGTTTCGCTATCCCTGAAATAGTGGCCTGTGCTCCATCAAGCAGAGCACATGCCCCCCTCCCACAAAAAAATCCGAGACTGGGAGGAAAAAGCCACCAGGCCAGAAAACATGATTTGTGAGCCCCGCTGATTCTCATTTGAAAAATTAAGTACTGCAGTCTTCTGAAGGCTTCATACAGGAAACCTGATGTTTAGCATGGATGTGAGGAATACTAAATAGACACTCAAAGCCACTTATCCTCCACGACTCTCCTGCTTTACGGACCCACTTGGAGGGAACTAATAATTGAACTTCTATACCAGGGAAACAAAGCAAGGAAATGAGCCTATGATTGCAGCAAGGCCCCAACACGGATGCTGAACGGCTTTGTTAAACCTTCGGTGGCCCCAAGCAACTTTGCAAAACCCAGTGTAATAAACACACCACGCTTCCACTTTAGTGTTGACCTCCTTCAAGTGTGCCCCTGCCTTTATTCAAATTTCCTTACCTCCGCTTTTGATTTCCACCCTCGTCCCTAATTTGAAAGTCCAATCCCTCCTGGGTTAAGAAAACCAAGCCTACGGTATTTATCGCCCCAGGTGCCCTTCTGCTTTCCTCGGCTTGCTTTAGGTTCTTGGAATCCCCTCCCCAAACAGAAATCTTGATGGGTGCATTATCATCCTTCAGGATGACAACCACAGGGCTCGCCTCCAACACAAGTCACTAATATGGAACGTCCATCCAATACATTATTTTGCACATTCTCCCAACAAAGAAAAGGGCAGCAACTCGAGGGCAGAGCTGGTCTGCAGGTAAAGGGTGCCAAATTTAAGCCCCAGTTAACCTCTAGTTAGGGACGCGGGTGGCGCTGTGGATTAAACCACAGAGCCTAGGGCTTGCCAATCAGAAGGTCGGCGGTTTGAATCCCCGCAATGGGGTGAGCTCCCGTTGTTCTGTTCCTGCCAACCTAGCAGTTCGAAAGCACGTCAAGTGCAAGTAGATAAATAGGTACCGCTCCAGCGGGAAGGTAAACGGTGATTCTGTGCGCTGCTCTGCTTCGCCAGAAGGGGCTTTGTCATGCTGGCCACATGACCCGGAAGTTGTACACTGGCTCCCTCAGCCAATAAAGTGAGATGAGCGCCGCAACACCAGAGTCGGTCACGACTGGACCTAATGTTCAGGGGTCCCTTTACCTTTACCTAACCTCTAGTTAAAAGGATCCGAGATGAGAAAGGCCTAGATCCGAGGCCCTGGAGAGCTGTGGCCGGACAGAGAAGTTTTGTTTACTACAAAACCAAACCGGTACCAGGCACAATCCTGCATTGCACGGGTTGGACTGGATCAGGCTTCCTCAACCTCGGCCCTCCAGATGTCTTCAGCCTACAACTCCCATGATCCCTAGCAAGCAGGACCAGTGGTCAGGGATGATGGGAATTGTAGTCTCAAAACATCTGGAGGACTGAGTTTGAGGAAGCCTGGACTGGATGATCCTGGATGCCCCATCCGACTCTACAATTCTATGATCAGAACATAGCCCTGCTGGATCAGGCCAAAGGCTTATCCAGTCCACCTTCCAGTCAGTGGCCAACCAGATGTTTATGGAAAACCCAGGAGCAGAACACAGCGCAGGATCTCTCTCCTAACGTTGTTCCCAGCAAGTGGAATTCAGAGGCACAACCCTGCTTTTTCCAGAGCTGCAGCACATCTTCATCTTAACCCTAGCATCCAGGTCTGCTGCTGTTCTTCAATCTGATCGCCTTTTGGGTAAGCAAAGATCTGTGAACCACCCTAACACCACCGGGCAGAACTGTAGTTTCCCCATAAACTAGGGCTGCTATACATCCAGATATTTCTGGACATTGCCGGGATTTCAAAGGTGGGATTGAAAAATTGAAAGGTGGCCTTTGGGGGCCTTCCTTAAAAAACAACAACACATCAACAACGTTCGGGGTGTCCTGGTTTTTACTTTTTTGAAATATGGTAATCCTACCGTCAACTACAATTCTCAAAACTAATGTTCCCAGGATTCTTTGAAAAGAGTCGCCTGTTTCAAATGCATAGTGCATATGTAGCCTAGGAGAATGCAGAAGATTGATTGGCCACTGGCTGCAGATGCTCCATTTGATACAGGACAAATCATAAGAGGTCTCTGCCCTGAGGGGCCTCCAGATGTTATTCTTATCATTCCTGACCGCTGGGCATGCTGGCTGAGTCTTTTGGAGTCCCAACAGTCTTGGGAGGGCCACACATTCCCTATTCCTGCTCTTAAGTAGACAATGCACAGGACTGGACTGTTTGTGACTGAGACTGTTCCTTGCAGGGCCTGGTTGGGGCAGGAAGAGAGGGAAAGGTTGTTGATGGCACCAGGTAAATGGTAGAGATCATCAGAGATTATCACAAGGCCCCAAAAGGTTTTAACTAGCACAGATTGGAGGATTAGCTCCAATCCAAAAGGTGTGGAGATGTGAGCAACTGGGCAAGTCTGTCTGTAGGAGAACGTTTTTTCCATTATCTTTTCATCTGCTCTGTTAATCAGAACCAGCAGGGGATTCGGGTTTTGTGAAGGGGGATTGGAGTAGCTATGCACAAAATAACTTCAAGCCACCCATAAAATATCCCCAAACAGGCAGCCAAGCGGTGCTGGGAGCTTGAGAAACGCAGGCGCTTTGGTGCATTTTCTCGACCACCTCGCAGCTTATTGCAAATTCAGAGATCTAAATCAGAGCAGTCAGCCTGTTCCCCCCAGGTTTAGCTTGATCTGGGGCCAAGAAGACACTTAAATATCTGGCATGTGCAGGATCCCAGCAGCTTGTAGACAGCTGGTTGTATGCAGGTGTGTGTGTGTGTGTGTGTGTGTGTGTACACACATATATGCTGGTTTTACTGTATGTAGGCATTATTATTTTTTGCTTAAAATACTGCACATCACTTTGAGTTGCCATAGCAAAAAAGCAACTAACAAATTTAATTAATTAATTAATAATATAATAATTTGGATTTTTATTTTTTTTACTTACTGATGCAATCATGAGCACAAATCACAAATGAATATACAACCAAAGGGAAATCTGGGAGCGGCAGGGCAGGGGGATGCATTTGGCTATTACTGTAAACGTGAATCAGTTTTCCTACCATCTGAAGATGAATTATTTTCCAAGCTCTTCCCCGCAATGAGTCCAAGGTAAATCTGGAATCTTAAACCCAAATCTAACTCATGAGCCTTAACCCATATTTGACCTTCCCTGAGTTCGTTAATGTCTGGCAGAGGTTCATACAGGAGGCAAGTTGAAAGCAGTAAGACATCTGCAAAGCAAATGAGCTTTTCTGGTTAGTGCATGCTTGCCTTACCAACCTGAGTTGAGTTTACGCCTCTGGTCATGAATGTATCCTCAGCACAAAATATTATTTCGTGCTATGTCTCCATCCCCCATGCAAATATCATCTACACCTGACTGGAGGTGGGGGTTGATTGGGACCAATGTAGGGGAAAGCGTTAAAAGTCCCTTTTATTTATGCTGTAGTCTGCACCATAGGGACGCGGGTGGCGCTGTGGGTTAAACCACAAAGCCTAGGACTTGCCGATCAGAAGGTTGGCAGTTCGAATCCCCGCGACGGGGTGAGCTCCTGTTGCTCAGTCCCTGCTTCTGCCCACCTAGCAGTTCGAAAGCATGCCAGTGCAAGTAGATAAATAGGTACCACTCTGGTGGGAAGGTAAACGGCATTTCTGTGCGTTGCTCTGGTTCGCCAGAAGCAGCTTAGTCATGCTGGTCACATGACCCGGAAGCTGTACGCCGGCTCCCTCGGCCAATAAAGCGAGATGAGCGCCGCAACCCCAGAGTCGGTCTCTACTGGACCTAATGGTCAGGGGTCCCTTTACCTTTACCTTTAGTCTGCACCAGATTCCACACACACCCGAGGCCTCCCTTTAATTTAAAAGCAGGTAGGGGCACCCAAACAATCATTGCTCCTTGTGTCATTGCTGTCATATCTCTTTCCACCACAAGCTTGGCTACAGACAAGAATGCCCATTAGTGATCTCTTCGCAGGCATCAGAAATTTTGTAAACTTGCTTTTTAAAGACAGGGATTTCCCACTTACTTCATTGGCTTAAACAAGGCTTGCCCGTAATTCTGGAATGTCATTATCAGTTTGAGCTGGGTGCCTCCTGATTTCATTGCTGTAGAGGAAGGGGAAAGCAGAAGGGGAGAAAGAAAGAGAAAAATAGTTAAACCATGCCCGAACAGTTCAATAGACACCCAGCAAATTTTTAATACTGAAATGTCACAGTTAACCACCTGCAGCGAGAAAGAAGGGTTATTTATAGGGCAGTCAGCATCAAAAACACAGCAGTGCCATTTTTAACACTGGGAAGCTTTTTTCATGTGTGGTCTCCTTGAGAGCTGGATGAGCTTGTCAGTTTCGATTTCTCCCAGTTGCTCAGTTTTCGGTCTCAACTTCACCAGATTTCCACATCAGTTTGTGAATTATTAGTACTGTTATTTTAAAAAGCCCTCGTGAAAATTCACCAGCCTTTTAGCACGCATTTTCCTAGCACATGCAAGCAGACTTCCCTTGCAAGCATTTTAGCACATGGTTTCCACAAATACATGCATTTCTGTGCATATAGTATATGCATGTTCCCCTAATATATGCATTCTTATTCTCTTTTGTTGTTATTGGGAAAACTGGATTGCAAAATCTGGAAAAGGGGAAATTTGCAAGGCAATGTGCACTTTGGTCTCCATATTGGATAGGCTCATACTGAAGCAAGAAGTGAACCAATATTTATCCCCCATTCCTAGCTTCCCCTCAAGGCAAGGTTAAGAACAGAAGAATAGCCAGTTGAACTATGCCATTGACCCATCTAGTCCAGCATCTTGTTCTCACAATAGTAAACCCCAAATGCCTGTGGGAAACCAGGACACAGAACATCAGGACAAGAGTACCCTTGCCACCCCATTTTTTCCAGCAACTGGTACTGTATTCAGAGCATTGCTGCCTCTAGCTGAGGAGGTAGACCATAGCCATCATTGCTCGCAGCCACTGGCAGCCCTTTCCTCCATGAATTTACAAAAGTAAGGCCACATCTTCAAGTGCCACTTGGCAAGGACGTGCCAAGCAGTGTCTTCAGGAAGGAGGGTGATGCTAAGTAAAGTCCAGATCCAGGAGAATGTGGCTTGGCAAGGTATATTCAGAGCCAGACAAGTCTCATCAGGACCACGGATAGCTCCCAGTGGGTTGTTCTGCTGGCTCTGTTGTAGGTAATGGGGGGAATGTTGCCTTAGCAAAGAGCTGTATCCATCGGAAGCCCCATGAAGGCTAGCGAGCATGTCTTCTGGAATTGGACCCACCTCCCTGGAGAAGCTTTGCTCCTCATAGAACCATTGCCTGTTTCTGGAATCACTGGCTTCTCCAAGACAGAGGTTAAAGGGGCAGTCCTCAGAGTCTGAAGAAGGCAAAGCGGGTGTTGTTCCTAAGCTGGGAAAGTACAGGAGATGCTAAACACCCCCCCCCCCGAAAAACCCCCACACAAACCAACAGGGTTAAGCATCTTAAGAATATTAATAAGAGCCTGTTGGATCAAGCCAAAAACCCATCTAGTCAGCATCTTCTTCTCACTGTGGGTGACCAGATGCATATGGGAAGCCCATAAGCAGGACCAACTCTCCCCACTTGTGATTCTCAGCAGCTGGTTTCCAGAGGCAAACTGCCTCCAGCAGTGAGGTTGAAGATAGCTACGATGGCTAGTAGCCACTAGCCTCATCTCCCAATTTTTCTTCCTTATTTGGATTCTCTTTGGAGGCATTGCAGGCGGGGCTGGGTTCAGGGGTGGTAACACATATGCACAAACACACAAGTCATCACACCAGCAGCAGACAACATGTAACAAGCTGCACCTTAGCTTTTAAAAGCACTATCTTCAAAGCTGATTCTGTCAGGCAGCTTAGTGTGTGCAACTTCGTCCTTTCTTTAAATAAATAAAAAAAAATAAAAACCCCTTCCTTCCAAAGGTCAGATAACCCACATCTTTTGGAGAGCTGACAAAAAAATAATCCAGATTTATTTTTGGGGGTGTGCGTGCGTAAATAAATGTCACATTATTCTACTTCAGATCTGTTGTCCTTCAGTTTCTTTGGCCCTGTACGTTTTCTCTCCCTGAACCAATGATATTAGCTACACGTCCTTTTAATTACTCCTCTCGGTGCTCTGTTACTGATAGGTCACCAGCTTGTAATCTGTCCTTTTCCCTCCTCCTTTCTTTTCTGTGCTACAAATGTTATGCAAATCCGGTCAGTTTAATTACTCTTCGGCTCGAGCAAAACAGTCCCTCCAGCCTCGCTGTTTTCTGCTGACCCTAGCCTTCTCTTGCATTACCGACCCATCCCACAGGAACAAATAAATAATTAGAAATTAAAGTGCATTAAGCAATTTGCACCGAATAGGCAGAGCAGGAACGCACAGGTTTCACATATTAGATTAAGTTGGTGGTGCTGAGTAGGCCAAAACTCGGAATGCATTTAAGGGGAGAAAAGCATGCTGTCATTTTAAAGAAAGCAAAACCTCATTTCCAGTACTCGAAGCAGCTGCCTGAAGTCAGGTCTCTTGCAAATGCACAGCACATGGTAACAAAATTTCGCCATACATTGTCAAGGCTGCTTGAGAACACGCCGTGTGTCCTCATTTCAACTCTCTTCACTTGTTTATAAAACAAGTGGCACCTGAAACAAAATGTTGTTTGGTGGGCTACTTCTGTTCAGGGGTCCTTCTAGGTAGCCAGCCAGCCAGCCAGCCATTCCCTTTCCAGAATACAGTGGTACCTCGGGTTACATATGCTTCAGGTTACATACGCTTCAGGTTACAGACTCCGCTAACCCAAAAATAATACCTCGGGTTAAGAACTTTGCTTCATGATGAGAACAGAAAGCGTGCGGCGGCAAAAGGCAAAACCCATTAGCTAAAGTGGTGCTTCAGGTTAAGAACAGTTTCAGGTTAAGAACGGACCTCCAGAACGAATTAAGTACTTAACCCGAGGTACCACAGTACTCCATTCCCTTTCATTCTCCCTCTCTGGTTTTTCATGTCCCTATTGATGATCAATCAGTCAGCATTTCACAGCGACTACCAATTCTCAGTCCCCATTTGGACTGGGTTATTGGGGAAGGGTTGCCCTAGGGTCTGCCAAAGGTTTTTTGAGTACAAAATTTGGGGTTTCTCCAAGCCTGCTTATGCGTCCCTATTGCCTTTGAATGATTCTGTGCTTGCTTTATCAATATCCAGACTCAAAGAATGAGTCTGCTGCCAATGTATGAAGATTATCAGCTTGTGGTACCATGCAGGTGGGCTTTTTCACTGATGGCGCCAGTGTTGCGGAATGCCCCCCCCCCGAAATCAAAGAATCATAGAACTGTAGAGGTGGAAGGGACCCTGAGGATCATCTAGTCCAACCCCCCGCAATGCAGAAATATGCAGCTGCCCCTTATGGGGATTGAACCTGCAACCTTGCCATTATCAGCACCATGCTCTAACCAACTGAGCTATCCAGGGAGTAAATACAAGAGGCATTGTTAATGTTGGTATTCCACCTCATCCTGAAGGCACACTTGTTTGGGCAAGCAGAACTTCTGGTTTTATTTTATTTTTATTTTTAATTTATTTATTAAATTTGTATGCTGCCCCTTCATCCACAGGTTTCAGGGCAGTTCAGCTTTCTTTAAGTCTTTTTAACTGCTATGCTTTTTAATTGTGGATTTCTTATGGCGTATTTTTACTATCTATTGATTTCACTGTTGTAAACTACTTAGAAGCCATTTTGGCAGTATATGAATTAATGAATAAGAATAATCATGCAGAACAGGAGTGCGAAATCTTTTTTGGACTAATGACCACATTCGTTACTGGGCAATCTTTTAAGCGCTACGTGCCAGTGGCAAAATGAGCCAGGCAATGGATGCAAATTTTGTACACTAGGGTAGTTTTTTACACACATGCATGAAACCCTCTCTAGCCTCCATCCAGAGCAGGGGTCAGCAAACTTTTTCAGCAGGGGGCCAGTCCACTGTCCCTTAGACCTTGTGGGGCGCCGGACTATATTTTGTTTGGGGGAAGAACGAATTCCTATGCCCCACAAATAACCCAAAGATGCATTTTACATAAAAGTACACATTCTACTCATGTAAAAACACGCTGATTCCTGGACTGTCCGTGGGCTGGATTGAGAAGGTTATTGGGCCAAATCTGGCCCCCCAGACAAGCAAAAGGCATTATCACTGCCAATATGACCATAGTGATTCATTTTTTGGCACTTACAGGCTCTTGACTATTCCTTGTTTATGAAAACACTTGCAGAATCATCCATCCTACCAGGTCGATTTTGGACTTTCCCCAGCAAACACAACTGATACCTTGAGCAATCATCCACCCAGCAGCTTAGCATTCTCCTGGGAGTTTGACAAAAGAACGAAAGTGACCAGCCCCTGCCCAAACCTCCTGCCAGCAACAAAATACAAAACCATTAACCAAACTACAAATACATCCAGAAAAAGCCAAATATATAGCTGTAAGAACCTAAGCCATGAGAGATAAGCTCAGCTCAATGTCAGAAAGTCCTTTGGCATTTGGCCACACACAGCCTGATAAATGGGATGCGGGTGGCGCTGTGGTCTAAGCCACTGAGCCTCTTGGGCTTGTTGATCAGAAGGTCAGCAGTTTGAATCCCTGCAAGGGGGTGAGCTCCTGTTGATCTGTCCCAGCTCCTGCCAACCTAGCAGTTCAAAAGCACGCCAGTGCAAGTAGATAAATAGATACTGCTCTGGTGGGAAGGTAAACAGTGTTTCCATGCGCTGCTCTGGTTTCGGTGTTCTGCTGCGCCAGAAGCGGCTTAGTCATGCTGGCCACATGACCTGGAAAAACTGTAGTCGGGCAAATGCCGGCTCCCTCAGCCTGTAAAGCGAGATGAGCACCGCAATCCCAGAGTCGTCTGCGACTGGACTTAACTGTCAGGGGTCCTTTACCTTTTTTACCTTTTTAGACTGATAAATACACACTCATTTTACATCATGCAATTGGGGGAGGAGGGGTTCCTTCCTGCAAAGGGAGTTGACATATAGCAGGAGCAAGCGTCAAGATGGAATTTATCCTTTTGGTAAAATAATTGTGGCATTATACCCTTTGAAGTTTGGCAAAGAGATTTTCAAACTCTCAGTGTTCCAAACTGCAATCGTTTCCTAACAGCTTTCTGCACCCTTAGAAAACTACAGTTCCCAGGATTGTGTGTGTGTGTGTGTGTGTGTGTGTGTGTGTGTGTGTGTGTATTTGCCCCACTCCAGCCCTGGAAAAAAATCATGCAGACTGACAGCATCCCCTAAAAAAACCTCAAAAAGGAAAAAACCCTACAGGAAATAAGAAGAATCTGCACAGACATATTTTCAACGGAGCATTATGTATGGCAGGGGTAGCCAACGTGGTGCTCTCAAGCCGTTGTTCATGTTGGCTGCAGCTGATGGGGATTGGAGGAATGGAACAACGACTGGAGGATGCTACATTGCCAATCCCTGACATTATGGTGCTCCAAGAACTGAGAAGTCCATAAAAGCCTGAAGCCTGGCAGGGTCTGTGTACGTCATCCAAATCGACTCAAATATATGCCCAGCCCACCCACGCGTTCCCAACCACACTGAGTTTCATGTTCTTGTTTCTGGTCCTATTTTTATGAATGACACATGGCAATTTTGCTTTGCATTCCTGTGTCAGACCAACCAATGTCCCCCCCCTTTCCTTTCCTTTCCCCCCCCCCTCTTTTACAAGAAAGCCACTCACGTTTCCAAGACTCTGTTTGCACATTTGGAGATGACAACTCGAGACTCTCGTTTCTGTCCAAACAACATTGTCATAAGGATTTACAGCAGGCAGAACTGTGTCAACAGTTTTCAAGGAAGCCACATAATAATGACACTAAGTCATTGCTGCCAGTAATGGCCTTGGAACGGCATGCTAACGAGGCCTCAAAATGGGAGGCCAATTTGGCTCCCACCAGAATTTCCAGCTCTGTTTAGCAGCAAAAAGACTACCAAGTTTTTTGTTTCTTTGTTTTGTTAGAAGAAAAACTGCTCCCTTTCTCTTATGGGGTATTCCGGAGCCTGTACATGGGCTCCTTATTGGTAGGAGAAAATAACAGAGGCCAAGCAGAGTAAACTGAAAAGCAAAGCGGCTAGTAAGCCTGATCTTTATTAAAGGAACTGTTGCAACAGGGTCTCCACTCACCACACACAGGAGGGAGGAGAACCCTGAACAATGGTGCACAAGCTCTTAGATAGACTTTTGAAACTGCCCACCCTGTAGCTCAAGACCACTCCCCTAAAACATCATACATACATCACAGAAGGAGGTGGTCTACAGCAGGAGGAGGTGGTCTACAGAAGGAGGTGGTCTCTCAGCTATCTGCCTATCTCCCATTCCCACCACCCTTCTGAGTAACACCCCTCCCCACCTTCTCACTATATAGAAGGATCTGGCAACTTCTGTTTCAGTGTATCTGAAGAAGTGTGCATGCACACGAAAGCTCATACCAAGAACTAACTTAGTTGGTCTTTAAGGTGCTACTGGAAGGATTTTTTTTATTTTGACTACAGCAGAGGAGTCAGTCTTCAGCAGAAATCCTTTCTGCCGGGATACCTGATAATGGTCACTGATTGCATTACCTGGGCAGCCTGGCCATTCTTTTGTGATGGTTAATACTTTAGTTCCTGAATTCAGGTCACAGGCTCACCCTATTCATACACAAATACGCCCTTAAGACAAGATTTGCAAGCGAAAAGACAATGGGGAGGCTTTCCCCATTTGCCTCCCTTACTGCAGAGGAATATTTGAGGTCATTGGGAGAGTCAAAATGGCCCCAGGATTGCTCTCCCATACTATTTCAGACACATGGTTCATATATTTAGATATATATTTGAGACCCAGAAATTCTTATAACAGTTTACTTCTGCTTTCTGCCTTGCAATAGTCTCATGTGCAGGAAGGCGAAAGGGCCTTGTTTCCCTTTCAAACCCTGTATTTGTGGCACACACCACTTTCCCCCATCTGCTGCAGTTTCTCTTCCACCAGAAGATCCCTGTTGGGTGGGGTGGGTGTAGTTTGGCCAAAGCAGTCCCTTGGGCCATATAAGAAAGCCTGTTTGCACCCAGGGGCTGGAGGTTCCACACCACCTTTCAGTTGGTCTTGATAAAAGTATGACTCCATTAAGACACTGGATTTCCCCCACCCAACAGATCCACAAGGTTCTCTGAAAAGCCTCAAAAGGAATATAAAACCAGAGGTGTGATGTTTTTTTTTTAAGTTTCCTCTAATCACAGTCATAATCGCCCTTTCCCCCAGAAGCCCTTAGGTATGTATGAATGCTGGAAGCAGAGATTTTATTTTCGTCATAGCCTTTACAACTCCCCAAGGTATATATCATTAACTCTGGCAAAGATTACCCAGAACGTTTACATAGTGTTGAAAGCGCATTCAAATGCAAATGTTACTTTTAATCTTTCAGCATCTGAAAAAACACACCCCAAAGAATGGAAAGCAAAGAGTAAGTTAAGTAATCTTATATAAAGATTAACAAACAAACAAAAAGACCAGCAATCACCTTGACCCCAAAGTCAAGGGAGAAGGGCACAGCCAATTTGAGAGTTAGAATTTCAGCTTACTTTTACTTTCAGGTAAAAGAGGGGAGAAACTGGAAGAGTTTCAGGACTGTACTCAGGAAAGTGTTCCATGACTGTTTGGCTGTCGATCAAACCTTTAATTATATTCTCCTGCCCTGACCTCCTTCTCATGTCATCTTCCCTTTGGATCACCCGCCTTTCCATTTCCCAAAAACTTTCTATCTTACTGGAACATTTTAGATGACAGCTTGTATGCTGGAGAACAATTTCATATTGCAAAGGATTCTGGGGGATCTTCTCAGATGCATGTCCCAGCACAGGATCCTAGGGCAGGACTCCAGTTCCCATCAGCCTCAGCCACCCTGGCCAATGGTCCTGAGATGATGGGAGTTGTAGTCCAACAGTATCCAGAAGGTAGCACATTGGCTATTCTGGATTTAGGCTTTCCTTAAGGTGGTCCTTAGGAGAGTTATTCAGCCTGGCCCCAACAGATGCAATAGTTACAGAAGAGGAGACATGCACAATTCTGTCCATTTAGCACCTATGGTGAGATGAAGCCAGGAGTGGAGACCCTTTGGCCCTCCAGATGTTGTTGGACTCCAACGCCCATCATTTCCAACCAGCTTGGTTGATGGTCAGGGATGATGGGAATTGTTGTCCAGCAACCTCTGGAGGACCACTGGGTCCTCATCCCTGCTGTAGGGTCAAATCAATGGACTCTAGCTAGGCCTTTGGTTCTTGATCTGTATCAGCGGACAGTGTGCCCCAGAAGATGTCCAACAGCCGCACATTGCAGGGGAAGAGCAGTTGTGTTTGATAAGACTAAGACATTTATACCATACATCTGAAGCACTGTGATACCACTTTCAGCAGTCATGGTCTCCACCCCCATCGTTCAGCCCGGACACTGAGATCCAGCACCGAGGGCCATCTGGCGGTTCCGTCATTGTGAGAAGTGAGGTTACAGGGAACCAGACAGAGGGCCTTCTCGGTAGTGGCGCCCGCCCTGTAGAATGCCCTTCCTTCAGATGTCAAAGAGATAAACAACTACATCAGAAGACATCTTAAGGCAGCCCTGCTCAGGGACGTTTTTAATGTGTGACATTTTAGTGTATTTTTGGTCTCTGGGAAACCCAGCCAGATGGGCAGGGTACTAATAAATTATTATTATTATTATTATTATTATTATTATTATTATTATTATTATTATTATCATGGCTTCCCCCAAAGACTTATGAGAGCTGTAGTTTGTTAAGGGTGCTGAGAGTTATCACGATGCCCCTATTCCCCTCCCAGAGCTACAATTCCCAGAGTTCCCTGTGAAGAGAGTGAAGTGACATTTAAAGCGAGTGGTGCTGAGAGCTTCTCAGTTAATACTCATAATCTCAATGTCACGCCCACATGCTCTAGACTGGAGATGAAAAGTCGCAGTCAAAAGGGGAACCTTGCCTAAGAGGACATCTCATGGTCACGGGGTGGACTTAATATTGCTCAACCCCCCTCTCCCAGAGGCCTTTTTCCATAGCCCCAGTTATTTATTTATTTATTTTATTTCCTGCAAAAATTGTATGCCGCTTGATTGTACAGGCAAAACAAAACCCAAGCAATTAACAAAAAAGGAATAAAATTATTGCTAAAAGCAGCTAAAAACAATTATTTAAATATTGTAAAAAATAAATAAATCAGTGATAAAACAAAAACAGATTAAAATACAAGTCAACAGTCAACATATCTGGGTAGGCTTGTCTAAACAAAAATGTTTTTTAGCAGGCGCTGAAAAGAGTACAGTGAAGGCGCTTGCCTGACGTCAATAAGCAGGGAGTTCCAAAGGGTCCTGCCACACTAAAAGATTGATTTCTTACAAAACAAGGAAAGGCATTACGTGGCACCTGTAACCAGTGCCAGTTCTGCTGTTCAAAGCAACTGAGTACATAGGGTACGGTGATCTCAGAGGTCCCAAGTTGTTAAGGGCTTCATATACTAACTGTGGGATGCGGGTGGCGCTGTGGGTTAAACCACAGAGCCTAGGACTTGCCGATCAGAAGGTCAGCGGTTCGGCTCCTGTTGCTCGGTCCCTGCTCCTGCCAACCAAGCAGTTTGAAAGCACGTCAAAGTGCAAGTAGATAAATAGGTACCACTCTGGCGGGAAGGTAAGCAGCATTTCCGTGCGCTGCTCTGGTTCGCCAGAAGCGGCTTAGTCATGCTGGCCACATGAACTGTACGCTGGCTCCCTAGGCCAATAAAGCGAGATGAGCGCCGCAACCCCAGAGTCGGTCACGACTGGACATAATGGGCAGGGGTCCTTTTACGTTTATACTAACTGTAGCACATTGAACTTGGTGCGCTAGCAATTCAGCAGCCAGTGCAGATCTCGGAGCACAGGTGTTATATGCCGACAAGGTCTCCTTCCTGCCAGCAATTGTGCTGCAGCATTCTGCACTACCTGCAGCTTGTGGATCAAGCGCAAGGGAACCCCCCCCCCCCCGTTTGGTTACATCCTTCCCCTATTAGCCACCTCCACACTGCAGCGCACAATTCGACCCTTTCCTTGCACCCTGTGTCTATGCAGAGGAAGCCACAAGTCCCCAACAGCCATGCACCAACCCAGCTCCCTTCCCCAAACAGTGCTTGCCCAGCCTCCTCTACTATCGCATCTCCAGAGAAAGCAATCCTGCTGATGTATCTCATTCCATTACCGAACCGCAATAAACCCGCCTGGACAAGAAATCTCCTTCCCTGTCGTTTAACCTTACTGATTGCCTGGGTTGGGTAACAGGCTGTTACTTCACAGCCGTCCTAAAAGTCAGACTTTCCCCTCTATTCCTTTCGAAACTCGAGGCAGCTGCAAGTTATCAAGGAAGCCAGTGGTTTATGGAACCTGCAGAGTCATCCTGCTCCGCAGCCATCCTCAAATGGTCATGAGATCCTCATCAGTGGGGGAGCTGCCAATCGTCCAAAAACAGCAGAGGCATCACAGATGTGCTTCTCAAGCTGTCTTCTCTCGTGGTTAAAGGACAGCCCCGATCTGAAACACGGGAAGCTGCCCCTGGAACGCTTGATCTCCAACCACCATGTTTTCCTGTTTCTTCCAGACAATAACTGTGCTAAGTAGAACCCATTTTTCTGCCCATCTATCTATATGTATCTGTAAATGAATAGCATGGGACATCTAGATCAAGGGAAGTGCCACTGTATTCTGCTCTGGTCAGACCTCACCTGGAATACTGTGTCCAGTTCTGGGCACCACAGTTCAAGAAGGACACTGACAAACTGGAACATGTCCAGAGGAGGGCAACCAAAATGGTCAAAGGCCTGGAAACGATGCCTTATGAGGAACGGCTAAGGGAGCTGGGCATGTTTAGCCTGGAGAAGAGGAGGTTAAGGGGTGATATGATAGCCATGTTCCAATATATAAAAGGATGTCACATAGAGGAGGGAGAAAGGTTGTTTTCTGCTGCTCCAGAGAAGCGGACACGGAGCAATGGATCCAAACTACAAGAAAGAAGATTCCACCTAAACATTAGGAAGAACTTCCTGACAGTAAGAGCTGTTTGACAGTGGAATTTGCTGCCAAGGAGTGTGGTGGAGTCTCCTACTTTGGACGTCTTTAAGCAGAGGCTTGACAACCATATGTCAGGAGTGCTCTGATGGTGTTTCCTGCTTGGCTGGGGGTTGGACTCGATGGCCCTTGTGGTCTCTTCCAACTCTATGATTCTATGATTCTATCCTTTCCTAGCTGCCTTTCCTCCTCTGTTTCAACTCAATTTGCAGGCAAGGCACTGAATTCCCAGGAAACACCATGAAGAAACTCCCGAAGCACACTTCTGGAGCAGAAGTCCATCTAGTCAAGCATTCTGCTCCTGCAGTAGAGAACAAGCAAGACATGGCCCTCTCTCCATAGAATCACAGAATTGTAATGTTCAGCAGCAACCAGCTGTCTCTGATACTAAAGGTAAAGGGACCCCTGACCATTAGGTCCAGTTGTGGCCGACTCTGGGGTTGTGGCGCTCATCTCACTTTATTGGCCGAGGGAGCCGGTGTACAGCTTCTGGGTCATGTGGCCAGCATGACTAAGCCGCTTCTGGCGAACCAGAGCAGCACATGGAAATGCCGTTTACCTTCCCGCCGGAGCGGTATCTATTTATCTACTTGCACTTTGACGTGCTTTCGAACTGCTAGGTTGGCAGGAGCAGGGACCGAGCAATGGGAGCTCAACCCATCAGGGGATTTGAACCGCCAACCTTCTGATCGGCAAGCCCTAGGCTCTGTGGTTTAACCCACAGCGCCACCCGTGTCCCTGATTGCCCCATATATGCATTACGACTTTGTAGCTATTCCTAGCCTTACCCTCCATGTGTTTGTCTAATCCTCTGACAAAGTTGTCTCAAGTTGTGCCACAATCACTACGTCTTCAGATACAAAATGTCACTGTTTCACGATACACCATGGTTGGGAGAACTCTTATTCCTATCATGGAATCACAGAATTGTAGACCTGGAAGGGACCCTGTGGGTCATCTATTCCAACCCCCTGCAATGCAAGAATCTCAGCTAAAGCATCCATGACAGATGGGCACCCAACCTCTGCTTAAAAACCTCCAGTGAAGAAGAGTCCACAACCTCTCGAGGGAGATCTTTCCACTGTCAAACAGCTCTTACTGTCAAAAAGTTCTTCCTGATGTTTAGTCAGAATCTCCTTTCTTGTAACTTAAATCCATTGGTTTGGGTCCTATCCTACAGAGCAGGAGCAAACAAGCTTGTTCCCTCTTCCATGTGACAACCCTTGAGCTATTTGAAGATGGCTATCATATCTCCTCTCACTCTCCTCTTATCCAGGCTAGACATAACCAACTCCTTCAACCATTCCTCATAAGGCTTGGTTTCCAGACCCTTCATCACCTTGGTTGCCGTCCTCTGCACATGTTCCAGCATGTCAACATCCCTCTTAAATTGTGGTGTCCAGAATTGGACACAGCACTCCAGATGTGGTCAGACCAAGGCAGAATATAGCGCCACTCTTACTTCACTTGACTCGGACACTGTACTTCTGTTGATCACGTAGTTACCATTTCCAGAGTGGTTTAACTAACTTCAGCCCCTCTTCCTGGGGAATTCTGGGAACTGTAACTCTGTGAAGGGAATAGGGGTCTTCTAACAACATTCAGCACCATTCACAAACTACAGTCCCCATGATCCTTTGTTGGGGAAGCCATGGCTGCTTAAGGTGGTAGGATACTGCTTTAAATGTATAGCGCAGATGAGGCCTTTAATGTAAAATTCAGGTGCCAGAGTAAGGCATTGTATTAGATAACTCTAGATATCTTGAGAAAGGATACCAATCAATGGGGGGAGTCAGTAGGTCTGTCTTAGTCATGTCTTTGACTTGGCATGTGATTTATTTTTTCCCATCACCAGAATATCATTTACTTTTTTTAAAATCTGCTGACACCAGCAGATGGAAACACCAGCTTTTTGTTTTTTCCTCCATTTCCAAGCCAATGACCAATTCGTAAGTCACAGATAGAAATAGATTTGGTTCTTTATGGGGCAAACAGTGTGTGGGATGTGCCACCCCACCCCCAATAAGCAGGAACAAATTGCAATTCTATTATTCCCAGGCAAAATAATCCTTGCACAGGGAAATCTAGCATTTCAAGGAATGGAGAGTTAGGGTGGTAGTTCAGAGTGTTGGCATTAGATGAGCCATTGGCCTGATCCAAGAAGACTTTTCTTAGGCTCTTATGAGTAACAGAGCAGGAAGACTGTTGCCTTTGTGCCCTGCCTGTGGTATTCCTGCAGCAATTGGACTGGCCAGGGCGCTGGACAAGATGGGCCCCTTTCTGACTTATTCATAGTCAGAACATGAACTTTGACCCTCAAGCTGCATCTCTAAGTCAGTGGGGCTGACCTCTGGGTAAATACACATAGGATCTCACACACAGCCAAATATTTAACTGAATACAACTTTCTCTGGGCTGAACTCTGAACTCATTTTCATTTCACCAGTGCCCAGATTACTTATCGGTCCCACTCGCTAATTGCTTCCATAACTGCATGCACCTCTTTAATTACTTCGCCCACCCAAGCAAGACGCATTGTAGATTTCAGAAATGAACTGACTCGAGTTATGCACTCGTTTCTTCGGGCAGGGAAATAAAACAAACCACCTTGAGGCCTACCTTCTTCCCTAAGAAATCAAGCTCAAGCCTCCCGTTAATTTTAACTTGGGGAAGGAAAAGGCCCAATGTTATTAGCAAGTTGCATCTAACCATTCTACACCATGCCGCGTTTCTAATTAAACAACTCTTTGGCTCATGCAGGTGGCATTATTGCAGATGTAAATTTCAAATTGCACAAAGAAATGGCTAATTATGGTCATTTTTGAGTCTTGATTCAGATAATTATGTTTCTGAGCCTATGAGCTCAGAATGCTCACCTTTCCCAGAAAATATTCTGCCAGTGTTCATTTCAAAATAAAATTAAGGATCTAATTATCCTTTAAGAGCATAGCATGGAATGAATGGGGGGACGGGGGATAACATAAAAAAGAAACATTAATGGTCCAAACTCTCAACTGCAGTTTCTCATTTCTCCAACCTTAAATTTGGTTCTGCACATTAGTTTGTGATTACTTTTTTTAAAAAAAGTCCACATGAAAAATCAGCAGCGTTTGACTGCCAATTTCTCCAAATATACACCTATCTGTGTGCAATTTTGCCTAATATATACTTCCTCTTTTTGCAAAGCAACGTTTCCTAATATAATGGTGAAGGCTCAGCAGACATTTGGGCCTGGGGCACTTGTGAGCCACGTAGATGTTGTTGAACTAGAACTCCCACCATTCCTACCTATTGACCATTGTTGGCTCAGGCTGATGGAATCCAACAGTGCTGGTTGCCACAAGGTCCTAATGCCTACGACCAGAGAAAATGGAGGAGGTAGAGAAACAATGTGCATTGCCTGGAGCTCCATAGAAAAGGAAAGGGGAATTTGTGGCCCTCCAGAGTTGTTGTACTGCAATTCCCATTTGGTGTCTCCCATGCTGAAGGGGGCTGATGGTGCAGGAACTCAACATGAATGCCCCCGTAGTTCTCTTATAATGGTGATGGTGCTCCCCAGAGAGGTGCTGGAACTGAGTGTTTTTTGAGTTCTGGCTGAAAAAAAGCAGACTTCAGGTCTTTTTTCAGGTCAGCTTAGTGGATTGGAAGGATGAGCAGACATCTGAGCCTGGTCCAAGTTTCTCTGGCCCAAGGATTAGGACCTTGTGGCACTGTTGGATTCCATTAAGGTAAAGGCAAAGAAGCCGTAGATGGTTAAGTCCAGTCAAAGGCAACTATGGGGTTGCTCATCTTGCTTTCAGGCAGAGGGAGCCAGCATTTGTCCACAGGCAGCTTTCCAGGCCATGTGGCCAGCATGACTAAACAGCTTCTGGCGCAACAGAACACCATGACGGAAACCAGAGAGCACGGAAATGCTGTTTACCTTCCCACCGGAGTGGTACCTATTTATCTACTTGCACTGGTATGCTTTCGAACTGCTAGGTTGGCAGGAGCTGGGACAGAGCAACAGGAGCTCACTCTGTCATGGGGATTCGAGCCGCTGACCTTCTGATTGGCGAGCCCATGGCAAATAGGGATGGTGGGAGTTCTAGTTCAACAGCATCTGAGTAGTTCACAAGTGCACCATCCTTGCCCCACACAAATCAAAGTAGTGTATGTCTGGGGTATTCCATATAGTTCAACCAGTTTTACTGTCATGGGGGCCCTTCCCCATTGCAGGACTCTTTGGTATTGTAGTGAATGGAATTATCAAATAACTTCAGAAAACTACAATTCTCAGGGTTCTCCAGGGGGCAGGGGAAGTCACTGCAGCTCAACCAGGTTAACTTTCGCCTGACCACCTTCAGATTATCACAGTCATTTTAAAGCACCAATATCTCATGATTAGCAACCCCCCTGTAGGGATGGAGGATAAATATGGTTCAGTTAGACTTATAATGCAAACTTCTCTAATTCTCTAATTTGCACTTTTTGGAACAATATGCAAGCCAAAACACAGCTATCCCTGCAAATTCACACTTCTCCCAATTTTACAATGCCATTCTCCAGTTAAATGCATACAGTACATTAGGGGAAAGTGTGCATTAAAATAGGTATTTCTGTATAACTTTGAAAACTAGATAAATAGATAAGATAATGAATATGTTAGTGAAAGCTATACATACAGTGCATTGTATCAGGGGAAATAGCTTGCAAAAATGGGCTTTCACTAAAAAGCAAAGGCATTTTCATGAGGGTTTTTTTATTTTTAAAAATGAATAAATTGCAAACTGATTGATACGTGGAGGACTGAAGAGAAGACTGGGAAGCTGAGAAATGCAGAGAAACCGAAAATGACAGGCTATCCCTCCCAGCCGGGCACGACTTGCGTTCTGCAGAAGCATCTGGTCTTCTGTTTGGCTTTTGTTTTCATGGCACTCTTTAATTGCTTGAAAATTACACCATATGTAGCAGTGTTAAGTGTAAATATTTCATTTAGTAAAACATTACCTTGCACTGCTATGGCAACTTTCTCTCATAAGTACAAACACCCCCCTTTCCTCAGCTTTAAAAGCCCTGCGTAACTGAATTTGAATAGATAGGTGGTACATTGCTGGCTGGCAATCCAATCCAGTCCTGAACACTGGGCATGGGGAACCTTTGGCCCTCCAGATGTTGTTGAACTACAACTCCCATCAGTCCCAGCAAAATGGCTAGTGGCCAGGGAGCAGTTCAGCAACATCTGGAGGGCCAAAGGTTCTTCCTCTTCTGCTAGAAGGAATCCATATCCATGAATAAATACATAATTTTCACCCCTGAAAATTGTTAAGGAGGCCAATTGTGGCCGTACCTGAAACTGCTTTGCGATCCAACTTCTTTCCTGAAAAAGTGCAGTCCAAAATGATCGACATTTTGTGCAAATCCAGTCTCTCAGGGTGGGAGACTGGGAGAAGAGGTAGACACCCAGGTGAAAGCTGGGGGGGGGGGTGTTCACCTTCAAAACCTCCAACATTTCTCTGATGAAAATAGGGACATCCTATTCCATAATAATAATCATCATAATATATATGTTTAGTACCTCGCCCATCCAACTGGGTTGCCCCAGCCACTTTGAGCAACTTCCAATATAAATATAAAAAACATAATAAAACATTAAACATTTAAAAGCTCCCTATACAGGGCTGACTTCAGATGTCTTCTAAAGGTTGTATAGTTACTTATCTCCTTGGCTCAGGGGTCACATAACTCCATACCCTCCTACATTTCTCAGATGAGAATAGGGACGTGCTAAAAGAGCTGGACCATAAAGAGGGCTGATCGCTGAATAATTGATGCTTTTGAATTATGGTGCTGCAAGAGACTCTTGAGAGTCCCGTGGACTGCAAGAAGATCAAACCTATCCATTCTTAAGGAAATCAGCCCTGAGTGCTCCCTGAAAGGACAGATCGTGAAGCTGAGGCTCCAATACTTTGGCCACCTCATGAGAAGAGAAGACTCGCTGGAAAAGACCCTGATGTTGGGAAAGATGGAGGGCACAAGGAGAAGGGAACGACAGAGGACGAGATGGTTGGACAGTGTTTTCGAAGCTACCAGCATGAGTTTGACCAAACTGCGGGAGGCAGTGGAAGACAGGAGTGCCTGGCATGCTTAGGTCCATGGGGTCACGAAGAGTCGGACACGACTAAACGACTAAACAACAACAACAAAGAAAAAGTGGGACATTCTAGGATCAAATCAGAAACCAGGACAGCTTCTGTATCCAGGACTCTCCCTGGGAAATAGGGACAGTTGGAGGGTCTGCAATAATAATCTTGAAAGTCACAGGTTCCTCTCATCTCTCCCATACTAAAATGACCAGCATTTTGCAAATCTGAATACAGTGGTACCTCGGGTTAAGTACTTAATTCGTTCCAGAGGTTCGTTCTTAACCTGAAACTGTTCTTAACCTGAAGCACCACTTTAGCTAATGGGGCCTCCTGCTGCCGCCACGCCGCTGGAGCACGATTTCTGTTCTCATCCTGAAGCAAAGTTCTTAACCCGAGGTACTATTTCTGGGTAGCAGAGTCTGTAACCTGAAGCATATGTAAACTGAAGCGTGTGTAACCCGAGGTACCACTGGAATCCTTAGAGGTGCTCTGTTAATTTTGACACCACTAGATTATACTGACCATCTAATATGCTACCAAACATTCTGTCCCATGATTAATTTCAGAAGGCCTTGATTCTGAAAGTAGTTGGCGAAATATGACCCCACCAAACTCTTGCCTGCCTAAGTCAGCCACCAATATTCTGAATCTCAAAAGCAGTGAGACAGAAACACAGCTGTATGGGATTTCCACCCCTGCCTTTGTTCAAACGTATTTTGAAAGATGCTTTGTGGGTTGCTGACACACACACAATTTCACATATGAAAAGTGAAACACTCAGGTGCCTCAAACAGAAACTCTTCAAAGAAACATACACTGCCCAGGAGCTACGCAAGATAAAAGATCTTGAAACTAACGCTACAGCGTGTGAGGGTGGTAATAAAG
Source organism: Podarcis bocagei (assembly GCF_964188305.1). Taxonomy (NCBI): domain Eukaryota; kingdom Metazoa; phylum Chordata; class Lepidosauria; order Squamata; family Lacertidae; genus Podarcis; species Podarcis bocagei. The sequence continues at coordinate 43,802,085 of NC_138139.1, forward strand.
ACCAGAATCACATTTCTGCCGGAGCACTGAAAAGAGGTGCTTGCATTTGATAGCAATAGGCCTAGAATTCAGCCTCCTGCTGAGCTCAAAACTTAAACCAAGGTTCTAGTCTTTGTGACTGTGAAGATTTATTAATTTATTACTTGCATTTATCTACCACCTTTTCCTTTAAGGAGCTCAAAGCGCTGCACATCCAAACTCAACAGGAGGGTTCCCAATATGGCAGTTTTCATTGCCATTTGGACGCTGGGTGCCATTTTGAATTAAGATGGCAGACCAAAACACGACTTAGGCATGCCTTTACCTGATCTTTGGTGTGATGGATCCAAACTCACAAATTACACTATCCATTTTAAAAAATCAACCAAATTAATGGGAGGGGGAGAGGTGTTTCTACAAATTCACAGGCAACGCCTGTAAGTCCCCACTAGTATATAAATAAATAAATCATCTCAATAAAGTGAGAGTGAGTGGGGAACCAGAGACCCTTCTGAGGCCTTGTTTGACTCCAGCTCCCAGCAGCCCCAGCCAATAGAGCAAATGGTCAGGCATGATGGGAGTTGTAATCCAGCAACAACTGGAGGACACTAGGCACCCCGGAGTATGAATTTTAACAGAAAAAAGGACTGAGCAACATTAAGTCTGAATGGAGCCAGCAAAGAACCAAGTAGCTGAAGCTCTCAAAGCAAGTTGTCCGACCTAGTTCAGCTGTGTCTCCCATTCTTTTGTTTGGTTTTGTGTTTAATGAGGAGGTAAGTGGGGCACACCTGACTTATTTTGGCCTACTGGCTTCCATTTTATCCACTCCCAAAAGGTCACATTGTCTGCTTGAGTGTTATGTGGAGTTCTTTTTTTCCCGTCGCCATGGCGACGAGGCCTGCCTAATCCCCTTCATCCTTCTGTAGTCTACTGCTGCACATTCAGCTTTACTTCCCCACAAGGGAAGGTCCTGATCCTGGATCAGATGCCTCAGCAATGTCAAACTTGGTTCAAGATGGGGTAGAGAGGCACCTGTGGTCTCCAGCTGTGTCAAACCTGGTTCAAGATGAGGTAGAGAGACACCTGTGGTCTCCAGGTGTGTCAAACCTGGTTCAAGATGAGGTAGAGAGGCACCTGTGGTCTCCAGGTGTGTCAAACTTGGTTCAAGATGGGGCAGAGAGGCACCTGTGGTCTCCAGGTGTGTCAAACTTGGTTCAAGATGGGGCAGAGAGGCACCTGTGGCCTCCAGGTGTGTCAAACTTGGTTCAAGATGGGGCAGAGAGGCACCTGTGGTCTCCAGGTGTGTCAAACTTGGTTCAAGATGGGGCAGAGAGGCACCTGTGGTCTCCAGGTGTTCACCTCCTACCAGCCCCCAGAAGACAAAGGATTGCAAAGATTCCCCGGCAACATCAGGAGCCTCCACAAAAAATGAGTAAAGCATGTGTGAGGAACCTCTGGCCTCCCTGGTGCTGCTGAACTACAACTCCCATCAGCTCCATCCAGCACAGCCAACGGTTCAAGGGCAGTGTTTGAAATTCCCCAAGCGCCAGGTGTGTTTTGCTCCTGGTGCGGGTCCAATCAGACTACGTAGAGATTTCCAGGTGCCAGGTTCATAACCACATTTTAAAGACCTCTGCCTTGGTCCGTAGTAAATACCATCTCCATTGCCACCATATGTGTTTCTCCTTCTTGCATACTGGGGGGCGAGAATTGTTTTAAGAGCAAACTACAGTCAAGCAATGTAGTTGAGACCATAGAATCGTAGAATTGTAGCACTGGAAGGGATCCCGGGGGTCCTCTAGTCCAACCCCCTGGCAAACAGACGTTCTGTTGTGATGATCGTAACCTAGGTTTTAAGGTGCCTAGCTTTTATATCTGAGTTTCTAATATGATTCAAGGGTAATGGGACTGGTAGTCCAGGAGAATCTGGAAGGGCATAAGTTCCTAAATTTCTATTTTAAGAGCTTATTCAACACCTAAGACTGCCATCCTATTCAAGCTTACTTGCAAGTAGGTGACATTGATCTCAGCGAAACATGCTTCTGAGCAGATTTATGCGTGTTGCACCTTTTCTATCCTACATGGAGCTGAACATGGCATATACATGGTTCTTCTGCTCCCCATTTTGTCCTCACAACAACCCTGTGAGGTAGGTTAGGCTGAGAATTAGTGACCATCTCAAGGTCACCTGGGAGCTTTGCAGCTGAATAGGAATGCAAAACCTGGTCTCCTATGTCCTGGTATGTGCTCTAACCACTACACCACACTGATTCTGATTTTGCTGCCGGCGTTTCTAGCTATTTTACAGGGTGTGCTGTATGAACGGAGTATTTTTATTATTGTATTATGATTCACTCTTTTCTCCCAGTTCTATGCTATGCTTCATTTTATTGTTTTTAATTTGGCTGCTCCCTTTCCAAGACTGCTTATGCTGCAAGTGATTAATAAATTAAAACAACAGCAGCAACCACAGTTATTAAGATTGCATTTCAGGTTACCACCCTACCCTCTCAACCTGGAAGTAAGCACCCGTGAATTCAGTGTTGTTTGCTGCTGAGAAGTTGCGTTCAGGGTTTTGCCACTGACTAATCCTAACTAGAATATTCAAAGGCTTGTGCAAATATAATATACTAGGCAGTTCCTTAACAGTGCCAAAAATGTGGAGACGTTCCAAAGTTGAATCACACGTCAGAATTCCTGCGGAAAACACTTCCACCTGTTATATGTGCTAATCTCTTGGTTGTCAACTGATAATTGGTGCTACATTCTGTAATCTGTACACCAGTGCTCCTAGGTGTTAAGCCAATGACACCTTGTTAGGTCATGATATTAAACTGTGAGAACCAACCCAGGTAGGTTCATGGGGAATCTATCTATCTTTGCAGTGCTGGATCAAACCAGAAAACTAAAGACCTGTGAGAAATAAATTCCCTGGCCCTGGCCTGCATCTCTGTCGAGTCCTCCTGGGCTGCTACTGGCTCTGTGGAGAGCCAGTGTGGTGTAGTGGTTAAGAGCAGTAGTCTCGTAATCTGGGGGACTGGGTTCACGTCTCTGCTCCTCCACATGCAGCTGCTGGGTGACCTTGGGCCAGTCACACTTCTCTGAAGTCTCTCAGCCCCACTCACCTCACAGAGTGTTTGTTGTGGGGGAGGAAGGGAAAGGAGAATGTTAGCCGCTTTGAGACTCCTTAAAGGGAGTGAGAGGCGGGATATCAAATCCAAACTCTTCTTCATCAAACCAGACCGTAAGTCCTTGCAGGATCAAGGCCATACTTCACACATTCCTTGTGGTTTTTGCCTGGCTGGAGTATGTCCTTGAACTGTGGCAATGGCTCTTGCTTGCCAGAATGGAGGATGGAGAAAGAGATGTGTTTGTATATATGAACCTCTGATTCTTGTACCCCACTGTACCAAGGGAAGAATCATCTCTGTTGCTCCACCCACGTTTGCCGTTGGTCCTGCCCTGAACAGTATGTGGCCCACGAGAATGTGGCCTACGAAGAAATGTGGCCCTAGTGCTCCCTTCGCATTTATTCCCACCAGGAAACCACCTTTACTGGATTTTTCTCCAAAGGACATGTACATGTTTGAATCCTTTGTCCCTCCTCATTGCCTGGGTGGCACCCTGAGACAGAAGCAAGAATGGTGACCCAGTATAGAGGGCATGGGTCCTTTGAGTCCTTGGCCCAGTATACCTGAAGGAGCGTCTCCACCCCCATCGTTCAGCCCTGAGGTCCAGTGCCAAGGGCCTTCTGGCAGTTCCCTCACTGCAAGGAGTGAGGTTACTGAGAACCAGGCAGAGGGCCTTCTCGGTGGTGGCACCTGCCCTGTGGAACGCCCTCCCATCAGATGTAAAGGAGAGAAGCAACTATCTGACTTTTAGAAGACATCTGAAGGCAGCCCCTGTTCAGGGAAATTTTTTATGTTTGATGCTTTATCGTGTTTTTAATATTCTGTTTGGAGCCGCCCAGAGTGGCTGGGGAAACCCAGCCAGATGGGCGGGGTATAAATAAAAAAAGTATTATTATTATTTGTAATGTGTATGGGTTGCTCGTGCGTAAGTTGCCACCTCTTCAGGCTTTGTTGCCTTGCTAAACCTTTCAGTCTGGGCAGCCCTTCACTTCGTGGCTGCCTCAGTCGCTAGCAGAATCCGTCAGTGGGCGTTTCTTAAATCTTTTCCAACATAAAAGTTGTTTGACACCCAGTCTCCTCCTACTCTCTCTGCACGGAAGTCTTCTGCGCAGGGTGGGCGTGGGTAGCGGAGGACCCGTGTTCTCCCCGCTGGTGTCCGGTGAAGAGTCCTGGAGCCCTCTCACCGATTCCCCCATCAGCCCCTCTATATCCCTGGTGTTGCGCTGATTTGCTTCCCCATCTGCGGAGCTGCCTCTCTCCCTGCTGGGCCCTTCTCCAGCATCATTTGAGAGCCTTCCCTCCGCCTCTAGCTCCGATGTCAGTTCCCTGACATCCTTGAATGTTGGTAGGTTCAGCTGGTCTGGGAAGGCTGCGAGGTGCCGCATCTGCCAAAACTGTACAGGACTGGCAAAGATGCCAAGAGACAGGTTTGCTTCTCCACAGAGCCCGCTAGTGCCGAACTTCACAGCTCCCATCTGTGGCAACACATGCACACTGTGCATTTAAAGCACTATTGCATCGCTGTAGCAGTCATGGCTCCTGCTCCTCCCCCACCCCCACATCCTGGGAACTGTAGTTTAAGAGTGCCGAGAGTGGTCAAGAGACTGTTCCCCTCAAACAGCTACAAACTCCAGAGTGTTTTAACAATCAACTCCTCTTCCTCATAATTGTATTTCTCTGCGAGGGAAATACAGGTCTCCTAGCAAATCACTTAACAAACTACAGTTCCCAGGATGCTTCAGGGGATACCATTGTTCAGAGTTGAAGTGGTATAAGAGTGCTTTAAATGTCCAGTGCGGATGTGAACTGGGTTAAACAGACTAGACAGGGAGTACATTCTTCAAAACATGCTAAAGTGGGGAGGCATAACAGATCAAAGTTAGGTGGCGAGATGGATCAATGAAACGTATTAACCACACGAGTCAAACCTGTCTAACTTGTCATAAACCAGCACAAATGCATCTGAGAAAGGTGCAAGATGGTGAGACCCCATCTGTCCACTCAGAGGGCTCCTCCTTTGCCAGAGCTGCCTGCATCAGCTCTATCATTCCATCCACCCATGTCTAAGAAAGAGGCAAAGGAAGCAAAGCCCCTTCCATTGGCTCAGCTGCAAGCGACCCACTACCTGGATCTTCCCTTCTGGACTTAATTATTTTTAAAATTTGTATACCGCTCTTCATCTCAGGAGCGGTTCACAACATAAAAATACAAGATAAAAAACGCATCATACTTAATAAAAACAGGAACAACAAACCAATAACCACTGGCCATTCCAGCCAGGGCAACATGTAACTTCATTACGTAAAAGCAACAAAAGAGTTAGCATCTGGCCTTATTTCTTCTCTACCCTCCTCATCCGTTTTTCCTTTAGTAGCACGTCTCTTAGATTGCACGTCATTGTTATCAAATGAAAAGCACCTTCACTAACAGAAACAGGTAGTATATAAAAGGAACCTATATGCAAACAAATATATAGATTTTTCTCAAAAAAATTGGGGGAAGGGAGAAAATCTTGACGACTATTAGGGTGTGACTGGGACACTGGATAGGCAGTGGGATTCTACTCTATTTAATGTAGTTCAGATACTATCAACAGCAGCCATTCCCTCCAGCATGCCCTCCTTTAGAATAATACTAAATAGGGTTATTCCAAGGTGGGCATTGTGGGCCAGGCATGAGCACTGGTAGCAAACTACATTTGAAAGAAGAATGGAAAAAGCCAATGATCTTTGTCCATCAAAGCCCCTATCCCTGAGAAGTTCTAGATTTTCTCATGTGTCACCACCACCAAAGAGGCCCCATAAAGTTTCTGCCTCTCAGCTCAACACTATGGCTGCATATTGCCACTAAACGCCTCTAAGGGTTGTTCTTAGGAATTGCTTCTAAAGCCAATACAGAGCTGGCAGAAACTTTGCTTTAGAGCCAATTCAGAGCTAGCAGCAAGTTCGCTGTAAAGCCAATACAGAGCCAGGAGCAGATTCGCTTTAAATCCAATTTGGAGCCAGTAGCAGGTTTGCTGTAAAGCCAATTCATAGCTAGCAGTGGCTTCTCTTTGCAGCCTCCCAAAGCAGAAAGCAAACCTTATTGGAACCATCTTTTAGGAGCAGCCAGTATAAACCCAAATAAAATATCCCTCATCCACAAGCAGAAACAAAAAGAAGGAACAAATGATTTGCACAGTCTGCTGTTAGGAACTGCGTTTTCATCAACCTACCGACACTTGTTATTTTCTGGGAGGCCAGGTCCTGAAGCAAGGCTCCGATTGCCGGGTTGTGTCTGGAATACAGTTCATATCGATTAATGCCAATGTGGAATTTGAGCCAGTTTGGATAGGAATCAATTGACGTTTCTCCAGTGGGTAGAAACTCTTCGTCTTCGTTGCCTTCATTTTGCCTACCAAAATAAAATTGAACGAGAGACGGGAGAAGATTAGGTTTCCTTAAAATGCCAGCAATGCACTTTGCAACATGTCAGTGAGGGAGAGGAGAAATTGGGGAGGGGAGCAAATGGGACGGATTCCAAGCCTGGGGAGGTGCCAAGAAAAGCAATAGGTCAGGGCAGCAATTCTTAAACTCTGTTGTACTGCAGATGAGTGTTCTGGCTTGCTTGCGTTGGAAGTGCAATGGCAGAGATCATTCAATGTGTGACTTATGTGCTGATTCTGTTAGTGTTATAGTCAACTTGCCAAGAAGGGGATGAGTGGCAGTGTTGCTTAGCAGCCAGGCAGAGTGGCATGATGTTTGCTGAGATAGCAGATACTCTGATTGGCTGCATAGTTCTGAGGGAGCTTTTCCTCTGTGTATTTGGTTTCATGTCTCCCTGCTGTGTACAAGTCCTGAAGTTAAGTTGCCAGTGTGCAAAAGCTCTCTGCTTATTTCTCCTAAAATTACACACTAAACTATGCACTAAATAGTTTCATCATTAAAGGCTTGGACTCCATCTGCATTATTTAAAGAGACTTTGCTAACAACCCTCTTTGTGTGTTTTCAATTTGGACCACGTGAAGTTTCAAAACTGTCTTCAAAAACACCTCTACATAAAGTGCATAATCCTATAGCACCTCACAAAGCAAAATGAAAACACTGCCAAAAATGGTCCTAAACATTAATATTTGCCAGGCCTACATAAGCAAACTCTAGGCCTTGCTTTCCTGAGTCACCTTCCCTAATAAAAAAAAGATCAACAGATGCCATGCTCTAGTTTTTCAAGGGAGAGGGGGAAAGGGGGTACAGTGGTACCTTGGGTTACAGACGCTTCAGGTTACAGACTCCGCTAACCCAGAAATAGTACCTTGGGTTAAGAACTTTGCTTCAGGATGAGAACAGAAATCGCACAGCGCTGGCACAGCGGCAGCAGGAGGCCCCATTAGCTAAAGTGGTGCTTCAGGTTAAGAACAGTTTCAGGTTAAGAATGGACCTCCAGAACGAATTAAGTTCTTAACCAGAGGTACCACTGTATCTCCCTCACCACTTCATGACCAGAGGAGCAGAGTGTAGGGGGAGGGAGCTGCAAGTCTTAGCTGGCACCAGGGGAAGACTTCAAGGGCACCACTGCGCCCATGGGTGTCACGCTGGCAACCTCTAAGTCGACCCCCAAATAAATGTGAAAGAACTTAGAAATGTCCCCCTATTGTAAACAAAAATCTGCCCTTTTTCCCTTATGAGGTATCCAAGAGCCCATATAGAGTCCTTGCATAGGTTCCCTATTGGTAGGAGAAAAGAACAGAGGCCAACCAGCAAAGCAAAGCAGCTAGTAAGCCTGGTCTTTATTGATCTGTTGCAACAGGGTGCTCCCCTCACCCGTAGGAGAGAGGAGGAACCCAGAACAATGGTGTGCAAGGCCTTATATAGACTTTTGAAATTGCCACCCTGTAGATCAAGACCACCCCCAGATACATCATACCTACATCACAGAAAAGGTGGCCTAAAACAGAAATTTGAATGTTGTTTTCCTCCTGTCTTTGTTTATCTCCTGTCTGGCAGGTTACTTGATTGAATTGCCTGGGGAACCTGACCAGTCTTTTTGTAATGATAAATACTTAGTTTGTGGGCCATGTCACAGGCTCACACCCTATTCAAACACAGACATACCCTTAAGACAGGATTTGTGAAGGAAAAGACAATGGGGAGGCCTTTCCATTTTCCTTTGACCTTGCAGAGAAAACATTTGGTCAGTTTGGGACAGTTTGGGAATCAAAATGGTTCCAGGTTGGTCTTCCTGTGCTGATCTATGTACGTGCTTGGTTGGTACACTTATGAACATTTAACATATATCTAAGACTTCAAAATTCCTATCACACACCCCATCCCAAGAAGAATGGTTTGGTCTTCAGGAGATGTTCTCTCTCCACCCCTCATGACATGCCCCCCCCCAAAAAAAACTGATTTACCTATCACAGGGGTGTCCAAACTTTTTTGGGCCAGATTTGATGAAGTGAACATGCATGAGGGCCAACCAACGTTGTTGAGCTTTTTTTAGGATTGAAGTTGTTGAGCTTTTTTCTTTTTTTAGGATTTTACCCCAGGAAATAAACAGCCACAGGGGCTGGATTAGGCCCCCAAAACGGACTTTGGACATGCCTGACCTATTTCATTCCAATATGAATTGATCCCAAGGAAGGAAGACTTTTTTAAAAAGAGGGATGTGAAGTTACAAAAACCACCCATCTTGGTTGTCTGCCAGAGCAGGTATAACATACCACAATGCAACAGGGCTGTGTCAGTACATTGGGAAGGGGGGGGCGGCTGGGTTAAGAATCACCTGCTCATGTTGGCAAGTGTGGCATCCACAGAGGAAATCCAAAAATGCCTTTTCAGTATTGTTATGGAAATTATGGGGGGCGGCGGCCACATCTTTAAAGTTGTTAAATGTTACAAATATTATGCTTCAATGTATCCTTTCGACTTGGCAGCTCAGGGAAGTCACCTAGCTTTAACAATCATATAAAATCAACTCCTTTGCCAGTTTCCTCCATTCCAACACTATTTTGCCCTTGAAAAATAGGGACTCTAGGAAGTGCCCAGAGGTGACAATTGCTGAGCTGATTGTTGGCCAAGGAAAGCCTAATCCCATCACCAGACTTGCCAAGGGGTCCAGACATGTACTTTGGGTGGTGGGACTTCAGAGCTGTTTGCCTATGCTAATCTTATACCTGGGTCTTGCCCTCCCTGACATGTTTGCCAAGGTTAAACTAGTGTAACCCCTGTCTAAAAAGGTAAAGGGACCCCTGACTATTAGGTCCAGTCGTGACTGACTCTGGGGTTGCGGCGCTCATCTCGCTTTATTGGCCGAGGGAGCAGCTTCTGGCAAACCAGAGCAGCGCACGGAGACGCCGTTTACCTTCCTGCCGGAGCGGTACCTATTTATCTACTTGCACTTGGATGTGCTTTTGAACTGCTAGGTTGGCAAGAGCAGGGACCAAGCAACGGAAGCTCACCCCGTCACGGGGATTCGAACCGCCGACCTTCTGATCAAACCGCCAGCGTTCTGATTGGCAAGTCCTAGGCTCTGTGGTTTAACCCACAGCACCACCTGCGTCCCAACCCCTGTCTACCCCTCCCCTTTTTGCAACATGTCAGTGATGTATCAATGATGTATCAATGATGCTGTACAAACTGTATTCTGGGATATGGTGGGAAAGTTTTAAAAGTCATTGTCACCCCATCCTCGGGATTCAAAATTCCTCTTTGAACCTGTTGCGCAATAAACTTTGGTCTACAGCTATTTGCTCCGGTTGGTGGCTGGACTCCTTCCTTTATTCTTCAGGGACCCACAGGCTGTGCCCGACGAGCTGGGTGACTGAGCAGCCTCACACCTAGATTTTTCCATAACAGTATGAAGCAATAGCTGAAGACTGCAAAGTTATCAAGCTGCCTTTTAGGACATGAAGATAACTCAAAACTCTCAGGGATAGAGGGGGGAAATCCCCATTAAGCAATCCATACTTGCAAATGGTTTTTCTTTGTGACCTTTGATGCTGATTCTCCTGTTTGCAAGAGGAGTTAATATTCTACAGTACAGCTCTCACATCCCTTTTCCCACTTTATATGTGTGTTTAACTTTGTTAGCTTTCAGGAGGGGGAGAGGATCTGGCATGTGCGGTTTCGACATTTCATTTTGTTCCCTGGGAAAGCTCCCACCCTGCTTCCGCCTTGCCAAAGGCTCTCCAAGGCAGCTTATGGGCAAATTTTGAAACTGACTAAATATGCCATCAAGACAACGAAAGAGTAACACGGAAAGTGTAAAACACTTGGTAGCAAGTAGCATCTTGGCAGCAGAACTTGCAGCTAATGACCAGAGCAAATTCATTGGTCTTCCTCTGTTTAGCTCCTGCTGCCATTTCCCTCACATCTCCAATTTTAAATTGTAAGCTCAACAGGGCAGGGACCTAGCCTCTTGTATGGTGCAAAGCACAATGCGCATTGAGGGTGCTGGGCAGATCAATAATCATTACGGTAAATGTCTGCTTAACTTTCGTCCACTCTCAAAACAAACAAACAGCAATGTTTTGGAGGTGTTTTTAGTACTTTCATGAGATTTCTGGTGTATTTTGGGGGATATTTTGGGCTTGTGATAGGAATTTTATGGTCTTAGGTATATGGTAATGTTCATAACTGCACATACATAGATCAACACAGGAAGACCAACCTGGAACCATTTTGATTCCTAAACTGACCAAATCCTTTCTCTGAAAGGTTAAACTGGAAAAGCCTCCCCATTGTCTCTTTCCTCACAAATCCTATCTCAAGGATATGTCTGTTTGAATAAGGTGTGAGCCTGTGACCTGGCCCAGGAAATAAGTATTTTACCACTACAAAAGAATGGCCAGGCTCCCCAGCCAATCCAATCAAGTAACTTGCCAGACAGGAGATAAACTGTGACAGGAGAAAAACAACATTTAAATTTCTGTGATGTATGCATAATGTTTCTGGGGGTGGTCTTGATCTAGAGGATGGGAATTTCAAAAGTCTTTATAAGCCATTGCACAGCATTTTTGTGGGTCCTCTGCGTGTGAGGGGAGCACACTGTTGCAACAGATCAATAAAGATCAGGCTTACTAGCTGCTTTGCTTCTCAATATTCTCTGGTTGGCCTCTGTTATTTTTCTCCTACCAATAGGGAACCTATGTAAGGACTCTATATGGGCTCTTGGATACCCCATAAGGGAAAGGGCATATTTTTATTTACAACAGGCTCCAGAAAACATTTTGTGTCTTGTGCTTTCAGATCAGATTTGCATGACAAAACCAGAGCCAGAAAGCACTTGTTCAGTGGAGACAGAATTGTTCTGTGCAGTAAATGGATGCCTCTGCTCTGCCCCTGGATCTGAATAAGCAACCCAATTTCAGATCCTTTAATAAGCCATTATTTTCATTTTCAACTACAAACAACAAAAGGTTAAAAGTGTTACAAAAAGAGAGTAAAATACTGTAAACTGTCTAGGAAAAAACCACCTACATTTCAAGAGAAAACTAACATTAACATTTGGGGGGAAGGGTGTTTCTCAGCCCATTAAGAAACCTGCAACATAACTGTCCTTGTTCCTCAAACAATATTATATGGTTCATGCCAAGTTGTGTAAGAGCTTGCCCGCTTAATTCAGCTAAGCCACAATTCATGAAACCCATGGGCCAAATGCAATCCTTTGGCCCTTCCTCCCTGACTCACATGACTCCCCCCAGGTCACACACTTCGCAAACCACACCTCTCACCAGCCTTGTTTTGCAGCCTCAAGTGTTTTTGCCTGGCTGGAATTTGTCCTTGCACTCTGAAAATGCTTCATGATCGCCTGGATAGAATAGAGAGGGGTGTGTGTATGTGGAAATTAGCCTACAACACAAAGATAGAAATAACAGTAGTTGCTCCGCCCACTTTTGCCTCTGACCCCACCCACCCCTGGCATGTGGCCCCTGAAAGGTTGCTCAGGCAGAAATGTGGCCCTCGGGCTGCTACAGTTCCCCACCCCTGCCTGAGGTGCAAGAACCTTGTTCTGCCCTGTGACGCAGTCTCAGATTACCGATACACGTATGCAGGGAGACAGGCTGTCTGGTCAGAAGGTTTTGGAAGGCAATTGTGCTACTTTATTGTTTGCTCTTACTACAAGGCAGAGCGAGAGTGAGATGGGTATTTCAGATAGATACACAGTCGAAAGGGAATTTCTCCATTCATTGCAGCAGCTCCTGTTTATTCCTATTAGGTTCAGGCAGGAGCAATCGCCAGTAAATTGTTGCCTTTATTTACAGGGTTTCAAATTTTGCAAATCCATAGGCAACACAAAGCAATGAACGTCTTCTAAGAAGTCAAGTCCATTGAACTCAGTGGGACTTACTCCCCGGTGTGTGGTGGCAGCCCAAGTACAGGCATAAAGAATAAATATTTTTTAAAAAAAATAAAAACAGGGAATTAAGTTTAATGATAAAAAGCACCTTGCATACTGTCAGTTAACACACAAATACACACACATCAACTCTGTGTTTGGATTTAAAAGTGCAGGTAAATAACTTTTAACGTTATCTTGTTTCAGCCCCTCTTGGCACAGTCGTAAGCCCTTTCTCAACTGCTGAGAAAATCAAACAGTTCCCCGAATGACAGCATTTCAAAGCTTAGAAGCAACAATGTCATAACCTTTAAAAAGTAAGCTGAATTGCAGGTGCTCTAGATGGAAAAGTGTGACAGGAATTCTCTCGCATAACTAAACCAGCACATTTTCTATACAATATATTGGAAACACACACACCCCAGAACTGTGATAGAAAACTTGCTAAAAGAAGATGTGATCACTATGATCTATAGAAGCTGGAGCCCCCCAATGTTAAAAGATATTTGACTGAATATAAGGAATACAAGTGGACTTGTAAAAAAAAATAAATGTTACTGTTCAGAATGCTCGCCAGCCAGCTACCTGTGGTCCATTTCCAGGCTACTCCATTGCGTTCTATTCCAATCCCTTCCTAGAACAGCCAGTCAGCATTCTGTAGCCACTAAGCTTGATTAGCCTTCATTGAGCTGTTGGTCTCAGGGTCTCTGTCTGTCTGTCTGTCTGTCTGTCTGTCTGTCTGTCTGTCTGTCTGTCTCTCTCTCTCTCTCTCTCTCTCACACACACACACACCTTTGCCATATTGGTCCAAATACAAGCCACCCCTGAATATATGCCCTTAACATGAGATTGCTTTGAAAAGAAATATATATACAATCAATCTCCAGAATCATCCATTGGTTTTTGCAATATAAAAACAACATGTGCAACTCCTGACTTGTCTCACAATGAATAACTCACCCAACACCACCCAGGTTGATCCTTTTACTAAAACGACCAAGTATACAAAAGTTCCTCATGGTTCCTGAGGTCTCATCTTACATCACAGCTTCTCCACCTGGAAGAACTCAGGTTCCATAATACCCAGCTTTGGTGCCTATATGTAGACACGCATACCCCTAAAGGGTTTTGTTGTTGATGATGATGATATGGAAAATATTGGAGTTCCCCTTGACCATGCTGACACCCCCACTTTTTGCATTAGGAAGGATGCCTTGGTAAGGATGCCTTGAAGAAAGAGTTCTCCACCAGGGGAGAAGTTGATTTGATATCCCTGCCAAAATTGACTCTGAGCTAATTCTTCAGTGGCGCACTTTTGGGGTGACATAAGTAAAAAAAACACTGCTCCTTTTCCCTTATGGGGTACCCAAGAGCCCATATAGAGTCCTTTTGTAGGTTATGTATTAGTAGGAGAAAATAACAGAGACCAACCAGAGAATATTGAGAAGCAAAGCAGCTAGTAAGCCTGATCTTTATTAAACTGTTACAACAGGGTGCTACCCCACACACAGGAGAGGAGGAGGACCCAGAGCCATGCATGCAAGCCCTTATACTGTATGGACATTTTAAATTGCCCACCCTGGAGTCCAAGACCACCCCCAGAAACATCATACATACATCACAGAAGGGGTGGAGCCCAAGACCACCACCCAGATACATCATTCCTATATCACAGAAAAGGCGGTCTACAACAGAAATCTGAGTGCGTTGTTTATCTCCTGTCTGGCAAGTTACCTGATTGCATTATCTGGGTCTTGGCCACTCTTTTGTTATTATAACTACTTAATTCCTGAATCTAGGTCACAGGTCACACCCTGTTCATATCTTGAATGTGCCCTTAAGACAGGATTTGTGAGGAAAGAGACAATGGGGAGGTTTCCCACCTTGACCTTGCAGAGAAATATTTGAGGTCAATTTGTTCAGGACCTAATCTGTGGGGTTTCAGACATGTGGTTTATATATACAGTTATGAACACACACACACACACACACACACACACACACACACACACACACACGAACTTAAAATTCTTATAACAGGATAATGATTTTTATTTATTTCTTAAAGGTGTCTTTCATCCAGTTCTGAGCTTTCAGGCTGAACTGGTTACAGTCCTACCCATGAGTACTCACAAGTACGTCCTACCAGATTCAACGCTCCCAGAGATAAGTGGTATTCAGATTGCAGCCTTCACTAGCAATAGGCCTTATGAGGAACATGAAAATAGAAGAAGAACTCTGCTGGATCATGTCAAGGCGCATCCCATCCAACAGTCTGTTTCCACAGTGTCCAACCCCTAGGAAGCCAGCAGGCGGAATCTGAGTGCCATATCGTTCTCTCCCTATTTGCAATTCCCAGAAGCTGGAATTCAGAAGCCAGTAGAGGTAGAGCATGGCCCTCCTGGTCCAACTGGAGGATCCCTAGATCCCTTTTCATGTGTGATGAGAGAAAAGGGGAGAAGAAGAGGGTTCACCGCCTTCATCCTGCCCTTCCTGAGGGAGTCTGCCTAGAGACCTCATTACTATCATTTAGGTGCCAGGCAAAAAACATTCCTGTTTTCCCAGGCTTTGAAGAACTGCTAATGTAAGCGTTCCGAAACTCAGAGCCGTTTGATTTTACCATCTGCTTAAATTGGCTGTTGCTGCTTTAGGTTTGTTTTTAATTTGCTGTATTAGGGGGTTTTTTTGTAGGCTTTCTGTTATATTATGCCGGGCATTTGGGTGCGACCCAGCTTGCAGAAGAGGGGTTTTGCATGGGGTTAAAACAAACAAAAGTTGGGGACCACGGTCCCAGACTACCCCTGTACTTTTAATTCCTCTCTGATATTAGAATGATATTCTCAGGTAGCACCCTGTTTTCCTCCTCCCCCCCCTCTCTCTGTCTCTCCCCCTCCCTGAGAGAACAAGGGAGTAAGCATGGTTGCCTTGTTCTTGTCTGGTTGAAGGAATTGTAGAGTTGGAAGGAACCCTAGCGGTCGTCAAGTCAACCCCCTGCAATGTAGGAATCTCAACTAAAACAGCCAAGACAGATGGCCACCCAACCTCTAAAACTAGACACCTTTTCTGTCCAAGTTATTTATTTCCTACAATAAACAACTTTATTTTAATTTTTACGTGCAGGCATTTATGTGTATGTGTGTGTGACTGCAATGAACAAAATCTACTCTCTAACCAAGATTCACTAGTTTAAATGCTACTCACTCTGTGTACTAAAAGGGTTCCAACAGGTAATAAACCTTGTTATCCTATTAAATCGTTTATTTTCAATGGTACTTTTTCCCCCTGTAGACCATCCTGGGAACAACAACAAACAAACATCTATGTTGAAGAAGCTGCAGGATATAAATGATGGAAATAAATAATTAGGGTCCAGATAAGAGGGCAACGATGGTTTTTACGAGTTGCACAGCAAAGGGATGGGCATGGGGAATATCCATTGCAGTTTCAACACACATACCCACCACAAAGAATTATGATGGGCAAAGCCACACAGGGCAAAATCCTCCCATCTGGCCATCATCTCAGGCTGTATGCACTTGAAATCAGCTGGATCTAAGTAGACATGTTTAGGCTTGCATCTTTAAAGGCCTTCTCAGCTGCAACACTTCACCTATTGACACTACCTTATACAGACCATCGGGTCCACTTATCCAATGACCAGCCCGGCTCTCCAGAATTTCAGAGGGGGGACATTCCTAATCCTACCTGGAGATGCCAGAGACTGGATCTAGGGGGTTTCTGCGCGCAAAGCAGTTGCTGTACAGCTGATCTGGGGCTGAAAGAGGGTTAGGGGCAGGGCCAGATTTGGGTTTGATGAGGCCCTAAGCTACTGGAGGTAATGGGGCCCTTTATATGTCCAGCTGTCCTTTGTTGACAACAAATTGTCACTGTTTTTCATGTTGAATATATGCTACATGGTACTTTATGGACTTAATAGGTATCTAAAGCCATTTGAACATGTTGCCATGCAACCAGTCCATGCAGAATGTAGGCACCCTATATATAGAAATGAGCAAACCAGTGATATTTTAGGGAGCAGGCTAGCAGGCGGGGTCCATGACTTACATCATAGGAGCCTACACAACACAAAACACTGTTGCTGTATGTAGGTTTTATTTTATTTGTTTTTTCTCTTATATTTGGGAAATGTACATTCAGGTTTTTTCCTTTAAATTTTTGGGGGGTCCCCAAAGAGA
The DNA here is from genome assembly GCF_964188305.1 of Podarcis bocagei. Taxonomy (NCBI): domain Eukaryota; kingdom Metazoa; phylum Chordata; class Lepidosauria; order Squamata; family Lacertidae; genus Podarcis; species Podarcis bocagei. Next base: position 43,818,706 of record NC_138139.1, read on the forward strand.
GTGGGGCCCTAAACTATAGCTTGTTTAAAGTAAAGGTAAAGGGGCCCCTGACCATTAGGTCCAGTTGTGGCTGACTCTGGGGTTGCGGCGCACATCTCGCTTTATTGGCCGAGGGTGCCAGCATACAGCTTCCGGGTCATGTGGCCAGGATGACTAAGCCACTTCTGGCGAACCAGAGCAGCACACGGAAATGCCGTTTACCTTCCCACCGGAGCGTTACCTATTGATCTACTTGCACTTTGACGTGCTTTCGAACTGCTAGGTTGGCAGGAGCAGGGACCAAGCAACGGGAGCTCACCCTGTGACGGGGATTCAAACCGCCGACCTTCTGATTGGCAAGTCCTAGGCTCTGTGGTTTAGCCCACAGCGCCACCCACGTCCCTTAGCTTATATATAAATCCGGCACTGGTTGGGAGCCTCATCTAGTGGGCACCAGGCTGAGGAAAGCTGCTGTAAAAGGGTGAAGGTGGCATCCTTGGGACTTTGCATCCAATGTGGATGGGGAGAGGAGATAAATAAGCAAGCTGCCTCAATATATAATGCACCTACAAGAACAGGGACATGCAGTGAAATAAGAAATGTATATGACACCACCTTGAGCTCATTGGAGGACAGATGGGAAAGATATGTAACAGATGCATGTATCAAAGGCCCTGCCATTTTAAGGGACAATATGAGGAGAGCAGGAGTCCAGAGAGGAGTTAAGAAAAGAGCCTGCCTACCTGGCCTTGTATATACAAGAAGTCATCCCTCTGTATTGAGGGAAAGGGGGACTAGTTCAATCAGAAAAAAGGACCCAGCAATTGAGCAATTGCCTCTAGCAATATAAAAAGAAAATTAAAAAATTCCTTCCAGTAACACCTTAAAGACCAACTAAGTTTGTTATTGGTATGAGGGTGGTGGGAATGGATGATTGGCTGACAGGTGTGGTAAATCTGTAGCTGTCTTATTACAAAAGAATTTCAGAAATAGACTGGAAAGAGAAGTTGCTGAATTGCAACTCATTACCAAACTTAAAACCATGGAGACACCTGGTCTGAATAGAGACATTGGATTCTTATCTCATTATACATGATAAAGCTGTTTTTAGCCATCTCACCCCTTGCTTTTTCCTGTAAGACCAACTAACAATAGTCAACAGGTTTACCACACCTATCAGCCAATCTCCCATTCCCACAACCCTTCTGAGTAATACCCCTCCCCACCCTCTCACTATATGTAAGGGTCTGGTGACTTCTGTTTCAGTGTATCTGAAGAGTGTGCATGCACACGAAAGCTCATACCAATAACAAACATAGTTGGTCTCTAAGGTGCTACTGGAAGGAATTTTTTTATTTACTTTTGACTACGGCAGACCAACACGGCTACCTACCTGTACAATAAAAATATTATCCACCCGTATTCATTTTTTATGAATGCATTGTTTAACAGCAGGGAAGGGACAATCCTGAAGGAGGCCACAAAAGGAGGAAGGATACAGCTCACACCTTTTGTTATATATCTATGTCTTTGGGGCTACAATTTAGCACATGACATTTGCATATACAAAAAGGGTGTCTTTGTTGGGTGGAGTGTAAATGGACAAATTACTTTTGTCGGGAGAGAGAATGGAAACCTTACCCAGTAGGATCTCTGACTCTTTCAGGGACAATAAAAAAAGAGAGCCTGTGTGGTATTGTGGTTAGAGTGTCCGACTAGCATATGAGACCAAGGTTCGAATCTCCACTCGGCTATGAAGCTCACTGGGTGAGCTTGGGCCCGTCACTCACTCTCAGCCTAACCTACCTCAGAGGGTTGTAGTGAGGAAGAAACAGGGAGGTGGAGATCTAAAGGCATCACGTTGAGCTCCTTGAAGGAACAAGTGGGTTATAAATGCAGTAAGCAAAGCATCAAATGGATGTCTGAATAGCAGCCTCTAGAAATCACAAAGGGGGCGGGAAGAGTATTCTTTCACTCAGCTCTTGCTCTCAGGCTACCCATAGGTTTCTGGCTGGCCACAGTGAGAACAGGATGCGACTTTGGCCTGATCCAGCTCCTAATACTCTTATTCAGAGATGGACCCTAGAATTCAACATTGAGGGGATTTGCACTTCCTTTTATCTTTATAACAACAACTCCTACAATGCTATCCTAAGGGGTGGGAAGAGTTTTTGCAAACAGTGTTTAGACCACCTGCAATTCTTTCAGCTTTGGAAGTTAGCAGTGCAGCCCTACACATGTCTATCCAAAGGGGCTCACTCTTAGTGAGTATAGGAATACAGCAGTAGTGTCCAAACCTTTTTCAAAGAGGGCCAGATTTGATGAAGTGGAGGGCCATGAGGGCTGACCAAAGTTCTTGACCTTTTTTAGGATTGAAGATTTTTGGGGATTTTACCCCAGTAAATAAACTGCCACAGGGGACAGATTAAACCGACCAGTGGGCCAGATTAGGCCCCCAAAATGGACTTTGGACATGCCTGGACTACAGGATCAATCAGCAAATGACCAGAGTGTGAAAGGTAAGAGCATATGGACTCTGCTGGATCAGACCAACGGCCCATCTAGTCCACATCCTGTTCTCAAAGTGGCCACCCACATGTCTGTGGAAAACTCACAAGTGGGACCAGAGCTCAAGAGCACTTTCCCTACTCCTATGGTTTCCAACAACTGGTATTCAGAAGCATTAATGTCTCTGACTGTGGTGGCAGATTATAACTGTCTTGGCCAGTAGCCATCAATAGCCTTCCTCTCCATTGACTCGAATAATCCTCTTTGAAAGCCACCCAAATCGGTGGCCATCTCTGCTTCCTGTGGGAACAATATCTAGTGGTGTCACCAAATATCTGGAAAATGGGATCTAGTATAGTAGTGGTCAGTGTTAGAAACAGATATGAAAACTAGGAGCTGAATAGCACCTTAAACCTAGGTTATGGGCACAACTACGGAATGTCTAGGCACTCTTTTTCATAAGAATACAGAGCTGAAATATGAATGAACTGCAGCTAAAATATTATGCTCATTTTTCACATGTTCTAGTCCTTCCCCTGCACACCTCACTAATATTCTTCAAGAGGGTCTCTTCTCCAATCTTCAGAGAGTAGCTGGAAGTAGGGAGGCAGAAAAAAGGTCCTCCTTTCCTTCCACTCTGCAGTTTTAATCTGAAATCTTAGGCGCAATACTGCACCCAGGGCTCAGAAACGGCTCACGCTAATGAAATTCCCTGTTGCGAAATGTGCCTAGAACAATGGGAGTTTCGAACACTGGAAGTGGTAGTAGTGGCAGTGGGCGAGGATGTCAGCATGGTTATCTCAAATTCTCTGCATCCTGCCAGGGTGTGTCTGGGCTTAAATCTGCAGGAGTTCCCTCAGCAGTTCAAATTATTGGACAATATACTAAGATCTTCATCCCTGGGTTGTTGTTTTTTTTAAAAAAGAGAAAGTGGGAAGACAGAAGCCTGAAAAGATAGGGAGGTGGAGAGAGAAAGGCACACCTTTTTTCTAACATACCTGGTTCTCTTCAGGAACCCACTACTAGAACAATCCTGTACATGTCTACTCAGAAGTAAATCCCACTATGGTTGATGGGGCTTATTTCCAGGTAAAACGGCCGTTTAAGCTAGAGACACATCCTATATAATTAAAAGTAAGCAATTCATTCAGCAGTTCCAGCAAAGGGTTGGAGGTGAGTAGATTATACACTGACAAAGGCAGTGGAGAACCGAGATGGGATTGGACATACTTCCTATTTCACCATCAAAGCTTCATCTTTGGTGGATGAGATTAGCAGGCTCCATTCACACAACTCCTTGTTGTTTTTTAAGAAAGATTCCTGGGAAGGGAAGGCTGGCTGTGGTGGAAGTCGTAACATCTATCCAGTTCCTCTTGCTGTGGTGAATTAAATCTGGCACCTCCACTGAAATAAAATCCTCCAAATTCTATTTTCTCTACCTAACAAGGGGTAAACATGGGCTGGGGGATCACTGACAGGTGGAAAGACCATGAATATCCTTCTTCTTATTCCTAGTTATTTGTCTTTTGGGTAGATTAACTCTGCAAACCCATTTCAGCTCAGATGAAACAATCTAACAACCTTCTTCTCAGTGACAGGATTCCTAAAAACACTGTATCTCACCTTCCTTTTTGGGGAGAAGGGTAACAATTCTGATTGCACATAGGCAGAGAGACACTGAGGACTAATCAGGAAGTTCAAAGTGGTATTTTAAAAGACATTAGTTTGTGTTATTTTTGAAAGACCCACTACCCATTATCTGTTGTTTGAAGGGTGGGGGGGGGGCAGTACCAGTGGGAGAATCATTAAGAGTGAGAAGAAGACATGGCAATTCTGCCTCTTCAGTTTTTGGTTGGGTGGGCAAGACATCTCCAGGTGCTATCTTTAAAGGAAAACATTGCCATTTTGCCCCTGAGATCCTTATCTCTTTCCACAGTAGAGTGGGTGGGAATCAAAGAAGGGGTTTAACATAAACCAAAGCTACCTTTCGCAACACACAGTGCTCTCTTAGAAACATTATCTCTGTGTTATTTATTTGGGGGGAGGGGAGGTCAACCAAGACTTCTTCATTTTTACAACAGCTGGAGAAGAGAAATATCTTCCACAGGAACAACTTACTGAGAAAGCAGCATCATAGAATGCACTCTGGTTTGTTTGTTTTTTGGAAGGGTGACAGTCAAATATTTGTATTTGTTAATGTTAGCCTTGGCATCAATAACTGCAAAACTAGGAGCAGGAGAGAGAGAGAGAGAGAGAGAGAGAGAGAGAGAGAGAGAGAGAGAGACCAGCCATTGCTATCTCAGGATATCTTATCTAGTTTAAGAAGGGAGTGTCAATCACTATAAGACTCTTATGGGGGGGGGCATTAACTACTGCAAGAATCTTACCTATATATTTTAGGTTTGAAGGGAGGAGAAAATCAGAAGGGGTGGCATCAGCTGATGCTGTTACAGAACTCGGCTGTCTCTTATATTTTTGTAGGGTGTGTGAGGCCTTAAAAAAAAATATTAAGGGGGGCTGGTGGTAGCCAATGTGAGACTTGTCCAAATTTTTTTCATAAGGGAGGAAGATTTCTGAAATGTTATCACTGCTACTACGACTTCTGCACTGTATTCTTAGGCTCGGGGTGGGGAGAGCAGTAAAAGTCAAGAGGAGGCTCGTATCCATTTTTGTTAAGGAAGGAGCTGGTAATTTTTGGAAGGAGCTGAAGATTCCTAGGGGGCAACATCACTCGAAGCTCTCTTAGAAAGCCCCATTCCCTGTTTTATTTACAGGGTGGGTGGGCAGGCTGTCAATGTAAGATTCTCTTTTCCCTCTCTTCAAGAAGGGAAGGCAAGAACCAGCAAGGTGGTACCGCCAACATCAGCTAATACTTTCTGCCCCCTTCCCTCTATGCTGCTGCTACTGAAGTATATGGGTGGGGGGCTTGTCAGCCCATGCAAGCTTCTCTTCCAGTCTTCAGGCAGGGAAGGGGGAGATATTAAACTCTGAGGGTGGAGAAGGGGCAACAGCAACAGCTGACTCCTTCCCTGTTGTAATTTTAGGGGACAGAAGAGACTCAAACAACGCTGCCCGTTCTTCAGGAGAGAACCAGAAGGGGCAAAGACTCCCCACTCTATTTAATTGGGGGGGGGGCAGAGAATCGCTCAATGCAAGAATCTGAACGGGCAAAGAAAGACACCGGTGCGGAAGGGGTGGGGGGCGCAGAGAATCAATTAGGACAAGGCTCTTTAAGGATTGCTCCTAAGCCGAGAATCCGAAAGGGCCGCTTCAGGCAACGCTCCCTTAGACTCCCCCCCCCACTCCTCTATTTTGGACGGCGCGGTGGGGCGTTACCTAAAGCCAAAGCCACTTCTCTCCTCCCCATCCCCCAACCCCAATTCAGTGGGGAAGCTAGCCGGGGTGGTTTTTTTTTGCCCCGGGTGAAGCCTCCAAAGGGGCGCTATTGAGACTCCCAGCCGGTGTGTGCGTGCGCGCAAATGCGCACGGGGAGTGTACCAAGCTGGGTTTTTGCCCCGGGTGAAAGAAAGCCTAGTTTCACTCCTACCGTAGACCCCCCCCCCACTCCTCTATTTTCGACGGCGGGGCGTTTTCCAAAGCCTCTTTTCTCCCCCACCCCAGCAATCCCCCAACTCACCATTCCTGATTCTCCGCCGCTTTGGGGTTGAATCGGATGTCGCTGTTGACGCTGAACAGGACGTCCTGGTCTCCCAGCGGCGGGACGGGCAGCTTGTACAGCGGGTGCTCGAAGAGAGCCGCCAGCTTGGAGAAATACGCGCCTTCCTCGTCCTCCTCCTCGTAGCCCGGCTGCTGGCGAGGCCGGTGGCCTCCCAGACGGTTCCCCGGCTGCTGCTGCTGCCTCCTCTTGCTCGGCTGGCCGTGGCGCAGCTCCCCATCTTGGATGAGCGCTTTCTGGGTCAGATCCGGCCCCTTTGGCTGCTGCTTCTCCTGCTGCGCGCGCTTGAAGGCTTCGGCCCGCTCCGAGGCGCCTTTCTCCAGCGAGTGCGAGCTCACGTTGGAGCTGGGGTCGCTGCTGAAGTCCTGCAGGATCCGCAGCGTGTGCTTGCTAGGCCAGCCCGCGGCTGCAGCGGCAGCCTCCGAGGCGCCGGCCCTCTCCGCCGGCGCTGCTGCAGCCGCTTGCTGCTGCTGTTGCTCGGGTAGCTCCGGAGCCGGCGCCCAGCCCCGCGCGCCTTCCTTCTCCCCGGCTCGGCTGGCTGCAGCGGCGGCGGCCGCGGCGTGCGAGCAGGAGCAGCCCGCGTTGGCGCTGCTTCCTCCGGCTCCGCCAGCGCCTCCTCTGCTGTCTCCGGCTCCGTCGGCGCCCGCCGCCCGCTTCTCCAGCTTGGGCAGCAGGTCGATCATGATATGCATGGTGCAGGCGATGAGGAACACCATCAGGATAAGGATCCGGAATTTGCGCACCAAAATCATCTTCATGGCTCGGTTGGAAAGGAGGAGGAAATAAATAAATATATATATATATATATATTGGGGGTTAATTTGGAAATAAATATATGAAGGGACCCCAGCCAGGTGGGAAGAAAGGCTGGCTGGAGTTGCGTGGGCTTTTTCACAGAAAAAGAAACACAAAAGCGTCGGGACTTCCCGGTCCGGTCCAGCCAGTCATTTCCAGAAATAAATGAATCGGTTTTTCTTTACCCCCGCACCAGGCAAGTCTTTTTAAAACCGAGGAGCAGCCGGCGACGGAAGCAGCAGCAGCAGCAGCATCGCGATCTGTAGAGTTGCAAATTAAATCTTTCTTTCTTTTTTAAAGTCCTCGGAGCCCCCCACGATCGGACGGGTTAAATGCAGGAAGGGGTCAAAACAGATGCAAAAAATAAAGAGAGAGTCGGATGTTGGACGTGACCTCCCCGAATGCACACAACATCGGCCTCTTTTTGCCTTGGGGGGGAAGGGAGGGAGAAAGAAGCCAAGGGAAATAAAGGGAAAGAAATCAGCAGCATTTAAAAAAGAATTAAATTAAAAAGGTAAAAGGAGGGGGGTGGATGAGGAGATTTCAGAAAAGGACCATAAGAGAGGGGGGTGATGGTGGAGAAGGAATCAGCCCATTATTTTTCTGGTCCTCTTGTTTGAGCTTCTCTTTTCCTACCCGGTTCTCTGCAAAACGAGCGAGGCGGCTGCTGGAAAAAGGCAGGAGGCGAAAATCTTCCTGCCTTCTCTCTCTCTCTCTCTCTCTCCTCTGGCCGTTTTCTCTTCGCTCTCTCGCTCTCTCCCTCTCTGCGCGACTGTTTCAAAACATTGGCTGGACGCTGGTTTTTTTCTTTAACATGTTTCTTTCCGGAGCTTCCTTCCAGCGCTTGGGCGAGAGCGATCGGCTCATCCAGGAATTGGGTAGCGAGAGGAGGGGGGGGGGTTGAAAGGACAGAGGTTTTCTCTTAAAAAATAAATCAGTGCAGGAGAAAAAAGAAAACCCGCACTATATATAAGAAAAATGCAATACTGTCATTTGCTCCAAAGAGGAAGGGGGAGAGATAAAGAAATAGTAACCTCCCAGATGACCCAAAATAGAGAATTTAAATAGGGTGGTGCGGGGGGGGGGTGTTGGCGAATTAGAAGGGGGGGAATAAAAGATCTATCGAAGCATCACATTCAATAGCGGTCCTTCTTGGAGCAAGGCAGCAGCTGGGGTTGTATCCGCGCTGGGCTGTGCGGATCTGCTTTTCGTGGGGAAGAAGAGGAAGGGGGTAAATAAATGTGAAAAGGCAAAAAAGGAAAAGGGGGAGGAGGAGGGAGAGAGAGCGCGCTCGGAGGGAGCGTTTGGCAGGTGCAGCGCGATTCCCCCCTCGGAGCCACACTGAATGCCGCAGATTGGCTGGCCGAGAGAGGAGGAGGCAGCGCCGGCCTTCGGTGGGTGTGTTAAAATATTATGAGCAAGCCATCCACCCAGACGTCATAGTTAAGAGATTGGCTAAATAAATGCTACAGTGATAGTAACAGGAAAACCTCAGCCCAAAAGCTGTCTCTCTCTCCTTTCCCCCCAGTATCTCTCTCATTTTTACTGCAGATCCAACTAGGGCAAAAAGAGGGCGTCTTTTTCTCAAAGGTTTGACGAGGGGAAGGCCTGGTAGCAGGGGAGAAAGAGAGAGAGAGAGGGGAAAGGAAGAAAATCTATGATTGCAAAGTATGAGGGCAGTCTGGCTGCGTCGGATCAGAGGGACTTGAATTATTATTTTAATATATATTTTTTGCTGTTGTCATCGTCTGCATTACACAGAGCACATTTCGCAAATGAGACGCAAAGGAGAAGTGCATCTGGCTCCTTTTGCAAGGTCATTATTTTGGTTTGGGTTTTGTTTTTTACAGAGGGATGAGAGATGCACACAGGGTGTGTGTGTGTGTGCACACATTTAATGCAAAAATAATCAATCCATAAATGCACACGTAATTGCTCCCAGAGCAACTCTCCAGGGTTAAGTAGGCACACCAGGCCAGATTTTATTGCGGTTTCTGTATGCGATGACTGCAAGATGAATCCAAAAGCCACTGGAATGAAACTGATTGTTGGGTCAGGAATAGCCAACGTGGTGCACTCCTGATGTTGTTGGACCCTGATTCCCATCTCAGACCCTCCAAGTGTCCCTGTTTCCCAATGGCATCCCCAGATTTACAGAAGCATTCCCAGTTTCTGATTTGATCCCAGAACATCCCGCTTTTCCTTAGGACGTCCCTATTTTCATTGGAGGAATGTTGGAGGGTATGGAGTTATCCGACCCTCGAGCCGCCTAAAGGCAGCCCAGTATAAGGAAGCTTTTTGATGTTTAATGTTTTATTGTGTTTTTATATACGTTGGAAGCTGCCCAGAGTGCCTGCAGCAACCCATTCAGATGGGTGGGGTATAAATAGTATAATAATAATAATAATAATAATAATAATAATAATAATAATAATAATAGAATACAGTGGTACCTCGGGTTAAGTATTTAATTTGTTCCAGAGCTCCGTACTTAACCTGAAACTGTTCTTTACCTGAAGCACCACTTTAGCTAATGGGGCCTCCCGCTGACGCCGCAACAATGGAGCACAATTTCTGTTCTCATCCTGAAGCAAAGTTCTTAACCTGAAGCACTATTTCTGGGTTAGCGGAGTCTGTAACCTATAGCATATGTAACCTGAAGCATATGTAACCCGAGGTACCACTGTAAAGGTAAAGGGACCCCTGACCATTAGGTCCAGTCATGGCCGACTCTGGGGTTTCGGCGCTCATCTCGCTTTATTGGCCGAGGGAGCCGGCATACAGCTTCCGGGTCATATGGCCAGCATGACTAAGCCGCTTCTGACGAACCAGAGCGGCGCACAGAAACACCATTTACCTTCCCGCCAGAGTGGTATCTATTTATCTACTTGCACTTTGACATTCTTTTCGAACTGCTAGGTTGGCAGGAGCAGGGACCGAGCAGCGGGAGCTCACCCCGTCGTGGGGATTCGAACTGCCGACCTTCTGATCGGCAAGTCCTAGGCTCTGTGGTTTAACCCACAGCGCCACCCACGTCCCAATAATAGAATAGGATGTCCCTATTTTCATCAGAGAAATGTTGGGGGGTATGTCATCTGCTCCAGCAAGCATGTCCAATGCTCAGGGGCAATGGGAAGTGCAGTCCAGACTTTGCACATTCACCCTCTTCTGTCTATCATCCATCCAGGCAAGCAAGAACCTCTATGAGAGTCCAGGGCACATAACAGCCAGGCAAAAACCCTCAAGGAGGCTGTGATGCAAGGCCAGGGAGGGGTGTGGCTTGGGGAAAGAGGGTGTGGCCAAGAGAAAGCCCCAAGAACCAGACAGAGAGGCTTGGAGGGCTGCAATTAAGCCCCAAGGCTTAGGTTCTCCAACCATGCAATAAATGAAGATAACGTTGCAGAATAACTAAGAAGTTCTTATTGGTTTTCCAATATTCCCCCAATAATAGCCGAATTATAACAATATCAATTAATTGTAGCATAGTGGTTTAATGCCTGCAGGTCCTTGGTTGAAATGTCAGTTTAGTCTTCGACACACTGGGTTGGCCTCCCTCTGCAATGTGCGGCTAACATAAATTGCCTACTTTAATTTGTTACGGGGATTACCGAGACAATAATATATACATTGCATTTATATAGACGCCTCTGCACCCTCATCCCTTCCGATGAAGGTTTGATATGATTTTGATGAGCAGAACTCAGTTGGGGGGTGGGGGTGGGGAGGAATATAACTATTTCTTTTTAGGAATTAAGCTCAACGTCTTCTCCTGTGACTTTCCCAAACTGTTTCACGCTCTCAGTTTCTGCTGTGTCAGATGAATATTACCCTTGATAATGCTTCCCCTATTATAAACACAAGGAAATAATGAGCTCTTAATGGAATTGCTTGCCATTAATATGGGTTTTTTGCTGGCTGATAAATGTAATAAAATGAACTCTTTCGTATATGGTGGCACCTATTGTGATTTATCATTATTTTTTGCCTGGAAACAGTTCCTGTTCTCTTTCTCTCTTCCTCTTTCCCCTCTCCCCCCACATTATTGATATGAGTAGCTAATGTCAGCAAGTCTGGTGTATGATCTTGTGACTGAACAACAAATATAATTATAGAAATGTAACACAGACAACCGTTTGCAACTGACTGTTGCGTGTAAGACTGACAATCAGTGTTCTTTTAAGGAGCAGAAGTTTTTTTGTGGCAGGTACCTAGTAAGTACCTTATTTTGGCAGAAGTGGATGGTAGTTGCAGGAATCTTCTGTAACTTTTATTTTATTGGGGGAGGGCAGAGTTGAATGAAATTCACAGGCAACATTGCCCCTTCTGAGTCAAAGAATCCTGCCAAATTCCAAAAAGATAATTGTCATGGTTTTTCTGCTGGGGCAGCCACCACCTTGGGGAGGGAAGAATTAATCACTTAATCTTCCATGGTATTTTCAGGACAATTGGTCTGAAATTTTCAGCTATGAAAGAGGTTCCTCTGGGCAAGAAACCTGCTACGTTTCAGGCAAATCAGCCCAGTGACTTTTGCACTAGGTACCTTTAATGTGTTTTTTCTTGGGGTGGGGGTGGGGAGAGGAGGACTAGAAAGGATTCACTTCGGGATAACATCTTTCCCTCTGACTACAAGCTATACAGTGGTACCTTGGGTTACATACGCTTCAGGTTACATACGCTTCAGGTTACAGACACCGCTAACCCAGAAATAGTGCTTCAGGTTAAGAACTTTGCTTCAGGATGAGAACAGAAATCACGTGGCGGCAACAGGAGGCCCCATTAGCTAAAGTGGTACCTCCGGCTAAGAACAGTTTCGGGTTAAGTACGGACCTTCGGAACAAATTAAGTACTTAACCCGAGGTACCACTGTACTTGTCAGTTACCACAGAGGTATCCCTAGGCGTACTCCCCGTTCTGATGTTCTCTCTTTCTTCACCATGGTGAGATTGCTCAAATGATAGGCTTGGGGAAATTGCTTTTAGCGGGCATTTGTCTGCAGCATTTTTGGATACCTGGATCATCGAGGCGCCATGAAACAGTTCCGTGGGTGTCTGCTTTGACACACAGGCTGGTGTGTCCTGCTTCACGTCTAACAAGCCCAAAATCTCACTGAGACACCTCACTTCTGCTTGACATTTAACTCCCCCCCCCACCAAATCTGATGCACACTCCAAGCAATGAGCATTCGGGGGCAGGGGAGCCAGTTGATTCTCCTAGGTTCTGGCTAACTCCACCTATAATTCATCAAGATTCAACTCCAGCTCTCCTTTCTGATTCAAAACCACCTGCCTAGTATGCTCCCTTCAGAATTCAGAACTCAGTCTTGGATCTGCCCATGACCTCATTGACGCTGCTTTGTCTGCTTTGATTTCTAAATTGACTTCTGTCCAAGCCTTATTGATTCTGATCCCTACCCCTATCCCAAAGACTAATGTTGACAACTTGGATGATCATGGAAGTAGATGAAGCAATACCTGCCCCATTTTAGTCTCTCTCTTTGCCCATTTTGATTGCTCTGAATGAGCAGTCAGGGATTATACTGGGGTGCAATTTATTTATTTATTTCTCAATGGGCAGGTATTGTTGTTGTTGTTGTTGTTGTTGTTTATATACTGCCCTATACCCAGAGGTCTCAGGGTGGTTCACAGAAAAGATCACAACATATATAATCAGAATAAAAGCAACCCAATAACACACACACACACACAGACACAGAAAAGAGCCATATTTTAAAAGGGTATAGGATGTCAAACAGATCAGCTAAAGGCCTGGTTAAAAAGGAACGTTTTTGCCTGGTGCCTAAAGGTGTGTAATGAAGGCACCAGGCGAACTTCCCTGGGGAGAGCTTTCCACAAATGGGGAGCCACTGCAGAGAAGGCCCTGTTCTCGTGATGCCACCCTCCAGACCTCTCGAGGAGCCAGCACACGAAGGAGGGCCTCAGAAGATGACCTCAGGGTCCAGGCAGGTTCCAAAGGAAAGAGGCTTCCAGGAATCGCAGCCAATATGGTCTCTTGGATAAAATGGTGGTGAGAGAACGATGGACACCACCTTGAGCAAGGGAGGATAAAAATGCACAAACGAACAAATTTAATCCTACCCTACCACCCATCAGATGATGTCACAAGTGATATCAGCTGAGGAGTCTGGATTGGCTGGAAATGGCCTTGTGGGCCAGATTGGACTCCCCCTGGTGGGCCAAGATTGCCCTGCAGGCTGGAGGTTCTCCACTCCTTGACTAGACAAATGAATAGGGAATCTGTGGCAAGGCAGGCACTGGACAACAGCTCCCATCATCGCTGACTATTGTCCATGCTGTCTAAGGCTGGCAGGGGCTGGTGGGATGTTAAATGGGGATAGGCCAAAGAATGTGCTAGATCTGGAGGTGTGGAAGCTCACTCATATAATGGGGCTTTTCCATCCCCTCTTCCTCCACATTACAGTCCCCGAGCCCCTCCAAAATCAGTCCTGAGGATCCGGCATTCTCCAGAAAGAGGCTTTTGAGATACAGGAAACACTGGAGAGATAGGGTCAATGAGACAAGAAATCATTCAAATGTAGGCAGAGAGACACATTGTACCAGCAGTTTTTTGGAAATCTATTGGATATGATGCCTATAACTGTCCTATTAGGCTGCTGGAAACCCAACGTTAAATTGACCCTCTAGGCATCTCCTTGCAAATCTCTTAACCACAGGTACGATTTTAATGGCTTCACTCTCCAAATAAGGACATTTTCCAGCAATTGAGATATTAAAAATAATTGGAGCAGTATATTAATGCATAAGGTGACTTGTTTCAAACCTCTCTGGGGTGGGAAAGGTAAATTAAAAGAAGCCTCGCTGAGACAATGGAGCCCATTCATTCAGTACTGGAACAGGGTGATGCCACATGAAAGCATTCATTAGAAATTATTGGCTTTAGAAGCTTATTATGAAGAGGACCAACACAAATTTGGAGTGCTTTCCCACAGGCTTCCAGTCGCTCCATTTTACTCCCCCTTCCTTGTGGTTACCCCATCGCATGGATTTGAACCGCCAACCTTCTTATCGGCAAGCCCAAGAGGCTCAATGGTTTAGACCACAGAGCCACCTGCGTTCCACATTCTATGGTATGAAGTCAATAGGCAGGGAGTTCCAGAGTGTAGGTGCTGCCATGCTAAAAGATTGATTTATTACATGGTAGAAGAGGAAATTATGTGGCATATGTAAGAGTCATCTTGCCAGCCCATTTTGCAGGTAAACAGTTCTCAAGTTATTAAGTGCTTTATATACTAATAAAAAAGTAAAGGTAAAGGACCCCTGGGCGGTTACGCCCAGTCAAAGGTGACTCATCTCACTTTCCAGCTGGGGGAGCCAGCGTTTGTCTACAGACAGCTTTCCAGGTCATGTGGCCAGCATGACTAAACCGCTTCTGGTGCAACGGGACACCGTGACGGAAACCAGAGTGCACGGGAATGCTGTTTACCTTCCCGCTGCAGTGGTACCTATTTATCTACTTGCACTGGCATGCTTTCGAACTGCTAGGTTGTCAGGAGCTGGGACAGAGCAACGGGAGCTCACTCTGTTGCGGGGATTTGAACTGCTGACCTTCCGATCGGCACACCCAGGAGGCTCGGTGGTTTAGACCACAACGCCACCCGCGTCCTGATATATATATATAATCTATCACCTTGAACCTGTATCAGCAGCAAATCAGCAACCAGGGTAGGTGTCTGAGCACAGCTACTATATGCTGACATGGTCTGATTCCCCAGGTGTGTGATCCTCCATCACTGCTCTACCCCTGTGTGTGTACCCAGTGGGAGCAAGGTGGGCACAATGCTTGATGTTTTAGACAGGTCTCCCTGAGAGCCAGCAGTAATGTGAAGTGAAGAAGGTGGAGCTGACCTGTGGCACAAATCCCACATCTCACTCCTCTGTTGCATCCTTCCCTCTGTATTGTATTTTAAGGATTGGCAATTGCGTGGTAACTCTTATCGCTTGTACACGCTTATGATACGGTTTGCCGGAAAAGGCAGGTTTGCCAGATCTCTCCCCCAGATTTATCTATTTGCCTTCGCAGTCACGTTGGCAATGGTGGGAATTTGCATGATTTGTTTAAATTAAATGAGTCTGGGTTCTCCTGAGTACACATATTAAGCGACTGAAATTTGTTTTCAGCTGGCTTCTGGACAACATGCATGTCTGCACAAACACAATAGGCCCAGCTGGGAATTTTACTACGATTCGCGCTTAGAGCGACTGTGTAATAGAGACTATTTATATAGTGGCATTGGTGTTTTGGCACAGCACGATGCGTGGGGAGCACATGCAAACCAAACCCAAGAGTTCTCAGCCCCCAAGGGCTCGCTAACCTGGCAACGGAACACTATGTAAGTTCAATTAATCGAAGGTCCTGCTGTGTTCAGTGGAGACTGCTCCCCTTAGAGCAAATGGGGCACTGCCCCACCAACCTCAGTCTAGATTCCAGCAGCCCCACTTGCTTTTGTACAATCAGAGCGGGGTCCTGGCTCTCAGCTTCTTCCTCCTCAGTCTTGGTGTTGCCCTTGTTGAACTCACCACAGAGGAGGAGGATGGGGAGATAACTAGAATTAGTGGGTTCTGCCTGTCATTGGCTCTGGCTCCACCTAGTGTTGGACTCCCCACTTTCTGCCCTACCAGACCCCATAGGTACCAGCCACCCCTGCAGGCGAGTAAGCACAAGACTGCAACTTTGGAATGGCCAGGAACAAAAACCATGAAGAGATCAGGGCGGAGAGAGAAGAGATTGGAGGGTTTATTTGGAGAAATGCTGTTATGCAAACTTACGCTTCACTCCCAAGTTTGCGGGTTGGCCAGGGCCCACCTGGAAATCAAAGTGCTGTAACTGTACTTTGTTTTTTGTTTTCTTTTCTATATATAATTTTTATTAAATTTTCTGTTTTACAGTTTAGAATATTCATTTATACAACCTTAAAATGTCAATGATACCCTTCTTCTCTTTCCGTTGTTCATTTTACACAGCATAAATCCCTGCATATTTTATTCTGTTTTTAATATTCTGTTGGGAGCTGCCCAGAGCGGCTCGGGAAACCCAGCCAGATGGGTGGGGTAATAATAATAATAATAATAATAATAATAATAATAATAATAATTTATTGCTATTATTATCTAAACTAAACCATTCAGTAATCCATTATTACTTCCATCAAAACTTATTTACACTGTTGAATTTATCTTAATGCTGCCAACATTTTCAAGTGTACACAATTTCCCCCATATATTCAATAAACATTTTCTAATCTTATTTAAATGAATGTTCTTCTTGTTCTCTTATTCTGTTAGATCTGCAAGCTGTGCATATTCCATCAGTTTAAGTTGCCATTTTTCTTTGGTTGAGACCTCGCTCATTTCCCATTTTTGGGTTAACGAAACACAGGCTGCAGTGTGGCATGCATAAATAACCTTTCTTTTTGACACCTGGGAATTTCCATCTGAATTATCCACACACACACCCCCAAGGACCTAACAGTCCTTTCTTAATGGGTGCCAGAAAATGCCCATCTTCACAGAAGAAAATTTCCCTCTGGTTCCAGGAAACAGGCAAAATACCTAAACACAACTTTAAACATAGACACGAAAGCAGGCCGATTCCCACCAACTCCCAAAAGCCAGAAAAGAAATAACTTTTAAGAGAGTGGACAGAGGGTTTCGATGGACACCTAGCGCTGTATCCATTGAAATGAATGGACCCTAGTTAGTCACATCCAAGGCTTTTTTTTTCAGCTGGAACATGCCAGAACTCAGTTCCGGCACCTCTCAGGTGGGCACCATTGCCGTTCTAAGAGAATGAGATTCATGGAATGTTCCGGCACCTCTTTTTCTGGAAAAATAGCACTGGTCACATTCATTGTAGGATTAGCATTGAGTAGGGCTATCTCTGTCCAGTGAAACTTCTTAACCCACAGGTGCCATATTTGGGACCTCAGATCAATTTATCCACTTATCTATGCACCAAAAACCTGAAAATCTAGTTCATGTTCTTTCCCCTCTCTGTTTCTCTCAGGGAGCAGGAACCTGTCTGCTGCAGTTGCCATCCTGTTCGCATCACCTCTTGCCAGCTGCCGCCTCTCCGCCTCCCCCCCCCCCCGCGACAAAAAAGCAGCTCTGCTTGTCTGGTTAGTCATCCCTTTCCCTTCATCGTTTCGCTAAGGTTCATTGGAGCTGCATTGAGCTAGTAAGCTCTGGCTAGATAATGAAAATAAAAGGAGCAACACAAGATAGGGCTCCATTGTGGAGGGGAGGGACTTCAAAAGGCAGGCTGCTGTGTGTGTGGCATGCCGAGCCAGCTAGAAAATATATCACTGCCTCTCCTTTCAGCAGATCAGCTTTTTCAAGAAGCTGCTCTCTTTCCTTTGCATGTGTTGGCCATGTTCCCTTTATTTGTGTGGGCTAGTCACCTTGAGGACTAGTGCAATGACCTTTTTAAAAGACAGACAGACAGGGTGCACAATGAAATAATAATAATAATAATAATAATAATAATAATAATAATAATAATAATATTGGCGGCTCCCAACAGAATATTAAAATCATGATAAAACATTAAACATTAAAAACTTCCCTAAACAGGGCTGCCTTCAGATGTCTTCTAAAAGTCAGATAGTTGTTTATTTCCTTGACATCTGATGGGAGGATGTTCCACAGGGCAGGCGCCACCACCTAGAAGGCCCTCTGCCTGGTTCCCTGTAACCTCACTTCTCGCAGTGAGGGAACCGCCAGAAAGCCCTCGGTGCTGGACCTCAGTGTCTGGGCTGAACGATGGTGGTGGAGATGCTCCTTCAGGTATACTGGGCCGAGGCCGTTTAGGGCTTTAAAGGTCAGCACCAACACTTTGAATTGTGCTCGGAAATGTACTGGGAGCCCATGTAAGGTCTTTCAGGACTGGTGTGTTGAAAGCACACTGACGTTGGTGGAGCATTGCCCATTCACTCTAATGGATCATCCTCCATTGCTGAGACAGAGTCTTCCATTTCTAGGTCAGCACTTCACAGTCTTCCCGCTGAGGCAAGAACTAGTGTTGTGTATTGGTTAGTGGGCTGAACTAGAACCTAGGGTGCCAGGGTTCGAATCTCCACTCAGCCATGAAGCTCAATGCCGTTCCACACGATGCCTTTAGTGTGGTGGCACCTGTTCTTTGGAACAAACTCCTGTGACTTATCAGACTGGTGTTGTCTTGATTGTCTTGTTGCCTGCTGAAGACTTTCTTCCTCCAGAAAGCCTTCTAAATGGAGATTTCTTTTATGACAGTCAGTATCTCTATGGAATCTGAAACTGTTTCATATATGCAACTCCCTTCACCAGTGTGGCGCAATGGTTAGTCTGTTGGACTCTGACCTGGGAGACCGGGGTTCGAATCCCCACTCAGCTGTGAAGCTCACTGGGTGACCTTGGGCCAGTCACCATATCTCAGCCTCACAAGGTTGTTGGGAGAATGAAGAGAACCATGGAGAACTTGAGCTGCTTGGAGGAAAATACATGTAATAGATAACACACAGCTATTTTTATATGTGCAACTGTTTTTAATATGCAGTTGTTTAAACTGATTTTCATACATGTGCTTCTTTAGATATACTTCTATCGAGTTCAGAAATTGATTCAAGAAGCTTCATAGGAAGTGATTCTGAAATGGAATGACACCTAAAAGGGTTTGTGGGAAGCTCTGCTTTCAGAGGACCAAGTTGCCTGCTCCCTGTCCCCTGTCCGGGGTTCTGAAAGACCTGTGCCTGACTCCCCTTTGTTACTGGATCCCTGATTAGGACTGAAACCTGCCTGCCTGCCTTTCCTCTATCCACACTGGACTGTTGGGCTGGAACTGCATTCCCTGATAGTGTCAGCAGAGGCAACTGACTAGTGAAGGCCTGGTTCTCAGCTGTGCAGAGAGAGACCCTCTTAGACGTACCCTTGTACATATGGAGGGTCTCTTCTGACACTCAAGCGAATGCATGCAGGGATGTGGGAGGTCACTAACTAATGGTCACTAACTTATTCAGACAGCTCTGGTCTGAGTGAGTCCCGCATATATCAGCACACTTGCTTTTGTTTTGGCTATTTGTGAAATGTTGGATTTTAAACCTTGCTAATTATATGGCATCTGAGGGAAAAATGCATAAACTATAACTTGGTATCTCTGTCTGTATTGAATCTGAAAGGGTGTGTGTGTGTGTGAGAGAGAGAGAGAGAGAAAGAGAGAGAGATATTTAAATTGTCATATATAATGTTTTACCTGTTTTTAATATGCATATGTTTGGTATGCCTCATGGGAAGCAATTCATGAATAAAATGATGATGATGAAGAAGAAGAAAATATAATAATAATAATAATAATAATAATAATAATAATAATAATAATAATAATAATAATAATAATTTATACACTGCCCATCTGGCTGGGTTTCCCCAGCCACTCTGGGCAGCCCCCAGCAAAATATTACAATAAAATACAATAAAAGATTATGGTAAAGATGAATAAATAAAACGGTTAACCCCCTTGCAATACTATTTATTTGCAGCATTTTATAGGCATGGGCAAGTAAAGCTATTTTTTTAAATATAAAGTTAAATGCATTATTGTATGTATTTGCTTAAGTGCTGGTTATTTGAGGAAACTGGGGGTGTTTGTAATACGATATGTCTTATAATGCATATGAGTTTGTACTTTCAGTGGCACTGGTAAAAGAATAAAGAATTGGAAAAACTTGCTTTGCATCAATATCAAGGAGCAAGACATGAATTAGTGGGGTGGAATCCATGCGGGTAAGCATGACCACAATATTTTCAGGGAAAAAACCTCCCTAAATGTATGGAGATCAAGAGTGGAGCCTAATATTCCTGTGCTGTTTTACATGATCTTCCTTCTGCACTGATCAAAGTGTACAGAGGGGTTGTTTCTCTGCACTTCAGAGTGTCATATAAGAGTCTGACCTCCAAGCCCTCTGAAAACTAGGGAATTCCTGAGGTCATTTAGTCACCTTGTATCAGGCGGAGAGATACTTGGGAGCATGGAGAACTGCCTTATGTCTGATCAAACCATTAGTTCATCTACCCTGGTATTGCCCATTTTGACTGGTTGTGAGTCTCCGGAGCCTCAGGCAGGGGTTCTGCACCCCCTGGCACTCAACTACAATTCCCAGAAATTGAGCCTGGCACCTTCTGCATGCAAAGAATGTGCAGTGCCACTCAGGAAGTGGCGAGAGAGATTTAAGCAACTTCTCCCAGAAGCTGCTAGCTCCTGTGAACTCTTCTTTCTTCTGCCTTACAAAGGTAGGGGGTCTTGCCATCATGCAGAGATGCCCCTAGGCCAGTGTTTCCCAACCTTTTTTGGGCAAAGGCACACCTGTTTGATGAAAAAAATCTCGAGGCACACCACCATTACAGCCCCGTGACGTCAGCGCGCAGCGTCACGCCGGGAGGGACGCACGAAAGTGTAAGTTTCAATTTTTTTCCCTCCCCCTTGCCGGGGAACCTCCAAGCTTTGGGGGGGGGGAGGAGGCAGCAAAGCGAAGCAGGAAGGAAAGCGCGGCTTGGCTGGGTGAGCTTTGGCAGGGAATGAGAGCCGCGAGGCGGGCGCTGCGGACGGAGGCGCTGCCCGCCGAGCTCGCAGGCAGCCAGGCAGGCAGACGGCGAGAGCCCCGCGCTGGGCGGCCTCTCCTCGCCGCTGCCCCGCCTCTCGCCGCCCGACTCGCCCGCCTCCCTCCAGGCAACATCTCGCGGCACACCAGGCAACGTCTCGCGGCACACTAGTGTGCCGCGGAACAGTGGTTGGGAAACACTGCCCTAGGCATTCATCTCCCCACATACCCCAGATCAGGAGTGACCACCATTTTCCAAAACAGTTTGTGAACCAGAACTTAGCTATCCTTCAATAATCACACTCGGGCAAATTTTGTGCTGCTGTCCAAATCATGTGTATGAAAATGCTTCTATTGTGGAGGATAATGTGTAAACAAAATGCCTATATTTGGTGAAAGTGTGCATTAGAATGTCTTATGTTAGTGAAAGTGTGTCCTTCCTAAAAAAGGGCACGTGTTGTGGTGAGACCTGGAGACTGACCTTCTTGTTGTGGGTGGGTATATTGGACAGTCACAACACCCGACTGGTAGGTCCCTCATTGCTGGGTTTAATCTGGCCAATGGGGTGCTGTCTCAATGGCTCAAGGGACCTATAAATAACCATGCATGTGACCCAGAGCTTCCTCTTTTGGCTCGTGCATCGGGACACCCGCCCACCTCTCCCTATATTTAGGGCATTTTGCGATTGACCTTGCTATGCCGTCGTGTCGTTTGTCATTGGGACAGGGGCACGGCAGGGATTTTCCCCACCAGGCTGATTGGCTGTTGCCATTTGGGTTTCGCCTGCCATGTAGCAAATTGTCACAACTTTGTGGATAGGCACTGGTTCAGGTGATAGGGATGGGGGAACAGTCTTGCCATCCGTATGTGAAGGGTATTCCGTTAAAGGAATCCAGGGACTCAACTTGGTTTGGTCAACCCCCAATAATAATAATAAATTTAATAATAAAAAAATTTATTTATATCCCGCCCTCCCCAGCCGAAGCCGGGCTCAGGGGGTTGTGCCCATGCCTGAGTCCAGGGGAGCATCTGGGGGAGTGGACATAGCCTGTAACCAGGCTTTCTACCTACCACAGGTGTTCACCCTTGGCTGACCTATGATAGAGCTCTGAGTCAGCGCTACCTGCAAGGGTGCAGGGAGCTAGTCGAATCAGAGCCTATGCAACCACTCACTTTCTGTAATCAATAAAGTTGTGGCCTAAATTCTGCCAAAAACCAAAATAAAATTTGAGTCAAATGTGCTTTTATTTAGGGGGGAGGTCTCTGGGTCTGAACACGCAAAATAACAAACAAAAACAGCATTATATCAGTAGAAATTGCTGGGCTGTGTATGGGTCTACCTTCAATCAGATCTGGGGCCTGATCTGGTACTTCTGATCTAATCCTGACCCTGTTCTGGGCCTGATTTGGGATCCTTGCACATCTAAAACCCCAACTAAACAAGCAGCCAGATTTTGTGGAGGAGGAGAGATACACCTTCTTCTCCCCCTGACTGGATCTTGAATCAGGGTTTAATTAAAGATGCAGTTAATGGGGGGGGGGAGGGTAAGAAAGAGATCCACAAAGGCTACTCCTGCTGCCCTCCTTTTCTCGCTGCCAGACTACTACCCCTTTTCACAGATTCGAGTTACTCCAGATGGACCCATTCTAACTTGTGGCAATCCTGGGTTGCCTCAACCTGATTTGGCTAAATCCTGGGTCAACTTG
Source organism: Podarcis bocagei (assembly GCF_964188305.1). Taxonomy (NCBI): domain Eukaryota; kingdom Metazoa; phylum Chordata; class Lepidosauria; order Squamata; family Lacertidae; genus Podarcis; species Podarcis bocagei. The sequence goes on from NC_138139.1 coordinate 43,840,977, forward strand.
AACCTGCCTGAATCAGTGTGTTATCCGGGATTCTGCCAAATCTGGTGTGCTAGGGAAATTCAGACTGAAATGCTGATGAATTTTAAGAAGGACTTGCTGTAGACCTGAACTTAAGAGAGAAACAGAGAGAAATCAAAACTGACAGTCACCCATCTTGACCCCACATACAGTCATTGTACCCCGATGAAATTCTGTAGATAATAAGTATCAGGCAACTTGTCCCCCAGGGCTCCTTTGGGAGGGAGGAAGGGATATAAATTTAATTATTAACTATGACAAATTCCAGCTGTTGTCCAACCTCAGAGACTTACCTTTCTCCACCCGTGAGGTCTGTGGACACACCAGAGGACTTAAGGAAGGAGCTAGGAGGTCAACAATGATCACAACGCCTGCCAAAGTTTCCAGGAGCCTTCCCACAAAGTTCTTTTTAAAGTTTCAAACCTATGCTTCCTGCGCCCCCTTTCATCGGTCAACTCTTGGCTGATCTAGTTAAGGTTACCATGGGAATTATGACACAGAAGGAGATAGTGGTGGATTTTGTGCTTTGTTCTGGCTTCTTGGAGTGTACCGTAAGCTGCTCTGTCAACAGAGCTGTTCAGTGACCTTTGTTTTGTGTTAATTTTTGGTTTGGTTTCCCTCCACTCCTACCCTCCTTGAGAAAAAACATCTTGACTGAAGCAGTGATTCACTGGTTGGAAGCCAAGCTTCCTGAGTCACGAGCTCAAGACAGGAAGGAAGGCATAAATCGGGAGCGTGGTGAGGTGAACAAACTCTTGACCACAGAACTCCTCCTTGCTTCCTTCCACAGCCTCCTTTTGTTCATTGTGCTTCTTGGCAACTTGCTGTGGGCGAAGATAAGGACACTGAAGACGGCAGAGGCCACCTGGTCTCCACTTCAGGGGCCGGGACAGTGATTGCAAGTGCACTGTCTCAAATCCCTTCATTATAAATGGTTTCCATCTTTTCCTCTCTTCCTTTAATGGTGTTCGTTTGATAATTGAAGCTGTGTCGGCGATCCCCCTCCTCACAAAATGGGAAAGCATAGGTTGGAGGAGGCAGATTTGGGGTCCTGTAGAGAATTCAAAATGGCCACTCATAGTTGTGCTGCCACCACCACGTAAGCCTGAGGTAGGGATGGGGCACGGGAATATGATTTAGTTCACATTTAAAGGAGAGCACCCCTAAGTCACACTTTCTGAATAATAATTATAGTAATAATATTGATTGATTGAATTTATATAACGCCCTATACCCAGGGGTCCAGGGCCGGATTTAGGTTTGATGAGGCCCTAAGCTACTGAAGGTAATGGGGCCCTTTATATGTCCAGCTGTCCTTTGTCAACAACAAATTGTCGCTGGTTTTTGTGTTGAATATATGCTGTATGGTTATTTATGGACCTAATAGGTATCAAAAGCCATTTGCACATAACAAAATATGTATTTTATTAAAGTAATTGATGAGCAAGCCGGTGATATTTTAGGGAGCAAGCTAGCAGATGGGGCCTGTTACTTACATCATAGGAGCCTGCACAACACAAAACACTGTTGCTGTATGTAGGTTTCATTTTATTTGTTTTTTATCTAATATTTTGGAAATGTACAACCAGTTTTTCCCCCTTTAAATTTTTTTTGGGCCCCCAAGAAAGTGGGGCCCTAAGCTATAGCTTGTTTAGCTTATACATAAATCCAGCACTGCAGGGGTCCCAGGGCGGTTCACAGAATATCATTATTAGCATTATTATTTAAATTTAAATTTATATACTTCATCCAAAGAGTACAGGATGGTTTACAGCATAAAAATGTATATTAACTGAACCGAAACACAAGACAAGTATTTTTCAATGCAATTCTCCTGCCAAGGAATATGTACAAAGATGCACACTATACTATTGTAAAGTGTGCATATAAATGCATAGATTAGTGAAAGCGACACTGAAAATGCATCATATATTAGGGAAAACAGCGTTGCACAAAATGGGACAAAAATTGCATACTGAATTTCCACAAGGACTTTAAAAATTGCAAACCAATGGGGAAATGTGGAGAACTGAATATGAGGCTGGAAAAATGAGAGAACAAGAGAAAACAAAATGGACAGATGTACCCATTTCTATCTACATAGAAGAGGCCCCACCAGGGGTCGCTTTGCTGAAGGTCTCCTCAAACCTGGAGGCAGTCATGGTCCAAACAACCCTGATTTCACACCTGGCATTTCACTCTTCACTGGGTTAGAGCTCGGAATGGAAGGATCTGTCCACTTTGGAAAAATGAGAAATGAAGAGAACCAATCTTAAATTCAATTCCTTACATTTTTTCTGCCATTTTAAAAAAATTCTCATGAAAATTCATTAGCATTTTAGAGTGATTTCCCGCCCCCCAATAAACTCATTTTTTTGTATGCAGATTGATTAATGTGCACATTTCTGTGTGCTAGGTCTCTAATATATGCATTTCTGTAAACATTCCTCAGTTGGAGAACTGCATTGCAAAATGAGTTGAGATCTTTGAAGGATTTGTTTTATTTATTTAATATATTCCTAGCTGACCTTTCTCCCAAGCTGGGATTTCAAGGCACCTCACAACATTTAAAAGCACCGGTTGCAAGATGCAGAATAATAAAAGCAAACTAGTTAAAAAGCAATGATCAAAATTCATCACAGCACATTTTAAACTAGCAATTAAAATGCAATTTGCTCTGGTTTGGTAATCAGCATCGCCTGCACCTTAGGATGGCTGTGTTTCAGTTCTCATATTGTTTTAGAAAGATTTGGCTTTAAATGCAAACTGAATCAAATTTCTCCCCTGTCCCTAATTGGAACATTTGCGGACTCCCCTTCCTAGTTTGGCGCATGAGGCAGCCCATTGAGAGTGATTGCAGATTGATATGGGAAGGAGCCTGAACGCTTGTGTCTGATCATCCTCGCATTAAAAAAACAACAACACCCTCTTCGTCTTTCAGCTGATTCTTCACATAGAATCATAGAATCATAGAGTTGGAATAGACCACAAGGGCCATCGAGTCCAACCCCCTGCCAAGCAGGAAACACCATCAGAGCACTCCTGACATATGGTTGTCAAGCCTCTGCTTAAAGACCTCCAAAGGAGACTCCACCACACTCCTTGGCAGCAAATTCCACTGTCAAACAGCTCTTACTGTCAGGAAGTTCTTCCTAATGTTTAGGTGGAATCTGAGAGGGGAATTGGAACAAGAGAAGCAGCTTTCATTGGAGAGCCAATAAGTGAAGAGCAAACATTTGTTCTGGCCCATTTGAACTTATGCAAATGGCACCCAGAGTGAGCATCCATCACTCTTTATTCCTCTCTTGTCTCATTATTTCATTAGGGTTTTTTGGTTTTGGGTTTTTAAAAAAATTAAATTCAGATGGTCTTATCAAACTCCTTGTTCTTTTAACTTCATTGTTTTTCTCTTTAATTCACTTGGCTTTTGTTCTTTCTTTGATGCTTGTCATTTTCATGCTTCTCTTCCTCCTTTTCTCTCTCTATGCACCAGATTTTCAGCAAAACGCTATTCTGCCCTTGAGTTGCTGACAATGTTTGGTATTTTGAAGATCCACATATCTACACAAGTGGATGAATCAACAAGGTGTTATAAGAATTTCAAGGTCTCAAATATAGAATAAATATTCATAAATGCACACATATCTAAATATATGAACCATGTGTCTGAAATATAGAATAAATATAGGTCTCAAATATAGAATATTCATAAATGCACACACATCTAAATATATGAACCATGTGTCTGAAATAGTATGGGAGAGAAATCCTGGGGCCATTTTGACTCTCCCAATGACCTCAAATATTCCTCTGAAGTAAGGAAGGAAAATGGGGAAAGCCTTCCCATTGTCTTTTTGTTTGCAAATTCTGTCTTAAGGGTGTCTTTGTGTATGAATACGGTGAGTCTGTGACCTGGATTCAGGAACTAAGGTACTAGCCATCACTAAAGAATGGCCAGGTTGCCCAGATAATGCAATCAGTGACCATTATCAGGTATCCTGGTAGGCAGGATTTCTGCTGTAGACCGCCTTCTTCTGTGATGTATGTATGATTTTTTGGGTGGTGGTCTTGGGCTGCCAACCTAGCAGTTCAAAAGCATGTCAAAGTGCAAGTAGATAAATAGGTACCATTCCGGTGGGAAGGTAAACAGCGTTTCCATGCACTGCTCTGGTTCACCAGAAGCGGCTTAGTCATGCTGGCCACATGACCCGGAAAAACTGTCTGTGGACAAACGTCGGCTCCCTCAGCCAGTAAAGCGAGATGAGCACCGCAACCCCAGAGTCGTTCGTGACGGGACCTAATGGTCAGAGGTCCCTTTACCTTTACCTTGGGCTACAGGGTGGGAAGTTTCAAAAGTCTATATAAGCGCTTGCGCACCATTGTTCAGGGTCCTCCTCCCTCCTGTGTGTGGTGAGTGGGGACCCTGTGGCAACAGTTCCTTGAATAAAGATCAGGTTTACTAGCCGCTTTGCTTTTCACTTTACTCTGGTTGGCCTCTGTTATTTTCTCCTACCAATAGGGAACCCACTTAAGCACTCTGTATTGGGCAATGGAATTCCTCATAAGGGAAAAGGAGCAGTATTTTCTTATAACAAAGGGATCATAATATACATGTCACAAAATGGTAGAACTTCAAGGTACACCAAGGGTCATCTAGTCCAACCCGCTACAATGCAAGAATTACAGCTTATATGTATGAATAGGTACCTCAGGGGGTTTTTTTAATGCTGTGGCGGCTATCAGTTGGCTTATGTCTAAAAGAATATTTAGAAAGAAACTCTCAAGGGGGAAAACTACACACACATAAAGTGGCCAAGGAAACTAAACATGCTCAGTGGACGTGTAAAGCTTTGGAGAGGCAAAGAGGATGGAAAACCAGGGGAAGTAGGAATGAAGCATCTGGAATCCTGAAGAGAAGCATGCCATGCTGCAACACTTTGTTGCAGGTCCCACTGGCACTGCCTGAAAGAGAGTGCCGGGGGTTAATAACAGTCGTATTAACACACCCACCTGGCCAGTTCGGCTGTAAATGCCAGGAGGTATTTGACAGTACAAATCACAGTCCACCAAACTCACTTGTCATGAGCAGCCTGTTTTACTTTGATGGTGTCACCAAACATAAACGAGGCCCGAGAGTTTCCAAGGTCAAGTGCCTTCTCCATAATTAACTTAGAGAGCTTGTTTTATTTTCCAGATGCACTGCATTTCCAGATAGTACACCCCCCCAAATTATAATTCATTATTATATACAGTGTGGTGTAGTGGTTAAGAACAGTGGACTCGTAATCTGGTGAACCGGGTTCACTTCCCCGCTCCTCCACATGCAGCTGCTGGGTGACCTTGGGCTAGTCACACTTCTCTGAAGTCTCTCAGCCTCACTCACCACACAGAGTGTTTGTTGTCGGGCAGGAAGGGAAAGGAGAATGTTAGCTGCTTTGAGACTCCTTTGGGTAGTGATAAAGCGGGATGTCAAATCCAAACTCCTCCTCTTCTTCTACGTAGAGACCAATAGACAAGACAAAACAGGATGCCATCAAATTGACAAACACCAGAAGAAAATAGATATCCATGACTGAAAACATACAAAACAGATTTAGACTCTGTTGTAGAATCATAGTCTCACTGGATTACAGTGGTACCTCGGGTTAAGAACTTAATTCGTTCTGGAGGTCCGTTCTTAACCTGAAACTATTCTTAACCTGAGGTACCACTTTAGCTAATGGGGTCTCCCACTGCTGCCGCGCTGCTGCCATGCGATTTCTGTTCTCATCCTGAAGCAAAGTTCTTAACCCGAGGTATTATTTCTGGGTTAGCAGAGTCTGTAACCTGAAGTGTCTGTAACCCAAGGTACCACTGTATAGAGTTGGGAGGTACACCAAGGGTCATCCAGCCCAACCCCATGCAATGCAAAGTCAAATATGGCAGGACAAAAACATATGGTTCTGAGGAATACAGATGGCTTCATGTCATCCTGAACCTTATTACTTTCATAAATTATGAAAAGATTTCATTTTCTCACAATGAAGTTATTTGACTGTGTACCTTCCCTGGTTCTCATCATATTTTTAAGTTTAGCAGTAAAGATGATCCCCCCCCCCCCAGTTGGGTTATCTGTTATTTCATGGTGTCCTTATTTTCTTCCCGTTTTGGCAAATAACCAACCTGGCAGCAGTTAGCAGATGCTGTATAAATTCCCTGTCTTCTGTTAGTGCAATATAATAATAATAATAATAATAATAATAATAATAATAATAATAATCATTGTTAGCAAGTAGTAAAATTAGACGATCAACAGGTATAATGTAGCCTACAATCCCTTCAATTTCAGCTAGTTTATCCTCCCAGAATGTTATGATTTTAGAACACATCCAGTAGATTTCTAAAAAATATCCAGCATGGCAGAGAGGTCAGAGTAGGGAGACCCTCTTTCTAATCCCCACTCAGTCATCAAACTCACATGCTGACCTGGATGCAGTCATGACCACTCAGCCCAACTTACATCACAGAGTTTCTGAGAGAATCAAGTTGGCCAATGGGTGGAGGAGAGCCAGGCACTCTGCCTTGAGCTCATTGGAGGCCGGAAGGTATAAAAATGAAATAAATAAAAGAGAGGAGAATTTGCCCGCCTCTAAAAACGCACCGAGGTAAATTCATATAATATATTCTGGTTGCGGAATATGGCTTTAGTGCTGCGGAATGTGGCTCATGTTAGCTTCAAGTACTCAGAGTTCTGCCAACATGGAACTGGCTTGGTGGGCAGCTAACTCTTTCCCTACTACTACAACTTTTTAATGTTTATTTAAAAGGAATAAAAAGGGTGGGGGGAATTTTCACTTTGAAAAGCTGAGGCCTTTTATGTACATATTTTTGGTCTGTTCCCTGGAGCGAAACACCAACTTCCTGTGAGATTTCTGTCAGACAGCAAGGTCTTTATAAGGCCCCAGACTTCAAATGGATAATCCCAGGTGTTGGTGGGAAGAGCAGTGGTTTTGATATTGCCCGTCAGCGGCAGCAGGTCTGACTCCTCTCCAAAATGTTTCAAGATCACGTTTCTCTGCGGTGACACTTGTGCGTCTCCTGACAGGCACCCCTCCCCCCCATTCAGAACAGCAAGGGATGCAATTGTGCTTTGCTCGGTACCATGGGGTAGGTGATGCCTGAAGCCATTTGTTCCCTCGCGAGGTGTCACCCACTGAGCTGCAGTGCCAGGGAGTCAAGGCAAGAAGGCAGAGCAATGGGGGAGAAAGGAGCCAGGCCTGGAGATGGGAAATCAGGAGGACATAACCATGTTGTGGGAGGGGGAAACCCGCCAAACAGAAACTGCTTTTTCATAGAATGCTTTCTTTCTTTCTTTCTTTCTTTCTTTCTATAAAATTTATACCCAAGTTTAATGGTTGGGGGAACTCTTAAAGTGCTTTGCAAAAAGGGGATAAAACAATGAAAATTATCGATGAAAACAATTACCGTATTTTTCCATGTATAACATGACCCCTATATGGGGGGGGACTCCAATTTGCGGTCCCGTCCAGCTCTACAGTTTGATGATTCTATTTGTGAGAGAGGGAGAGGGAGGGATTGGTTGTCAGAGAATTCCAGTGGAAATGTGAGTGGAAATAGTTCGGCTGATTTGAGGTACGGGTAATACGCCTGAAGCCTATTGCCCCTACCATCATTCTTGGCACAGCATTTTTCACAATTAGCAATTTCCGGTGTGTCTTCGAGGGCAGCCCCAAATAGAATACATGGCAGTAATCTAGCCTGGACTACTTTTCCTCTCAACCCTAAGCAGTGGCGGAGCTTCATGCTCTGGCACTGGGGGCGGAGTACAGGTGGGGGCTGGGCTGGCACGTGTCTTGGGGGCGTGATGCGCTCCCTGCAGGGGTGTGGCGTGCATCCTGGGGGCATAGTGCCCTGCACAGGCGGGGGGGGGGGGGCAGCCGCAATGGCACCTCACGGGATTGCGCTGCTGGGGGTGGTGTGCTCCCCCCGCACTCCTCTTCCTCCGCCAGTGCCCCTAAGAGCTATCTATTCTGAGGAAGAAACCTTCTTCAAGGAACTTCCAACTCAGCTCTAACCTTGGAAACAACTGATACACAAAATGATCTGGTCCCCCCTACCCCACTCTTAGTATTGCAGCAGCCAGTCGTCTCCTGTCCTCCAGAGTTCATCCAGGTCCTAACGAAGCGCATGCAAATGAGTGCTCTGAAAAGATTCACCGCAGCGATATACCATAATTTTGTTTTGTTTCCCCACCCCGCCTTCAGTAGGCTCCTGCGGTTCAAGGAAACATGCATACGCCACAATTTATTTTGTTTTGCTCTATGAGTAGAAAGTTTAAAAAAACAGAAGGCCTTGGGAAGACAACAGTGGCCCAGTGATGGGCCAGGCGGAGAATTTCTGATGTTGCATCTTGTCTAGGGTTGGTGCCAAACCCCTGGTAGATCAAGCCACAGAAATACACCCTTGTGAGTCACATAGTGTTTTTATTTTATTTGTTATGCCAAGCTAATCTGAGGCTACAGCAGTCTAAACCATCTTACCCTGACCTGGTGTTCTCTAGATGTTTAGAAGTGATCAGAGCAAGCCTGACTCTCTACTGCTGGGGCTCTGTGGAGTGGGGGGTCCACCACTGCACCCCAACCCATCTATTCATGGAAGCAGTGGCAGAAACAGAAGGGGACCCAGGCAGACTGGGTCCGGCCCTGTGCCTGGTCCAGGCTGGTGCAGTGATCAGGCCTGAAGTTGGCCACTTGTGAGATCAGATCAGGATCCGGTGGTTGGCTCAGGCTGGCCCCCTCGCCACCTTTATGATGGCCTCTCTTGGAGCTTTCCACCAGACTCCGCTGGCAGGGATGCCACCAGGCAGCCTTCCAACCACCCACATGTTTGGCAGCTGGCGGAGACCAGCCGAGCTGGAAGAAATAAGCAGATAGACACCTCTGACGAATCCACACACATTCGGACTGGCTTAAGGGTGGTTAGGGTGGCGGCCAGTAACTCCCACCTGACCCAGTTAGGGATGGCAAGGTGCGATTCTGAAGAAGCACTTGATTTGATCTGCCTAGACGTGTGTGGGCTTCTGGCAGTTGCACACTCCAGATTCGCACACTGCTATGGATTGGCATCAGAGGTTGTCTTCCTGCCCGTTCCCTCTTTTCGTTGTTTCTTTAAAAAGTAATTTGACTCTCTTGGCCTGGCTAGGATTTATTACTGAAGTCTGATAATGCTCAGAGGCAGTTCTAAGGTAGTGCATCCTGTTTGGCTGCAGGGGGTGCTGTAACAATGGTGTAGAACAGAGCGCGAGAGGCAGGGGAGGGGGGTACTGGATTTCAGAATCATAGAATCATAGAGTTGGAAGAGACCACAAGGGCCATCGAGTCCAACCCCCTGCCAAGCAGGAAACACCATCAGAGCTCTCCTGACATATGGTTGTCAAGCCTCTGCTTAAAGACCTCCAAAGTAGGAGACTCCACCACACTCCTTGGCAGCAAATTCCACTGTCCAACAGCTCTTACTGTCAGGAAGTTCTTCCTAATGTTTTGGTGGAATCTTCTTTCTTGTAGTTTGGATCCATTGCTCCGTGTCCGCTTCTCTGGAGCAGCAGAAAACAACCTTTCTCCCTCCTCTATGTGACATCCTTTTATATATTTGAACAGGGCTATCATATCACCCCTTAACCTCCTCTTCTCCAGGCTAAACATGCCCAGCTCCCTTAGCCGTTCCTCATAAGGCATCGTTTCCAGGCCTTTGACCATTTTGGTTGCCCTCTTCTGGACACGTTCCAGTTTGTCAGTGTCCTTCTTGAACTGTGGTGCCCAGAACTGGACACAGTACTCCAGGTGAGGTCTGACCAGAGCAGAATACAGTGGCACTATTACTTCCCTTGATTTTAGCATCGCACTAGGCGCCACTGAGATTTGAGAACCCACAGTCTGCCACTGCAATGCTCCTTGCTTAGGTAAAGGTAAAGGGACCCCTGACCATTAGGTCCAATCGTGGCCGACTCTGGGGTTGCGGCACTCATCTTGCTTTATTGGCCGAGGGAGCCGGTGTGCCGCTTCCGGATCATGTGGCCAGCATGAATAAGCCGCTTCTGGCGAACCACAGCAGCGCACGGAAACGCCGTTTACCTTCCCGCTGGAGTGGTACCTATTTATCTACTTGCACTTGGATGTGCTTTCAAACTGCTAGGTTGGCAGGAGCAGGGACCAAGCAACGGGAGCTCACCCCGTTGTGGGGATTCGAACCGTCGACCTTCTGATTGGTAAGTCCTAGGCTTTGTGGTTTAACCCACAGCACCACCCGCGTCCCGCTCCTTGCTTACCTGGGTGGAAAATAGAGTGTGATATAATAATACCACCAACTTTTGCTTCTGGCCATTCTTATAACTGGCATGTGGCCCTCAGAAATTTACCCAGAAAGGAATGTGGCCTCTGGAAAAGGTTTCCCACCCCTTTTCCGAAGACCCCAGGCTGCAAACTGTCCCAGGGCAGCCTCTGAACAGAAGGAGTTACAGCCTTGGTGAAACTGTGCATATGCAAAAGAAATTGGTAAACTGGAAGGAAAGCAGGTGGGAACGAGAACAGTAAAATTTCTAGTGCATTTGTTGCAGGTTAGAAGAAAAAAACCAGGAGAGATTTGAATGGGGAAAATGCATCAGTGGTAGTACCAGGGGTGGGCTGTGACCATTTGTCCACCTAGCTCAGTATTGCCTACACTGGCTAGCAGCAGCTCTCCAAAGTCTAGGCAAGGATCTTGTCCCAGTTCTACCTGGAGATGCCAGGGATTGAACCTGCGGCCTTCTGCATGCACAGCAGATGCTCTTCCATTTAGCTGCAGCCATTCCCCAGTCTGAGGGGAGCCCTGGACAATTGAGGACCAGAGGACAAGCCAGGAGATGGGGCTGAGGAAGGAAGTCAGGACCAAAGAATCAACAAGGAGACACACTTGGACTCAGAATTACCTGGTTGCTCAAGTGAGGCTCAGATGAAGCAAGAAGAACAGCCCAGGTAGATCCAATGGCCAGCTTAGGTGAGTGGAAGCAGCCCAGGGTCAGAAGGCTCTTCAGGGGGTGAGGAGCCGCAGCCTGCAGTGATTCACCACACAGATTCAGTAGCAGGTGCTGAAAGGCAGGTCAAGAATTAGGCTGTGCTGGGCCCAGGGGTAACCCGAGCAACACGGTCCAGGTCCGGTCCCAAACCCAAGGGTTCTGCGAGGAGTCAGTCCGACAGGGCCAAGGCAGGAAACCAGGCAAGGTCAGGCACAGGATCACAGGCAGGTTCTGGCAAACAGCAACATTGCTCCCACAACCTGGGTCCAGCAGCCTTTTATCTCTGTCAGGGTAACGTCCGGTCCTGATCCCCCGGTGACTCTGTCTCACCCGAAGACGAGCACTCCTCCTGCGAGTACTCAGGTCTCTCCTTCTCTCAGACCTCAGTCTCTGTAGCTCGGGAGATGTCGGTGGGTTACTAGACCCAGAGGCCGCCTCAGCCTCTCCTGACTAATGGAACAGCTGTAAGTGATGGCCCAGCTGAAGGGAGTGAGGTAATCCCCGCATCTGGAGCCAGGGCAGGATCAGGCCCCTGACTTGGCCCAGCTGGTGCTTGTTGCAGGGGAACCTGTGCAGACGGGCTCTTCAGAATCAGGCCCCAGACTAGGTTCAGCTGCCACTTGAGGCAAAGGATCCGGTGCGGACTGAGACCACAGCTGTCAACTTTTCCCTTTTCTTGCGAGGAATCCTATTTGGAACAAGGGAATTTCCCTTAAAGAAGTTGACATCTATGACTGAGACTCCTCTGGCTCTGAGTCTGAGCCCAAGTCCCAGGCCATCACATAGACTTGCAAGAATGAGACCATAAGAGCACCTTCACTTGCATTGTCATAACATCCCACAAGACTCCCCACCAGCTCTTTATTGTGTCTATACATGCTCTTTGCATTCACAGCCTGCATTTCCTCCCAGGACCTCAAGGAGGGGGTCCTCCCCCTCCTCAGTTAATCCCCACAACACCCCTGTGAAGTAGTTTAGGCTGAGCGGCAATGGCTGGCTCCGGAGGTGACCCCGTGAGCTTCGTGGCTGAGTGAAGATTTGAGCCCTGGTTTCCCAGGTCTTAGTCCAACATCCTAAGCAGCACACCACATTGCCTCTACTTTCCGCTGCTGTTTCCAAAGCCATAAGGTATAAAACTGGAGCCCATAAATCTCACAATGTACAATTTCAGAAAGATTTTTCTTTCTTTCTTTCTTTTACAGCACACGTTATTGACCTCCTCTTCCATTAAAACTCTTAAAACTTGCGATTGCAATTTGTGGCAACGAGGCCTCAGAGACGTTTATATATGGAGATTATTGACACAGCAGCATGCAAGAAAGCTCTGGGAGTACGTGAAATACAGTACCTCAAAGTAGCTGACGCACGTAAGGCTGCCGTATTAGTTGCGTTGACGCACAGGAGTGTAGGAAGGCCAGGCAATAATAATAAAAAACCAATTAAGTTTTGAATTGTAGCAGATTTTCCAACAGCACAACACGCACCGGCCATTGTCAATTGTACAATAACTTGGTATATATCTTCCTAAATACTTAGAAATGCTACCCATTCAAGGTCTTTGCTAAGTTTTAAGGAGTCAAGTCTCACTTCCTAAAATGGAATCTGGAGGTGCATGAGGCACATACCCAGTAAAGTGAGCCATCAATCCATCTAAAGTCTGGCTGATGGGCTGATATGGCCTTCACCCAGAGCAAGTTGAGACAGCCCTGAATCACCCTGAGTTTGGCCCTCTTGGAGCTTCTCAGGACTATCAAAAGTGGGGCCAAGGGAGGGAGATGCTGCATTTTGAGTTTCCCTGGAGACAGCATCCCAGAAATGAGGGGCCACCACTGAGAAGACCTGAAAAGGTACATGGAGAAGGGCTTCTGGTGACCAAACTAGGATCATCGGGAAGAGGCCGTCATTGAAGTATGAGACTCCTGAGCTGCATAAGGCTTTATAGGTCAAAGCCAGCCCTTTGGATGGAGCCCAGAAACCAACTGGTAGCTAGACCAGTTGGACCAGAAGTTGTGTTACATGCTCTGAGCATCTGGTCCCAGCCAACCATCTGGCTGCTGGATTCGGGGCTAGCTTCAGTTTCTGAAAGGTCTTCAGAGGATGGTTGACCTGGAACAAATTCAGTGCTATGTTGGGAATGTGTTAGAAAGCTAAAATGGCCGGTCACAGACCCAGCAAGCTGGTATTGATCAGTGTGTGGCAGCTGCTGCCTGCCACAGATGCCATAGAAGCCTGTCAGGATCACCAGTTTCTGGGGGTCACCAGTGGGAAAGAGCTATTGTGCTCATACACTGCCAGGGGGCTTCCTAGAGGCATCTGGTTGGCCACTGTGAGAAGAGAATGCCAGACTAGATAGTCCTTGGGTCAGATCCAGCAGAACTCTGCTTACATTCTTCGAAGCCTTACACTCCAGATTCCCATTCATCACTTACTATAGGGACTGTAAAAGAGATTACAATGTATGAAGCAAAACCTCCCACAAATCATCTAGGGGAGAAATCATCCATGTCTATTATTATTATTATTATTATTATTATTATTATTATTATTATTATTATTATTATTAAAAACACTAACACATCAGCACAGCATCCAAAGAGCATCCCTCCCATTCCCAAAAGAAGTGTCTCTCTAAATTTGCAGCCTCATTAGGTGACACTGGGCCCAAGTAAAGTAGATGCAAAAAAAGCCAATGCAATTCTGGGCTGCATCAATAGGAGTATAGCATCTAGATCAAGGGAAGTAATAGTGCCACTGTATTCTGCTCTGGTCAGACCTCACCTGGAGTACTGTGTCCAGTTCTGGGCACCACAGTTCAAAAAGGACACTGACAAACTGGAACGTGTCCAGAGGAGGGCAACCAAAATGGTCAAAGGCCTGGAAACGATGCCTTATGAGGAACGGCTAAGGGAGCTGGGCATGTTTACCCTGGAGAAGAGGAGGTTAAGGGGTGATATGATAGCCATGTTCAAATATATAAAAGGATGTCACATAGAGGAGGGAGAAAGGTTGTTTTCTGCTGCTCCAGAGAAGCGGACACGGAGCAATGGATCCAAACTACAAGAAAGAAGATTCCACCTAAACATTAGGAAGAACTTCCTGACAGTAAGAGCTGTTTGACAGTGGAATTTGCTGCCAAGGAGTGTGGTGGAGTCTCCTACTTTGGAGGTCTTTAAGCAGAGGCTTGACAACCATATGTCAGGAGTGCTCTGATGGTGTTTCCTGCTTGGCAGGGGGTTGGACTCGATGGCCCTTGTGGTCTATTCCAACTCTATGATTCTATGATTCTAGATAGCTTCATTAGTTTTCTGATGAAACCTTGCACGCCTACAAAGAAGGCAGCCTTCCTCAACTGGTGCACTCTAGATATTTGGGACCACAACTCCCATCAGCCCTAGCCGGCTGTTGTGTTGGGGTGTTGGAAAGGTGATATGTCATTTGCCAGTGGTACCTGGTACCCATTGTGATTGGTAGGGCAGAAGGCAGGGAGCCCAACAGTAGGTGACGCCAGAACCAACAGCAGGCAGAGCCAACTAATTCTTGCTTTGTCCCCATCCTCCTCCTTGCTGGATTCTACAAGGGTGACACTGAGACCGAGGGGGAGGAAGCTGGCAGTTAGGGCCATGATCCCCTGGGCATGTTGTAAGTGAGAAGATATGCAGGTGGGGGGTGGTGAGGGCTGACTGAGGTTGGTAGATTTGTAGTCCACTTGCCCTGATGGATCAGCCTCCAGTGGCATCTGCTTTGCATGCAGAAGGTTCCAGGTATCTCCAGCACCTTCAGGTAAAGCTGGGAGAGAACCCTGCTTGATACCCCAGCTGCCAGTCAGTGTAGATGCAGTGGGGTAGGAAGGGGAGTGCGGGGTGTGCGATCCGCCCCAGGTGTCATCAGTGAGGGAGGTGACAAAATGGCCAACCAGCTGGAAAGGGGGGCACCACTTCCCCGATGCCGGCGCTCGGCTCCAAGAGTGCTGCCCGCCTCCTGGCACTACCATCCTGAACTGGGGGCAGCTTGGGGAGCCGTGGGGAGTGGGGGGGTGAAGCCTGACTCTATCCCACTGGAGCATGGGGCGGGTGCAAACTTGGAAGCAGAACCTTCCGCAGGAAAACACAACACGCACAAACAGGCGCCCTGCAGCAACAAGTGTCTTTCAAAACACAAGCAAAGCAACCGAGCCAGGTGACTTTCGTTTGCACCGCGTCCCCACACTGAGCAGCCTTGCAAGGCTCAGATCTCGGGAGGGGGGGGTGCCAGAAGGGCGCAACAGCCTCTGCTCGGGGCTGGGGTCGCTCCAGCTGGCAGTGGGGGTTGGCTGTGCGATGCGTTTGTTCTCTGCCACTTGCCCTGCCCCCTTATGGGGGTGGGTGGCCACCCCCTCCTGCCCCCTCCCTCCCACCCTGGGTGTGTTGGAGTCATGCTCCACCACTGTGTAGTGGTGTGGTGTAGTGGTTAAGCTTGTGTGGTGTAGTGGTTAAGAGTGGTGGACTCGTAATCTGGTGAACCAGGTTTGATTCCCCGCTCCTCCACATGCAGCTGCTGGGTGACCTTGGGCTAGTCACACTTCTCTGAAGTCTCTCAGCCCCACTCACCTCGCAGAGTGTTTGTTGTGGGGGAGGAAGGGAAAGGAGAATGTTAGCTGCTTTGAGAGGCCTTCGGGTAGTGATAAAGCAGGATATCAAATCCAAACTACTACTACTACTACTACTACTACTACTACTACTACTACTCTTCTTCTTCTTCTTCTTCTTCTTCTTCTTCTTCTTCTTCTTCTTCTTCTTCTTCTTCTTCTTCTTTTTCTTCTTCTTCTTCTTCTTCTTCTTCTTCTTCTTCTTCTTCTTCTTCTTCTTCTTCTTCTTCTTCTTCTTCTTCTTCTTCTGATTCAATATAAGGCAGCTTTCTATGTTCCGATGCTCAGCTTTCTTGGTTCCTTCCTGTGGACCACATAATACGTGGCACAAAGCAAGCAGTCTGGTGGGCATGTTCCTCTCCCTCTGCTCCTGCGCAAGGCTTCCCTCCTCCATGGCAACAATATGCACTGATGGCCAGGAACCAAGGCTCCCATGGAGTGAATGGTTCTGATTAAGCATCCTGCCAAGGAACCGGTGACGGCTGCTTTCTCCAGAACAGACAGTGGTTGTTTAATGAGCTCACCCACCATGTGCCTGCCTTCCTACTTAAAAAGAGTCCAGGGGGTAGCAGTGACTGCCAGCTTCTTCCTTCTTAGTCTGTGTTGCCTTTATCAGACTCAGCAGGGAGGAGGAAGAGGGCAAAACCACAATTAGTTGGTGGCTCTAGCTACACCTACTGTTGGTCTCTCTGCCTTCTATCTTAGTACACGCGTGCCTTGGTTGTCAAATGGAATCCGTTCCAACTTCCAAAAAATTTGCAAACCAAGGCGTGGCTTCTGATTGGCCCCAGAAACAATGGTGATAGCCAAAATGGATATTCGGCTTCCAAAAAACATTTGCAAACCAGAAGACATGCTTCTGGGTTTGCGGTGTTCGGGAACCAAAACGTCCAAGTACCAAGCTGTTTGACAACCAAGGTAAGACTGTAGTTCCAATGGCTAACAGTCACTACTACATAGTAAAGGTAAAGGGACCCCTGACCATTAGGTCCAGTTGTGATCGACTCTCGGGTTGCGGTGCTCATCTCTCTTTATTGGCTGAGGGAGCCAGCGTACAGCTTCCGGGTCATGTGGCCAGCATGACTAAGCTGCTTCTGGCGAACCAGAGTAGCCCACGGAAACGCCGTTTACCTTCCCGCTCGAGCGGTACCTATTTATCTACTTGCACTTTGACGTGCTTTCGAACTGCTAGGTTGGCAGGAGCTGGGACCGAGCAATGGGAGCTCACCCCGTTGCGGGGATTCGAACCGCTGACCTTCTGATTGACAAGCCCTAGGCTCTGTGGTTTAACCCACAGCGCCACCTGCGTCCCAATTGGAAAAGCCTGCTAGAGGCCCATCTAGTCCAATGCTCTATTCTCACAGAGGCCAAGCAGGTGTCCCTAGGAGAACATTCCAAGGAAGACTTTCCCTTTGGTAGATCTTGTTGATGCTATATGTCTATAGCTGCCTGTCTGCCTGTCTGTCTGTGAATTTCTGGATGCCAAGATCCAAGTTTGGGGCAACTAAGCTTTGGTGGGGTTCTTCTGAACCCCAGCAGAAATTTAAAATCACAAAATATGCATCAAGGTAAAGCATGGAAATATAGGAGTTAAACCTTTAAGATATGTCCTTCCAAGTTCCTTCCAAAGTTCCCCTCTTCCCCCAGTATAGGGGAAAGACTATAAATTTGGTCAATTAAAATTGGTTTACTTACAAACTCTGTAAAGGTCTGGTTCATGTGCTTTTCCATACATCTGCACAGGCAGTAAAACGTAGCATAGCAGACTCCCCAAGTGTCCCCATTTCCCAGGGACAGTCCCAGATTTACAGAAACCATCCAAGTTTTTTATTTGATCCCATAATGTCCCACTATTCCTTAAAGGTAAAGGGACCCCTGACCATTAGGTCCAGTCATGACCGACTCTGGGGTTGTGGCGTTCATCTCACTTTCTTGGCCGAGGGAGCCGGCGTACAGCTTCCGGGTCATGTGGCCAGCATGACTGAGCCACTTCTGGCGAACCAGAGCAGCGCATGGAAACACTGTTTACCTTCCCGCCAAAGCAGTACCCATTTATCTACTTGCACTTTGACGTGCTTTCGAACTGCTAGGTTGGCAGGAGCAGGGACTGAGCAACGGGAGCTCACCCTGTTGCGGGGATTCGAACCGCCGACCTTCTGATCAGCAAGTCCTAGTCTCCGTGGTTTAACCCACAGGGCCACCCGCGTCCCCACTATTCCTTAGGTCGTCCCTATTTTCATCAGAGAAATGTTGGAGGGTATGGCATAGTTACAAAGTGGTAAAAGTTCCTAAATTACGAAGCTCAAACCTCATCACACACTGAGCTTCTCAGGTAGGCTGGGGGAGGGAACAATTGGCTTGATTACCTATTTGCTCACAAGGTAAGAAAAGTGGACATAGCTAAGCCTGGCAGGACAGTTTGCTCTCATGATATTAACCCCTTCATGCATGAATTGGACTTAAGCATGGTGGTTCTATGAGGCTGGTCATCCCACACATCTCACAAACCTGCAGTCTTTTTGTAGTCCCATGCACAAATTAAATTCTACAGCGCTGTGGATGTAGGTCAATAGAATTATTCCCAGTTCTGTAGACTTCTAATCTAATAATTTAGCCACTAGGCATTACTTCCTTTCTTGATCTACTCACTGAATACCCAAGTGAGACAAACAGAATGGGGATAATGCAAAATATAATTTCAGGCTTGGCAGGCTCCTGCAAAAAGCAGCTGAAGATTCTGCTTCTGTCAGGTTTTATTAAACGGGGAAATCGCAGTGAAACAATAGTGCCTCAACAAAATAGCTGGAGGAGAATTTGATTCCTGTCTGGCAGATGTGATACATTCCCCCTTTCTTTTCTGTTTTGATTTATAAGAGGGGAGGGGGTTAATTTTGCAGGTGCGGGCCATTCATTGGGAATTAAAACTGCCCCACTTGCTAGAAATATTTGGAACATATTAGAACATTAATAATTCTCCCAGCAATAGTCCAATGATATCCCCCAGCCTAGATGAGTTGAAGAGCCACATTTTAGTTGGAAGTTTGTATTAAACCACAGAAGAGCAATTTTCTCCTTTTAACCATGCAGTGCAGGAGACGGATATTTCCTGCTACTGTAGCTTTAAAGCAGACATCGGATCTGAAACTCAAACTCACATCAGACCCAAACAGCTGTTGGCCAGTGGTCAGGGATGATGGGAGTTGTAGTCTAGCAACATCCAAAGGGTCACAGGTTCCACACACATAACAAAATGATCTTCAGCATTCAGGGGAAGCAGATGTGGCTGGACTGCCCTTTGCAATGATGGGGAATTTATCCTTTGTTCCAACCCTGAAAGCCACTAGGTATACAGAAGCCACTGGGTATGCTTTTATTTATCTCCAAAACTCCTTTCCAAGCCCTAGTCTGGTCTCCTGCCCTAGCTGGAAAACTTACGTAGAGACAAAAGGGAATGAGGAGATAGCAGGAGGGACAGATCTGCAGATATGTGGGATCCCTTTTAGCATCATGTGGTCAGTCAGAGAGGTGCAATACCCCTGCCACTTTCCCAGAAACTTTTTTGATTAGATTGATTAACGAGGCGCCTTGCTGGCTAAGCAGTCCCCGGCCATTTTTGTTAAATTGATGCATTTTCCTTTTACAGGGGTATCTTGGATTAAGTACTTAATTCGTTCCGGAGGTCTGTTCTTAACCTGAAACTGTTCTTAACCTGAAGCACCACTTTAGCTAATGGGGCCTCCCGCTGCCGCCGCACCGCCGGGGCACGATTTCTGTTCTCATCCTGAAGCAAAGTGCTTAACCCAAGGTAATATTTCTGGGTTAGCGGAGTCCGTAACCTGAAGCGTATGTAACCCGAGGTACCACTGTAATATTATTACTATTAATAATAATAATTAATTAAATTTGTACACTGCACTATACCTGTAGATCTCTGGGCAGTTCACAATATAAAATTACAATATACAAAACAAAAAACGCATAATAAAAATAAGAACAAAGACAACCGACTGCATATTTAAAAGGGCATATCAATCAGCCCAAGGCCTGATTGAAGAGGAATGTTTTAGCCTGATGCCTAAAGGTGTACAATGAAGGTGCCCAGTGAGCCTCCCTGGGGAGAGCATTCCACAAAAAGGGAGCCACCACTGAGAAGGCCCTTTCTTGTGTTGCCACCTTCCAAACCTCTCGTGGAGGAGACACTTGAAGAAGGGCCTCAGATGATGAATGCAGAGTTTGGGGTGGTTTATATGGGGAGAGGTGGTCCTTGAGGTATTTTTCAACCTGTACTAAATTGTCGGGCACTGCACTGTTATTGTTAGGGGCATGCGAAAGTTCTTATGTATTATAATGCATTGGGTGATGTTGTGATGTCTGGAATTATGGAAAGTTTTTCAAAAGAAGAAGTTCCTTCTATGAGTATTTTAATATTCTGTTGGAAGCCGCCCAGAGTGGCTGGGGAAACCCAGCCAGATGGGCGGGGTATAAATAATAAATTATTATTATTATTACTATGAGTAAGCTGGAGCGCAGTGCCAACTCAAGGTCAAGTTGCCCTGAAGAGCGAAGGGCTGGCATTCATTGGTGGAGCACCTGGTTCACATGCAGAAGGTTCCAACTTCCATACTTGGCATCTTGAGGTAGGAACAGGAAAGAGCTCTGCTTGAAGCCATTCAGAGCCATAGCCAGTCTTAATTTAACTAACTTTTTTGAAAGGCTCTCGTGCCCACCTGGAGACTCAATCCTTCCCTTTGTCACTTGCGGGGTGCCAGGCAAACCTGGAGACTTCAGGTCAGGTCTGGAGGTCTGGCAACCATACCTGTGGCTTCTGATTTAGTGTCCTAGCTACCACTGGACTCCAGGGTCACTGCATTGCATTGCTTCTGAAAGGGCGTTCTCTGCAGGCTGTATCACTTGTATGGCAGGTGGACATAGCTAATCCAAATCTGCCTCAGGAGTTAGCCTAGGGGGGTCTAATTATACCTGGAGGTCCCTCTGTCACCACCATCACTGGTTTAAACTGCCAAGAACTGCATTGCTACAACTAATCCAGAATGCGGCAGCTAGACTGGTGACTGGGAGTGGCTGCTGAGACCACATAACACCAGTCCTGAAAGACCTACATTGGCTCCCAGTACGTTTCTGAGCACAATTCAAAGTGTTGGTGCTGACCTTTAAAGCCTTAAACGGCATCGGTTCAGTATACCTGAAGGAGTGTCTCCACCCCTATCATTCTGCCTAGACACTGAGGTCCAGTTCCGAGGGCCTTCTGGCAGTTCCCTTGCTACAAGATACCAAGTCACAGGGAACCAGACAGAGGGCCTTCTCGGTAGTGGCACCCACCCTGTGGAACACCCTCCCACCAGATGTCAAAGAGAAAAACAACTACCAGACATTTAGAAGACATCTGAAAGCAGCCCTGTTTAGGGAAGCTTTTAATGTTTAATAGACTATTGTATTTTAATATTCTGTTGGAAGCCGCCCAGAGTGGCTGGGGTAACCCAGCCGGATGGGCAGGGTATAAATAATAAATTATTATTATTATTATAATTATTATTGCAAAATTTAGAGAAGTGTAGAATCTGTTAGATTGTTAAGTTCCTGTCTGGTGTTAGCCAAATTGGTATAGATCAGGTCGTCACTTTCCCTATAGGGATTCCATATGCATCGCAATCCCACAAGCTACAGTCCAGAGACCTTTGAAAGAGATCTTTGTCACAACTGTTTGAAAAGGGAACAGACTCCCTCGGGAGCTTGTGGACTCTCCTTCCTTGGAGGTTATTAAGCAGAGGTTGCATGGCCATCTGTCATGGATGATTAATTGAGATTCTTGCATTGCAGGGGGTTGGATTCGACGACCCTCGGGACTCCCTTCCAACTCTACAATTCTATGATTCTAATCCAGACTTTGTCGCAGAGAGTAAGGCCATTGCTTATTGGCAGATACTGCCAAGCAAGGCCTATTTCCTACGGAAACGCTTTGAGTTAGCACTAGGCTGAAGGGGGGAAATCCTACAATTCATTATTTGAAGCCTTCTTTGAAGATGTCATTTAATATCTGTCAGGGCTGCAGCACAGTTGGCAAAGAGGCCGGGGAGTTTTGAGTGGGTTGTGTCATCTTCAGGAAGGCAGGGGCACAGAATAAAATGTGCTCTCAGGGTTTCCCTTAGGGTAGAAGCAATTTTATTGGCAAAGTGGCCCTGGCAGATAATGCCACCGAGGTCAGCCAAGACCTAAGAAATCTTATGTCATCTTCATATACTTTAGACAGCAGATGAGAGCTGACCTTACAAGAGAAGGGACAAACAAGGTATTTTCTACCCCTGTGGCACTCAAGTCACAATTGGTTTGCGTGCCCAGACCAGAGGTCGTGACAAAAGACAGAAACCGGAGTCAGAAAAGAACAAATGAAGACTTTAAAAAGAAAGGAAAAAAGAGTAGAGATCAAATACTCTGAACCTTTGGTCTAGGGGCCAGATCGGGACCTCCAGGCCTCTCTGTCTGGGGCTCCAAACTCTCCCTAAGCCATGCACCCTCCTGAGTTATCTCTACCACTAGCCTTGCTTTGAACTCTCCTAGATCCACACCCCCTCCAGTTGGAATGTGTCTCTGAACCCAGATGATGCCTCTTGGTGGTGACTAGAGAGGTAAAGGTAAGGTAAAGGACCCCTGGATGGTTCAGTCCAGTCAAAGGCGACTATGAGGTTGTGGTACTCATATCGCTTTCAGGCCGAGGGAGCCGGCATTTGTCCACAGACAGCTTTCCGGGTCATGTGGCCAGCAGGACTAAACCGCTTCTGGTGCAGCAGAACACCATGATGGAAATCAGAGCACACAGAAACACCGTTTACCTTCCTGCCACAGCAGTACCTATCTGTCTACTCGAACTGGTGTGCTTTTGAACTGCTAGGTTGGCAGAAGCTGGGACAGAGCAATGGGAGCTCGCCCCATCATGTGGATTTGAACCGCTGACCTTCTGATCAGCAAGCCCACAAGGCTCAGTGGTTTAGACCACAGCACCACCCATGTACCTGGTGATTAGAGAGGGGCACATGAGTGCATGTAGAAAGCAACAAAAGTAAAACCCACCCCATTGCAGACCCACCAAGTGTCCCATTTTAAGCGGGACATCACAGAAGCCAATCCCGGTTTCTGTTTTGATCCTGGAATGCCCCCTCCCCTTTTTGTGAGTGATGGACCAAAAGACCCTCATTCTGGTGATCATTAGCAGCGTTGTGCCAAAGCTCCTTCCGTTCCAGTGCCCTGGTGCAATTCCGCTGATCGCCAGAGCGCCCGGCGAGAGCAGCAAGAGCGAGGAGCGCAAGTGGGCAGGAAGGGCGAAGGTGAGTGGTGCAGGCAGGGAGGGCAAGAGGCAAGGGTGAGGGGCAGAATGATATCTGGGGAGGGGTGTGTCCCAGATTTTGCTTAGAAAAAGTTGGACGGTATGCCATTGCTTTGCTCACTTTTATCTCTGGACAACTGTCCTGAGGGCAAAATATCAGTGGTGAGGCCCAAGGCAAAATTAAGCACAGCAAAGGATAGGAAATTGGTCTTCCCAAGTGGGCTTCCCAGCAGAGCATCCAGCCGACCACATTGATCCCAGAGTGATGGACCAGGTGGGCCTTTAGGCCTGACTCAGCCATGCATTTCTTACTTTCTTAAGCCCTCCCTGCTCTGAACTGAGGACCTACGTGGGATGGGACAGACCCAACTGTGGGTGGAGAGGCCAGCTCACCACGCAAAGCACAGAGCTAGGACCGCAGTCTTTATTTTGTAGTGTGTGAAGCAGTCTTGCCCTAAACAATAATCTGTGTGTGAGGAGGTGTCAGGGATTGGACTCAAGAGGGCAAGATGGAGGAGGAGGAATGGTGGAGATCACCTACCCCGTCTTCAGATGCTGCAGTAGAAGAGAAGAAGAAGAAGAGTTTGGATTTGATATCCCGCTTTATCGCTACCCTAAGGAGTCTCAAAGCAGCTAACAATCTCCTTTCCCTTCCTCCCCCACAACAAACACCCTGTGAGGTGAGTGAGGCTGAGAGACTTCAGAGAAGTGTGACTAGCCCAAGGTCACCTAGCAGCTGCATGTGGAGGAGCGGGGAAGCGAACCTGGTTCACCAGATTACAAGTCCACTGCTCTTAACCACTACACCACACTGGATGCAGGATTGATTTACAAGAGTGCAAGAACAACAGAATCAGAGACATTTGACCCCGAGTGGCCACTGTAAGGGGAGATGCTGTTGCTGGGATGGAGGAGGAAGGAGCCCAGTTTGGAGCAACGCCATTGTTAAGGCTTGTTGCGTTCTTTTGTCTCTCACTATTATGATTGAATAAACTCATGAAAAAGGACTCTACAGTGGTACCTCGGGTTAAGAACTTAATTCTTTCCGGAGGTCTGTTCTTAACCTGAAACTGCTCTCAACCTGAAGCACCACTTTAGCTAATGGGGCCTCCCGCTGTCGCCGCACTGCCAGAGCATGATTTCTGTTCTCATCCTGAAGCAAAGTTCTTAACCTGAGGTACTATTTCTGGGTTAGCGGAGTGTAACCTGAAGTGTATGTAACCTGAAGCGTATGTAACCCGAGGTACCACTGTATCTTGTTTTCTCTGCTCTTGCTGCAACTGGGGGAGGAGGAATCCTTCATAAGAACTAACAAACATGGGACAGTGACAAGCAATTCTGAACTCTTTTCCACTTTCTTTTCAGTCCATTTGAGCTTCTTCTCTCCCTGTCTTCTGTCTTTCTCCTCTACTGTCTGTCTCTCACCCAGTGGCGTAGCGTGGGTTGTCAGCACCCGGGGCAAGGCAAGTAATTGGAGCCCCCTAACCCGTGGATTTGCGCCCCCTAACCCTAACCCCCAAATGTTGCGCCTGGTGTGGCCGGCCCCCCCTGCACTCCCCACGCTACACCACTGCTCTCACCCCCCCGGCTGCAAACAAAATGATGCAATCTCATCCTGTGTGTGTGTGTGTATGTGTGTGTGTGTGTATTCTGCTCCTGGAAAAGAAAGGAAAGAAGCACATGAACTTGGGAGGTTGTCTGGTGACCGCGTGTTGGCAATTCTGGCTCAGCAGAGCAGAATATAAAACTGACAAACGGTATAAAACCCAGGCGGTGTGTCAGCGCTGCAAGACTCCCACTTATGGAGGCGCAGATGATGTAACCCACTTGGCGACGTGTGGGCGCCTTTCCTATGAGCAGCTGGGGATCCTAGCCTGGCATGGTCAGTGCATGCTGCTTATTCCTGAGTCACCTCGTTCCGTAAATACCGCTCGCTTTGGATTCTGTGCCTGCATGCTGAAGATCCCACAGCCACGCCGTCAGGTCTCTGAGTATTTTGGAAAGGAACATTGACTCCTTGACAGCTCTCCAGTTCTCTTTAACTTCGGCAACAGCAGCAGAAATGTTTACATGCCAAGAGAGAAGGAGAGGAGGGTTCTGGGTAAAACACACACACACACACACACACACACAGGCAATGAAGGAAGTGTTACTTGCTTGGTGAAATGTGATCACTGAAAGAGGACCAAATTATGCACATTTGATTTCTTAAGTAGCACAGCTGAGCTAGAATTTCTGCATAAAAGGTTGCCCGGCTATGGGGAAAATATTTGGTTCAGTTCTCAGCTTAATACGAAACTCCCTGATTCTCTCTTCCTGAAACAAACTGGAACGTAGCTATCACTGGAGATTCAAAATTTTCTAAATTTTGCAGTGTGATTCTCCAGCCAAACCATATGTGCAAAACTGTGCATAACAGGAGAAACCTTTGGCTCAAAGGCATGTATTTGAGAAAATAAGATGCAAAATCGCATTATATTAGGGGAAATGGGTTGCAGAGATGTGTGTGTTGGGAGAAATGAGCCCTAAAAGGCTGACAAATTCTGCTGAGGACTTTAAAAAAATGATAATGATTTGCAAATTGATGTGGACATGTAGGACGTGACTCAAAGAAGTAGGAGGCCCAGGGTTCACTCTGATTGTTTAGAAATACACAATCGCTTTGAGGTCCTCTCCCCTAGCATGGAAGATGAAGAGCAGACTCCATTTGAGGATCTCTCCCTCATTACAGTCGATCAGGTATATGAAGACGAGCAGCAAAGTCATTCCTCAGGGAATGTGCAGGCGACCTTGGAACGGACAGCTCACGGAAGAACCCTGACCAAACCCAAGAGGAGGCGTGTAGTGGTGATAGGGGATTCCCTACTGAGGGGAACAGAAGCAGTGATCTGTGGGCCTGACAAGATGTCTCGGGAAGTGTGCTGTCTCCCCGGGGCTAAGATCCAAGATGTAACTGAACGACTGCAAGGAATCATAAAACCCACTGACAAATACCCCTTCCTCTTGGTTCATGTGGGAACCAATGACACTGCAAGCAATAGCCTCCAGAAGATCAAAAGAGACTACGAGGCTCTCGGCAGGAAATTGAAGCAACTAAATGCACAAATTGTCATCTCATCTGTCCTCCCAGTTGAACGACGTGGCCCAGGGAGAGAGGGGAAAATAGTGGAAGTGAACAGCTGGCTTCGCAAATGGTGTAAACAGGAACAGTTTGGATTCTTAGATCACGGACTGCAGTTTCTTGAAGATGGACTTCTGGCAAGTGATGGGCTGCACCTCACAACGGTTGGGAGAAATGTTTTTGCCAAAAATCTCAGAAACCTCATCAGGAGGGCTTTAAACTGACTAATGTGGGGGAGGGAGACAGTGCTCCTGAAGGTAGGAGTCTATCAATTAATGAAGATGATCATCCAAATGTCATAGACCAAATGGAGCAAACAGCACGCGGACCTAGTGGTGGGAGGAAAAAATCCTTAAATAAGAGACACGGGGGAATGATTAATGGACTTCAATGTCTGTACACTAATGCGCAAAGCATGGGAAATAAACAAGATGAGCTTGAGCTCTTGGTACAGCAAACTAAATATGACATAATAGGCATCACTGAAACCTGGTGGGATAAGTCCCACGATTGGAATGTAATAATGGGGGGATACAATCTATTTCAGAGAAACAGACCAGACAAGAAAGGAGGAGGAGTGGCGTTATATGTCAGGGATGTGTATACCTGTGATGAGATCCAAGATTTAGAACCTCAAAGCCAAAGTGAGAGCATTTGGATCAAAATTAAGGGAGAGAAGAATAACAGAGACCTCATTGTGGGAGTTTACTATAGATCCCCAAGCCAAACGGAGGACATAGATGATGCCTTCCTGGAACAGATGGCCAAGCATGCAAAAGGAAGGGAGATAGTAGTAATGGGGGACTTCAATTACCCGGATATTTGTTGGACGTCAAACTCAGCCAAGAGCATAAGGTCAAACAGATTCCTCACTGGCCTTGCAGACAACTTCATTGTCCAGAAAGTGGGAGAAGCAACAAGAGGAACAGCCGTTTTAGATCTGGTCCTAACCAATGTTGATGACTTGGTTAGTGGGGTAGATGTGGAAGGATCATTAGGCGCGAGTGATCATGCTCTTCTGAAGTTTACTATACAGCGGAAAGGAGCAGCCAAGCATACTAGGACTCAATTTCTTGACTTTAAGAAAGCCGACTTCATAAAACTTAGGGAAGTGCTGGGTGAGATCCCATGGACAGCAATACTAAAAGGAAAGGGAGTTCATGATGGCTGGGAGTTTGTTAAGAGGGAGATAGTAAAAGCACAACGTCAGGCAATACCATTGAGACGGAAACATGGAAGGTGCCTAAAGAAGCCAGGGTGGCTATCTAAAGAACTTTTAACTGAATTAAGATTAAAAAAGGATGTGTACAAAAAATGGAAAAGGGGGGAAACCACCAAAGAGGAATTCAAACAAATAGCCAGCACGTGTAGACACAAAGTCAGAACAGCTAAAGCACAGAATGAACTCAGGCTTGCTAGAGAGGTTAAAAGCAACAAAAAAGGCTTTTATGGGTATGTTCGTAGCAAAAGGAAGAACAAAGAAACAGTGGGGTCACTCAGAGGAGAAGATGGTGAAATGCAAACAGGGGACACAGAAAGGGCTGAACTCCTCAATGCCTTCTTTGCCTCAGTCTTCTCCGATAAAGAAAACAATGCCCGACCTGAAGAATTTGGAGCAAATGATTCAGCAAAGGAAACACAGCCCAGAATAACTAAGGAGATAGTACAAGAATATTTGGCTAGTTTAGATGTATTCAAGTCTCCAGGGCCAGATGAACTGCATCCAAGAGTATTAAAAGAACTGGCAGATGTGATCTCAGAACCACTGGCAGTCATCTTTGAGAATTCCTGGAGAACAGGCGAAGTCCCGGCAGACTGGAGGAGGGCAAATGTTGTCCCTATTTTCAAAAAGGGGAAAAGAGAGGACCCAAATAATTACCGCCCAGTCAGTCTGACATCAATAGCAGGGAAGATTCTGGAGCAGATCATTAAGCAAACAGTCTGTGAGCACCTAGAAAGGAATGCTGTGATCACCAATAGTCAGCATGGATTTCGGAAAAATAAGTCATGTCAGACTAACCTGATCTCGTTTTTTGACAGAATTACAAGCCTGGTAGATGAAGGGAACGCAGTGGATGTAGCCTACCTTGATTTCAGCAAGGCATTTGACAAGGTGCCCCATGATATTCTTGTAAAGAAGCTGGTAAAATGCGGTCTTGACTATGCTACCACTCAGTGGATTTGTAACTGGCTGACTGACCGAACCCAAAGGGTGCTCATCAATGGTTCCTCTTCATCCTGGAGAAGAGTGACTAGTGGGGTGCCACAGGGTTCTGTCTTGGGCCCGGTCTTATTCAACATCTTTATCAACGACTTGGATGATGGACTCAAGGGCATCCTGATCAAATTTGCAGATGACACCAAACTGGGAGGGGTGGCTAACACCCCAGAGGACAGGATCACACTTCAAAACGACCTTGACAGATTAGAGAACTGGGCAAAAACAAACAAGATGAATTTTAACAGGGAGAAATGTAAAGTATTACACTTGGGCAAAAAAAATGAGAGGCACAAATACAAGATGGGTGACACCTGGCTTGAGAGCAGTACATGTGAAAAGGATCTAGGAGTCTTGGTTGACCACAAACTTGACATGAGCCAACAGTGTGACGCGGCAGCTAAAAAAGCCAATGCAATTCTGGGCTGCATCAATAGGAGTATAGCATCTAGATCAAGGGAAGTAATAGTGCCACTGTATTCTGCTCTGGTCAGACCACACCTGGAGTACTGTGTCCAGTTCTGGGCACCACAATTCAAGAAGGACACTGACAAACTGGAACGTGTCCAGAGGAGGGCAACCAAAATGGTCAAAGGCCTGGAAACGATGCCTTATGAGGAACGGCTAAGGGAGCTGGGCATGTTTAGCCTGGAGAAGAGGAGGTTAAGGGGTGATATGATAGCCATGTTCAAATATATAAAAGGATGTCACATAGAGGAGGGAGAAAGGTTGTTTTCTGCTGCTCCAGAGAAGCGGACACGGAGCAATGGATCCAAACTACAAGAAAGAAGATTCCACCTAAACATTAGGAAGAACTTCCTGACAGTAAGAGCTGTTCGACAGTGGAATTTGCTGCCAAGGAGTGTGGTGGAGTCTCCTGCTTTGGAGGTCTTTAAGCAGAGGCTTGACAACCATATGTCAGGAGTGCTCTGATGGGGTTTCCTGCTTGGCAGGGGGTTGGACTCGATGGCCCTCGTGGTCTCTTCCAACTCTATGATTCTATGATTCTATGATTCTATGATTCTATGATTCTATGATTCTATGACTCTCTGTAGCACTGGTGAAATGTAATGGTGCTCCTACTCAGAGTAGACCCATTGAACTTAACAGACCCACCAAAGTCAGGTCCATTAATTGCAATGAGCAGACTCTGAGCAGGACTTGGTTTCCTGCAGCTCTTAGCTTATCCTCATCCACACTCTTTCAGAGCTATTTCACTTTCTTTCAGGGTAGATAATAGGAGGATTATTCTGTTCATAGAAATGTGATAATAGGAAAACGATTGCCTAGGCAATATGGTGTGTGTGTGTGTGTGTGTGTGTGTGTGTGTGTGTCTGCAAGCCATGTTTAAAAGATGGGACAAATGATATTATGATGTCCTTGTGCCTAATTTATTTATCGTTTTTAGGGCATGCTCGGATGCATGTTTACTCAGACGCAAGTCAAACTCTGCTCAATGGGGCTTGCTCCCAGACAAAGGTGTATACAATTGCAGCCTTAAATGTGTTTCTGACTGCAGTCTTAAATGACAACAGTGGCATGAATACTGCTTTCTGCGCACAAATGCAATCAGGATAAATCTGGCTACATTTGCACAATTTACATTTACCCAGCCATCAAGATAAGCATTCCCATTGGTTCTCTCCCCTCCCCTCCCCATAACACAGCTGCAGATTTCGGCAATGAGCTGCTGTCCTGGCTGACAGGCTGCAAATGAGACTGCTGAAGTCTGGCACCTTTGAAGTCCATGACAGTTTTGTGATTGGGTGCCAAGGCTGCAGGGATGGAAATCCTTCTGTTTCAAGAGAAGGGAAACCCTTTCCCATCTGGCAAAAACTCTCTCGTTCTTTTAAATTGGGGAGGAGGGAGCTCTGCTAAAAATGAAATTTAAAAATCCATAAGCGTGCCTTTCCCTGGAGCAGAACTAGATGTTATAAGAAATATAGGGAAGGACTCTAGCTCAGGGGTAGAGCAGGAATCTGTGCATTTGGACTGTGTCAGAAAGTGTTTTCTGCTCATCTCTCTCTCTCTTTTATTTTATTTTAAAAACTTGCTGGCTCCAGCACAGCCCACATTGGAGGCAACAGCCAACCTGCTTTCGCACACCCCAGGCCAAACCCCTGCTGTACAAACTAGATTGGAGGGGTCACAGGGTGTCCTCCAGACTGACTCCCACAAAGCTTGTAACTATGAGGTCCAGGGCCGAGGGCCTTCTGGTGATTCCCTCACTGCGAGAAAGCAAGTTACAGGGAACCAGGCAGAGGGCCTTCTCGGTAGTGGCACCTGCACTGTGGAACGCCCTCCCACCAGATGTCAAAGAGAAGAACAACTACCAGACTTTTAGAAGACATCTGAAGGCAGCCCTGTTTAGGGAAGCTTTTAATGTTTAACAGACCACTGTATTTTAATACTTTGTTGGAAGCCGCCCAGGGTGGCTTGTGAGACTCAGCCAGATGGGCGGGGTATAAATATTATTATTATTATTATTAAGCAGATTCCTATTGCCTCTTGTTCACCACTACCTGCAAAATGTTATAAGAATTTTAAGGTCTCAAATGTAGAATATTCATAAATGCACACATGTCTAAATATATGAACCATGTGTCTGAAATAGTATGGGAAAGCAATCCTGAAGCTGTTTTGACTCTCCCAATGACCTCAGATATTCCGCTGCAGTAAGGGAGGCGAATGGGGGAAAGCCTTCCATTGTCTTTTTGCTTGCAAATCCTGTCTTAAGGGCATATTTGTGTATGAATAGGGGGAGCCTGTGAACTGGATTCAGGAACTAAATCACAAAAGAATGGCCAGACTGCCCAGGTAATGCAACCAGTGACCATTATCAGGTATCCTGGCAGGCAGGATTTTTGCTCTAGACCTTCTGTGATGTATGTATGATGTATTTTTTTTTTGGGGGGGATGGTCTTGGGCTACAGGGTGGGCAGTTTCAAGAGTCTATATGAGAGCTTGCGCACCATTGTTCAGGGTTCTCCTCCCTCCTGTGTGCGGCGAGTGGGGACCCTGTTGAAACAGTTTATTTTCCTTTAATAAAGATCAGGCTTACTAGCCGCTCTGCTTCTCAAATAAACTCTGGTTGGCCTGTTTTTTTCTTATGACAAAAAGTTACAGTGTTTCATATGTGTGTGTGCGCACACACACACACACAACTATAGATAGTCTTAATTCTATCAATGTGTAATTATTTTAGTGCTTCCTATTGTTATCTGTAGGGATGCGGGTGGCGCTGTGGGTTAAACCACAGAGCCTAGGGCTTGCCGATCAGAAGGTCGGCAGTTTGAATCCCTGCAGGGGTGAGCTCCCATTGCTTGGTCCCTGCTC
The DNA here is from genome assembly GCF_964188305.1 of Podarcis bocagei. Classification (NCBI taxonomy): domain Eukaryota; kingdom Metazoa; phylum Chordata; class Lepidosauria; order Squamata; family Lacertidae; genus Podarcis; species Podarcis bocagei. The sequence goes on from NC_138139.1 coordinate 43,872,683, forward strand.
CAGCCAACCTAGCAGTTCGAAAGCATGTCAAAGTGCAAGTAGATAAATAGGTACCACTCCGGCGGGAAGGTAAACGGCGTTTCTGTGTGCTGCTCTGGTTCGCCAGTAGCGCTTAGTCATGCTGGCCACATGACCCAGAAGCTGTACACCGGTTCCCTCGGCCAATAAGGCGAGATGAGCGCTGCAACCCCAGAGTCGGCCATGACTGGACCTAACGGTCAGGGGTCCCTTTACCTTTACCTATTGTTATCTGTAAGCAGCCTTGAGTCCTTGTCAGGTAAAAAGATGGGCTATTACTACTACTACTACTACTGCTACTACTACTACTACAACAACAACAACAACAACAACAACAACAACAACAACAACAACAGTAGTGTTCCTGGGCTGGATCTAGACACATAAAAAAAAAGTTTCAGGAAAACGCGTTGCAAAGCTCATAATGCAAAATCACATTGCTGAACTCTACAGTGCCATCTGGTGTCACAGTGTTATGATGCATTTAAAACGTGTAATTTATTTATTCATCTGTAAGCAGATGAAAACTTGTAATGTAACAAATACTATGGACAATATGGATAGATACAAAACATAGACTATGAAATAATATGCAGTTGGAAATGTTGACAATAGGAACCATGGAGGGGATTGGGCAGAAAGTCTCAAGATTCAGAGAAATCTCACTCTATGGATATGTATTTGGTATTGTAATTAATTTACATTTGTAAAATAAATAAAATAAAATAACGTTGTATTTTGACTAATGTAGCTGAGTCACTGGTCAGGGTTTAAGTCAGCCATTCCTTCCAAGCAGGAAATTTCATTAACCCGACTCCCTGGTTTTTGGTTCCTCACCCTAAACTGATGCTTAATATTCTGCAGCTACTGAACATGCCCAGTACTGGACTATTTGGTCACGGACTGTTTGGTCCACCTTTATCTCCCCCCATGTTGCTTTTCCATTTTTTGTAAAACCTTGGAGGTCCCACAAGTATGTGGACATCCTGTCCTTGTTCCTCAGTGGCCCTGGTTTGGTTCCAGACCTGTTGGCACAGAATTACAGGCCTTGCTATAAGAAGGAATGATTGCTGAGGAAAAGGCAACTGAATCCTCTCAGGCTGCCTACTATATATATAAAGCACATCGAAAGCACATTCCTCCCCCCCCCCCTCACCACAACAAGCAACCCCTGTGAACTGTCGTTTAACCCAGCACAGAGCTACAGTTCCCAGCACCCATAACAAACTAGAATTCCCAGGATTCTGTGGGAGAGGTGTGTGCTTTAAAATATGGCACACAGGCAGTCTCAGAGTGAATTCAGGCCCAAAGCCAGAATCTGGCACCGTGAGTATAATAAAAAATACTTGATCATGTATAGTGCTGATATCTTCTAATAGCTGCTAGTCACTGAAAATCTGTGGGAAATTCAGGCAGGCAGCACAGGAGGTAGTTTTGTCTAATATCAATGAAATATCTCTAGGAATTTCAAGGACACTTTCATAAATTCCTTCCCTGTCACTTTTATTGCTTTTGCATAGGTTTCCTTCCTTCTCCAGGTTTTTTAAATTTTTTTTTTTACAAAAATAGCCAGAATTACAGTGGCACCCTATAAAATAAGCAGCTGCCTCAATAAAAATGGGGAGGAAAGCACAGGGTGGGGGTTTATTCCACACTAAACAAGAATAGAATCGCAACTGGGAAAATAAGATTTCGACAAAGAGTTATAAGCAATCAGGTTTTAAAGAACTGGTGCAAAGTCTCATTCTGTTTTTATTACAGACACAAAAATTACCTTAAAGGTAGCTGTAAGGAAGTAAATTACTGCTCTCGCTGAAATAATATATAAATAAAGTTACACCATGACAAAGCAACTGGGGGAGTGGAAATAGACGACAAGGAGCTGGGAAGACAGCATGCGATGCTGCAAATGAGCTCTTTTTGTGTGTGTAAAGACTGGCAGACGCAGACCATGTTCACACCAGACATTTAAATCAGTATTATGCCACTTCAAATAGTCAGGGAGGGAATTATTGCCCCAGAGAATTGTGGGGTCTGTAGTTTGTTAAAGGTGTTGAGAGGAAGGCCCTGTTCCCCTCACAAGGCTACGATTCCCAGAATTTCCTCAGAAGAGGGACTGATCATTAAATCAGTCTGTAAATTGTAGCTCTGTGAGGGGACATACCCTCCAACATTTCTCTGATGAAAATAGGAACGTCCCATTCCATAATGACAATTTTACTATTTATACCCCACACTGGGTTGTCCCAGCCACTCTGGGCAGCTTCCAACATATATAAAAACATAATAGAACATTAAACATTATAAAACTTCCCTATACAGAATTGGCTTGGGGGTCGGATAATTCCATACCCTCCGACATTTCTCCACCGCACTCCCCTTCCTCTGCCCCCGTCCATATGCCCTACACATTGTCCTATATTTGAAGGGGACCTCTATTTGAAGTCCAAGGCCTCTTTACAAATATAGGAAGCTTCCTTATACTGAGTCAGACTGTTGGTCCATCTGGCTGTTATTGTCTACAATTGACTGGCAGTGACTCTCCAAGGTCTCACTCAGGGAGTCTTTCATGGGTATCATACCTGGATATGATGCGGGGTTGGAGAGGGGACCTTCTGCATGCAAAGCAAATACTCTACCGCTGAGCTACAATCCATCCTCTGAAAAGTGATAAATGATAAGGAACCCTAAGAAAGGACCGCAGGGACCTTCAGGTTGTCCAGTGTGGAAACAACCAGAAGAGAGGTAAAAGGCAAAGGTAAAGGGACCCCTGAACATTAGGTCCAGTCGTGGCCGACTCTGGGGTTGCGGCGCTCATCTCGCTTTATTGGCCGAGGGAGCCGGTGTACAGCTTCCGGGTCATGTGGCCAGCATGACTAAGCTGCTTCTGGCGAACCAGAGCAGCGCACGGAAACACCGTTTACCTTCCTGCCGGAGTGGCACCTATTTATCTACTTGCACTTTGACGTGCTTTCGAACTGCTAGGTTGGCAGGAGCAGGGACCGAGCAACGGGAGCTCACCCTGTCACGGGGATTCGAACCGCCAACCTTCTGATCGGCAAGTCCTAGGCTCTGTGGTTTAACCCACAGCGCCACCCGTGTCCCTAGAAGAGAGGTGTTCAAATGCAAAAGTGATACAGATTGGAAACTGTATCTTGCCCATCTTTCCTGTTGTATGTAGCCTTACTTTTTCTTTTCTTTTTAACATCCTCAGGAAATGGTGCAGGTGATGCTGGCACAAGGTGGTGGGTTTTGTTTTGGTTTTAAATTTTTAAAAAATCTGGAGCACTCAGCACTGAATTTACGGGATTGTTTCTGAGAAGAAAGCTGTAGTAGAAATTCATGAATGGCAAATATCTCCTCTATTTTTGGAGTTAAAGACCACATTCTCTTTCCCTGTTATTAAGTCAATAATTAAGCATATTTGAAGTGCAAAGCGCAGATCCCCTTTAAATGGGTTAATGACACAAGGACTCAGACAAATTTGCTGTGTTGATTTTATGTTAATAGATATTTGACTATGAGCAGAACTATTAGCCAAAGATAAGTGGAACTAATGCTCAGGCATTAGGAAGGGGATATAATTGAAAGGAGTTCTTGCAGAATGCTAGAGACCTCTCCCACCCTTCAGCAAAGGCAACCAGCTACGGAAAGTCAAACAGCGTCCGCCGAGCAAATAGAGGACGGCTGCAATGTGTTGTAGCAGAGAGAGGAATGGATTAAGGCATCATTAAAAGATGAATCCACCCTTCTGGGTGAGAGCTGGAGGATTGTGGACTGGCTGGGAGGGTTTTGATAGGTTGTTTCTTTAAAATAAGAATTCTGTTTTTAATGGATGCTTTGGTTGAGGTGGGAGGGTGAGGCCAGTGGAGTGGGCTGATCGTACAGGGGGAAGGGATTCTGGTTCGGTGGGATGGAATGAATGACTGCAGCTACTGTTTCGCCATTCCTTAATGCTAGTCTGTGTGCCCAAGAGTTTGAACAGAAGGCAGAGTGTTCTTTCATGGGAAACAGCCAAGGCAGAGTCAAAGATGGGCTAGAGAGCATCACAGAAGTGTGTGGAAGTGGGTGAAGGGGGAGCCAGAGATGACTGTGCCAGATTTTCACTTTCAAGCATTTTTCATGCGAACAGAGGGCTGTTGGAGGCATAAAATGTTCACCAAACAATTTGTCCACAATATCCGTTTTGCTGTTTGCAGCGATTTGCACAGCGATTTGCACTGTCGTTTTTTGGTTTTTTAAAAGGTAAATAGATATTGGTACAGAATTTTTTAAAAAAGGAGAATTATCTGGATCTAGGATCCAAGTACTCTTTGGTGAGAGAGCCCCAGTAGAGATTCAAAATAAAATAATATGCAGCAAAGCAAAGCATGGAAATATAGGCTGCCGGACCTTTAAAATATCTCCTTCTAAGTTTCTTCCAAAGTTCCTTACTTTTCTTAGCATAGAAGGAGACCATACATTGGGTAAGCTAAAAATGATTTACTTACAAACTTCTCAAAGGCCAGATTCATGTGCTTTTCCATACAGCAGCAGAAACCTGGCTGCCCCCATGTAAAGTGCATTGCAATGGTCCAATCTGGAAGTTACTAGTACCTGCTGATGGACTACAACTCCCATAACCCTTGACCATTTACCATGCTACCTGGGACTGAAAGAGTCCAATGGCATCTGGAGAAACTAAGGAGATGTGGACAAAGCAATTGAAAGCTGTCTGAAAGGATTCCCACACCATTTGCCATTTCAGTTTTCCCTGAGCCCTAGTCCACAGTGGAAGGAATCCCAGTTATGCTACTCATTTAAAATTTGATTGGTCAAAAGCCCGAGAGAGAGAGAGAGAGAGAGAGAGAGAGAGAGAGAGAGAGAGAGAGAGAGATGTGGGCATATGATGTGTGCTGGGCTTGGCCTGTAGATGAAGCATGACCTAATAGCTCTTTCTTTCCCATTTCTTATTCCACGACTTTAATAGTAGAAATTAGTGGTTGTTGAACAAGGCTATCCCCTTTGCTTGTAGCTTTCACGATACTCTGTTGGACTCTTTCCCGAGTGGAAGCACCAAACCCTTCAATGGGGCTACATTTGGCAGAGCGAAGGGTGAGGAATATCTGAACCTCCAATTCAAATACTAGGACTAGTCATCAACAGAGGACAAACAATTGCCAGCACAGAACTCCAGTGCTGCACTGGCTGTTCATACGCTTTTGAGTCAGGTTCAAGGCTCTTGCGTTTATTTACAAGGCCAGTCTCCCCACCCCCTTGAACAGAAGAAGTGGCGGAGAATCCATATGATGCTGTTTACAAATTGCCGCAGGGACTACTTTATCTGTAGCCACTTAAGCACATTCAATATGCAATTGCAAAATGCTCCGGAGGTTTTCAAGGCCCCTCTCTGTGCCTTTAATTAAAGCCCCCTTGCCCCTTCCTGTTTTGTGCTGCAGGGGGATTAATAATGAATCACACATCTCTGGGAAGGAATTAAAGACAGGGATTGGATTAAAGTTGAGGGCCGTTTCGGGTTACATTAGGAAGCGGAAGCTGCCGGTGGTGGCACGTCCCATTGGGACTGGCAAGGTGGAAAGCAGGGAGGTCAACAGTAGGTGGCGCCAAAGCCAACAGCAGGCAGTACTAAGTTTGTCCCCATTTTCCTCCTTGCTGAGCTCTACAAGGGCAACAGTGAGCCTAAGGAGGAAGAAGCTGACAGACAGTGCCTCCCCCTTGGTGGGCTTGTTAGTAGGAAGGCAGGCAGCTGGGAACTTGCTGAGGTCAGTGGGGCACTGCCCCATTTGCCCTAATGGACCAGCTTCCACTGCCAAGGTGCCTTAAACTGTGTCGTAATGTTGATCCAGCCTTCCTTCCCTGACCTTGGATCTTCAGGTGCCATTGGACTTGTTAATGGAGAAATCCGAGGGCTCCCTTGGACAAAAAGCAAAGACACCAAGCAGGAAAATTGGAGCAAAACAGCAGCCAGTAGGCTTGGTCTTTATTGAAACTGTCACAACAGGACTCCAACTCACAACAAGACGAAGCAAGATGGAAGCCCTGAACAAAAGAGCCCCCAAACTTTTATTAACTGCTAATCCCCATGTTACACCCCCCAAACTACATCACTAATACATCATGGTTACATCATGAAAGGGGAGGTCTGGTGGCAGTAATCTGAGCATCCTGGACCCTGCCCCATGGTTCTCCTTGCCCTCCACTAAACACCCATCAAGTGTAACAAAATAGATATTTACATTTCCCTGTTTCCCAGCCAAGTTAATCACACCCTTTTGTCTTCATCTGGGTTTGTTATTTCTGGAATGGCTACCTGTCTGGCACTCAGGTATCAGGATGCCAGGAATTATCACTCAGCCAGAGGGGCTGCTGAGTAGCTGAGCTCACATGTCTATATGAATTTCTGAAGTTTTCCCTGTGAGTCAGTACATAGATACATTTATCAGGCCCTTTGAATAGATAGGAAGAAACTGTGATGAAGTGTTTTCTGGGGACAAATCACAAAAGTTACAAAAGTGATTGTGCTGATTTTGGTAGTGGGCTGCATGTGTATGATATCTGCTGGAGGGGCAACCCCCCCACCTATACATAAATCCCTGCAACAGACAGAAGCTCCCATTAACCAAGGCCATGGTTAATGGCTGGGGTTGATGAAGGTCATAGTCCAACAATATAGAAAGCCAAGGTTGAGGAAAGTTGGTCTACACTGATTGAAAGTGGTTCTCCAGGGTCTCATTCTCCTTACCTGCAGCTTGAGCCTTTCATATATGTCAGGAGTGCTCTGATGGTGTTTCCTCCTTGGCAGGGGGTTGGACTCGATGGCCCTTGTGGTCTCTTCCAACTCTATGATTCTATGATTCATCTGGAGATGGAACTTAGGAGCTTCTGCATGGAAATTCACCCAAACTCTCTTGGGTCAAAAATCACCATTAGAAGTGATCATACATGTCCCCCCCCCCTTCTCTTCATTTCTAAAGTTGCTTTGTTTTGGTTGCTGCTGGAAGTAGTGGCAGCAACGGTGATGGCGGCTTGGCTATCATGTTGCATCCTCAGCGACACTCCACATAGTTCTGAGGCACCGTGGAGGGGAAATGGTACATGCTACACAAAAATGAAAAGAAAATGAGGGATTTTTGAAAAAAAAATCTGCAAAGTGGTAATCAGGGCTATTTTTCCCCAAGTCAGAACTCTCTGGAACTCAGTTCCAGCACCTCTCAGGTAGGCGCTACTGCCATTCTAGGAGAACGAGGGAGGTGTTCATGGTGAGTTCCGGCACCTCTTTTTCTAGAAAATTAGCACTGGTGCTTATCATCATCAACATCCTTTAATTAATAACAAATCATGCATATTTTAATTCAACCAAATGGAAAGAGACGGCTAAGGATTTGAAGGGAGTGCATGAGCAGCAGTGATTTGGTAAGAGGCGAGGAACACGGGAAACTGACTTTCTTGGTGCCCCCACTAAGCCTCTCTTTGAAGGTAAAGGGACCCCTGACCATTAGGTCCAGTCGTGGCCGACTCTGGGGTTGCGGCGCTCATCTCGCTTTATTGACCAAGGGAGCCGGCGTACAGCTTCCGGGTCATGTGGCCAGCATGACTAAGCCGCTTCTGGTGAACCAGAGCAGTGCCTGGAAACACTGTTTACCTTCCCGCTGGAGCAGTACCTATTTATCAACTTGCACTTCAATGTGCTTTTGAACTGTTAGGTTGGCAGGAGCAGGGACTGAGCAACGGGAGCTCACCCCGTTGTGGGGGTTCGAACCGCCCACCTTCTGATCGGCAAGCCCTAGGCTCTGTGGTTTAACCCACAGCGCCACCCGCATCCCAAGCCTCTCTTTAGTGACTCATTAAACTTGCTGTTAATTTTTTACCTCCAAGCCAAAAACTCCCAAGTGCTTTCAGGAAACTACAATGACTAAGAATCTCTTTATTTTTAACCACACACGTAGCAACAGTTTACAGTGGAAAGGAAATTGCAGGAATGCTCAGCTGCCCTTCACCAAGGAAATTATTATCCGGAAGGAGGGCTGTCTCTATCCCCCCCCCCCCTCCATTCTGCATACCTGCCCCAATCACTAGCTGGGTGCCTTATCCATGAAAACCCAGCTGCTCTCGCTCCTGAATGACCCACAGCAGTTTTATTTTACGAAGACAAAGGCCTGTTTATGTACGCCAACTGTTGCCCCCATGCAGAAATCTGTCCCTTTACGAGGCAGATTGAAGTCCTGTAAAATGAACCGCTCTTCTTTTCAAACCCTTCTAAGCAACATGCGGTGCTGAAACCCCCTACCACCTCGGAGAAAGAAAGGGACTTTCATGTCTTCTAGGCTCATTTCTTAAATTAATTTTGTAGCTAGGAAATCGTGGGTGGGTGTGAGAGAGACAGAGAACCCACCAATCCTGATCGTGAAGCACAGTTACACCGGCAGGATTAAATTACCAAATGGCATACATTTCAGTTTATCAGCGATAAGCTTAGATGACCATGTAACTTAATTTCCAAAGAGCCACTGCTGCCTTGTTCGTAGTTCTGATGGTTGTGCCTCGAGAAAACGATGGAGACACTGATAAATGCATTATTTATATTTTCTGGAGGCACTAGGGAGTGAGGAGGTTTTGTGTTATGGGTGAGCCTTTTAACCACCTCTGGAATGCTGTGTAGCTAGCTAATGGACAACTTGCCCTGAAATGCGGAATATAGATTGATCTGAGGGGACAATCTAGTGAGATGCTGCCTTGCATGTTCTCACAAGAAAGAAAGAGGAAACATGCAGGAACCTGGGCTGAATTTGTGAACATCCAGTTTGCCACATTTCTACATCAGTTTGCAGTCTCTTAAATAATCCTCGTGAAAATTCACCAGCAGTTTGGTGCCTTTTTCTCCTAATAGACACATTTTTTATATGAAGTTTTGCTTAATAGGCATGCTTTTGCAAGCAATTTCCCCTAATATAATGGATATTTAACAATATCATTTTCATGGATATGTGCCTTTTTATGCCCATGCTTCCCCAACATACAAATTTTTGTACAGTTTTCGGGATGGAGAACTGCACCACAACATTTGGAGGAGTGTGAATTCTTAAGGATAGTTGTTTCTCAATTTGTGTATTGTTTCAGGAAGTGCAAATTAGATGGAATCAATTTCCCCCCCATCTCTACTCATGAAACCTCTGTGATACACCACATGTTGTTTTTTAAGCAAATGCCAGTATTGTCAATTGTTTTATGCGTTTAGCTTGTTCATATTTATCTTTGGTCTACTTTATTGCCAGTGTGATCCAATGGTCAGGGTACCAGACGAGGAGACTTAAGTTAAAAACTCCCACTTAGTGACCTTGGTCACGGCCACAGTCCCTCTGACATATTGATCTGGATTCATAATTGCACCCCAGTGGAATAAGCAGAACCAGTGTGGGGCAGTGGTTAGAGTGCTGGATGAGGAGCTGGGAAACCAGGATTCATATCCCTGCTTGGCCATGAAGCTCAACTGGGTGGCCTTGGGCCAGTCACTGCCCCTCACCCTAACCTACCACAGATAGTTGTTGTGGGAATGAACTGAGGGAGAGAATGATGTATGACACCATGAGCTCCTTTGGGAAGAAGGTGGGATTTAAATCAAATGAATGCAAATATATAAGGAGGACCACAAACTCAACATCAGTGGTGGTAGGACCCAATTTACGAGAATGGAGGGACTTGGCCCTTCTGTTAAAGAAAAACACTATCCGCTTCAGGTGGGAATTCCCACAAGGACTGTCATTTGACTACAAGGGAAAGAAGGTGAAAATAAAGACAATTCAAGACAAGGACAAATTTCTGGCAAGATATCAGGAGGACCTGCAGAAGGGGACTGTGGACGTACTGGCAGAACAGAGGAGAGCACTAGACATTCTGAGTCTTTCGTTTGGACAAAAACCACCACCATCAGAAGAAGAGCAACAACTCGGAGCTGTTGGAGGAGCTCCAGGAAAATAACAAGATGGCTCTGCAATTCCTTAGCTGGAATTGTAATGGGCTCAATGGGCCTTTGAAGAGAAGACAAGTATTTCATATCTTGAACAGAGAACAACTGGATTTGATATGCCTACAAGAAACTCACATAACTAGAGCCCACAGGAGACTACTTTCAAATAAAAGATTAGGACAAGAATTTATTTCTTCAGACAAAGTCAAGAAAAGAGGAGTCGTAATATATGTGAAAGAGAAATGGGCTCCAAAAATGATATTCAAAGATGAACAAGGGAGATATTTGGCTGTGGAGATACAAGTACAAGGAGAAAAACTTTTAGTTGTTGGAATTTATGCACCAAATGAAGGCAAATCTGACTTCTTTAAGAGGCTTCATGAAACCTTGACGGACTATCTGGATTACAATATGATAATTATGGGAGACATGAAAGGCGTGGTCTCCACTAATATGGACAAGGCACAAAGATTAGCAATTAGTAAGGAAGGGAGACTTCCTAAGACTTTCTTTGAAATGACTGAAAATATGGATTTGATAGATATATGGAGAACAAGGAACCCTCTGGAGAGAGAGGGAACCTTTTTCTCCCAAGCAATGATGACCTGGACCAGAATTGACCAAATCTGGATTACTAGTGGCATGGCTCCAAAGATTAAGAAGGTAGAAATCTGCCCAAAAACTTGCTCCGACCATAACGCCGTGAAGATGGAAATGAAACTTGCAACAACTGGTCAATTTAGATGGAGAATGAATGACACCCTCTTTCGAGACAGTGAGATCCTTATGAAGGCCCAAAAAACTTTAAAAGACTATTTTGAAATAAATTTGAGGACTGACGTCGAGAAAAGAGTGATCTGGGACGCAAGCAAAGCGGTGATGCGAGGCTTTTTGATTCAACAAAACTCAATAAAGAGGAAAAAACAAAATGAGAAAAAAGAAAAGATTTTGGAAAAGATAAAGGAAGGAGAGAAAAAATTAAGAACAAAACCAAAGTCCCAGGAGATTTTAAGAGAGATCAAGTTATATCAAACACAATATATGGAATTGATGAACCTAGAGATTGAATGGAAGATAAAGCAGATGAAACAAAAGACATTTGAATCAGCAAATAAATGTGGCAAACTTCTGGCATGGCAACTGAAGAAAAGGCAGAAACTAAATACAGTTACAAGCCTAGAAGTGGATGGAAAGAATATATCCAAACCCAATGAAATTAGAAATTGCTTCTTGAGTTATTTTAAAAAACTTTATACTCAAGGCCCGCAAAATGAAGAAGATATAGACAAATTCCTTGATAAATATGGACTACAAAAAATCTCTCATCAAAGTAAGATCGATCTGAACCAGAGAATAACAGAACAAGAGATAGAGGCTGCCATTCAGAATATGCAACTGGGCAAATCTCCAGGACCAGATGGATTGACTTCAAGATACTACAAGTCACTGAAGGAATGGTTGATTCAACCACTAAAAGAAGTCTGTAATGAGATTCTTGAGGGAAAAAAGACACCTGAATCGTGGAAAGAAGCATATATTTCACTCATACCAAAGACAGAGACTGAAAAGACTCAACTGAAGAACTACCGCCCAATATCATTACTTAATGTGGATTACAAAATTTTTGCAGACATTTTGGCAAAAAGATTTAAAAAAGTGTTGATGGAGAAGATTCATAGGGATCAAGCAGGCTTTCTCCCTAAAAGACACCTAGCAGACAATGTAAGGAATGTGATAGACATTTTGGAAAAGCTAGAGGTGAACATAAACACTAAAGCAGTATTGATCTTTGTGGACGCGGAGAAAGCCTTTGACAATATTTCTTGGAGTTTTATGATAAAGAATCTTCATGGGATGGGGGTAGGTCAAGGTTTTGAGAATGGTATGGCTGCAATATACTCCGAACAAAAAGCTAAATTGATTGTAAATAATGTAGTGACGGAGGAACTTAAGATAGAAAAAGGAACACGACAGGGGTGCCCAATTTCCCCATTACTTTTTATTTCAGTCCTGGAGGTGTTGCTGAATATGATAAGGGAAGACCAGCAGGTCAAAGGAGTGCAGGTCGGAGCTAAACATTACAAGTTAAGAGCGTTTGCAGATGACCTAGTATTGACTTTGCAAGAGCCAAACACTAGTACGAAAAGGGTTTTAGAAATAATCCAACTGTTCGGCCAGGTGGCCGGATTTAAGTTGAATAAACAAAAAACCAAAGTCTTAGGAAAAATTTAACAGATACAGAAAAGGAGAAGTTTCAAGAGGAGACAGGGTTGACACTGGTTAAGAAGGTCAAATACCTAGGGGTCTATTTGACATCTAAAAATGTGAATTTGTATAAAGACAATTATGAAAAATGTTGGTCAGAAATTAAAAAAGATCTAGAAATATGGTCAAATTTGAAATTGTCAATGTTAGGCCGAATTGCTGTGATTAAAATGAATGTATTGCCTAGAATGTTATTTTTGTTCCAGACCTTGCAGATTCTGGATAAGATGGAATGTTTTAAGAGGTGGCAGAAAGATATCTCGAAATTTGTCTGGCAGGGCAAAAAGCCCAGAATCAAATTTAAAATACTGACAGATGCTAAAGAAAGAGGGGGTTTTGCCCTGCCGGACTTGAAATTGTACTATGAGGCAGCAGCATTTTGCTGGCTGAAAGAATGGATGCTCCTCGAAAATACAGACATCTTAGATCTGGAAGGTTTCAATAATGCTTTTGGTTGGCATGCATATTTATGGTATGATAAAGTCAATAGTGCCTTTAAGAATCACATTGTTAGAAAAGCATTGTTTAATGTTTGGACAAGATACAAAAATCTCTTGGAAAACAAAACCCCTAGATGGGTCTCACCAGTGGAGGCCAAGGCAGTGAAGAAACTCAATATGGAGGTCGGATGGCCGAAGTATTGGGAAATCTTGGAACAAGATGGAGATAAGCTCAAATTGCAAAGTTACGAGAAACTGAAGCACAAGATACAAAATTGGTTTCAATACCATCAAATAATGGAATTTTTCAAACAGGATAGGAAAATTGGCTTCCAGATCAAAATTAGAAACTGAATTGTTAGAACCCAGTACTAAGAATTTATCTAGAATGTATAATTTGTTGCTGAAATGGAATACACAGGATGAAACAGTCAAATCAGCTATGATTAAGTGGGCACAGGATGTTGGTCATAACATCATGTCAGATGACTGGGAATGGTTATGGAACACCGGTACCAAATTTACGGCGTGTAATGCCTTAAAGGAAAATATTATGAAAATGGTATACAGGTGGTACATGACCCCAGTCAAGCTGGCAAAAATTTATCATCTGCCCGATAACAAATGTTGGAAATGTAAAGAGACTGAAGGTACCTTCTACCACCTTTGGTGGACATGCCCGAAGATTAAGGCTTTCTGGGAAATGATCTATAATGAAATCAAAAAGGTACTTAAATGAACTTTTTCCAAAAAACCAGAGGCCTTTCTCCTGGGCATTGTCGGCCAATTGGTGCCAAAGAGGGATAGAACTTTCTTTATGTATGCTACTACAGCAGCAAGAATACTCATCGCGAAGTATTGGAAGACACCGAATTTGCCCACTCTGGAAGAATGGCAGATGAAAGTGATGGACTATATGACATTGGCCGAGATGACAGGCAGAATCCGCGACCAAGGAAAAGAGACGGCGGAAGAAGAATGGAGAAAATTCAAAAGTTATCTTAAGGACTATTATAAACTCAACGAATGTTAAAGTGTTGGGGTTTTCAGAAACAAAGGGATACAGTGATATAAGGTCAGAATATAGAGATGACTAAGATGACAGAGCTTGGAAAGTAACAATTGGGAGTTGCTATAAAATTATGGACATTGGGATGCAGAAAGGGGGGGTATGGGGAAGTCCTAGAAAAGAGGTTGATGAAAATACGCTATGAAATTATACATGTATGTTTGTCTTTTTAAGTGTTTGTTTGTTTTCTAAAATTTTGTAAAACCAATAAAAATTTTATAAAAAAAAAAAAAAACAATTTACGAGAATGGAGATCCTGACTAAACATACAGAAAAACTTTCTGAGAGTAAGATCTGTTCGACAGGGCAACGGTCTCCCTCGGGAAGTTGTGAACTCTCCTTCCTTGGAGGTTTTTAAGCAGAGATTGGATGTCCATCTGTCATGGATGCTGTAGCTGAGATTCCCGTGTTGCAGGGCATTGGATTAGATGACCCTTAGGGTCTCTTCCAACTCTTCTATGATTGCATCATTCACATAGTTTCTGGATTAAACTCTGGATTTAGGGAGAAGGGGTATAGCTTAGTGGTAGATCATCTGCTTTGCACACAAAAGGTCCTAAATTCAATCCCTGGCACCTCCAGGTAGGGCTGGGAAAGGCTGCCTGTCCGAAACCCTGGAGAGCTGCTCCAGTTGGTGTAGACATTACTGAGCTAGATGGAGCGATGGTCTGATTCAGTATAAAGCAGCTCAGTGTATTCCTATGCACAGTTGCCATGGACAATGGAACAGCTGCCTCTTGCCATCATTCCCTTATAAATCATACTTTGTCCTGGGAATACATGTCGCATTGGGGTATCAGGTAGCTGCAGAAGGAATATTCGTGCGCACACACACAAAAGACACCATATACGGTACTGTCCTTGGAAAATGTTTTCCACCGCAGCTCTCTTACCACATGGCACAGTGATGCATTGATGCTTTTTAGCAGATGGTCCTGGTAGCAGTGAACATAAAAGTAATCCAAAACACCAGTGCACAATAAATCAGGATTACCCATTAAATAGTAGATGGAACAGCTTAAAAAAAAAGTCCAGTGGAAATATGCAAAATAGAATTTAAATAAAATCACTTTTTAAAAAATCCATCAACACAACCCCCCCAAACAATTAATTTTATTGAAAAGTTTCCAAAGATGATCAATTAGTCAAAAAATAATTGTGAAAATTTCTGGCGAGACTGACGTCTGATTTGTGCAAAGATGGCTTGGCCATGACAGCTTTTATTAGTTCTGTACTTTCCCCTCCCAAATAAACTGGTGTCAAACATTGAACATTTCTAGCATTAGCTAAACACCTATTTATTTACCCAAGCATTTATATGATTTACTTCTGTTTTAACTCTCTCTGTGTGTGTCTAGGTGTGCAGATATCTATATATATGGTTTTTGTTTTGTTTTATTATTATTATGTTTAATGCTTTTCCAGCAGCAACCTGCTCTGGGATCCCTCCTTGGAAACAAATTGGGCTACAAATATTTTAAGTAAATAAGCAAACACTGTAATAAATTGGGTTCCTCAAAGAGTAACTCCAGAATGGGGACTGGTATAAAACTCAGCCAACAGTTTACACAGCAGCCTCAGGCCTCCCTGCACTCCTAGAGCCCTTGATGATGATGATAGGTCATGTCCATAAATGACCAGTTCCTAAGTAAGGGTTGATAATTATCCAAATCAGGCAAGGCCTCTAGATTTTCAACTATCATTAACCTGTTTCCCAAATCACGTTGCTTTCTAAGCCTTCCCCCAGTTTTGCTGACGTCAATCAGATATCAAGTGAATGAGTGTCTGGCACAACAGTGATTGCACATTTGACAATACTGAAGATTCCATCACTCCCTTGGCATCTGTTGATTCATCACCATATGGCAGAATTATGTTTGCCTGTGGAGCTGTGCGCGGCTAACAATGCAGAACTATGTGGTGTGAATATTCCATGAAGCCCAGCACTGAAAAGCCAAAAAAAGTCAGCACACAGGCACAAACCCTCTTATGCAAACCATAATTCTTGGCCCAGAAATCACCCTCATTTTAGTTTAACCTTGGACACCTATGTCTTCCATTTAGAGGGGATATGTTACACATATTTAGCTATAGTCTCTGTACAGAGGATGGGAAGAACTACAGTCTCTACCAGTATACAGTTGTACCTTGGTTGTCGAACGCCTTGGTACTTGGACGTTTTGGCTCCTGAACGCCACAAACCCGGAAGTGAGGGTTCTGGTTTGCGAATGTTTTTTGGAAGCCAAACGTCCAACGTGGCTCCTGCAGCCAATTGGAAACCGAGCCTTGGTTTTCGAACCAAGTCTAATGGACTCCCCAAATCTCTTTTCTGATGAGAGCAGCTTTTGCATCTCATTTGGAAACCAAGGCCCCAGAGTCTGGAGGAAGAATGGGGAGGCACACAATGCCAGATGCTTGAAGTCCAGTGTGAAGTTTCCACAGTCTGTGTTGATTTGGGGAGCCATGTCATCAGCTGGTGTTGGTCCACTGTGCTTCATTGAGTCCAGGGTCAACACAGCCATCTACCAGGAGATTTTGGAGCACATCATGCTTCCTTCTGCAGCCGAGCTTTATGGGGATGCTGACTTCATTTTCCAGCAGGACTTTGACACCTGCCCACACTGCCAAAAGTACCAAAACCTGGTTCAATGCTCATGGGATTACTGTGCTTGATTGGCCAGCAAACTCGTCTGACCTGAACCCCATAGAGAATCTATGGGGCATTGCCAAGAGACAGATGAGAGACATGGGACCGAGAATTGCAGAAGAGCTGAAGGCTGCTATTGAAGCATCCTGGTCTTCCATAACACCTCAGCAGTGCCACAGGCTGATAGCATCCATGCCATGCCGCATTGAGGCAGTAATTGATGCAGAAGGGGCCCAAACCAAGTACTGAGTACATATGCATGCTTCTACTTCTCAGAGGTCCAATATTGCTCTATTTGCAATCCTTGTGTTGCTGATTTCATTTAATATTCTAATTTTCTGAGATTGTTAATTTGGGGTTTTCATCAGCTGTAAGCTATAATCATCACAAATAAAGGCTTGACATATCTCGCTTTGTATGTCATGAGTCTATCTCATATATTAGTTTAACCTTTTAAGTTGAATTACTGAAATAAATGAACTTTTCCACAATATTCTAATTTTCCGAGTTTCACTTGTATATCCTCTCCTGCCACCCAGAACATTCCCACAGCTGGGACTGATGGCTGATGGCTCTTTTAAAGTCTCCTAGATTGGTGGTCATCACTGCCTCATGTAGGAGAGTTCCATCATCTGACTATGCACTGTGTGAAGAAGTACTTTCTTTTTTCTGTCCCAAATCTCATAAGAGCATAAGCTGTAGTCCAAAAAACATCTGGAGATAACCATGTTAGTTGCCCCTGTATTAATAGAATAGCGTAATACTAATAGAAAGGAATGTCTACGTAGGCCGTTTAATGTAATCCACTGTCAGGGAGCTGTTGACAAAAAAAGTGTTGCATATTATAAGTCTTTTATCTTAAATTCTATACCTGAGGCTGTAGTTCTACGCACAGTTCCCTGGAGAACAATGGGAATTCCTGCTGAGGAAAGGAGTAGACAATTGTACTGCATTTTAGTTTAATTCATTTGTGACATTGGTTTTCCACCCAATGGAGGCAACTTAACAACCATAAAATGGTAACCTAACATTACATACCAAACATTAAAAGACTTTTAAAATAAAATCAAAAGCATCAATACAACATGCTAAAAAAAATAAACCAGACAATGCTTTAAAAATAAAATAAGTGTAAGGAAGGTATGTTATGGAAAACTATTTGTTTTTTAACTGTTTTTATGTTGTATTTCGTATTTTGTTTCTTTTTATTTTTCATTTTAATTGTTATATTTTTAAAAACTTTAATAAATATCTTTTAAAAACAATAATAAATAAAAATAAATATGATTGCATAAATTCCCAGTAAAGTCTACTCCCCCGAGGGCTGGCAAAAGAGGTGTGGCGAAGAAAGAAAATCTTACTATAGATCACATACAAGGAACCGTGTTCACAGAATCAAAGAACTGTAGAGTTGGAAGGTACCCTGAGGGTCATCTAGTCCAACCCCCTGTGAATCATAGCTTAAGCATCCCTGATAAGTGGCCATCCCACCTCTGCTTAAAAACCTCCAACGAAGCAGATGGCAACACCTTCTGAGGGATATCGTTTGAAGGGGCTAAGGCAGGCACAGGCAACCTTCAGGCCTCCAGATGTTTTGGCCTACAACTCCCATGATCCCTAGCTAACAGGACCAGTGGTCAGGGATGATGGAAATTGTAGTCCAAAACATCTGGTGGGCCGAAGGTTGCCTATGCCTGGGCTAAGGGGCCCAATTACTCTGATGTAAAACTGTTGGGGCTGTCTTTCAGTAGTGGGTGACACCAGATCCACTTATAATCATATGCTCTTCACGTACCAACACTAGGGCACCCACCTTAGTCACCCCCAACTTGCCTGCCTTCTTACTTACAATTGGCCCACAGGGTGGCCCTGCCAGTCAACTTCCTCCTCCTTCGTCTTGGTGTTGTCCTTGTAGAACTCGCTTGGGTGGAGGAGCATGGGGACACAATCAGTTTGTTCTGTCTGTCATTGGTTGTGGCTCCACCTCAATCACCTATTGACCTCTCTGCATTCTGCCCTACCAGTCCCACTGGGCACCAGCCACGCTGCACACCTCATCAATTTCATAGCAACATCACAATATCCCTGTGGTGTAACCTTGGACAAAGGGTGAAGTAAGCCTCTGTGGTTTTGGGACCCCTAACCCCATGCTCTGTCCAGACCCAGACAACTTGGAGCCATTAATTTCAATGACACTACTTGGAGTAGAGCTTAGTGATACAACCTGTATCTCCAGACCTCAACTTCACAATGGCAGACACAATCCAGTGTCCCTATTTTCCAGGGACAGTCCTAAATTTACAGAAGCCGTCCCAGTTTCTGATTTGATACTGGAATGTCCTACTTTTCCTTAAAGGTAAAGGGACCCCTGACTATTAGGTCCAGTCATGACCAACTCTGGGGTTGCGGCGCTCATCTCGCTTTATTGGCCGAGGGAGCCGTCGTGCTGCTTCCGGGTCATGTGGCCAGCATGACTAAGCCGCTTCTGGCAAACCAGAGCAGCGCACAGAAATGCCATTTACCTTCCCACCGGAGTGGTACCTATTTATCTACTTGCAGTTTGACGTGCTTTCGAACTGCTGGGTTGGCAGGAGCAGGGACCGAGCAATGGGAGCTCACCCCATCATGGGGATTCAAACCGCCGACCTTGTAATCGGCAAGTCCTAGGCTCTGTGGTTTAACCCACAGCGCCACCCGCGCCCCATCTATTATGGAGTAGGAGGTGCCTATTTTCACTGGAGAAATGTTGGAGGGTGTGGAATGGCGTTTATTTATTGCATTTTGACTGTATGCATGGAAGGCATAAGCTCTACCACTAAGTTACAGCCCCTCTTTCCCCTCCGTCTGTACCCTTTTTGTTATTGTTTTGAAACATTCATTTTCAAAATTTGTCTTCCTCATTCCTTCTGCCTTCCAAAATCTGCTTTCAGCCATTTCTCTGTGACACCCCCCCCCCATCTCCCTCATCGTATCCTGTGCTGGTTGGCACTTAGGAATCTGAAGCTGTTTACTACACTCCTTTGGCAGAGCTCCCTGTGAAAAGCTCCAGGCCCAACAAGAGTTGATAGTGTCTGTTGACATTTCCCTACACCACTTCAGTCTTGTCAGGCTTGCTAGAGTTTTTCTAGGTATTCAGTCTTGAGTGCTGCTGCCTAATTGTGACTTGATATTTAACTTCATTGGCAAGAGAACTCAACTTCCTAGTCCCCCAACGCTTCCCCTCCGCCTCTTCCTCCTCCAAGTTGAAGAGAAATAACTCAGAAAGTGACAGAGAGCGAACTCGTCAGGGAGGAAAATGAATACAGAATGGAGTCCATTCACAGCCCCCGCTCCATTTATGCACAAAGAAAGCCGGTTTTGGCCCAGTTTAGGCCTACGCACACTTGTCACCTGTCACATAAAGCAGGTGTGGGGAATTTCTAGCTCCCCAGATTTTGTGGCCCAGCCTGTTTCACCACCTGAGGAGAAAATGAGAAGATGCTGTTGTGCCACCAACTTGCTGAAGTCTCCCCTACTTGGGCTGTGTGCATACCCTCCAACTTTCCTCAGATGAAAATAGGGACATTTCTCACTCCCCCACCCCCCAACTGACCCTCCTCAACCCACCATTTTTGTTCCCCTCTCCGCCACAGAGCATTTCCAAACAGTAGAAGGGCAAGTGCCACCACCATTTCACCAATGGGACACATCACACACGGCCTCCACCACACTGAGAAAACCCCTTAATCCTGGTTTTATTTTATTCTTTGGTAGATCTACAAAAAGAAAAACACACAGCAATAAATAAATTTTAGAAAGGGGCAAGATTATATGTGAATGCACAAAGCATTTAAAAACAAAAAAACAAACCAAGACTCCTTGTGCTCTGTTTTGCTCCCCCATTCTTTCTGCCCAGGACAGTCCTGTCCCTCAGAGCTTGCACATCACGTGGGGCTGGGCCTCAATGGAGGCAGACCCTCGTCCATCTCACCTGTTCTCTAGCAACTGCTATGAGCTGCCCAAGGGAGGAGGCCAGCGGTGGCCATGGAGAGGCAACGTTATGCTCCCTTGCAGCAGCACTGGCAGGGAAAATATGGATATTCCAGGATCAAATCAGAAACCGGGGTGGTTTTTGTAATAATTCTGGGACTGCCCCTGGAAAATATTTGGGCTGCGGACCTGATCCAGCTAGTTATCAATTTAACAACACAGCACTCCTTCAAAACTGCTGCCTTGCCAGGACCACTATGATGGACAAATCTGCACCTGCCAGAGGCTTCTCTGTGAACGGCACAGGATCCCTGTCCTGTATTGATTCTGGCCGCCTTAAGAACACCCCTGTTAGTAATTGGATATGGCTGGGTTACAGGTAGAATGCCATCGCCATAGCAACGCAAAGAGCTCCTCGCATCCACCCACTCTGGGTCCATGGCCGAGAATCTGAGTCTTTGCTAGGGCTGCTGTTTGGATATTTACTGTTCTGTGTTGCTTGATGATTACTGGTGGTGCTTCCTATTTTAAAAAAGAAAAAGGCTGATTAAATACCATGGCTGTGCATAATAAGCAAGAGTCTATGGGCTCTGCAGCCCAAGAGAGGCTGTGGGTTTTTTGTGGGGGGTGGGGAAGCGCTATGGATGCTTGCTTCTGGTCTCACGTAGACATGCAGAAGAATGAGAAACCTAATTAGCGTCACCTGAGATGAAAGGCTCTGTAATCATGACTGCAATCTCCGAACAATTAATCATCCACCTCTGATAGGTCACCAAGCTCATTTTTCAATTTCTTCTCTAACTAACATCTATTCCAACTGGAAGGAGGGGGAGGGGGGCTTAGCGAAGCAAAACAAGGCCGTGTGATTAGAGAGAGTCCTCCGAAACCCAGCCAAGTGGTTAATCAGAGCAAAGGTAAGCCTGCTCAGATGTTTCCATCCCAACCACTTCAGGCGCTCCTGAATTTATTAAATTTAGGCTTACAGAATCAGGTATAAAGTTGTCACAGTGCATTCCCGTAATCGGGAAGTAATGGAAAATGAAACTTCTCAAACGATGTCTTGAGCTTCAGGAGGTAAGAA
Source organism: Podarcis bocagei (assembly GCF_964188305.1). Lineage (NCBI taxonomy): Eukaryota > Metazoa > Chordata > Lepidosauria > Squamata > Lacertidae > Podarcis > Podarcis bocagei. The sequence goes on from NC_138139.1 coordinate 43,894,136, forward strand.
GAGACTTGCTGGGTCAGAAGGAAAGTCCATCGAATCTGGAGTCCTGCTTTCCACCATGACCAATCAAGGGTTTCTAGGAAACTCACCACTAGGGCATTAAGGCCATATTGTAGGACTGGGGGTAGTGAAGATTACAGGTAAAGGTAAAGGGACCCCTGACCATTAGGTCCAGTTGTGGCCGACTCTGGGGTTGCAGCACTCATCTTGTTTTATTGGCCGAGGGAGCCGGCGTACAGCTTCTGGGTCATGTGGCCAGCGTGACTAAACCGCTTCTGGCGAACCAGAGCAGCGCATGGAAACGCCGTTTACCTTCCCACCAGAGCGGTACCTATTTATCTACTTGCACTTTGATGTGCTTTTGAACTGCTAGGTTGGCAGGAGCAGGGACTGAACGACGGGAGCTCACCCCGTTGCAGGGATTCGGACCACCGACTTTCTGGTCAGCAAGTCCTAGGCTCTGTGGTTTAACCCACAGCGCCACCTGTGTGCCGTGAAGATTAGGGATGGACAAATTCATTAGACAGCATAGCTAATGGAAGTCTGAATGAAGCTGACCTGTATTGGCTTAGCCAACGGTCAGGCATGACAGGAGTTGTAGTCCAGTGAGACCCGCAAACTCAAGGTTGAAAAACACTGTGTTGGCAAGTGTGTTTTTATGGTGCCTGGGGGGGGGCATGCACAACAGAGGGTGGGGGGCACAGAGGGAAAATGGAGTCTGCTGTGTGCCAGCTCAGCCTTCATTGACACCACCAGTGTCACCAGCCCCCAGCCACGTTGCGAGACTGGAATGACCCCAGTCTCACAATGCGGCTGGGGGAGGACGCTGTGAGAAGGACACAGCAGCCATACACCCTTTGATCCTATCCTTGCCCTGGGGGGGGGTGTTGGGATTGAGGGGGGCATGGCTGTTGCATCCTTCTCACGCCTCCCTCCCCAAGCTGTTTTGCGAGGCTGGGATCTGATCAGTTCCCAGTCTCACAAAGCAACCAGGGCTGGCTCAGGGAGGGTGGTGTGAGCAGTGTGTCCCCCCCACAAAAAAACCCGTGCCTGGGGTGATTGCCCTGGCAGCACCTCCCCACACACTACACCCCTGGTTGAGGCATAGTAGAAGAGGCCCTAACAAATTCTTGGCTGTAGCTCTTTGCAGTGCTCCCTCTCCAACTTTCTGCAGATATGATGATTTTGCATCATAACAGACAAGTGACTGGAGACTGTCACCCACCTGTTCTCTCATTTGACTACAGGAGCGGCTGTATTATGAAATTATGAAAAATGTTGGTCAGAGATTAAAAAAGATCTAGAAATATGGTCAAATCTGAAATTGTCAATGTTAGGCCGAATTGCAGTAATTAAAATGAATGTATTGCCTAGAATGTTATTTTTGTTTCAGACCTTGCAGATTCTTGACAAGATGGAATGTTTTAAGAGGTGGCACAAAGACATTTCGAAATTTGTCTGGCAGGGCAAAAAGCCCCGAATTAAATTCAAAATACTGACTGACGCTAAAGAAAGAGGGGGTTTTGCCCTGCCGGACCTAAAATTGTACTATGAGGCAGCAGCGTTTTGCTGGCTGAAAGAATGGATGCTCCTCGAGAACACGGACATCTTGGATCTGGAAGGCTTCAATAATGCTTTTGGTTGGCATGCATATCTTTGGTATGACAAGGTTAACAGTACCTTTAAAAATCACATTGTTAGAAAAGCATTAATTAATGTTTGGATAAGATACAAAGATTTATTGGAAAATAAAACCCCTAGATGGGTGTCACCAGTGGAGGCTAAAGCAGTGAAGAAACTTAATATGGAGGTCGGATGGCCGAAGTATTGGGAAATTTTAGAACAGGATGGAGACAAGTTTAAACTACAAAGTCAGGAGAAATTGAAGCACAAAGTAGAAAATTGGTTTCAATATCGCCAAATAATGGAATTCTTTAAACAGGATAGGAAAATCGGTTTCCAAGTGGAGAAATCAAAACTAGAGACCGAATTGCTAGAACCCAATACTAAGAATTTATCTAGAATGTATAACTTGCTGTTGAAATGGAACACACAGGATGAAACAGTTAAATCTGCCATGATTAAGTGGGCGCAGGATGTTGGACACAACATTATGTCAGATGACTGGGAATGGTTATGGAACACCGGTATCAAATTTACGGCATGTAATGCCTTAAAGGAAAACATTATGAAAATGGTATACAGGTGGTACATGACCCCAGTCAAGCTGGCAAAAATCTACCATTTGCCCGATAATAAATGTTGGAAATGTAAAGAGACTGAAGGTACTTTTTATCACCTTTGGTGGACATGCCCGAAGATAAAGGCCTTCTGGGAAATGATCTATAATGAAATGAAAAAGGTACTTAAATGTACATTTTCTAAAAAACCAGAGGCCTTTCTCTTGGGCATTGTCGGCCAATTGGTGACAAAGAAAGATAGAAATTTCTTTATGTATGCCACAACAGCAGCAAGAATACTCATCGCAAAGTATTGGAAGACACAAGATTTACCTACTCTGGAAGAATGGCAGATGAAAGTGATGGACTATATGACACTGGCTGAGATGACAGGCAGAATCCGTGACCAACGCAAAGAGATGGTGGAAGAAGAATGGAAAAAATTTAAAAGCTACCTTAAGGACTACTATAAACTCAACGAATGTTAAAATGTTGTGGTTGCTAGAAGTAACAGGGTACAGGGATGTAAGGTTAGATGATAAAGGAGGACTATGACGACAGAGATTAGAAAGTAACAACTGGGAGTTGCTAGTTCAAATATGGACACTGGGATGCAGAGAGGGGGGGTATGGGGAAGTCCAAGAAAAGAGGTTTATGAAAATATCTTTGAAATTATTTGGTATGTTTGTTTTGTTTTTTGTTTGTTTGTTTTTCTTAAAAATGCTGTAAAACCAATAAAAATTTATTAAAAAAAAAAAAAATAAAGTAGAATTATACCACTTGAAGCAGTTGTGGCTTCCCCCATTCACTCCTGGGGCCTGTAGGTAGTTACAGATGTTGAGAGCTGATAAGAGGCTCCCTATTCCTCTCCCAGGGCTACAGTCCCCAGAGTTCCCCGGGATTGATTGTTCAACCACTGTGGGACTTGTAGTCCTGTTTAGCTGACATCTGCTCCTCTGCAAATTCTCTCGGTTCTCGGCCTACACTCTGAAGCAACAGATTCATGATTGCTATCAGCCAGGCCTGCCGGCGCTCTCCATCCCTCCGTGTGATGGAAGTAAATACTTCCACTTGGCGTTTTCTAAAAACCACTCAACGCTTATATAGCAGCTCGCCATCCGGTCAGAAAGACGCACGTGTTACTTAATGCCAGGCTTGACCTTTTGGTAGAAACAATCAGAAACCATACTTCTCTCTCCCCCCCGCCTTTTCCCCTCCTGTCGGCATAAGTGAGAGCTGCCCGTCTCTCGAAAAAACGCCGGAGAAGAGAGCGCAGTTCGATAACCTGCTGGAATTGGTGAATTATACAGGTCAGCTTAATTCAGACTTCCTTTCAGCTCTCTTGGGCTATTTCCTGGCAAGAATCAGTGCTACTGTTACATCAGAGGTCAGAGTCATCCCCTTGCTACTTATACAATTTACAGCCGAGCATATTACCTTTGGAAAGAAAACAGGATGGTTTTATTACCTTTGTCAAATTACTCAACAATTGGCTTCACCCACGGATTTCTAATTAAAATGGGTAATACATTTGTGTAATGCCTTTATTTCTCCTGCCTGTCTTAGTGATCCCTGGTAACCTGTAATGACTCACAATTTTAAGGAGTCTTAACTCAGTATCTTGGGACTGCATCACACTCCCCAGGGGCTCTGAGACAGCCTGAAAGAATGTGGGCTTACCGGTTTGCAAAATCAAGTCCACATTTTCCTCCCTGTTGATGATTCACTGGCTCTTCCCCACTCCCCACAGTCTTATTATTTTTCCTATGGTACTCTCTTTATCCTTAAGGCAGAAAAGAGGTGCAAATGCATGCACTTTTTTTAATTTCAAGGGTAGAAAAAAAAAGTGGACTGACAGTAATTTGCTTGTGGATGTTGAATTACAGTGGTACCTCGGGTTAAGAACTTAATTCATTCTGGAGGTCCGTTCTTAACCTGAAACTGTTCTTAACCTGAGGTACCACTTTAGCTAATAGGTCCTCCCACTGTTGCCGCTGCGTGATTTCTGTTCTCATCCTGAAGCGAAGTTCTTAACCCGAGGTACTATTTCTGGGTTAACGAAGTTTGTAACCTGAAGCGTCCGTAACCTGAGGTACCATTGAAAGTCTTAGCTGAGCTGGGATTTGATCCTGGGTTCACAGCCCAATGTTTTCTGATCCGGTGGATTCTTGCTCTCCATTTGAGGTTCCTCAGCCAGTGTGGTGTGGTGGTTAGAATGGTTGGACCTGGGAGATCAGGGTTCAAACCCTCCCTTGGCCATGAAGCTCATTGAGTGGCATCTCCTCCTCCTCTCCTCTTCTTCCTTGGGGGCAGGGAAAAGTTTTGGTTTTCAAAATGGAGACCCACAAGGAAAGCTGGCTGCACACGGTGGAGGAGGAGGCAAGCAGACAGGCAGGTGGTCAGGCACTGCCAATGAAGAGGAGGCAATGAGTACGGGGGACACAGTGGCTGTGGCAGCAAGCGAGTGAGCTAAGGCAGGTGAGAAGGTGAGCAAGGGAGAGACCGAGAGTGAGGGTGAGCGAGATGATTAGTGAGAGTGAGGTGAGGGAAAGAGAGAGAGAGAGGCCACTATGGAACAACAACATCACCTCCTTTTTGCTGAGGTTGCTGTCTAATGCAGGCATAGGCATCCCTGACCATAGGTCCTGTTAGCTAGAAATCATGGGAGTTGTAGTCCCAAAACATCTGAAGGGCCGAGTTTGCATTTGCCTGACGTAATAGGTCCATACACAACACACAACACTGTTGCTGTATGTAGGTTTATTTGTTTTTTATCTTATATTTTGGAAATGTACATCCAGGGAGCTCCTGGACAACCACTTTACTGAGTATTCATCTTGATTTGTTTGCACGGTTGGACAACTTTGGCTATATATTGCCTATGCCTATTCTAATGTGACCATGGTGACTTCTCCTTCTCTTCCTCCTCCAGGTGCCGTCCTGAGACAGCCGTCTCACCTTTCCTCATGAGTGGGCCAGCCCTGAGAAGCCATCTTTCTGAGCTAGCTGAAGGATGCTACTGCTTCTTCTTTCTGTTCGTTTGGAAATAATAATAATATCTGCAATACTATTTCAGGACCTTGGGCACTGGACATCATTCCCCAGCCTTCTGTTCCAGATTTTGTTGGACCACACAACATCCATCGTTCCTGACCACTGGCCATGGTTGCTGAGGGTGATGGTGGTCTAACAACATATGCAGAACCAAGGTCTGGAAGAGCCGACCTAACCTATCACCCAAATCCATATTCTGTTCAGGGAACAAACAAACAAAATCCAGTTTATGGAACATGTCATGGTAACACTAATTGCCATTGGTGCTTGTATGTGTGTGCTTTAGCAATAAAAGAAAGAACTTAGCAAGTCAGTAATGCTTCTTATTGGTGGCACACCTGCAGCTTAGCTCTTAAACCCACCCAATCTAACTCCCTGGGGCAAATCCTTGTACCACATCACAGACTTGCTTAATTCATGACAGTTGTCCCAGCTGTTCTCCCTGCTATCTCTGCACTTTCAGGCATGCAGATACTCTTACACCTTTTACAGGGTGGAAAAATATTAACCCTTCCCCTGCCTTGCACCAACATGCTGGATTTGGCACAGGCTCACAGCGAAGGTTGTCACCCTCCCATTCCTATCCAGCACAACATGTAGGGCTGGCCAGGGGGCTTTCAACATCGTGATATATCACTAGCCAAACATCGTGATATACCAATATATCACGATGACTGAAATAAGGATGTAACTGTGTAGAGGAGAATGGGGTAATGTCCTGGAAACTGTTACTACTAGGGGTCTAAAACTGATACATTTTCGAATCCACGCAACAGGGTGAGCTCCCGTTGCTCTGTCCCAGCTCCTGCCAACCTAGCAGTTTGAAAGCATGTCAAAGTGCAAGTAGATAAATAGGTACCTCTGCAGCAGGAAGGTAAACAGCGTTTCTGTGCGCTCTAGTGTTCTGTTGCGGTTTAGTCACACTGGCCACATGACCTGGACAAACGCCGGCTCCCTTGGCCTGAAAGCAAGATAAGCGCCGCAACACATAGTCGCCTTTGACTGGACTTAACCGTCCAAGTGTCCTTTACATTTACCTTTGCCTTACTTACCTTTAACATATTGTTACAACTGTTATTTTATAGTACCGAGCAACAGGGGAGGCAGAAATCATGAGAGAAGTGGTGACAAGCTTTGCAGTTTGCCCTATATCATGGCTTTTTACATACTACATGCTAGGGCTGTCAAATGTCTGGCTTTTCCCAGACATTACTGGGATTTCCGAAAGGCGGCACTTTGTCCTGGATCTTCAGCAAGTCACCCAAAAATTTCAGTGTTTCCTTTTTAAAAAAAGCTCAACAACTTTGGGGACTTACTGGAACAACAGGAACCAGGGTATCACCATGTTGAATATTATGAAATCCTCACCACAATGTGGACTTCAAACCAATTTTTGATGATGTATTGATTCACTGCCCAGCCCTAACCACACGTGCTGGTAGTGTGCCAGGGTAAAAGCCCAGTAGGTCCTCAAGAAATGGACTAAATAGCACAGTCAAGAGTCAGGGGTGATGGGAATTGGAGTCCAACAACATCTGGAGGGTACCACAATGAGCACCCTTGCTTTAGATTCTCCCACAATGATTCACAAACCTGTTCTCATTGATTTTAGCAAGCAGCACCTTCAGCAAAGACAAAATGCTTTAAACTTTCAAAGAAGGCCAGCTTCCTTTCATGTTTCTGATGGGCATGCGTACTCCATTGTTAATATGTATTTTCAGCACATGAAGCAGCCTGGAGTGCTGCAGTTGGCCCGGGGACAGGTGTTGACATCACAGCAACCAGCCCAATGATTGGCATTAATTGTGAACGCGCTTGGCAGTTTTCAGCAAAATAGCTAAGCAGGGAAATGATTTGGGAGGCATCCAGAAAGATCCCCTCAAGGTCATGACAGGCAAAGATAGGTATGATGATCCAGGAAACCTTGAACTGATGCCATCCATACAGATGGTGTGTGTGTGTGTGTGTGTGTGTGTGTGTGTGTGTGTGTGTGTACACTGTGCCCAGCATCAAGATAATGTTTAATTTTTTGTTGGGTTGAAAAACTATACAGTATTACTGTATCAACAGAAGTATAGTGTCCCGATCAAGGGAAGTAATAGTACCACTTGATTCTGCCTTGGTCAAACTCCACCCAGAATACTTTGTACAACTCTGGGCACCACAGTTTAAGAAGGAAGTTGACAAGCTGGAAGGTGTGCCGAGGAGGGCGAACAAGATGGTCAAGGGTCTGGAAACCAAGCCTTATGAGGAACGTTTGAGGGAGCTGAGGATGTTGAGCCTGGAAAAGAGAAGACTGAGAGGAGGTATGACAGCCATCTTCAAATATCTCAAGGGCTGTCACCTGGAAGAGGGAACAAGCTTGTTTTCTCCTGCTCTGGAGGAACTCAAACTAGTGGCTTCAAGTTACAAGAAAGGAGATTCTGACTAAACATCAGGAAGAACTTTCTGCCAGTAAGAGCTGTTTGACAGTGGAAAGATCTCCTTTGAGAGGTTGTGGACTCTTCTTCACTGGAGGTTTTTAAGCAGAGGTTGGGTGGCCATCTGTCATGGAGGCCTTAGTTGAGATTCCTGCATTGCAGAGTGTTGAGCTAAATGATCCTCAGGGAACCTTCCAACTCTACATTTTTATGATTCTGTGATTCTATTATTCTTCTATTCTTATTCTAGTAGAACAGGCATCCCCAAACTCAGCCCTCCAGATGTTTTGGGACTACAACTCCCATGATCCCTAGCTAACAGGACCAGGGATGATGGGAATTGTAGTCCCAAAACATCTGGAGGGTCGAGTTTGGGGATGCCATTAGTAGAATCACAGAGCTGGGGGTTAGGGGGCTTGTAAATTATAAACCACACTTTCCTACACCATATAACAAGGGCGTGTGTGGCATAAAGTGGACAGTGGTCTATTAGGGCAACTGGGTCATTACCCCATTAACCACCGTCTTCCCTAAACCAACCTGCTTCCCTTCTTACAACCAGTCCTTGGGGTAGTACTGTGAGTCAGCTCCCTCCTCTTTTACCATCTCAGTGTTGCTGTTGTAAAAGTCAGCAGTGGGGAGGATGGAGACCAGATTGGCTCTGCCTGCCATTAACTCTAGCACCACCTTCTGTTGACCTCTCTGCCTCCCACCCTACCAGTCCCAATGGGCACCAGCATTAAAAAGAAACCCCACAATGCTACAATAATATTCAAAACATCAATAAGCATTAAAATCTGGTTGGTAATAAAACTCACATTCCTAAGGTCTGTTTGCAGAACACTGTTTCAAAAAGATAGCAGAGAAAGCAGGGGTGACTCCTGCTGAATGTCTATGGGCAAGGAGTTCAGGGCAGGGTCTGCCATTTCAAAGACTTGGCCTCTGCTAAAGGCTAACTAAACCTCTTTTGGGATTACAATGCCTTGCTTGAGTTATAATTTTAGCAGAAAAGTAGTTAATGCAGAAAGAAAGAAAGAAAGAAAGAAAGAAAGAAAGAAAGAAAGAGAGAGAGAGAGAAGGAACCCTCAGGCATTTTTGTTTGGTCTATTTTTGCAGATACAGTGTTACCTTGAGTTACATACGCTTCCGGTTATAGACTCCACTAACCCGGAAATAGTACCTCGGGTCAAGAACTTTGCTTCAGGATGAGAACAGAAATCGCGTGGCGGCAGCAGGAGGCCCCATTAGCTAAAGTGGTACCTCAAGTTAAGAACGAATTAAGTTTGTAACCAGAGGTACCACTGTACATACATTTCTGTCCTCCTGCAGCACACAAGGAGGTCCATGTGGTCTTCATGAGAGTCCCAGGGGATCGCCCAGCAGAGTACTGCACATTCCAGTTTGCTTGATTTCAGACAGACCTTTACCAAGTTTGGCCATCACCCTCTGGGCCTGGAGAGCATCCTTCCGATGTCCTCCAGGCCGTGTGTGAATGTGAAGTCACACAGCTGGAAGCGCTCCAGGCTCACATGCTGAATGCGAGGCGTTACAAATGTCCTGCACAAACAGGTGCTTGTCAGATTGCTCTGTCTTGCTGCCAGATTCGAAGTGAGTCATGAGAACACAAGAAGAGCCCAGCTGGATCAGGCCGCTGGCCAATCTAATCCAGCATCCTGTTTTCACAGTGCCCAACCAGATGCCTGTGGGGAGCCCAAAATAAGGAATCGAGTGCAATAGCCCCCTCCCCACCTGCGATTCCTAGGGACTGATATTCAGAAGCACACTGTGCTTTAGTCGGTTGTTTTTCACCCACACCTCATCATGGCTTGGGGGAAAACAAACCACTCTGTTCCCTTCCCCTTACAGTGGTACCTCAGGTTAAGTACTTACGGTAATTCATTCTGGAGGTCCGTTCTTAACCTGAAACTGTTCTTAACCTGAAGCACCACTTTAGCTAATGGGGCCTCCTGCTGCTGTCGCGCCACCGGAGCATGATTTCTGTTCTTATCCTGAAGCAAAGTTCTTAACCTGAAGCACTATTTCTGGGTTAGCGGAGTCTGTAACCTGAAGCGTATGTAACCTGTATTTCCCTTCTCTTCCCTTCCCCTCCCCTTTTTATGAAGATCACCCGCTCTGAGACCCCACAGCAAATTCTCCCCTGGCCTCCTCGCTGGCCCAAGTGGGACCAATTTAGCCAGCTAGCCCTGGGGATTATCTGATTGTTTTCTGAATTTTATTGTTATTCATGTTTTTATACCGTATTTTATGTTGCTTTTATAATTAAGTGTTTTAAAGTGTTTTAAATTTATTGTTAGCCACCCTGAGCCTGGTTTTTGAACCGGGAAGGATGGCGTATAAATAAAATTATTATTATTATTATCATCATCATCATCATCATCATCATCATTGCATCAAAGAAGAAGCAGAAGAAGAAGATTTTGGATTTGATATCCCGCCTTTCACTCCCTTTAAGGAGTCTCAAAGCGGCTAACATTCTCCTTTTCCCTTCCTCCCCCACAACAAACACCCTGTGAGGTGAGTGGGGCTGAGAGACTTCAGAAAAGTGTGACTGGCCCAAGGTCACCCAGCAGCTGCAGGTGGAGGAGCGGGGAATCGAACCTGGTTCACCAGATTATGAGACTACCGCTCTTAACCACTACACCACACTGGCTCTGTGAATGGCCTGTTCAGCTGAACTTTTACTGGACCAGGGGTTTGAGATGCAAATAGCAATTCCACCTTGATGATGGCAACAGTTCAGATGCATTTCTCTGAGATCACCAGTTTGCATCTTTCTAAAGCAATGTGGCCCCCACCATCCTGGCCCCCTCCCCCAGTGTAAAAGGACCCATTTCCTATACAGTGGTACCTTGGGTTACAGACACTTCAGGTTACAGACGCTTCAGGTTACAGACTCTGCTAACCCAGAAATAGTACCTCGGGTTAAGAACTTTGCTTCAGGATGAGAACAGAAATCGCGCAGGGGCAGCGGGAGACCCCATTAGCTAAAGTGGTACCTCAGGTTAAGAACAGTTTCAGGTTAAGAACAGACCTCCAGAACGAATTAAATTCTTAACCTGAGGTACCACTGTATAGTATCCAAACTTCACAGTGTGTCAGGAAAACGGCGTATGTTCCTGCTGATGGATTTGGTGTGCATGTGTTTAAATATTCAGCTAATTCCTGGTGACTGCCATCGTCTCTCTCCCACATGCTGTCTCTGGCATTGTGCACAGATTACATCATATCCCTCAAGGTTTACTTCCTTCTCAACTGCTGGGCCTCTCCACTTCTTTCTATTCCAATGATGTTCATTATAATCTCCTCTATTGTATCATGGCCAGTTCTGCCCCTGAGACTCCTGCTGGTGCCTTTCCTTCAAAGGATATCTGCTAGCTAGACTCGACTCCAAAGTGCTAAGGTGCCTGATGATTTAATTTGTATCTATTTATAATAGCACGAACAAAGCAAAGAAAGAAAGAAAGAAAGAAAGAAAGAAAGAAAGAAAGAAAGAAAGAAAACAACTTGTACAAAGTGTGCATCTTTGTGTTGGAAGAGTCAGCACAGGCAAAAGAAAGTACTTTTTTGCACAGCACAAAGTTAAACTGTGGAACTCCCTCACACAAGAAGATATGATGGCCACTGTGGCGTTTGCCCTCCTATGTTTGTGACATCATACTAGGTTCATAGGGAAAGGGTTAACTAATTGCAACATGACTAACCAATGGGAACCCAAGGGGCAGAGTTAACTGTGTATAAGGTTTAAGCACAGAGGTTTTTTAGAGAGTTAGAGTTATTGGGAAGACAGTCTGGGGTTAGAAGAGACACAGAAAATAAGTTTGTGGGTTGGGCTAGTCCAGGGGTCTGCAACCCACGGCTCCGGAGCTGCATGTGGCTCTTTTACACCTTTGCTGCGGCTCTGGGGCGGATACTAGCGAGGGGAGGAGGCGCATTGTGCGCCCCGACACTCCCCACTGTGGCGGGCGCTGTATTGGCTGTGACGTCGCATGGGGCGGTGCGTGCGTTAGTCACACACCGTCCCGACGTCACCTTCCCACCCGCTGTCAGATCGGACATTAAGGTAAGAAACAATATATGCAGTGTTATATTTGTTTTAAATGTAGTAATGGTTTTACGACTCCCAGTTTTTTCCCTTCGGAAACGGGTCCAAGTGGCTCTTTTTGTCTTAAAGGTTGCAGACCCCTGGGCTAGTCTGGTGTGGGAGAGGGAAAGAATTTGTTAAGAGGAGTCAGTCCAACAGTTGAGACAATCACTCAGAAGGTATTAGGAAGCTATAGGCCGGTAAAGAAACTAAAGTTAAGATACTGACAGGAATATTATCTGAGAAACTATAAACTTGTTATTGTTTTTAAAATAAACTTGTTTTTTGGGTTCACTTTTAACAACAGACTGGACTCAGTATTTTACCAGAGAGTAACTGGTTGGTGGCAGCGGGGAAGCGAGCACAGTGGTGGCACAGGGATCAATAGACCGTTAAACGTTCGGGGACCCTGTGTGATCACCACAGCCACCAACCTAGATGGCTTAAAAAGAGCATTAGACAAATTCATGGAGGAGAAGGTTATCATTGACTGCTCATAGTTATGTACTGCCACCAGAGTTAAGGCAAAATGCATACCTTCCAACATTCCTCAGATGAAAATAGGGACATTTCTCACTTCCCCCACAACTGATCATCCTTGACCCCCCCCATTTTTGTGTCCCCCCCCCACAGAGTATTTCCCATCAGAAGAAGTTTGAGTGCCGCCACTGCTACTACAACAGGACACAGCATACACGCCCTCTGTCGTCCTGAGAAAACACCTTAATCCCAATTTTATTTTATAAAATAAAATGATTTTATTTAATAAAAACAAGCGTCGGCTCCTCCTCCTCCTCCCTGAGCTCAGGGGCAGCAGCACTGGCGCTGAAAACAGGGACATTCCAGGGTCAAATCAGAGAACCAGGATGTCTTTTGTAATTCCAGGACTGCCCCTGGAAAATTAGGACACTTGGAGGGTATGGAAATGCTTCTGAATGCCAGTTGTTGGAAAGCACAGGAGAGCAGAATGCACTTGCATTCGGATTCTGCTTGCAAGCTTCCTACAGCCATTTGGCTGGGCATTGTGAGAACAGGATTCTGCATAACATGGGCCACTGGCCTGATCCAGCAAGCTCTTATATCCTTATCTGCTCCACTTCTTAATAACAATTTTTCCAGATTGCTTTTCATTCTCTGTTGGACAATTATTAGTTTCCCTTCTAGAGTAGTGGAGAGGATTGGGTTGAAAGTTATCTAGAGTCTTATCAATGCATGAGTAGATCCTACCTTTCCAAAAAAATCTGATTTCCTAAGTATTTCTTCAAGTTCCAACTTGTTCTGCTACAGTGCAATCCTTTTAAATATAATAATAATAATAATAATAATAATAATAATAATAATAATAATAATAATACAGTGGTACCTCAGGTTACATACGCTTCAGGTTACATACGCTTCAGGTTACAGACTCCACTAACCCAGAAATAGTGCTTCAGGTTAAGAACTTCGCTTCAGGATGAGAACAGAAATCGGGCTTTGGCGGTGCGGCGGCAGCGGGAGGCCCCATTAGCTAAAGTGGTGCTTCAGGTTAAGAACAGTTTCAGGTTAAGTACGGACCTCCGGAACGAATTAAGTACTTAACCCGAGGTACCACTGTAATAATAATAATAATAATAATTTATTATTTATACCCCGCCCATCTGGCTGGGCCTCCCCAGCCACTCTGGGCGGCTTCCATAAAAATACAATAAAATATCACACGTTAAAAACTTCCCTGAACAGGGCTGCCTTAAGATGTCTCCTGAATGTCAGGTAGTTGTTTATCGCTTTGACATCTGCTGGAAGGGCGTTCCACAGGGCGGGCGCCACTACCGAGAAGGCCCTCTGCCTGGTTCCCTGTAGCTTTACTTCTCGCAATGAGGGAACCGCCAGAAGGCCCTCGGCGCTGGCCCTCGGCGCTGTAATAATAATAATACATTTTTATTAAGTTTCTTTGTCACAACAGATTGTAATTACACATATCCAAATTTTATATTTTACAATACCCACCCTCCCCTTGACTTCCCTCATCTTCCCTTTCTGGTTTCTTCAGTACATGTTATCTTCTGCATGTTAAGTAAATATGTATATTGTTACACATCTTTCTTGAAATCCTTACCATGTTGATTCAGAAGTAGAGGCAACTGAACTCAACAGGGCTTACTCCCAGGAAAGGGAAGTTAGAATTGCGTTGCAAAATTTGGATTTTGGAAGATGGGTGTTGTCAAGGCTGCCTCAGGTCCCAGCTCACAAAGGACCAACGCCAGTGTCTCTTTATATACAGAAACGTTTATTGTAGTTCATTCTCCGTTTCACAGCCGAGGCGCGCAGCCTCACGTCCGTAACGCTAGACCGCCGAAGTCCCCTCTGAGTCAGTCCCTCCCCTGCACCAGTTTAATAAGCTTGCGCTGCTCCACCTCTTCCTTTCTCTCCTTTTCCGCAGGGTCTTCCTGCCCGCTGGGGTTTCGCCCCTCCTGGATTCCCCTGACGTTGAATCCCCAGACTGCTCTCCCTCCCTCCTGCGGGCTTTGGGACCTGGCTCCTCCTCCGGGCTCCCTGTTCTTCCCCGCGCCTGCACATTTGAACTTGGCGCGCGCGCCCAACTTCTAACCTTCCTTTTGACAGTTACGCTACTCCCCTCAGTGCTCCCCTCCCCTTCCGGGAGGATGGCTTGCTCTGACCTCCCCTCCTTTTCTGCTGCCGGAGCTGCTTCCCCTGTCACACTGGAACCTCCTCCCCCTTCGCTGCGCTCTGGGGGGGAAGCTGGTCCTGACTCCCAGCTGCCACTTTGGGATCGCCTGCTGACCCCTTGCCCTCGCTGCGTCCCCCCTGGGACTCCCCTTGTCCTGCCCACAGACGCCCCCTCCTGGGAATCCTCAGATTCGCTGGAGAGGCTCATGGAATCCTCTGACCCACTGCCATCCTCTTCCTCGGCGTCCTGGGATTCTTCCCCATCGCTCTCCATCTCCTGCCTCCCCTGTGCCTCTGTCCCTGAACCCCTGACAGGTGTATTTTTTAGTTTGCATATAGCTTCAGAAAGTGCAGATTAGGTAAGTTCACCTTAAAATATGAACTGAATTGAACTTCTCCCTGCACCAATTCACTCATGTCGAATTTGTAGCCCGCTCTGGTCAGGAGAAACTGATAGGCTGGCTATGGGAAGTGGGTGGAGCCATGCTGTGGCCTCAAAACTAATTCTTGTTTTCAAGTGGGCCACCGACAAGGAGACTGGGCAGACCTGCTGTAAAATGCTTACCAGTCCTGACAGCTCAGCAGCTTCAGTGTTCTTCACCTCTCCTCACCAATTCCCCACTTGTCTGCTTAGACTTCACACACTGACACTATTTCTGTTGCTTGTCCCAGTTCTTTAAAGTAAGGAGGCACAACAGAGAAATCTGGTGCCTGGTCTCAAAGAAAAAAAAAACAACCCAAGGAAATTGCACAACGGTAAAGGTTGTGAGCATCTGGCTTTTAACCTGAAACCATCATGAAATGTTGAAGATACATAGACAGTTGCCTTATATTCAGTTAGGTCTTAGGGCTGCCTGAGGTCCTGTAATGCCGCTGCCAGTCAGAGTTGAGCTCTCCAGGCAACGGAATGACTCTTCTTTTCTTACCTCTGCAGCTGTGATCTCCTGGGTGACTCAAACACTGTTAGGCAGTTGAATGCACACACATCCTCTGTCCGTTTCCCTCCCACCCCTCTGTGCAGCCCCGGGCACTGGCAACCCACGCTATGCCAATGGGTTTTGTGTGATTGATTGTGTGTGTGTCTGTCTGTCTGTCTGTGTGCATGGGGGTATGTGGATGGCTACATCCTATTTGTCCCTGCCCACTTCTGGCCACTCCAACCTCCATGTCTACTCCTGTATTTCCTTCCAACTCTGTTTCTCAACTTGATGGGATTTGGGCATCAGCACCCATACCCTCAAGAGCCTACAGGCCAGCACCAATATGGGAACAGATTTCTAGGAAAGGATAGGGCCCCAAAGACCACTTTCCCCCATCCTCTTACAAATACTGCATTTTCTACCGTTCCGTTTTGCAGCGCAGCCACTGTGTCAACAATGTGTGTATACGCTCGGAGTGCAGCCTACCAATTTTACAGCTATTTTAAGAGCAAATTGGCATTTTTTTCCAGTGTATATATAGTCCAATGTTTTCTGAGTAGCTTACACGATGGGTGTCATTTTATGAAGCCGACTTTCTCATTCTTGACTACTCCTCTTTAGGCAGCGGGCTGCTGCATGCACTCTTTAATGTATCCATTTATATTCTGAACAAAGATCCTAGACTTATCCCATCATCAGAAATGCTTTAGCACTTGATTCCCCCCCCCCCATTTCCATCATGGTGGATTATTATTTTAAGGGGGTGGGGTAGAGAGGGTTCCTTTCTTATTTCTCCACATCTTACAGTTTGCGTTTGGAATTCTGTTTGTAAGAGAGGAAAGCAGAGGGGCACAAATCATAGCCTCGTATTTTTTAAAACAGTGTCTGAAAGACCTCTGGGTTTGATGGGAGAAAAGATCCAACTGGTCTAGGGATGGAAAATGAATCCCTCCCATTTTGATTTCTCTCAGCTTCTCATTCTTCCAACCTTGCGTTTAGTTTCCCCCAATTCTGCCTGCACTTGCAATTAAATGAAGTCTGCATGAAAAATTCTACTTTTTGTTGCATTTCTCCCAATATATGCATTTTTTTGGTATGCTGTTGTGCTTTGTTTGTGCACTTCAAAAGCATTTTTCCACAAGTAGAATACATTTTTGTGCATTATTTTGCCATGGCAACACAAGAACAGGCCTTTTCAGTGCAAGTATTGCAAGTAGCTTTGAGGTGCCTTTGTAAAAACCTGGACAACAACAACAGCAACTATTGTTATGATTCACATTTTTGCATGCACTTCTCGTTAATTTACACATTCTTGCATTGATTCCTTGGCTGAAGAACTGCACAGGGAGGTCAGTGCAGTGCAATTGCACCAGCAGGAGAACTGTATTGGCTCTGCCAATGTGTTTGCACCATGCTGACCTCCCCATTGCCTCACCTCTTTTCCTCCAGTGAAGCAATAGCAACCCACCCGCTTGGAAGACAACTCAGCCCCCACCTGACAAGCTGCTTCTGAGTTGAAGAAGGCTACTCAGCAAGCTGGAAGGCATTCAGAGGCAGGCTACAATGTTCAAGAGTAGTTTAACAGTCAGCCCCTCTTGCCAGGGAACTCTGGGAATTTTAGCTCTGTAAGGGAAATGGAGAAGAGGAGGTTAAGGGGTGATATGATAGCCATGTTCAAATATATAAAAGGATGTCACATAGAGGAGGGAGAAAGGTTGTTTTCTGCTGCTCCAGAGAAGCGGACACGGAGCAATGGATCCAAACTACAAGAAAGAAGATTCCACCTAAACATTAGGAAGAACTTCCTGACAGTAAGAGCTGTTCGACAGTGGAATTTGCTGCCAAGGAGTGTGGTGGAGTCTCCTACTTTGGAGGTCTTTAAGCAGAGGCTTGACAACCATATGTCAGGAGTGCTCTGATGGTGTTTCCTGCTTGGCAGGGGGTTGGACTCTATGGCCCTTGTGGTCTCTTCCAACTCTATGATTCTATGATTCTATGATCTCCTAAGGACCCTCAGCCCCCTTAACAAACTACACTTCCCAGGATTCTTTGTGGTTATAATTAAAGTGGTATTACGCATGGTGCCGATATGACCATGGAGTAATGATTTATCCACCTCTAGTTTGGATCAACACAAAATATGCCATGTCTCCTTCTGTTGCTTGGAGTGCCTTGCCCTCCCCCCAATACCCCGCCATTTGCATTCTTATGCCACCTTTGTTTTGATTTCTTCCTCTCAGGTCCTCCCTGCAATATTCTGTGCTGGTTTTGCCTGACTGCAAAGAAAATCTCCTCTTCTTTTCCTATTATTATTATTCATGCGTGTTTTCTCTGCCAAGAGCAGCTGAATCAGAATAACCATCAACAGTTCACAGGCCACACTTTATGGCAGGAAGATATTTTTGGTTCCTCAACATTATAATTTGTTGCAACTTGTAAATTGACTTGGAATGTCTTCCCCCTCCCTTGAGTGGGCTTTCCTGCAGACCAGATGTGAGATCTGGCATGCTGGGTGACTCTTGGAAGCCAATCGGAATATGACGTCCACAGCCTTGTCTCTGAGCTACAGGATGATCCCCATTTGTGGGGGGAGGAGATGCAGTTTACATATTGGCACCTCTTTGTCCTGCCCTTTGGAAACCGAAGAACTTATTTTGGCATCCTTGCTGCAATGTGCTGTTTGGAATTATTGTTTCGGGGTTTTGGGGGTAGTTTTTAAAAACAATTGTTTTAGCTGCCTTGTCTTTTTATTTACAGTGGTACCTCGGGTTAAGTACTTAATTCGTTCCTGAGGTCCGTTCTTAACCTGAAAGTGTTCTTAACTGGAAGCACCACTTTAGCTAATGGGGCCTCCCGCTGCCGCCATGCAGCCGGAACACAATTTCTGTTCTCATCTTGAAGCAAAGTTCTTAACCCGAGGTACTATTTCTGGGTTAGTGGAGTCTGTAACCTGAAGCGTATGTAACCCAAGGTACCACTGTATTTGATAATTCAATTTCTTACCCGCTTTTCACTCTCAGGTCCCA
Organism: Podarcis bocagei; assembly: GCF_964188305.1. NCBI lineage: Eukaryota > Metazoa > Chordata > Lepidosauria > Squamata > Lacertidae > Podarcis > Podarcis bocagei. Next base: position 43,912,505 of record NC_138139.1, read on the forward strand.
GGGTGGGTTTCAACAATTTAAATTTAAATACTGAAACAGTTTAAAACAACTTGCAGTCATGGGTGGGACCTTAAAACACATATATTGGGAGTCAAAGGCCAGTTTAAAGAGGTGTGTCACTCACCTGGGACCATTTGGTGAAGCTTGGCCAAGAAATGCAATAATGATTCAACATCATAATCAATACCACCACCACTCCTAATATGGTTTGAATCTCATTTAACAGTAATAGTCCTCTTAAGCAACAGTTCCCAGGATTCCAACGTGACTTATCATTCCTTCGTCATTGGTTCCACCACCCGTTCCTATTTTTGGCTCCAAATTTAGCACACGTTTGCACTTCTGGGTGTATGGATGGACAGCTCTATGTTTTCAAATGCTTGTCCACCTCCTCAGTTGGAATCTTGACAAAGTCCTCCCAGGCCAAAGAACAAGAAAACAAGGCTGGGCATGGATCCAGCTAGCAGGAAAAAATGCCTAAAGGAACCTTCTCTCAAATCAGTTCAGAGAAAAAGACTAGAAAGATAAAGGGAGGGTCGTACCGGAAGCTTCACTCTGTAGAAACACTCCAGGACATACTTGCCTGAGTAAATTGCTGGGACAAAAAACACCCCATTCATTTGCAGGGATTTAAAATGGCAACGGGATGCTTGGCAAACCTTGTTGGCGCTTTGGTGTAGAGGTGGTGCATCTGAAAGAGGATGGGATGTTCAAGTTCATATGCTGGGTAAAAAAAGAGTTCATCCCATGGTGTTGTAACAAGGCATTATCTCCCTCTTCTGCCCTGAATTTATCACATACAGCATTGCAGATTCCATCCTATCAGGAGGTCCGTTTTACACAATATCAGAATCAAGCCTTTTGTGTGGCAGAACCTACCCTTTGGAACTCCCTCCCACTGCATGTCAGACACACACCTTCTTTGTTGTCATTTTGGTTCCTGCTAAAGCTGTTCTTTCAACCGTGCCTTCTAAATTCTTTATTTTACTTAGTATTTGTCTTGAATACAAACTGATTTTTGAGATGTACTGACGTTATTTAAAAACTGTTTTCATAATTGCTTTTATACTGGTTTAACTGGCTTGGTTAAAATATGTTATTATTACTTATTTATTGCAGTTCTGTTCCACTTTTTCCTCCAAGGAGCTTAAGTGTCAGGGGCTGAGCAGAGGAGGAGTGGTGGAGACCACCTTCCCAGCCTGACCCTTCCAGAGAAGAAGACAGTTCAGAATGACAACAGGGGTTTGGGGGAGGTCACTTCTCAGAGGCAGCTGAGGGGGAAAGCTGGGAAATAATGGGAGAGGAGGAAGAAGAAGCACCAGAGGGGAGACAGCTGACAGACACAGTGTTTTTAGAAAGCACTCCAGACCCCCCCTCTCCCAGAACCCAACAGGCATTGAAAGTAGGTGTGCTGGTCCCAGAGGGAAGGTTACCGTTGGCGTAGTCAAAGTCCGGTCCTGGGTCACTGGGCTGGAAACAGTTCACAAGGAGCGAGGTGAGGTCCGAAGCAGGAAGCCGGGCGGGGACAGGAACACTGGGGAAAACAGGACTGGATGCTGGCCGAAACAGCTCATCAACGAAGTTGCTCCCGCAACCTGGGACCGGGCTGACTGGCCTTTATCTTCTCTGAGGCCAGGGGCGGTCCCGGCCCCCAGGAGACCCACCTCTCCTGGCCTTAAGGCGAGCACTCCTCCTGGGAGAAACCAGTTCCCTTCGCCTCTCTGCCCTGAGCCTCTGCAGTTCAGGAGAGGCTGAAGGGTTACTGGACCCAGGGGGAGACTCACCTGTAGGCACTGAGTCCTCAACCACCTCCGGAGCCAGAGTGGATTCACCTGGTACCTGCTCCTGAGGATCCGGCACAGGTGCAGGCGCTTCAGAATCAAGGCCCTGCCCCAGTTCAGCCGGCCCTGGAGGCAGGGACTCCTGTGCAGGCTGGGATTCCTCCGGTTCAGCCTCTGAATCGGTTTCCCAGGCCATCACAGTAGGAGAGCAGAGAACTCAGAGGCAGAGGGCATATCTCAGCACCTGTAGTGATGACGCATAATGGGAGAGAGGGAGGGGGTGGAGACTCCCTATGAGTTTACCACACACTGTAATGGGAATGCTATTTTGTATCATGCAGCCAGTGTGGTCTAATGGTTAAGAGCGGTGGACTCGTAATCTGGGGAACCAGGTTCGCGTCTCCGCTCCTCCACATGCAGCTGCTGGGTGACCTTGGGCTAGTCACACTTCTCTGAAGTCTCTCAGCCCCACTCACCTCACAGAGTGTTTGTTGTGGGGAAGAAAGGGAAAGGATAATGTTAGCCGCTTTGAGACTCCTTTGGGTAGTGATAAAGTGGGATATCAAATCCAAACTCTTCTTTTCGGACTGATGAAGCATGTAGCGAAACCTGTAATATATCCGGGGAACAACTTGTGTTGTTCTCACCAGGGTAGTGGCTTTGATTTGCCTTCCCGTGATTGATCTATATACACGGCTTTGTGTTTCCAACTCAAGACCCATTGAAGAATATCTCATCCAGTTCAATCTTTGAAAAACAGCTTTGAAAAACGTTTTCATATTCTCCAGTGTGCTACCCTTGCCATTATGACGGCATGGGGTTGCTGTTCCGTGATTGGACTTGTGCTACTTGTTGAACAGTTCATTTATCCAGTCTGTATAATGTTTATGGCACATGTAACTTGTTAAGATAGGGTTGTACATTTATCCACTCCATGTTTACAGTATTTCCAGACTTGCACATGGCACCTTAGTATGTTTGTTTTTTGATTGGTTATATATCTCTATTCTAGATATTATTCTAGTAAATTTGGTTTTAGACTTATTAGCCAGTTTGTGGTGTTGTTGTTTTGTTGTATTATTATCCCTCGGAGCAATGCCATTACTCCAAGAGGCTGCATTTCTAAGCCTCTCTCTGTGAGTATTGAACAAAAAGCAGTTGGTAAGAACGTTCCTTGTCCTATCTGTTCCTGGCAACCTACCATGGGGGTTGGATCCTCTGACATTTTACATTAAGGTGGCTTACATGGTTTCCCCTCCCCATCTCATTTAATCTCCACAACAACCCTGTGAGGTACGCTAGGCAGAGAGGCAGTAACTGCCCTCACCAAGGTAACGAATGTTGTTCTATTGTAAATTGCTTAGGGGTGCCTCATGGGAGGCAATTCAGAAATCAAGATGGCAACAACAACGACATCAATGGGAGAGAGAATTCCTGCCCTCATGTCCTTTGCTGGTGGTCTTCCCACAGGCATCTTGACCATTCTAGTTATTTATTTACTTATATGTTTGTTTGTCTGTTTGATTTATATACCACCCTTCATCATAAGATTTCAGGGTTGTTGTTGTTTAGTCGTTTAGTCGTGTCCGACTCTTCGTGACCCCATGGACCAGAGCACGCCAGGCACTTCTGTCTTCCACTGCTTCCCGCAGTTTAGTCAAACTCATGCTGTAGCTTCGAGAACACTGTCCAACCATCTCATCCTCTGTCGTCCCCTTCTCCTTGTGCCCTCCATCTTTCCCAACATCAGGGTCTTTTCCAGGGAGTCTTCTCTTCTTATGAGGTGGCCAAAGTATTGGAATCTCAGCTTCAGGATCTGTCCTTCCAGTGAGCACTCAGGGCTGATTTCCTTCATAATGGAGAGGTTTGATCTTCTTGCAGTCCATGGGACTCTCAAGAGTCTCCTCCAGCACCATAATTCAAAAGCGTCTATTTCAGGGTAGTTCCCAGAATAACATTCTTGCAAACAGGACGTTGGGAAAGATGGACCATTGACGTGACATGAGAGGGCTCCTCATATGATCTTGCACAAATTGTTTCTAGTTTCTGCATATGAGTTTCAGTTTAACTCCTAGCCTTGCCCCTAATTGGAAATTGGACAGAGCGGGTGTTAACAGTTCAGTTCCCCTTGAAGCCTTTATTCATCGGATTCTTAGAGGGTTCTTCCCAAATTAAATTACTGGCAGTGGAGGAAACTCCCACAGCTCGGAAATGCGTTTGGAAATGGCAACTCTCTGTATTTCAAAGGCTGCCTCTTTAATTGAAAAGAGAGCTGTTTCTTTTCTCGCTGCCACCCTCCCCGTTTCTCGGAAGCGTTTCAGGTTGGTTCAAATATTCATGGAAATATTTTAATTAACAACCCCAGAGGACAGATTTCCTAAGAAAACCGACGTTTGCAACAAGGTAATATTTGATGCTTAGGATGAAATAATTCCAAGAAGACAATAATAAGACACAGAGAAAGCTAGGCAGTGACAGAGGAGGTGTGGGGGGGGGGGAGTAGGTGGAAATTATGCTTCAGGGAGCTCTCTGTTTGATATGAAACTGCAAGACAAGACAGCGATTAGAACCAGAACAATAGACTTTACTTAATGTGGGATTGATCACATGCGACAGAGTGGGCTGTAAACCATGGCACTGCTGGAAATGGGCTGTAGCTCAACAGGAGAGCATCTGCTTTGCGCACAGAAGGTCCCAGATTCAATCCAGAGCATCTCCAGGTATGCCTGAAAATGCCCCCTGGCTGAAACCCTGGAGACCAGCTGCCAGTCTGTGCAGACAACACTGAGCTAATTGGACCAATGATCTGACGCAGTCAAAGATAGCTTTCTATGCTATTCCTATTACCAGAAGTAGCATAGGCAGTGGAGCTCCTGTTGAAGCCAGAGTAAAGAAGCTAAATCCTATATACGACTGACACTCTTGTTTGAAGATCAGAACAATGTCCAGACTTTAACATTCAAAAACTTTACTTGCAGAAACTTATAGATGAATTAAAACCTAATATTTACAGCCACATGCTCCCCCAAGCATGAGCTTACTGTTAAGTTGTGGGTGAACATATCAGATGACACAGTGATTCTTCAAACAGCTCTTGTTTATTCAGAGGCCAGAACAGAACTGAGCTGAAGGGTTCAGTCAGCCTGCTTATATAGAGCTCCAGTACACATAATTGTAACAACTTTCTAAAACTATCCAATCACTGAACACCACTTTCGATCCCTTATTTGCATAACTATCTACAGTATCCCCCTGCTGGCCCAGGGTGAGAACTTCAGTACATAACACAGTCTCTTTTTCTAACTTCCAAACAACTGTACCTCTCTTTTCAGAGGTGGATATTGAAAATAAGTGACAGATGTGGCAGAGGTTGACAGAAAAGGAACACAGATCTTCAGGCAGGAGAAAGAACATGGAGATTGGGTATGGTGTGGGAGAAAAAGTGCAGATTGGGAGGAGGGGGTGTTAAAAAGAGACCAGGAATGGGACAGGGGCTGACAGAAAGAGCGTGTGGATCAGGTGGGAGGAGGGGGCATGGCAGAATGACTGCACGGATGGACCGCTTTCCTGTCCCCAAAAGTTGGGTGGCATGCTGCAAAGGTTTCAGGGTGGCCGTACTACTTTGGTTCCAAGTGGTGCATATCCTATAACTTGCTGCTGAAATCCTACAACTTTTCATGCCATGAATAGTCAGTTTGGCTCTGCACAAGAGTCCTGCTCCAGATGGCGATAATGGAGAAGCCTAGCAGGACAGCTTGTCAAAGAGTCAGAGTCAGGGGAGGTCAGCAATAAAACACCCAGTGTCAGTGAAGTTAACTCTTTATGCAAAGAAACCAAAACAGTGCAGGCCTAGTGATCGCAGCAACTCTTCCAAGTAGGTCCCAATGAGGCAGTTGCAAGGACTGAAGGTTCCCACCTTCCCACCGCTCTCTCTCTCTCTTTTTATTATTATTAACAATTTCAACATAACAAAATATCAGAACATATCATCTTCACTATTTCCCCCCTTTCCCACCCACCTCCCCAACAAACCCTCCCCCCAAGACATCCCTCAGCCCCTCTCTTTGATTTCTCAACGCATATTGTTCTCTGCATACTGTAAAATTGCATAAATCCTTATATTATCTATCTACTATATTAACCATCAATAGATTTGTGTATGTTTATTCAAAACCTGCCAAGGAGTCCAGTTCATTTTGTTTTTTTAAATAATTTGTAAAGAGTTCCCATTCTTCTTTGAAGTCACATTTGTCCTTATCTCACAGTTTGCATGTCAGTTTAGCCAGTTCTGCATAGTTCATCAATTTCTCTTGCCACTGTTCTTTTGCTGGGGTTTCCTTATTCTTCACCGCTCTCTAAGGCTCCTCCCCTGGTTCATTCCCCAGCAGCCTATGGCTCTGTCATCTTGTCTCTCGCCGGTCTGCTCTCTGCATGTTCTGGGAGACCAGGGGAGAGGGAAGCTGGTTGCAGCAGGAGAGGGAGACTGCCTGGCTTCTTCAGCAGCCTGCTGCCACTCTGCCTCTTGACCCCCTCTGCTTCTGAGTCTGGACTGCTCTCTGCCACAGCCTCACACAGCAATGTGTGTGCTGTGTCCCACCTTCAACCACAAACCCACAGACACACTGCAGACCACAGGGATGAAGCTTATGGACCACTGGTGGTCCACAGACCACATTTTGCAAACCTCTGTTTCAGAATGCAATCACACACCCCAAAAACAATCTAAAGGGGCATTCATTCACATAATCTGTTCCCAAAGATGTTGGAAGACTTCTGTAGGAAAGAACAGGTTCTATACTCTGCTAACTTATGCACCTACACTCTCTAAGTCTGATATCACTGGTTTGCCCCTGAATGAGGTTGCTGCACATCGTGCCGTGGAGATGTTAGAACATTTCACAAATTTAACCTCAATGCATGCTAAAGTTTGACTCAAATCCCTCAGGCTATACTTCTGTTTGTCACTTGTGGGAGAAGAAGGGTTGTCTCTCCCCTCCCTCTTCTGCCACCCTCCTGCTTTCTCAGCCCCTTCACACTTTCTGAGGCGAGGGGAGGACGGTTAGTGAATTGGCTTGTTATAAATATTTACATAACCACATCTCTGCATTTTCATTACACTTCTTCCCATCTCAAGTCGCATGTAGGCCGTGCTCTTAAAACTGCCTAGAAAACTCTGCAAGAATTTTCACACATCAGATGCAAGTGATAAAAAAAATATCTCTCCTTCCTTCTGGTTTCCAGAACATTTTTAAAAAGCACTATAAAGGGAGCCAAGACTTCACTCATTGAGGTTAGGCAGCATAATTTATCTGTAAGAGATGCAGATCAAGATTCCTTGCTTTGCCAAAATCTGCTCCTCCATTTCTTGAGAAGGCTATGCAGATAGATTTATATAGAACAAATATGAGGAACCTTTGGCCCTCCAGAACTACAGTGTCCTGCTGAACTACAGTGTCCATCAGCTGCTGAACTGTCCTGCTGAACTACAGTGTCCATCAGCTGCAGCAAGCATGGCCAATGCTCAAGGACGATGTGTCGCAGGAAACCCCCCCCCCAATCATTCAGTTTGTACAAACTTCACACACACTCACACTCACACACTACGTACGCTACGCTTCTGTTATAAATTCATAGAAAATCAACCATACATTGGATTTGCACTGTTCCACTTTTATTTTACTCCATGAAGGAAGGACTACAAAATGGGGAAGGTTTGATACAGGGCAGCCATAATCCCTTGAGCATACCAGCACATACACAGGAGCCCTGCCCAGTTGCTATGCCAACCCTGACTGTCCTAGACAGAAGACCATCAAGATCACAAAGAACTTGCATATGGGAGTGGATTCAGCAGGGACTGGAATAAAGGACAATAATCAGCTCTTCCCTCTGGGGGCAGGAAACTGGAAACTCCCCTCTGTCACCTGGAAAGTACTCATGGGGAGGGGGAAAGGGGGAACCAGCCAGGTGACAGGACACTTAGGTTACCTCCTCCCTCAGGACACTCCTCCCTCAACCCCTCCTTTCTGTGATGTAGGGGTGGTCTTAGGGGTGGTCTTAGGTTACACCACTTCTGTGATGTATGTATGATATTTCTGGGGGTGGTCTTGATCTACAGGGTGGCAATTTCAAAAGTCTTTATAAGACCTTGCACACCATTTTTTCTGTGTCTTTCCTCTCACCTGCAAGTGAGGGGAGCACCCTGTTGCAACAGTTCAATAAAGGCCAAGCCTACAGGCTGCTGTTTTGTTCCAAGTAATCCTGGTTGGTGTCTTTGTTTTTGTCCAAGGGAGCCCTCGGATTTTTCCGTTAACAGATGGTAGTTGTAGTTCAGCAATGTCTGGAAGGCCAAAGCTTCTTCACCTCCGAGGCAAAACAGTACACAGAAATGTGTGTTTTAGGAGAATTTGAACTAAGATGCTAATGGATTTCCATGAGGATTTCTTAAAAACACAATCACACATTGCGGTTGAAGCAGGGAGAAGGGAATTTAAGGCTGGGGAGAATGAGAAACTGTGGGAAAGTGTTTATTTAGCCATTGTTCTTTCCCTGGGGTTTCTCTTGAAGAGTATGACAGCTAAAATAAGAAATCTAGATGATAAACAGACGAAGAGTGAGTGGGGGAATTTAGGGGAATACTTACAAAAAATTGATCTTAAATACAAATTCCAGGTAGGGGTTATCTTGTGACCAACAGTTGATCACACAAAGGATATAAGACGGTAGAAAATAAGGTGAAGGAATCAATGCAGCTAAGCAAGATGTACAAAGAGCTGTCGTGAAGTGCTGGGTGGGAAGTCGAAAAGAATTGTATAAGAATGGGAAATGATATAACTGTAAACCTGAAAACTTATAAATAAAAATCTTCAAAATGAAACTGAGGTGAAGTGAAAGGGACAGATTCCTCTATCCATACTACTTTTGTAAACTAAAAACTGTTTTAACGCATTCAGGACTCAGCTACATTAGTCAGAAAACAGTGTTTTGAATGTGTTATAAACATGCGAGACTTCCGGGTTGACGCGATCTGGAAATGGCGGATTCCCTCCGAGCTCCGGAGGGAATCGGCTCCACTGAGGACGGGTCTTTGCCGCGCCGGCGACGCGGGGACCCTTAAAAGCCGCAGGCGCGGAAGCCTGCGGACTGAAGACTCGGCGGGTGCCTTAAGCGCCCCCCCTGATTCGCGAAGAGCCTTTTTAAAGGCTGCGGAGGGGATACGGGGGTGGCGTGGCACTGAGAGTCGATCGCTACCTCGGTGGGGCGAAGCCGCGAGCCATGACCAGTGAGCGCTGACTTTCTTCCTTGAAAATTTGGACTGAAAGAATTACCCGTGAGTAAGACGGATTCGGACTTTAAAAATTTTACTTTGAATTGGAGACGACCGGGGTGTGTGCTAAAAGGAAGTCCGCACCCCCCCCTTGCAGATGATCTAAGCAACGACATAAGAGCTAAGCTGGAGAGCCTACCCTTGGCGGGGTGAGTTAAAAAGGACATTAACTTTCAAGATTTAGTTAAAGCAAATCTTGTGCTGGAGAGTGGAGTTTTGGAGACCCTTTTTATGTTTTGAACAACCCCCCCTCCCGGGCTCGGGAACGTCCTGCCTTTGTGCCTGTGTAAGAGCTGCGGAGTTTGACAGCTGTCAAAGCTGCCAAACGGGCAGTTTAAAGCGGAAAAATCATTACCTAAGATCCCTCTGGATTAAAACGAGTTATAATTGAGACAAAATTGTTGGAAACAAAGTAATAACAACAAGCTAAAGGACTTTTGGAGAAAAGACTAATAAGTAACCAGATTCCCCCTAGGGGGAATTCTGTGAAACTACAATGGATACAATGGCTGTGGATGGAAAGTTACTAGTGGAAATCGAAAGGATGTTTCAATTGGTGGGAATCTTACAAGAGCAGAGCTTAGCCATGAATAAGCAACTTATCACTATGACCTTGGGAACAGGCAACTCTGCTGTTTGTATTGAGGATCTGAATGAGAAAGAATCCACAGCTGAATGGGAAACAATGTCTACAGAGGTGGAAGAGATTAAACAAGAAAAAGAGAAAGTAACCTTGGGAAGTAACAACCAAAAGCTGACATCTGTGCAACACAAGCAAGGAGACTTTGGGAACATATCTACCACAAGTCTGCGAAAGACGCAGAGGAAGAAGGAGGAGGCCCTGGGACAATATGGAATACAGGAACTTAGAATAAAGAAATATGTTTGGGGCCTCTGTTTGGACTCTGAGTTTGAAGATACAGGCTTTGTGGAAATTCTTCAGCAGTTGCTTTCAAATCTCCTTGTGGGAAGAGAATATGCTTTGATGGTGAAAGACCTTTTTCCAGATTCGACGACTGACATAAAGGACTACCAACAAGACCGGCGAAGAGGGTCTGAAAGGGATTTGAAAGCCTCGGACGTGAGGAACCCAGGCTGAGAATCTTGACTTTGGACTTTTATTGGGAAGGGACAAAAACCGGGGATGGGAGGGAGGGAAGAAGAGATTCTTAAAAACTCTCAAGACTTTTAGGTTTGGTTAATATGACTTTTAATTAGGATAAAATCAAAAATCGATGGAAGAGAATTTGGGTCCAACTTAGGAAAATCAATTTTTTTATTATTATTATTATTATTAGAGAAAAGGTAATAAAATGATTAGGATGGTTAAGAGGAGAAATACCAACTTGCTGATATAATCTTGGGAACTGGGATGCACGAGGGGGGGTGGGGGGAAGTCAGGGAACAAGGTTATGAAACCAGGATCTGCTGAATCTATACATGTTTGTGTTATTTCTGTGTTTGTATTGTCTTTATAAAAGTGGAAAACCCAATAAAAATTTAAAAAAAAAAGAATGTGTTATAAACATGCAACACCAGAAGGTGCTAGAGAGCAAAATAAAATTCTAAGCGATTTTCCATAGCATTTCCTCCCCCCTTTTGATATTATTTCTGACCACTTTGCGAATATTTTAAAGGATCCCTTCCCCCCCCCCCCCTGCGCAACATGGATTTGGCATGGGATGGACTTGCCCATCTTCTCATGGACAAGGAACATGGAGCAGATCAAGGCTGTTTCATCCATCTCTGCTGGTGGCAGAAGAGCTGCCCACTAAACATCTGCCTTGTGCTGATTCTGCTGTCTCCCAGGTGCAAGTGAAGCCTGCACTTTTCTGCACCGTGAATTGTTGATAGTCATATTATTCTCCTACTGCTGCTTCTCCTCCTCTAACCCAGTTCTTAAAACAGTTTTCTTTGAATTCTGAATTCCTATTGTCTCTATTTATAATGTGATCCTAAGGAGTCTTGCAACTGAGAACAAGTGTCAATATTTATAGCCCTCCACGATAAGAGAAGCTTGGGAGCACAAAGAAGACAATGGGAAAAGAATTTCCGAGACATTATCTCAAGAAACTTAAAAAGGCTCCAAGCCCAACGTAATTTCAAAAGGAATATTTTTCAAAAAGGCCGTGATAGTATATAATGAATACATAGCAGAATAGCTGCGGAAGATGGAAGGTGCTTGGCCCTTTGATACTTGCTCTACACCTGTGTTTCCCAAATTTGGGCCTCCAGCTGTTTTTGGACTACAGTTCCCATCATCCCTGACCACTGGTCCTGCTAGCAAGGGATGTTGGGAGTTGTAGTCCAAAAAGTTCTGGAGACCCAAGTTTCAGAAACCCTGCTCTACACCAAGTTATAGGATCCTCAGTTTGGGGGCCAAATATGGCTCTTCAAGGTTCTCTGTCTGGCCCCCACAGGACCCTCACTAAGCTATGACCCCTCTCCAGGACACGCCCTTCAATGGACCTGTTCCACACTCTTGGGTGCTTTTGCTTGGCTGGAATGTGCCTGTGAGTTGGGATGATGTTTCTTGCTTGCTTGCTTGGTGAAATGTGTGTCTGTGTAGAAAACCTTGGAATTTCATGGCTGGAATGTGGCTGTGGAAACCCTCTGCATGGAGGTAGGTCAGACACCTTCATGATGCAGTTTCTGTGGTCTTTTTACTTGGGTCTTTGACACCTGACAGATATCTTTGCCGGACACATCTTCTTCAAATTGTTTGAAACTGCTTTTAATGGTGTCTTTTTAAATTGTTGCAGCCCACCCTAGGACTTAATGCTGAAAGGTAAGAAGGGTAAGAAATCAAAATTGATGACATCTTCTTCTTCTTCCTCCTCGTCATCTTATATAAGTATAATAGCCATATCAATGGCCTTATCTCAGTATACCTGAAGGAGCGTCTCCACCCCCATCGTTCTGCCTGGACACTGAGGTCCAGTGCTGAGGGTCTTCTGGCAGTTCCCTCACTGCGAGAAGTGTGGTTACAGGGAACCAGGCAGAGGACCTTCTTGGTAGTGGCACCCACCCTGTGGAATGTCCTCCCACCAGATAGATGTCAAAGAAATAAACCACTATCTGACTTTTAGAAGACATCTGAAGGAAGCCCTGTTTAGGGAAGCTTTTAATATTTGATGAATTACTGTATTTTAATATTTTGCTGGAAGCCACCCAGAGTGACTGGGGAAACCCAGCCAGATGGGCAGGGTATAAATAATAATAAAGGTCAGCACCAACACTTGTGCCTGGAAACAGGTCTCCAACCACTCCATGATCTCTACATCACTGTTCAAGGTTCATGGTGCTTGAGAACAGAAAGTTTCAGGAAAGGACTTGACTCCAGGAACTATGGAGTGACTTGAGCACACAGCCCCAAACTCTTCACTTTGATTCCTGCTTCTTTGCCTTGGGAAAGTTATTTGGAGTTGCTCTCCATGCCTGGCTACAACTCCCCAAATGACTAATTTGACGTGACACGTCCTAATGTAGTATGATCAGACATAATTTGATCTTATTAACTCCCATCGTAATATATTAGGAAACATCAGATTCCATTTGAGAAATATGTGTGCGTGCTACATCAGGAGGCACCTTGAAATCATGTTGCCTTAATGGAATTCGGCAGTTGCATGGGACGTTTTGACCAGGTCCATATAGTTAGGCAGGGAGATGGAAGCTGCAAAGGAGGAGGAAAGGCCACCACCAACTGCACCCTCAGATGAAACTTGCAGTGCCTTGGAGGGTTCAGGTCAGAGGAATGCTATAGGAAGTTAAAACAAACAGTCTTGGGAAGCTTTAGCTTAGCAATGGGGAATCGGTGGCCCTACAGATGTCTTGTGTAGTTTGACCATCAAGCTGAAAACCCTCATGGAGTGTGAGTCAATAAAAAGGCTAGTTTTATCCAGAAGTGCCTGCTTATACTATGAATATGAACCTCTGGGTGGGCGATAAGTGACAGCCCTCTTCAAATATCTCAAGGGCTTTCACATGGAAGGTAGAACAACAACAAGAAGAAGAGTTTAGATTTGATATCCTGCTTTATCACTACCCTAAGGAGTTTCAAAGCGGCTAACATCTCCTTTCCCTTCCTCCCCCACAACAAACACTCTGTGAGGTGAGTGGGGCTGAGAGACTTCAGAGAAGTGTGACTAGCCCAAGGTCACCCAGCAGCTGCATGTGGAGGAGCGGGGAATCGAACCCGGTTCACCAGATTACGAGACTACCGCTCTTAACCACTACGCCACACTGGCTCCCTTCAGATGTCAAGCTTGTTTTCTCCAGCTCCAAAGGGTAGGACTTGAACCAGTGGCTTCAAGTTATAAGAAAGGAGATTCTGGCTAAACATAATGAAGAACTTTCTGATAGTAAGATCTCTTCGAGAGTGGAATGGTCTTCCTCAGGAGGCTGTGGGCCCTTCTTCCTTGGAGGTTTTTAAGCAGAGGTTGGATAGCCATCTGTCATGGATGCTTTAGTTGATATTCCTGCATTGCAGGCTGTTGGACTAGGTGATCCTTGGCTTCCCTTTCAACTCTACAATTCTGTGATTCTAAGTGGACACAGGTCAGCCTTCACATGAGTACAATACCTTAATGCTACCGCAAGCAGTTAACTACAGAACTCTCCTGCGTTATTATCCGGGAAAACTGACTCTTTTAAAACACCCATCAACATGGACATGTTGCCCATCTCCCCTCAAAGCTCATACAACAGAAAATAATATTTAGAATATACTGGTCCCCATTACATTTGTTTTAAAAAAGGGCTATCCAAGGTATGTAACTGTTGGAGATGCACTAGGGAAAATTCTTCTCTAAAACATATGTTTTTTCATTGTCCTATATTGAAAGATTTTTGGCTGAAAGTAACTGAAACTATCAACAGAACTGTATGAAACAACTTTACATTCACCGAGCAAAATATCCTCTTGAATTCTATGCCCAGCACATGGAACCTTACGAAAGGACAATACGAGTGGACTCTCCATGCCCTTATCACAGCAAAAAGACTGATACTGGTGAATTAGAAAAATAAAAAGGAGGCTCACTTGTACGATTGAATTGAAGACTTATACAAACTGGCAACATACGAGCAACTTGCATATAAATGCAGACTTGCCATGGACAAATTCAGTGATATTTGGAACCCATGTTTACAAATACTGTAATAGGTTAAGATCTGGTGAAGTACAATAACAACCTTGTAAAAGTATACAGTTTTGAGTTTCCCTTCCCTTTATTTTCCCTTCTACATGGATTCTCTTTCTCTTTCTCTTTTTCTCTCTTTTATTTACATCTCACAATGTTTAATGCACATATAATTATGTACTTTTTGAACTTTCAGTAAATATGCTTTTTTTAAAAAAGGATGGGCATCTGGTATGAGGTTCTCCACTTCTGTTCCAGACATTATATCAGTATTCTTCTATGACCACCCCGGGATTCCCAAACCCACCACGCCAGCTGACTTTTCTCACCGACTGTCTTGGAATATTTAAACAGAGCACTCGGAGGCCTAATTTGGAGAGTTGGCCTTTCAGTCAATATCTTATATTCTCCCCCTTGCCCCTGTGCACACACGCACACACACACATTTTTTAACCTTACAGACTTTTCAACTCAAATCCTGTTTCATACCTGACCTTTCCCTGATGCATTAATGTAATGGAAAATGCTGAGGCGAGCAGGGTCGCAACGTGGTGAGGTGGATGTTAAACTTGATTGCTTAAGGTTAGAAACACTCAAGGACCAAAACAGGTGCGTGGCTAAGAGATTACGTGGCTGCTACATTTAGAGGGCGAACGATGCTTATTTGAAAACGGGGGCAAGTGGGAGACCTCTGACTCTGAAATCCATTTTTTTAATGCCCTGCCCATTTACATACATCTGGGAGCTTGCAAGTCTATTCTTCTGTTCATTTAGTGCTAAGTTGCATTTGCTTTGCCCACCAGCCTGTTCAGCCATAGCATCTTTGATGTTTGCCAAGCTGCATCGGTATTCATAGAGGTCAGATCTAACAATGGCTATTGGCCATCATCATTGAATAGAGCCTCCAAGTTTGCATACGGTATATCTAACAGTATACGTGTGCCAATACACATACAGAAAAGGAGAACTATTGCCTTCAAGTACTGCTAAGGAGCTTCCTGAAAGCACCCAGTTGTTGACTACTGTGGAAAACAGGGTGCAAGAGAAGCTGGATCTTCAGTCCAATTAAGCAGGGGGTCTCCAAACTGGATTGTAAGAAGGCCATCTTGATGTGATGGGATATGTCAGGGGTTCAGGGACAGAGGCACAGGTGAGGGGGGAGACGGAGAGCGATGGGGAAGAATCCCAGGACTGTGAGGAAGAGGAGGACAATGACTTGAGGTCTTCCATGAGTCTCTCAAGTGAATCGGAGGATTCCCAGAAGGGGGCGCCCCTAGTCAGGCCAAGGGGGTTCACAGGGGGGACATGCCAGGGGCAGGGAAGCAGCAGGGAAACCCCGAGTGGGAGTGGGAGATCGGGGCCGGCTTCCCAGCAGGAACGAAGTGAAGAGAGTGGAGTTCCCAGTGTGACACACGGAGCAGAGCAGGAAGGAGACAGGGGAAGGAGATCGGGGCAGAACGTCCTGCCGGAAGAGGCGGAGAGTAGTACAGGGAGTAGTGTAAGTGTCAAGAGGAAGGTCAGGGGTAGCGAACGCGCGCCAAGTTCAAATGTGGAGGCGCGCGGAAATGGAGAGAGCCCGGAGGAGGAGCCTGGCCCCAAAGCACGAAGGAGGGGGGAACAGGCATCTGAGGAATCCGCTTCAGGAGAGAGCAGGAGAGAAGGGACCCAGGGGGGCAGAAAGACCCTGCGGAAAAGGAAAGACAGGAAGAGGTGGACTAGCACAAGCCTCTTAAGCTGGTGTAGGGGCGGGACCGATTCAGAGGGGACTTAAAACGTCTAGGCTAAGAGACGCGGGGCTGCGCGCCTCGGTTGTGAAAGCAATAATGAACTGCAATAAACATCCTTGTATATAAGAAGAACCTGGCGTTGGTCTTTTGTGAGCTGAGACCTGAGGCAGCCCTGACAGGATAGTTCCTGAATTTCTGAAACTTCTCCATTTCAGAGCCATCTGCTCTTTTCCCATTGGTTTGATTCTTCTGGTTTTGGAGTGGGATGCTTATTGCCTGAGGGATTCTTGTTGGTGGATGGTATATATGCATCACTGCAGATGGTGACAGCAGCCATGGAATTAAAAGACGCCTGCTTCTTGGGAGAAAAGCAATGACAAACCTAGACAGCATCCTAAAAAGCAGAGACATCACCTTGCCAACAAAGGTCCTATAGTTAAAGCTATGGTTTTCCCAATAGTGATGTATGGAAGTGAGAGCTGGACCATAAAGAAGGCTGATCGCCGAAGAATTGATGCTTTTGAATTATGGTGCTGGAGGAGACTCTTGAGAGTCCCATGGACTGCAAGAAGATCAAACCTCTCCATTCTGAAGGAAATCAGCCCTGAGTGCTCACTGGAAGGACAGATCCTGAAGCTGAGGTTCTAATACTTTGGCTACCTCATGAGAAGAGAAGACTCCCTGGAAAAGACCCCAATGTTGGGAAAGATGGAGGGCACAAGGAGAAGGGGACGGCAGAAGACGAGATGGTTGGATAGTGTTCTCGAAGCTACCAGCATGAGTTTGACCAAACTGCAGGAGGCAGTGGAAGACAGGAGTGCCTGGCATGCTCTGGTCCATGGGGTCACGAAGAGTCGGACACGACTAAATGACTAAACAACAACAACAATATATGCAGAAAGCTGCCCATTGCAGTATGGGTGGGGAAGTGTTTCAGCCCCAGGACCACAGTCCTTCATGGGCAACCTTATTGAGGTGGAAACATCCCAGTGATGGGCATGGCTGGAGGCCAAAAGTGGATTCATATTAGGCTACATTCAGGACATTCAATCCAGATCAGTTCTGCATTCATGCAGGTATGCAAGAGACAGTGTCACAGTTCAAGGACACACTCCAGCCAGGGGAAAAAATAATAATAATTAATGAGCGAGTGGGCCAGAGAGGGGTGTGGCATAGGAAGGGGCATGGCCTAGAGACAATCACAAGGGCCAGATGAAGAGAGCTGGAGGCCATATTTGGCCCCTAAGTCTGAGAATCCCCATCCCTGCCCATGCAGCTTATACCTAGTAAGACAACCAACCGGTGAGATGCAAATAGATATGTCTCAATGCAGCCTGTTGTTCAAAAGAAAGAAGCAAAGGGTGGAGAGGAAGAAGATAAATCCCACAGGGAACACCTAAAACAGCTCTTTGGAGTTTGGCCAATGCTGATTCCGATCTCCCAGTGAGCCCAGTACCAGAGTTGCTGCGCTCTCATAGATACAAATTAATGCTGAATAAAACACAGGTGTTGGCAGAAAATTAGGTGTTTTAGATTAAGTGGACATATGGACTATTAATTGCATTTCCATTGCCAACATTCTTGTCTGTCCTTACTCCCCCCCCCCCTTTTAAAGGATTCATTGGAACCGCTGCCAGTAGACATTTGAATACCATTTTAAATTAAATCCAATCCATTGCTGGTACATGACAATGAGCAAACAGGCCAGGGATGCTTGTGTGATGGATTGCAGGTGTTGAGTGGGCAGCCATGTGGAACAGCTCTGAGTTATGAAAGCCACAATTCAGTTCAGGGCTTTCTTGGCTGATGGCAGCGCACAGCTTTCCACGGGAATCCACGGCTGGCTGTTTAAAATGCCCTCTGTCTTACCTGTCCCATTTGAAGAAGCAACACACCACTTTGAAGAGTCACGGCTTCCCCTCAAGAGTCCGGGTGCTGAGAGAGGCTTGGAGGCCTTCCTATTCCCCCTCCCACAAAGCTACAAATTCCAGAGTGTCTTAGCAATCAACCTCTATTCAGAGGGAATTCTGGAATTTGAAGCTGCGCAAGGGGATTAAGAGGGTCTCCCATCAACTCTTGACAAAGCTACACTTCCCAAGACTTTGGGGGGGGGGGAGTAATGGCTGTTTTCATCTTACAAGTAAATTTAATAAAGTTGCCCAAGGACAATTCGTAAACTGGCATTTTAATAGTAGAAATGACCTGAACCCAGCGCCAGATTTGCGTATAACAGGCTTCCTCTAACTCGGCCCTCCAGATGTTTTTGGCCTACAACTCCCATGATTCCTAGCTAGCTAGTCAGGGATGGTGGAAAATGTAGTCTCAAAACATATGGAGGGCCGAGTTAGAGGAAGCCTGACGTATAAGCTAAACAAGCTATAGCTTAGGACCCCACTCTCTTTGCGGCCCCCAAAAAATGTAAAGGAAAAAGAAACCTGGATTTACATTTCCAAAATATAACTTAAAAAACAAATAAAATAAAACCTACATACAGCAGGAGTGTTTTATGTTCTGTAGGCTCCTATGATGCTCCCTGAAATATCACTGGTTTGCTCATTTCTATATATAGGGTGCCTACATTCTGCATGTGCAAATGGCTTTCGATACTTATTAGGTCCATAAATTACCGTATAGCATATATTCAACACACAAAACAGCGACAATTTGTTGTTGACAAAGGACAGCTGGACATATAAAAGCCCACATTATCTCACTAACTTAGGACCTCATCAAACCTAAATCTGGCCCTGCCTGAATGCATTTAGGGCTCCTGAGACAACCTGTTTATCCATCATCTATCCTGTTCTGCTTGCACAAAGCTTATGTGCTGGTTAGACTATGGCCCCATCTGCACAATACACATGAAGCAGTATCATACCACCTTAAACACCCAAAAGGAGATGATGAAGTCAGAGTCTTGCCTGCACCAGCCACTTCTCCACCCCTCTCTTTGCTGCCCAACGCCATCCTTCATATTCACCCCACTTTTGACAGATGTAGATCACTCCATATTTCCCTCCATCCCTATGCATTTCTGTTGCTCTCCTGCTGTTTTGTGGCCTTTTGTTCCTTGGGCTGCCGTTGTTTCATGACAGCCTCTTCTTCTTTACCCTCACTGTCCTTCACCTCATTTGCCCAGACCTCCATTTAATTTGATTAGCCGTGTCGAGTCGCACTGTTTTCGTCAGACGCATTCCCCCCCCTAATATGATGACCTTGTGGATGAACAAAAACAGATTTGCAGTGGTTGCAACAACCAATTGGACTAAATGCGCGCAAATGAGACACCGAGAATCAGCCACCGCCAGGGGAACCAAAAAGTGCCTGATAATTATTCAGAACTATGCAAGTGTTAAAACAAGGGGAATATTCCTCTCTCTCTCTGCCACGTGTCTGCCTGCAGCTTGCATTCATTTCATATTAAATGCCACTGTTTTCTCTTAGATTCAGCACACACAGACCTGGTTCTTAGCTTCTGAAGTGCTGACTTCGCTGGGATGACAATCATAAAAATGTGTACAATTTCTTGCGCTTAATTTCTAAACTGAAATTGGACAGGGCTTAGCTTAAGTTGATCAGGAACTGTCTCCTATTTTGGCATCTTGGCTGAACAGACTAAAGAAAGAACAATGGGATCAGCTCCCATAGGTGGCAATGAGGACCACCACCTTGGATGACTTGAAAAGAGGATTAGACAACTTCATGGAGGAGGAGAAGGCTAAAAATGACTACCAGTCAGGATGGCTATGTAGCACTTCCACAGCTGGAGGCCATATGCTTCTCAATACCAGTTGCTGAAAACTTCAGCAAAGGCATCTGGAAGGACGCCATGTCATGTGTGCAGACACTGGTGCCAACTCCAGGCACCCACAATATTTTTGCCATGGCTGCCCAGCCTCCGCCCCTGCTGCCATGCACCACCCGCCACCACCCACTGCCACCCACCGCATGCCACTTTACCTCTGGCGCTCTGGCACTAGGGCCCTCTGCCACTGTGGAAATACTTCCAGGGTGCGGGTGTGGCCACAGTGGACCCCAACCTAGGCCCTGGGCCAAGGTGCTGCCTCGTCGCAGGAGTGCGCACACGTGCCGTGCCATCATGACGTCGCAACGTGACTTGACATGATGTCAAGGCTCTGTCAAGGCTTCGGGAAAGCTATTCCTCCCCCGGTGGCAGCAAAAGCAGAGAAAACAAGGTACAGTCATAGCTCAGGTTACAGACGCTTCAGGTTGTGTGTTTTTGGGTTGCGCGCCACGCTGAACCAGGAAGTACTGGAATGGGTTACTTCCACGTTTCGGTGCTTGTGCATGTGCAGAAGTGCTAACTCACGCTTTGCGCATGCACAGAAGCGCCGAATCACAACCCGCGCAGACGCGGCACTGCGGGTTGCGAACATGCCTCCCGCACGGATCACGTTCGCAACCCGAGTGTCCACTGTAGAGTCTCTCTCTCTCTTTTTAATGTATTTTTTTATTAAAGATTCCTTGGTTTACAAAAGTATGTGCAATGTCTCTTTTTCCAAGTTACCTTGGAACACCCATGGTGTGGACACTGGAGGGTTACTGGCAGGGAACGTTCTCAGACCTACTTGAAGCTGGGGCCTTCCACATGCAATGCAGAGGCTCTGCCACTGAAAAATGACCCTCTGTCCTTTCATGCATCTGAGATAACTGAATGAAGATGGTAGAGCTGCAGGCCAGGGGCACTTAAGGTACTCAGGGCACAGGCAGAAACGTATAGAGTGCCCCTGGGCAAATGAAGGTGACAGGAAAGGTGAGATCTCCTTGGGATTGCAATTTTTAGCACACCCTGTTTGCCATTTAAAGCATTTCCACCCCCTCAAAAAGGGGTGCTAGAAAGGGAAAGGGGACAGGAAGTATGGGGGTTGGCCAAGAAAATACCTGGGTGCCCCCAGTCACCACCTAACAATACCCTTGCTGCTGTAGATAGGATTCCTTCTCCCAGACTTCTTCTGGTCATTGACCAAAATAGATATATACGAAATCCCGGAATACAATTTGCCCGGAATAAACACAGGTCAGCTGATCTTCCTTCACTCTCCTTTGACAACAAGAGTTGTGGTTTCTCTCATTCCCTCCCCCCTCTCTGGTCAAAGCCTCGCCTCTTCTTTCTTTTTTGGTCTTTCTCCAAAGGCATAATTGGAATGGAAAGTGAAGTGTCTGAACTCCTCTTCCCTTTGATGAAATCAAATCAAAAGACTTCCACCTGTATTTTTGAGAGTCTCCGGGTCAAAGCACACCTCTGCTTTCCCCTTTGAAGATGCAGATGTTCCCCTGTTAAGCTGGGTGGCTCGTCTGTCACACAAGGGATATCACAAGGCTTGGCTTGCCTTTGCGAAATCTGCTGATCTTCAAATAAAACTTCAGCGTTTAGACACTTGGGAAAACGGCACTCTGGTAAGTCACTATCACTTGGGCTGCATGACTCCAATGATCTTGATGGTGAAGGATCTTGGAGATGGAATCCATCACAAGAAGGGATGTTAGAGGATTTCTTTAAAAAAAAAAGAGATTTGCTTCAAACTTTGCCCCTTGCTGTCAGAAGTTAATCTGCAGAATAACTGCAACTGACTAGGTAAGTAAGTCAATTTATATATACCAGTTGTTTTAAACTGGGGGACAGTGGGAATCTGCAGCTCTCAGCCAAATTTCAGTAGCCCTGGTAAACCTCTAAATTGTGCAAAGGTTCATGTTTTTCAACTCTGTTCACCACCATTGCTTTTCCTCGTGTTTGATCACCATTTGTTTCCTTCGGCGGCCTCTCCTTCCTGCATCAGTACCACAGTTGATCCCAGCCAGTGAGGGATGCATGCAGGATGGAGTAATGATGCTCTGTAGCCAGTCAGACTTGACAGCATGCTGATTTCACAGAGACCAAACTAGTGTAATATTGTCTACACCAACTGGCAGCAGCTCTCCAGGGTTCCATACATACCAGAGTGGTGCATGCTCTAGTTATCTCCTGCTTGGACTACTACAATGCACTCTACATGGGACTACCTTTGAAGGTGACCTAGAAACTGCAACTAATCCAGAATGCAGCAGCTAGACTGGTGACTGGGGGTGGCTGCCAAGACCATATAACACTGGTCCTGAAAAACCTACATTGGCTCCCAGTATGTTTCCGAGCACAATTCAAAGTGTTGGTGCTGACCTTTAAAGCCCTAAATGGCCTCGGCCCAGTATACCTGAAGGAGCATCTCCACCCCCATCGTTCAGCCCTGACACTGAGGTCCACCTCCGAGGGCCTTCTGGCGGTTCCCTCCCTGCGAGAAGCGAGGTTACAGGGAACCAGGGAGAGGGCCTTCTCGGTAGTGGCGCCCGCCCTGTGGAACGCCCTCCCATCAGATGTCAAGGAACTAAACATCTGACTTTTAGAAGACATCTGAAGGCAGTTTTTAATGTTTGATGTTTTATAAGGTTTTTAATCTTCTGTTGGGAGCCAACCAGAGTGGCTGGGGAAACCCAGCCAGATGGGCGGGGTAAAATAAATAAATAAATAAATAATAAATTTTTATTTATATCCCACCCTCCCCAGCTGAAGCCGGGCTCAGAGTGGCTAACAACAATAAAAGTAACACAGCATTCTAAAATCAATTCATTCTAAAATCAATTCAAAATAAAATTAATGGCAACCATTGGGCTAGAGTTCTGTGAGGATTACCAAATGAGGGGGTCAGGCTGTGCCTTGGCCAAAGGCCTGGTGGAACAGCTCTGTCTTGCAGGCCCTGCGAAAAGATGTCAAGTCCTGCAGGGCCCTAGTCTCTTGTGACAGAGCATTCCACCAGAAGTAAATATATAAATTTACTACTACTACTACTACTGTACACAAGTCATTTCCCATCCCTACTTGGAAATGCTGGAGACTGGACCTTGGCCCTCAGCCCTTCGCTATACTCAGGTCATTGATCAATCTAACTCATTGCTGCGTACACTGACTGGCAGCAACTCTCCAGGGTTTCAAATGGGGAGTCTCTCCCATGACTACCTGGAGAGACTGCCAGAGATTGTAACTGGGACCTTCTGCATGCAAAGCAGTTGCTCTACCACTCGACTACGGCCCTCCCAAGAATGGGCAGGAATGACAAGAAGCAGATCTAACGCAACCCTTGTCTGTAGCCCATTAAATCACCCAAAGCTGGAAGGACCCAGGGACAAGAGCCGAGATTCCAAAATAGCACTGCTCCCTTCCCTTTGCCCTTCCGTCACTTTGCTTCCTGGCCTGTCACGTGGACCACTGAGCAAATCGTCTCTGCTTCGCTTGCAGGGATTTCTGCTCTCCAGAGGTCAGCTGGTGCCAGACCCCCTGCAGCAGCCCTGCTGGGTTTCGACAGCACTGGGTCATTTGGGTGCCTTTCTGCCAGGCTTGCACAGCTCCCCAGGGCTGACCTTTCCCTGGTATCTGCAGACACGCTGTTTCCTTCCAGCATGCCGCTGCCAATTTGCAGCACAGCCCCCTGGCAGTATGAGTTCCATCTGAATTTCCCGTTCAAGGCTGCTCAGACACATGGCAAGCAGCAAAAATGCCCAGGATAGTCCAAGAGGAGATCACGACATCAACAATATTAACACAATTAACGGCGAAGGCATGCAGAGAGGTCAGTAAAGAAGACAATTTGAACCAGAGAGAGGGAACTGAGCACCAGGGTTGTAGAGTGCAGAATTGTCTATGCTGACTGGTTGAAGCTCTACAAAATTTCAGACAGAGTGTCTCCCAGCCCCCCTGGAAGATACTGGGGTTGAAACTGGGACCGGCAGAGGCTCTACCACCGAGTTTAACTCAGAAGTCTGGAGTTGTGAGATTATGTGTTTTCTTGAAAATTCTCTTGCTCGGATTTTATTCCAAACCAGAAACAAATTCCACTCCTTCTCTCCCATCACCCACCCAGCCTTTTGCAAAAATTACATATCCCACATCTTTGTGAGCAAGGCACCTTGGGGGCGGGGGGGGGACCAATATACCAGAAGAAGAAGAAGAAGAAGAAGAAGAAGAAGAAGAAGAAGAAGAAGAAGAAGAGGAGGAGGAGGAGGAGGAGGAGGAGAAGGAGAAGGAGGAGTTTGGATTTGATATCCTGCTTTATCACTACCTGAAGGAGTCTCAAAGCGGCTAACATTCTCCTTTCCCTTCCTCCCCCACAACAAACACTCTGTGAGGTGAGTGGGGCTGAGAGACTTCAAAGAAGTGTGACTAGCCCAAGGTCACCCAGCAGCTGCATGTGGAGGAGCAGGGACGTGAATCCGGTTCACCAGATTACGAGTCCACCACTCTTAACCACTACACCACACTGAAGGAGCGTCTCCACCCCCACCGTTCTGCCCAGACAATGAGGTCCAGTGCCGAGGGCCTTCTGCCGGTTCCCCCGATGTGAGAAGCCAAGTTACAGGGAACCAGGCAGAGGGCCTTCTCGGTAGTGGCGCCCGCCCTGTGGAACGCTCTCTCACCAGATGTCAAAGAGAAAAACAACTACCAGACTTTTAGAAGACATCTGAAGGCAGCCTTGTTTAGGGAAGCTTTTAATGATTAACACACCATTGTATTTTAATATTTTGTTGGAAGCCGCCCAGAGTGGCTGGGGAAACCCAGCCAGATGCGCAGGGTATAAATAAATAAATTATTATTATTATTATTATTATTATTATTATTATTATTATTATTATTATTATTATTATTATTTCCATTCTCCAGCCCACTTAATGCATTCAGAACAACAGCAACACCTGCTGCCAAGTGAGTGAGTGGGAGGGGCTTGGAAGATTGTGGGTGAGTCAGAGTTTGGGGGACAAACTGGGTGGGTAGAGACAAGGTGGCATGGGAAGCTCCCCAGAAGTCACCTTTCCCAGAGCTCCCTCTGGCAGCAATGCTGGTTTAAGTGCTGATTTCATGCTGGGATATTGAGCACTCTATATTTCTCCTTCTTTAAAAATAAAAAAGCAGCAAATGTGACTGGCTTGGCATTAGCACAAAGCAATTTGATGACCAGAGGATGCTTTTTTATTCCTCCCCCCCCTTTTTTTTGCTTTCACCCTTTCTCTGTTTCCCTCTCTGCTCTGCAGGATTAAGAACTTTCAACATTACACAGCTGAATATTCTAATATATTCTTGATCAACTCTTATTGATCTCCTTCGTTATCATAATTGATCCTGTGTCCTACTGTGCAATAGGGGCTGCAAGTTTTGAGCTGCAGAGTTGCAATTGGCAGGAGATATGGAAAAAGCAACCTTCAGAAAACCTAACCTCTGAAGGAGAAGAAAGCCACACAGGTAGATAGAGCTGGAGGCACTTGTGGAATTTAAACTCTGCATATTGTAGGCTGAACAGATCTGATCCACACCTGTTGGAGAAGTGTGTGGCCTACAGGCAATGAGGCCGGTAATCTAACCTCAGGGATCAAGGAGTTCCACATACAGGGAACCACCACTGAGCGTCTAGGAAGGCAATGGTTTGCAGTAGAGAAGAAGAAGAGTTTGGATTTGATATCCCCCTTTCTCACTACCTGAAGGAGTCTCGAAGCGGCTAACATTCTCCTTTCCCTTCCTCCCCCACAACAAACACTCTGGGCAGTGAGTGAGGCTGAGAGACTTCAGAGAAGTGTGACTATCCCAAGGTCACCCAGCAGTTGCAGGTGGAGGAGCAGAGACACGAACCTGGTTCACCGGATTACAAGTCCACCGCTCTTAACCACTACACCACACTGGCTCTGGTAAGGAGGAGGAGCTGGTAAGATCTGCACCAATAACTGGAACTTCCAGGGGACTGGGGAAGAGAACTTGCTATCATTGCCCTCTCCAGTATTTCCCTTTTGCTGCTGTTGGTCATCCCAGAACATCATCTCAGAGGCATTTATGTTTCCATATCCAAAGTTCACAGGAGTTCTGCTTTCAGTGGGTACTCAATCAAGCCATGGCATACACTTTTAAAAGTTGAGGAAAGTGTGTGTGTGTATAGGAAACCCACAGTTTCCCTTGTTATTTAATGTGGATTTAATCCTACCACCCCACCTGAACTTTCATTCCCCTCACAGAAAGGCCTGTTCTCCACGCCCAATCTTAAGGAGGATTCCCTACACACAGACCTTGCAAATGGGGTGAAATTAAAGGGAACAGAATGCTCAGATCAGCCCTAGAAACCAACCCTGAGGAACAAATTGATGCAAGCTGTGTGAGTATCTTAATGAAAATCTATTTAAAATGGGGTTTTTTTGTTATTAACATTTTATTAGGGAAAAATTGTGCACAAACAGTTCCCACTTTCCCATTTGTTTTTAGTGCTATAATGAATCTAATAATAAAAAAATAGTTTAAAAGGCTCCCTATGTGTGCAGCAATCAGTGGTGACCACCAATAGCTACTATTATTGTAATTATGCTTCCCCCTGGAACAATAGGTAGGCACTCAAAAGATTTAAAAAAATTAAAATGACAATGAACAGCTGTCATGAGCATGGTAGACAGACTCACAATCTTCCTTTAGCAAGAACTTATGGGTGACTGAGAAGACTCTTTATTAAGATGATTATTTATTATTATTTATTGCATTTATACCCTACCCTTTCTCCAGGAAGTTCCTTTAGTTCTCACAACAACCCTTTGAGGTTAGATAGGCTGAGAGTGAGTGACCGGTCCAAGGATTTGCTTCCAGACTTCCTGTTAACTGAGCATTCATCCTGATTTCTTTGTGGAGAGTTCAGACAATGCTGGCTAGTCAGTTGGCATTCATTCTGATTTGCTTGTGTTGAGGCATCAAAGCAAGTGCTGTCCTACGCCCCACTGCATTTCCCCTTCTCAATCCTTATTGCAAATAGTCCAGTCTTTTGGGGAAGCAGGTTGGCTGTGCAAGACCTCTCAATCGCGTCGCCTGAATTTGGCAGTCTTTGACTGAATCCCACACCCCAAAAAGAGATAACCAAGAAGTGCCCTGGAGGAAAAGATATTCGCAGAACTTCACCAGAAGTTTCTCTCCTGTTAGGATATTTTTCAAATGCATGTTTTTTCACTTGTTGACAGAACACTAAGGAAAGTGCTGAATAAATTTTGCAGCCCAGCACCAGCTGAACGAGCAGAAAGCGAAACGATGATGAGAGTCTGAGGGAAAATGCTGATGACCAGCGTAAATATCATGCATCATCATTAACATCATCATTTTTTAATTTGTATACCGTCTTTCTATCTTACAATACTCAAGGAGGTTTACAAGCCGAAGAAACAAAAAGTGTACATCTTATAACAATCTAATGCAATACAAAAATGTGATAATAAAACTTTAAAATAGGCAACCTACATCAAAAAAGTAACATTCAACAACCAGTAGGATAGTATTAAATAATAATAACATATAAAAGTTAAACAGAAATCCACTGAACAGTTACAATAAATAATTTCTAAACTATAATCAATAAAACAATGGCAAGCCACAGTACATAAAATAATACAATACAAGTTGAGAAGCAGAGACTAGAGGGTGGGACAAGGCAGGTGGAAGGAGGCCTTGCCTGATGGAGTCTCTCCCCTCACAGTTCTTCCTCCTGGACCAGCTCCCTTATGAGGACTCCTAGGGTCGGAGGGTGGGGCAAGGCAGGTGGAAAGAAGAGGCCTTGCCTGATGGAGTCTCTCCCCTCACCACATATATGCATATATTTGGTAGACCTTTACGACATATCTTAACAGTCACCCCATCTCAACATAGTCTCCACAAAGTATGAACTCACCAGAAATTAACTAGCATTTCCCCGATCAGTGGCGGAGGAAGGGCGGGGCGAGTGGGCATCACCCCGGGTGCCATCTCTGAAGGGGGTGACAAGAAGGCACCCCACAGGGGGCTCTCCCCGCCGCCCCTGGGCATGGCAGCATGAGCCGCCGCCATCGCACTGCCACAGCCACGTGCAGAGGATCCTCCATTCGCGGCTGCAGCCGTGAGCAGAGGATCCCGCTGTCGTCCGTCCGGCACTTGATCATGTGCCGCCTGGCGGTTTACCCCATCCCCTGCCCTGAGTGCCAATTAGCCTTCCTTCGCACCTGTCCCCAATTTCCTACCCTTATCTAAAACTTCCCTCAGGGATCTATTCCCCCCCTTACTCTTTTCTTTACAATTCGATGTTAACACTTTTTAATTGGTTTTTGTTAAATGTGCGATATATAGGTAGACATAGATATTTAATCAATGTAAAATCTATTATTTATGCTATTTTTTCCTCTTCTGTATATCTACCATGTCTGCGATGTGCATTTTCTGTCTTTCTCTTTCCTTCTTTTTAAAGATGTATGTCGGCTATATATATATATATATATATATATATATATATATATATATATATGCGGTTAAATTAAAAACAGAACACCTCTCACCATAAGATTATATTTCAAAAAGAGATACTAATGTCCAGTGGAACAGGTGGTGTGACTTTGGTGGCCTGATCTAGTTTTGGAAGAGGGTCCTCCTCCTCATTTCAGCAGGGTTTTTTGGGGTGTT
Organism: Podarcis bocagei; assembly: GCF_964188305.1. NCBI lineage: Eukaryota > Metazoa > Chordata > Lepidosauria > Squamata > Lacertidae > Podarcis > Podarcis bocagei. Next base: position 43,940,971 of record NC_138139.1, read on the forward strand.
TTTTTAAAAAGAAATCATCATGCCCCGTTTTCAGTGAAGACAAGGATGCAAAAGCTTTTGCAGCTGCAGCTGCTCTGTTCCCAGGAACACTGTGCTACTGGAAGCTAGAATGGTGAAAGCTCCCCCCCCCAAAAAAAAACAACAACACAACAACAACAACCACAGGCTACCTCCGCAGTACCTTTGGGGTTAATTAAAATTTGCCTGCCAAACTCTCTAAAGTTGCAAAGATCAGACCTTGGGCCAAGCCCAGAAGTGGCTGCAGGTGCCCTTAATTGCACAAGACAAATAGCAGCCTTCGAAAAAGATCCACTCCTGAGGGAAGCAAAATTCACAGGTGGAGGAGAAGAAATGAAATAAAAGGTTGGGTGATGCGGTGAAATGAGGGAAGGGGAGGGAAGGGCTTGTGGCTCTGATGGGAGGAATTAAACCCTCCCGCAGCTCCTATACCAAGGAGAGTGATTTTAATCCCGCTAACAAAAATGTGTGCGGCATTTTAACACCTCCCCATTACAGTCGTTCCGGTTTAGCAAGAGATTTAAACTGTAAGAAACCCAGTGGGGAAGATGTGGAGGAAACCGAGGAGAGGTAAACAGAGATATAAACCACCATGGTTGGGTGAGCTTCTGTTTTATTGCTCTAAGGAGACTCACTTTTAATACCTGTAACGGAGACTCCTTGTTTTGCAAGCCTCTCCTGCCTTCTTGGGCACCTACCTATCAAACGGTCTCTGGACCCCAGGAGTTCATTTGCCTCTATGTCCTTGACAGACTGTCAGGCTTGGCCCTACCATTGGACAATAGCAGAACTCAGTGCCGGATTTATGTATTATAATAATAATAATAATAATTTATTATTTGTACCCCGCCCATCTGGCTGGGTTTCCCCAGCCACTCTGGGCGGCTTCCACAGAAACCAAAAAACACTAAAATATCATACATTAAAAGCTTCCCTGAATAGGGCCGCCTTAAGATGTTTTCTGAATGTCAGGTAGTTGTCCATCACCTTGACATCCGATGGGAGGGCATTCCACAGGGCGGGCGCCACCACCGAAAAGGCCCTCTGCCTGGTTCCCTGTAGCTTCGCTTCTCGCAATGAGGGAACCGCCAGAAGGCCCTCGGCGCTGGACCTCAGTGTCCGGGCAGAACGATGGGGGTGGAGACGCTCCTTCAGGTATACTGGGCCGAAGCCGTTTAGGCTATAGCTTAGGGCCCCACTCTCTCACGGCCCCCCAAAAAATGTAAAGGGAAAAAACCTGGATGTACATATCCAAAATATAAGATAAAAACAAATAAAATAAAACCTACATACAGCAACAGCATTTTGTGTTGTGTAGGCTCCTATGATGTAAGTAATGGTCCCTGCCTGCTAGCCTGCTCCCTGAAATATCACTGGTTTGCTCATTTCTATATATAGGGTGCCTACATTCTGCATGTGCAAATGGCTTTAGATACCTATTAGGTCCATAAATTACCACATAGCATATATTCAACACAAAAAACAGCGGCAATTTGTTGTTGACAAAGTACAGCTGGACATATAAAGCGCCCCATTACCTTCAGTAGCTTAGGGCCTCATCAAACCTAAATCCGGCCCTGGCAGAACTCTAGTGAAGCTGAAAGTAGGAAGACCCAGGACAGACAAAATAAAGTACTTCTTCATGCAGCAGATAGATAAACTATAGAACTTGCTGCAGTGGGAGGCAGTGATGGCCACCAAGTTGTATGGCTTGAAAACTCATGGAGGAAAAGGCTATTGATGGTAACTAGCCACTATGGTCAGCCAGACCATGTCATTACAGAGGAGGCAGGTTTAGTCGTTGTCTGAGGACTATTCCTGCCTCCGGGTCTGGTCCTGACCGGATGGATACTAGAATCAGCAAGGGATACCCACATGACCTGAAGGTGCTGCTGTGCAATGCCAGGTCAATGATTCATAAGACCACTGCCATCCATGACATGATCATGGATGGAGGACTTGACCTGGCATGTGTAACAGAGACTTGGTTGGATGAAGCAGATGGGCCTGTCCTTGCCACTGCTTGTCCACCAGGTTTCTCTTACACACAGCAACCCAGGTCATGTGGGCGGGGAGGGGGGGGGGTTGCAGTGATTTTTAGGAAGTCATTAGTTTGCACCAGGCGTCCTATTGGGAAGACCCAGTTTTCTGAGTGCATGTTCTGGAAGTTGGGCAATAGGGGCAGTACAGGATTCCTTTTGGTGTACCGACCTCCCCGCTGCACCAAGGATTCCCTGCCCGAGCTGCTTCAGGTCGTGGCGGATGTTCTCCTGGAGACACCTAGCTTGGTCGTCCTAGGGGATTTTAACATCCATGCCGACACGACCTTACAAGGGGCCGCTCGGGACTTTGTGGAAAGCATGGCCTCCATGGGGCTGTCCCTGAATAAGTCTGGCCCAACCCATAGCCGTGGACATGCCTTGGACCTGGTGTTTACCTCTATGGATGTTGGTGATCTGACACTAAGTAAAAGCGAAACGAAAGAAGTGCCATGGTCAGATCACTTCCTGGTGCAACTGGACTTCTCTGCGACCCATCCCCTCTGCAGGGAGGTGGGACCAATTCGGATGGTCCGCCCCCGCCACTTAATGGATCCAAGTGGTTTCCAGAGAGTGGTAGGGGATGCTTTATCCCATGTTGATGGCCTTTCAGCTGATTCCCTGGTGGCCCGCTGGAATGTGGAGTTAACCAGGGCTATTGACTGTTTGGCTCCGAAGCGCCCTCTCCGATTGCATGGAGCCCGGACAGCCCCGTGGTTTTCCACGGATCTGAGGGCAATGAAACAATCGTTGAGACGGCTAGAGCGCCGGTGGCGGATAACTCATTCCGAATCTGACCGGACACAGGTTAGAGCTCAACGTCGAGCCTACCAAGTGGCGATAGCGACGGCAAAGAAGAATTTCTTCACCGCCTCTATTGCATCTGCAGAAAACAGCAGCAGGAGACTTTTTCAGGTGGTTCACAATTTAGCGGAACCACCTGCAACATCGGGGCCCAGTACGGGCCACATGTTCTCCTGCAATGATTTTGCAAAGTTTTTTGCAGATAAAATCGCTCAGATTCGGGAAGAAGTAGACTCCACCGTGGGAGCAGGACCGGGGCGGGAGAGTGCTAGAGTTCTGTCTAGTCAAGTTGAGTGGGATCAATTCGAATCTGTTACCTCCGAGGATGTGGACAGGCTGCTTGGACGAGTGAAGCCAACCACCTGTCTCCTGGATCCTTGCCCATCCTGGCTTATAAAAGCTAGCCAGGAAGGACTGGGCGATGGGCTTCGTGGGGTGGTGAATGCTTCCCTCTGTGAGGGAGCCTTCCCAGACCCGCTGAAAGAGGCGGTTATTAAACCGCTTCTTAAAAAACCATCTTTAGATGCGGCCACGATGGCCAACTATCGCCCAGTCTCAAATCTTCCATTCCTGGGCAAGGTGATTGAGCGAGCGGTTGCCGAACAACTCCAGGCACGCCTGGAAGAAGTGGACCATTTGGATCCCTTCCAGTCGGGATTCAGGGCTCATCATGGGACTGAAACTGCCTTGGTCGCACTGGTTGATGATCTCCGGCGGGCTTAGGGACAAAGGTGAGAGCTGTTTCCTAGTTCTGCTGGATCTCTCAGCGGCGTTTGATACCATCGACCATAGCATCCTTCTTGACCGTCTTGAGGGGCTGGGAGCTGGGGGCACTGTTATACAGTGGTTCCGCTCCTTCCTCCTGGGCCGTGTTCAGAAAGTGGTGGTGGGGGATGAGTGTTCAGACCCCTGGGCTCTCACTTGTGGGGTGCCTCAGGGTTCTGTCCTCTCCCCCATGCTTTTCAACATTTATATGCAGCCGCTGGGAGAGATCATCAGGAGGTTTGGGCTGGGTGTTCATCAGTATGCGGATGATACCCAGCTCTACCTCTCTTTTAAATCAGAACCAGTGAAGGCGGTGAAGGTCCTGTGTGAGTGCCTGGAGGCGGTTGGAGGATGGATGGCGGCTAACAGATTGAGGTTGAATCCTGACAAGACAGAAGTACTGTTTTTGGGGGACAGGAGGCAGGCAGGTGTGGAGGATTCCCTGGTTCTGTATGGGGTAACTGTGCCCCTGAAGGACCAGGTGCGCAGCCTGGGAGTCATTTTGGACTCACAGCTGTCGATGGAGGCACAGGTCAAATCTGTGTCCAGGGCAGCTGTTTACCAGCTCCATCTGGTACGTAGGCTGAGACCCTATCTGCCTGCGGACTGTCTCACCAGAGTGGTGCATGCTCTGGTTATCTCCCGCTTGGACTACTGCAATGCACTCTACGTGGGGCTACCTTTGAAGGTGACTCGGAAACTACAACTAATCCAGAATGCGGCAGCTAGACTGGTGACTGGGGGCGGCCGCCGAGACCATATAACACCGGTCTTGAAAGACCCAGCAGCCCTTGAAGTTTTTCAAGCAAAACCTCTGGCGCAGTTACTGTACGGGGCGCAAATCTGGACGGGGATCCATTGCTCCAGTCTCGAAACTGTCCAGTCCAAATTTCTAAGGCAGATACTCGGTGTCCCCTCCTGTGTTCCAAACGCAGCATTACGACTCGAGGCCTGCCTTCCATCTGTGGAAACTCGGACCTGGCAGAGAACATTTAATTATTGGCTTCGTCTTAATCTGAATCCTCCTGGTCTACTGCCGCTAGTAATGCAAGACCCTCACAAAAGCAAGTGGTTTAAAACTGTGCAGCAAAAACTCCTTACATGCGGTCTGCACTCACAGTCCCTACTATCAATGGGCCTCATTAAAGCAAAGAGTCTAATAGGCCAGCGCCTGAAAGACATTGAACGACAAAACAACCTGACTATCTTAAAGAAACTGTGCCCATGGTATACCTATTTTCCCCCTTCTCATTTTGATTCTCCAGCTTCATATTTGTCTAAACTAACCATCCCAAAATACAGACGTGCCTTTACATTGGCTAGATGGGATGTTCTTCCCTCTGCTGTACTCGAAGGTCGTTACCAAAAGACTCCATTTGAAAAACGACTCTGCCCATGTGGAGATGGTAACACGGAAACAGTGTCCCACGTCCTTCTTACTTGCCCCCTTTATAAAGACCTAAGGAATGAGATTATTACTCCACTCATTCTCTCCAACCCCGGCCGTTCACCAGACATTACACTGTATTTTCTATTATCTGATACGGATAGTCAGATAACAGAGAAGGTCGCGAGGTACATCGAGAGAGCTGCGAAATTGAGGGCCACCATCTGAGTGACAGACCTGTTCACCCGACGGACCTCCTTTTGCCTGTTCTTTTCTTCCTTTTATCCCTATTCTTACTTTTAACTCTTGTACAGCTGTGGCCTGTTGGCTTTGCTAATAAAGTTTTGAATTTGAATTTGAATTTGAAAGACCTGCATTGGCTCCCAGTACATTTCCGAGCACAATTCAAAGTGTTGGTGCTGACCTTTAAAGCCCTAAACGGCCTCGGTCCAGTATACCTGAAGGAGCGTCTCCACCCCCATCATTCTGCCCAGACGCTGAGGTCCAGCGCCGAGGGCCTTCTGGCGGTTCCCTCATTGCGAGAAGCAAAGCTACAGGGAACCAGGCAGAGGGCCTTCTCGGTAGTGGCGCCCGCCCTGTGGAACGCCCTTCCAGCAGATGTCAAAGCGATAAACAACTACCTGACATTCAGAAGACATCTTAAGGCAGCCCTGTTCAGGGAAGTTTTTAACATGTGATATTTTACTGTATTTTTTGTTTTTATGGAAGCCGCCCAGAGTGGCTGGGGAGGCCCAGCCAGATGGGCGGGGTATAAATAATAAATTATTATTATTATTATTACCCGGTCACAAGCTGTAATGCTTCCGAATGCAAGTTGCCGGAAACCATAGAAGGGAAGAGGGCTCTTGCTTGTGGGCAACTGGCTGTCCACCATGAGAAGAGGATGCTAGACTAGATGGCCCATTGGCCTGACTGAGGAATGTTCTCTTTACATTATTGTAATGCTGGCAGAGCCGTGTCAAGGTAATGTGGTGTACAGTTCCCAGCTGGCTGAGTTGCACTTCTAGCTATGCCATTTCTGAATTTTTCTCCCTCCATTTTAAGAGTGGGCTAACCGGATGATGAAAGTGTTGGTCTTTGGGCTGCTGATTGGCTACCAGAGCTCTGTGTTGGCTGGCAGGCACAGAACGTTAACAAGTTTTTCTTTCGATAACAATTTATCACATGCATATCATTTTGTGCTTGTAGCACCCAGAACAGGAACAGACTTCCTTTTATCACTCCCTTTTTTCTTGCCAGATTATCCAAATTAGTCAAATCTTTAATTATTTTCTCACCTTCCAATTGGCACAGTTGTTGGAATGGTGCTCGCTTGCGCTGGTGCCTAGCTCACCGGTTCCTTCAACTTCCCACCCCCCTCCGTTCCTTTCCGGACGGAGGCAGAGGTCGGTAGATGTGCGGGCCGTTTGTGAGTCTGCAGGACCCTGAGGCACCCCAAAACTCCTCTTGGGGTTTTGGGGGGAGGCGTGTCGCTCTTGCACTCTGCAGAGCTATATCTGACGGAGCTGTCAGATTCTCAGTCCGATTGCCATTTTGCGAGAACCCGGAAGCGAGAGAACGTTAACAAGTTGTCCACCTTAGCAAGTGACGACTACTGGAGTTGTATCTGGGATTTTGCTGGCCAAAATGCATTAGCAGTATAGTATCAGGGAGCCATTAACTCTACCTGCCCTCCATCGGCATAGCGTGGGGATGCTGCTGGGGTGATTGTCCCGGGTGCATTTGACATGATTCGCTGGATGAATTATTCAGATCGGATCCCAGCCTTGCAAAGTGGCTTGGGGCTGGCAGGGCAGCATGGGAAGGACGCAACAGCCATGTGCCCTTTGATCCCAGCCTCGCACTCGCTTTGTGAGTCTGGGATCTAAGGGCACATGGCTGTTGCGTCCTTTTCAGACCCGAGCCACTTTGCGAGACTAGGATGATCCAAGGACCGAATCAGCTGGCTGGGCTCCCCTTGTGTGATTGGACAGATGGGCCAACTTGGCCCAGGGGTGGGGGAGGAGGGTTGCTTTGGCAGTGTTGGTGTTGAGGGCTAGGCTGGCATGGTGGGCTCTATTCACCCTCCAAAACCTGCCCTCCTGGCACAGGGTCCCCACCCCGGGCACCAGCAAACCACGCTACACCACTGCTGCCCTCTCTTCCCCATAAAAATAGCTAATTTATTTTGAAAGCAATTTGCATTTTATAGAAGCAAAGTAGAGGCTTGGTTCAAGGTGCTTTTACCTCTATGCCCCGGGCCCGACCAAATGCCCCAGGTCTGGTGCAATCGCCTTTGAAGTGCCTTGCCTGTCATGTCTCATTACCTGACTATTCCACTGAGCGCTGTGCCACAAGTGTCTTTTGGAAAGGCTGTCATCTTGATCCGAAGCGTATTTAGCACTACCGAAATGATTTGACTTCAGAAAAGGCGCTTGATCAATAATGCATGGCAGAAGTCTCTCTTCTAACAAACGGGGCTGAGATGGGAACAGTTTAGGGTTGCTTTTTTGTTCGCCCTGACACAATGACATTTTGAGAAGAGCTTGCTTATTTATCTCGCTCTTCTCTGGTGTGACTTCAAATGACTTCTGCTGTGCCAGTTTGGCGTTTTCCGCTCGGCATCTCAAACTTGTTTTAACACCTGGCAAAGGAGAGGGGCCGGCTCTACCGTTAGGAAGAGTAAAATTGGCCAGCTCAGGGAGAAGGTTTTTGGGGCAGGCAGGGCATAGCTGTGAAGTGTTGGAGGAGACAGATGTAAGTACCATGCAGTCTACCTGCCTTGTACCCACTAAGACAGCCTCCTGTCCTTCAGTTCAAATGAGGGTGTTATCCCATCATCACTGCTGAAGAAGGATAAACCGTCAGCCCCATCTATTTCTGTACATGGACCTTCTGGGGTAGGGAAGGTGGCCACAGGTGCACCATTTTGCTCTTCATAGAAAAACGCCTCAGGGCAAGTGAGGCAGTTTCAGTGGCATTAAGTAGTTCTCAAGTCAGAAATGGATCTAAACAAAACATTAAAACCATAAAAACCCCCACACAACCCTACATCTATTTCTGCTTGTAGTGGTTACCCTGCTACTGAAATCTCCTAGAGTAGCATACATTTTTTAATTGCTGGTTTTATTTTGAAAAATAAATAAATAGGCTAACTTGCTTTTAATATCTGATTTTATCAGCAATCTTTAATGGATATTTTATGTAAACTGCTTAGAGGTTTTTATGATCAAGCAGGAAATAAATAACCGATATAGCATAATAATTAAACTATGTAATATAATCAATAAAAAGAGCAAACACAGCTAACAACCATTTTCTAATATAAATAACCTGGCAACACTTATAACAGCAACTCTTTTAGAAACAAACACTGCACAAAGCGCTGTACATTTTGGGGACCAGGATACCTGAAAGATGATCTCACTCCTTATATACCCAGACAATCTCTGAGCTCTGCAGGCAAGAGTCTCCTGCAGATACCAGCTTTTCAGGAGGTCTTTTCTGCACAATGTGTAAATAAATAGATAATAACTGATAATAAATAGATGTTATAATAATAATGTTGATGATGATGTTGGTAGTAGAGGTGGTAAAGCATGCATGAGAATGAACTTGAAGATGAACTAGGAATTGGGGTAGTTCAGAGATATTTGAACTAATTCAATGAACTTCATTAAATGAACCAGCTCCTTCTAAGCATTGCTTGGTATCTGGGCAGGACACTGCCTAGGAACCAAAGGCTGTCATTTTCCAGGGATGGATAATGTTGGGGCATAAATGTAAGAAAATAAAGACTTGTTTCAAACCAAGTCCTGCTTAAATTAGACCCTCTGAAATTCATGTAGCTAAGTTAGTCATGCCCATTAATTTCAGTTGGTCTCCTCTGAGCAGGACTAGCATTGGATGCAATCCAAATACAGTAATTCACAGACAAGAATTGGGGTTTCACGCTAGGTCACCAAAGCTCTTGAGATGCTGCTGTTTTTAATTTTTTTGGCAGATAGGAGCAAGCAGTCCTTAAATCATGGGTGGGAAACTGCAAGCCCTTCTGCTTAACCCTTGGGACTCTCCTCAGGCTAACCCTCCTCCTCAGTCACACAGCCTCTCCCTACCTAGGTCACATCCTATACCAACTCTACATTGCTTCCTCCTTGAGTGTTTTTGCCCGGCTGCAGTGTGTCCTTGAATTCTGACCATGATTACTACTTGTCTGGATGGAGGCTATAGAGTGTGTGAGAGGATGTGTAAGACTAGCCTATTTTACAAAGGTAAAATTAGCATTCATTGCTCCACCCACAATTGCCTCTGGCCCTGCACACCGCTCAGGACATGTGGTCCTTATAAGGTGTAGTGGTTGGGAGTTACTCGTGCATAATCCTGCCCCGTTTGAGCATCGGATTGCCTGGTTAAACCCTCCGGACTGCGCAGCCCATCTTAGCGTGGCTGCCCTTAGTCACTCGTAGAATCTGTCTGTGGGCGTTTCTTAAAGTGTTGCCAACATAAGAGTTGTTTGACGCCCAATCGTCTCCGCCTCTCACTGCGCGGGAGTCTCCTGCGCAGGGTGGGCGTGGGCAGTGGGGTGCTTGGGCTCTCCTCACTAACTTCCAACGAAGAGTCCTGGAGCCCCTGCACCTCCCTGTCCCGTTGCTCTCCTGGATCCCTGGTGTTACACTCATTCTCTTCCCCTTCTTCCCAGCTGAGTCTCCCCCTAGCGCTGGGACCTTCTCCTGCAGAATCAGAGACCCTCTCCTTCTCCCGTGCCTCTGATGGCAGTTCCCTGACATAAGGTTTCTCAGAAGTGAACATGGCCCTATATTCTGTACACATCATTTGGCTGGAGAATTTCATTGCAAATTGCAGGCCAAAAACATGCACATTTTGAAGGATAGCTGTATTTCAGTATGGATATTTGTTATGTCTGGAGCTGGATCTTAGAATAATTGTAAGGTAGGATTTAAGAATGTAGTAATCTGATTGGTCGTAGGAGCCGTCCAATCCAGTTTCAGATGGGAAGTTTGAATCACCCTATTCCCTAAGTGTGAATACAGGATATATAGCCTGGGATCTGGGTGGGGCGAAGCGCAACAAACACACACGAGGACTGACTGTTTTTATTACAACTGAAATAAACTCCATGATACCGATGACTCGACACTGAGTACAGTGGTACCTTGGGTTATAGACGCTTCAGGTTACTGACTCTGCTGACCCAGAAATAGTACCTCGGGTTAAGAACTTTGCTTCAGGATGAGAACAGAAGTCGTGCAGCGGCAGCGGGAGGCCCCATTAGCTAAAGTGGTACCTCAGGTTAAGAACAGACCTCCAGAACGAATTAAGTTCTTAACCAGAGGTACCACTGTATATTTCAGTATTGGTTTGAGAAGTGTGAATTGCAGAGATTTGTACTGAACTGCAAACCTAACCAAATTCCCCATTCCCACATTGGGTATGCTCTCACTTTAGAATTCTGTGTTTTCACTCAAAAGGGAGCGATCACTTTCCATTTCTTCATGTCTGAAATGCAAAGCAAACCTTTTCAGATTAGCATAATTAAAGTATCAGAGATAAATCCCAGGATAGCATCTTGGAAATCTAAACATCTGCATTTCTTTCCATTTTCCTCAAGAGAGAGAGGGAGAAAGAGGGGGAGGGGAAAACCCTCATCATAATAACTATTAATCTCTCTTGACTTACACTGAATTTAACATCTCAATAGCTGTTTTCCTTTTGCTCCGGATACTGTCATATTACTCCTAGGAATTGGGTCTCAAGACTTTTCCTTAGTATTTATTTGGTAAGTGCAAGTTATTATGTGAAGTGGAATTACTTGTGACATTTTCCAAAGCTATGAATAATTATGCATCACTGAAACGTGACTAAATTATTGCATTGCCGTGACATTTCAATCTGTGTAACAAATAAATCCCCCCCCACCAAACCCTCACCCTGTCAACAAAAATCCAGAACAAGACGTAATTCCTTAGCATGCCTATTGGAACTAATGCTTCTAAACCATGGCTGGGAAACCTTTTTCAGCCTGAGGGCCTGGGTAGTTTTTCAGGGGCCACGTTCCAGTGGTGGGCAGGGCCAGAGGCAGAAGCAGAGATCACAAACTCCACACACCCTCGCATATCGTCCATTCCATCAAGCAAGAGACATTATCAGAGTTGAAGGACATATTCCAGGGAGGCAAAAATGTCAGTACAAAAACAGCCCCCGGTTCTTCCTCAGCTGGCACTGGGTCTGTGGCCCCAATTCCTGGTCCCATAACTGTTGCCAGGAGTTCAGCCTACACTCAAGTAGGAGACAGAGACACCTGCCCGACTGGCATGTTCTCTCCCTCCTGGTCGATCGTTCGGGAGCTTCATAAGCTTTCTTCTGCCCGAACATCACAGCGACTGATGCCACCGACACCGGCACACTTAGGGATCCGCAGAGTTTGCGCACCTTGTGTGACAGACCTCAGCAACTCAGCATTTTGGCTAATCTACTTTATTTACATATAAACACACACAGAGCACTGCAACATGGCTCCCTCTCTCTCTAGCATCAGACAGCAATGAGCAAAAGAACAAAGGACAATAGTCCCACTTCACAGAACACAGTAACACAAACATCCTGTTTTCATCACTTCCCACTCTGTGGAGTCAAAACATATACCGTCATGTGAAAGACAACAATCCCATGCCTGCAATCATAGAGCAGGAATTCTAAAAAACAACATACGCAAGTGTGTGAAGCTGTGGACTGGGAAGAGCGGGCATGGTCAGGGAGTGCTGGACCCACCTACTTTTTGTGGGATGTAAACACAGGAGCAGTAAATGACAACATTCCTAGAGTGTACACGTTAGAACATGGGGAGGGATGTCTGTCCAGCAAGCAGGTAAACTTCCTGGGGACGGACTTCCTCCGCATGTGACCAGAGGTGGGTGTGGCCTCACCTGTGCAGGTAATGACAAAAGCACAGGGCAGGCAGCCATCTCTCTCTCTCTGCCATTTTCCTTCGATGAGGAAACATCTAAGGATGCCCTCTTGGCTCCCAGCCAAGAGAGGAGATAAGGACTATCTTGCTACAAGATAGATTCTAAATGGATGTAACCTTTTTAAGCCTGTCTGCCTTCTGGGATCATATTGTGAACAGAACGTGAGTAAACTCTTTTATACTTTTATAAAGACTGTGTCGTGTCTTGTATTTTAAGAGGGAACAAAAGGGGAAATTACCAGAGTAATTATTATAAAGGTTCTAGAGAACCTGTGCACACATTACCGTTGCAAACTTAAAGGGGAATGTTTATAAACTCTGCTGATATTTTGGGAACTTGTTAGCACAAGTTGGATAAGGATATAATTAGTCAATATATCCTCTCCTGCACCCCAGAACATTCCCACACTTTTTACCCACCATCTTGATTTACAGAATAACATCCTTAAAAATTACACTAAGTAAGTAAGAAAATAAACACAAGGAGTTATTTAAAAAGAAGGCGGAGGATCTGATGAGTACCGATGGAGAGCATCATTGTACAGTAACAAATGTAGAGTTACAGTGAAGTAAAGATCGAGATATACAAAATGGTAAAGTGAATGATTAGTAGTAAAAGCAGCAGGACATTTTTTTAACAAAATGCACACATATAGAAACAACAGCAACTTATTATTATCTGCTGAATAGGAAGGAAAAGTCCCTGCCATGTGGAGTTTACAGTTTCAAGTGAAAGGCTTTCTAAATAGGAGGAATGTCCTAAAATGGGGGTGGGGTGTGTGAGAGAGACTTTTTAATGTTGTGTTTTGATGTTGTAACCCACCCTGGGACCTTAGGGTGAAGGGTAGATGATGATGATGATGATAAATTATTATCATCATTATTATTTTAAGAGGAGATACATGCATATGCAGGGGGTAAAGGCATCTCCTTGTCTGTATTTCCCTATTTTCATCTGTGGGACGTTGGAGGGTATGCTGTGAAAGGAGACCATGAGGAATTGGCAACCAGAACTTCAGAGGTCATGTTTGGACCAGGCTTCTGGTACATCAAGTTTCCCTTCCAACTGAGCCATAATTCCATCTCTCCTTTTTTAATAAAAAAATAAAAATAAAAAATGGAGTTGCAATCGTTCAAAGGCACAATTGTAAAACTCTCAGCTCCAAAACACATTTCTCCTTTTATTGTAGCTTCCTCATACCCAGCAACCTATATTTATAAGGGAGTTCCAAATCTATCAACTTGGGTTACAGAATCCATTTGGAAAGAGATTAAAAAAAGAAAGTGAGTGTCAAAATATCCCCTTCGCGTTGAGTAAATATTTCTGGCATCACAGACTTCACCCCTAGCTTCAGCCACAAGATCACAGCTATTCAGGAAATGGGAGCCAAGTAATATGTTTCACCTGCCTTGGCTGAACTCTTTGATATTTCAGACTTGAAATAGTTTGAACAACACATCCAACTTTCAAAGGTCAAGGGTGGTTTTCTTTTTCTTAAAAAAATAAGAAGAAGTTATCTCCAAAGATGGTGTTCCTCCAAAGTACACTAGACAGGGTTCTTTCTTTCTTTCTTTCTTTCTTTCTTTCTTTCTTTCTTTCTTTCTTTTTGAGTTTTATTTATTTATTAACGTTCTTATGTTACATCAGTAAACATTATCATATTACATCACAGGGTTTATTATAATTTTTAGCATGTATGCAAAGTTTATATACAAAATTTAAATAACTAAATAAAAGAAACAAGGACAAAAAACTATTCCAAAAGCATATATTTACCAACACTTTGGACTTCCTATCTATCCCGTTGTATATTCCTTTTTTACAAATGAATGTACTCTTCTTATTGTATATTTCTTTACATTTTATCTAACACATTCCTATATCAATATGTACCCTTGTTCTTATTTCTCAACTCAGTCTCTCTCCAACGTCAATCGAATGCTAGCATAGATAAGGAACCGTTACTATATTTTTGAACATACATCTTATATCTATCCCCAGAAAGGGTTCTTTCAGCCAAAAGCACATAAGAAGAGCCTGCTGAATCTGACCAGTCCGGCATCCTCTTCTCAAAGTGGCCAACCAAAATGCCTGGGGCAAACCTACAAGCAGGATTCAGACAGAAGAACACACTCCCTTCCAGTCATTTCCTAGCAGGTGGTGTCCAGACGTATTACTGGCACTAACTGTAGCGGCCGAGTTTAGCCATCAGGGCAGACCCTCCAAGTGTCCCTATTTTCCAGGGACATTCCTGGATTTACAGAAGCCATCCCAGTTTCTGATTTGATCCTGGAATGTCCCACTTTTCCTTAGGACGTCACTTTTTTCATTGGAGAGATGTTGGAAGGTACAGAGTTATGCAACCCCTGAGCCAAGGAGATATGGAACTGTACAACCTTTAGAAGACATCTGAAGCATAGCTTCATTTTTTGCAGGAAATTCCCTTATTCCAGCACCGCTTCCCGCTGCTATCCTGTTAGATATCCCATAGACTGTCCCTGGGACAGGTGAGGCTGCTGATCCCTTATTTTCAAGGCTGCTGATCCCTTATTTTCAAATCTTAAAGTTGACAGCTATGATCTGAAGGCAGCACTGTATAGGGAAGTTTTTAAATCTTTAATGTTTTATTATGTTTTTTATATATTGGAAGCAGTCCGGAGTGGCTGGGGCAACCCAGTCAGATGGGTGTGGTAATAATAATAATAATAATAGCAGCAACAACAACAACAACAGTGGAATAGGACATCCCTATTTTCATCAGAGAAATGTTGGTATGTCATGGCTACTAGCCACTGGTAGCCTGATCAGATAAAGCAAATATAGAGGCCAGTAAAAGACAGTAAGTTATTTGCAGAGAGAAAGAGAGGAGAGGGGAAACAATCTGAAATCGTGAAGTCCATCCGTAGCTTCTTCTGTGCTCTGCAATTCTGCCTTCCGGGAGCTGAAGATGGCAAGTTAAATGTCACCAATATTGCAGGCGATTTGCTGAGCAGAGCAGCAGCAGCAGCAACAGGAACAAAAAAGAGTTGCTAAATGATCTAATTGCTCCCAGCAGACCGCTGGAGCTTCACTAACCAAGCCAAGATCTCCAACAATTAAACATAAAGGGGGGGGGGGGAGAGGAATGGAACCATTGGGGATGGTGGCAAAGTCTTCTGCTCGTTTGGAGCGAGCGAGTAACGCCAACGACATTTTCGTGGAGCTTAACGAGAAATGTAAGGCTGCTTGTTGCTTACAGGTGCTGTTCGTCGCTTTCCATGTTAATATGCTTTGTGTCAAATTTAAATGCTCATTATACGAAAAAGGTCAGGCTGCAAAAACACATTATGCGCCAAGAGTTTGTTAATTTAAAGAGCACCGGAAAGCTTCTGCTTACTGCTAAACTTACAGGAGCCAGGCTGTGGGAAGGGTAGGTGAGGGATAGAGTACCTGTAGGCCTGAGGACCCTGAGCATCAGACCATGTTGCCTGGGGCTGATGGGAGCTGGAGTCCTACCACATCTGGAGGCCTACAGCTTCCCCATCTCTGCAAGCCCTAAAGGGGCAGGTTGATCAACACTTGACACAAACGAACAAAGAAGCAGATCTAGGTCACTGGCAGAATACAAAGAGTTGACGCTGTGTAGTTAAGCCCGTTGCTCACTTGCTAGAACCTACCACCTCTGCAGACAACTGTAATATAGAGTTAGCCAAGGTGGTTCTTGCCAGATGTTGCTGGACTTCAACTCCCATCATCCCTGGCTACCATGATTCTCTTGACACCGTTGGGCTCAGTCCTAAGATGGCGGACTCCAGAGGGATATGAGGAGCTTGGCGTAGTTGAGCTGGATTTGAGGGTAGGGTAGGTGGGTCCAGCACTCTCAACCAGGACCAGGTGCCACCTCGGGAGAAGGGACAATATGCGCCGACCTAGATGTAGTGTCTACTTGCAGGAATGGAAACTCTGGTGAGTAAGGGCTGTGCCTGCCTCAGCTTTAAAGCTGGGCAGGCGAGAGTGGAAAACTTGTTGGGACAACTTCTCAGCTTCCATGCAGTCATGGACTTCTTGAACTTGGCCATTGTTCCTAGACCAGCCAATCCCTGCCAACCCTCTGCCTTGTGAGAGCAATGGGATTGGAATAGTTCTTCCTGCTATTGAGCCTGTTCCATTGTTGTTGTTGTTGTTGTTTAGTTGTGTCCGACTTTTCGTGACCCCATGGACCAGAGCACGCCAGGCACTCCTGTCTTCCACTACCTCCCGCAGTTTGGTCAAACTCATGCTGGTAGCCTCAAGAACACTGTCCAACCATCTCGTCCTCTGTCGTCCCCATCTCCTTGTGCCCTCCATCTTTCCCAACATCAGGGTCTTTTCCAGGTAGTCTTCTCTTCTCATGAGGTGGCCAAAGTATTGGAGTCTCAGCTCCTGGGCATCAGTGAACTAAAATGGACGGGAATGGGTGAATTCAGTTTGGATGACCATCATATCTACTACTGTGGGCAAGAATCCCATAAAAGAAATAGAGTGGCCCACATAGTCAATAAAAGAGTGGTGAAAGCTGTACTAAGATGCAATCTCAAAAATGATAGAATGATCTCAATACGAATCCAAGGCAGACCTTTTAACATCACAGTAATCCAAGTTGATGCACTAACTACTGGTGCTGAAGAAACTGAAATTGACCAGTTCTATGAAGACTTACAACACCTTATAGAAATGACACCAAGGAAGGATGTTCTTCTCATTATAGGGGATTGGAATGCTAAAGTAGGGAATCAAGAGATAAAAAGAACAACTGGCAAGTTTGGCCTTGGAGATCAAAATGAAGCAGGGCAAAGGCTCTGTTCAGTTTCATTACTCTGCCTTAATAAAATTCCTTTGCTTGCTCATAAGTAAGGGCATTTGATGTCATGTTTGTGAATGGGAGCTGGGATACCAACCATTGGTGATTCTGCCTGGATGCTGATGGGAGTCCAACAACATCTGAAGGGTCAGAGGTTCCCCATCCATGATGCAGAAGCTCAACACTCTTAAAACTAAGTTGTCTCCTAGTTGGAGCCTGACGTGCTTTTAAACTGCAGCCACTGAAAACTCCCCTGCAACAATCGGCAACAACTAAAATAACAAGCAACTGCCCCAAATATCCTGCTCCATAATAGGTGAACAGGTGGAGTTATGTCAATGAAACAAATGGAGCTACAAAAAACCCCCAACACTTTCCTTTTTACCAACATCAATTGGTAAACAGAACTGCACATCTTTGGCAAATAGTAACAATACTTCTAATGATAACATTAGTTTGGGATGGAGTACCTGTGTCCCTACAGACATTGTTGGACTATAACTCCCATCATCCTTGGTGCTGATGGGTGTCAGAGTCCAACAACATCTAAAATTCCCCATCTATGGCACAGTCCTGGAGGATTTTGACTATATCACCTTATTTGGCCATCTTGTTTACCAGAGGTTATTGAGCACCTTCTGCTACCCCGAGTCCAGATAATCTGTCTTTAAAAAAAAAAATGCTAGCAAAGAATTGATGGAACATGACCATTCTTCAAAGGCCCTTCTGAACTTTAATGAGGTCTATTTAGATTAAATTCCCCACTGACAGTGCATCTGAAACACAATTGAACCTACCACTTTCTTTTTCCATAAAGAATTTTATTTTATTTTTGCCCCAGAAGAACCTTTAGACTGATCAAAAAGCACAGCTGTGCATCCCAAGTCTAGAGGACAGAAAAAAAATCCCTATAATTTAAATATTACATTATGGTGATGTGGGTTGGGTGGTTTTTTTTCTTGTTTGCCCCCACAGAATCTCTAATCTCATTAAATAAAAGACCATTTTGCAAGATGGAGATGAGCTGATAACAACATTGGCCTCGTGAGATATTTTCTGTTTTCCATCCATCAAGCAGGTAATTGTGGGAGTTATGACTTTGTTAGCCAGAAATGTACAGCTCTAAAGAACCGATAACTAAGCCTCTCAGCTCACCAGACAATGGAGCAGCACCCAGTAATTGAATACATCAATAAGATTTCACATCTCGTATAACTCCGGCACGCCGGACAGGCTAGCATTAGACATAATCATATTTTGATCAGGAGAAAATAGAAGTTGGATGAAATAATATCAATTTTATTTACAGAGCAGAGGAGAGCCTGCGATGGGAGAGGGAGGGCGATTATGTCTTCTTTTTCACACAAAAACTGGCTTTGATCTTGCTGTCTGGTGGCAAATAGGGGTGCCATCCATTTGTACCAGCTGCCAACCTGTTTCGAAGCAGGGTATGTTGTGGAGAGCCCCACTTGGAGGAATAAATATACAATCAACGTAATAAATGGTGACAAAACAGGCAGAACTCATGCTTTACAATGCTAAGCTGCAGCAGCCCTGTGGGGACCACTTGATATTCTGGACAAATGCAGTTTATTGATCCGCCTCCTCCTCTGGGCCAAAGACCACATTTAGTGCTAGATGTTTGAATAAGCGTTTAATTTTTCTTTCCTCCCAGCTGAAACCTTTGTGGATGAAACCTCAATTTCTGGGAGAAGGAGCGTTTCGACAAATATTTTGTTCCTAGTCCCTGACTGATGCATATATTAGGAAGGCTTCAGTTAAAAGGGATCAATCTGTAAAACACTGGCCCTATCAGATTAGCTTGGACAGAAGAGAACTAGTGTGGATGCTGTTAATAAAAGCTGGGACTTCTCCCTCTCTCACAAGAAAAAGAAGAAGAAGAGTTTGGATTTGATATCCCACCTTTCACTCCCTTTAAGGAGTCTCAAAGCGGCTAACATTCTCCTTTCCCTTCCTCCCCCACAACAAACACTCTGTGAGGTGAGTGGGGCTGAGAGACTTCAAAGAAGTGTGACTGGCCCAAGGTCACCCAGCAGCTGCATGTGGAGGAGCGGAGACGCGAACCCGGTTCCCAAGATTATGAGACTATCGCTCTTAACCACTACACCACACTGGCTCTCCAACACTGGGAGATGGGAACATCTGGTGAAGCTGAGAGTTAGAAGATTCAGCTGAGTGTTAGAAGATTCAGGACAGTTGAAAGAAAGCACTTCTTCACACAGCACAGAGTTAAAATGTGGAATTTGCTCTCACAAGTGGCAGTGACTGCTACCAACTTGGACAGCTTGGGTAGAGGATTAGACAAGGTGCAAGGTGATCAATGTCTACCAGTCATCACAGCTATGTTCTACATCCACTGTCAGAAGCAGTATGTAGAGGCAGTGGCGGTGTGGTCTAAACCACTTGGCCTCTTGGGTTGCCAATCAGAAGGTCAGCAGTTCAAATCCCGTGACAGGGTGAGCTCCTGTTGCGCTGTCCCAGCTCCTGCCAACCTAGAAGAAGAAGAGTTTGGATTTCATATCCCGCCTTTCACTCCCCTTCAGGAGTCTCAAAGCAGCTAACAATCTCCTTTCCCTTCCTCCCCCACAACAAACACTCTGTGAGGTGAGTAGAGCTGAGAGACTTCAAAGAAGTGTGACTGGCCCAAGGTCACCCAGCAGCTGCATGTGGAGGAGCGGAGACGCGAACCCGGTTCCCCAGATTACGTGACTACCGCTCTTAACCACTACACCACACTGGCTCTCTAGCAGTTCGAAAGCACACCAATGCAAGTAGATAAATAGGTACCACTGTGGTGGGAAGGTAAATGGTGTTTCTGTGCACTCTGGCTTCCATCACAGTGTTCCGTTGCACAGTGTTCCGTTGGTTTAGTCATGCTGGCCACATGACCCAGAAAGCTGTCTGCGGACAAACGCCAGCTCTCTCGGCCTAAAAGCGAGATGAACGCCACAACCCCATAGTCGCCTTTGACTGCACTTGACTGTCCAGGGGTCCTTTACCTTTATCTGCTTCTGAATGCCAGAGCTGAAATTTCCAGAGTTCCCTAGGAAGAGCAGAGGCGTACCTAGGTTGTTTTGCACCCTCGGAAAGGACTGATATCAGTGTCTCCAAAACCAGGAGAGACCATGAACCAGAAACTCAAAAGTTTGCTTTGGTCACCTTCATGCACTGGTGGAGGAAGAGAAGTGCGGGGGGAGTGCACCGCCCCTGGCAGAGAGATCCTGGTGGGGTGCCATCGTGGCTGCGGCCCCCCCATGCGCTGGGTGCCACGTCACGCCCCCAGGAAGCACGCCACACCCCTATGGGCAGCACACCACACCCCTGGGATGCACAACAGTCCCGCCCCTGCCTGCTCTCTGCCCCCCGGTGTCAGAGCATGAAGCTCCACCACTGCCTTCATGCTCTGTCAGTGATTTCCTCCACAGACATCAGGATCAAGTGTGCTTGGCCCTGCCTCTCCTCCTTCTCCCCCTCTTCTTCCTCCACTGTTGGTCTGTCTGTCTGTCTGAGCAGATGAACAGGTGAGAGGGCTCCTAGCCACTCCAAGCCAGAGTAGAGAGGCACGATTTTTGTGCCCTCCTGGGCCTACACCCTTGGCTGGGGCCAGCCTAGCCAACCCTTAAGTAGACCCCTGAGAAAGATGGACTGGTTGTTAAACCGCTCATGGTATTATTATTATTATTATTATTATTATTATTATTATTATTATTATTAAATTTTATTTATACCCCGCCCTCCCCGGCCAGAGCCGGGCTCAGGGCAGCTAACAACAGTAAAATTACAGTAAAAACATAATAGGGGGGAAACCAATTTAAAATACAGGTTAAAATGCAATTTAAAATGCAGCCTCATCAAAACCATAAGGGGAGGGAAACATAAGGGTCAGACTGAGTCCAAACTAAAGGCTACTGTATTTTAAGTGTATTTTTGATAATAAAGATTTACAGTGGTACCTCAGGTTAAGTACTTAATTCATTCCAGAGGTCCGTTCTTAACCTGAAACTGTTCTTAACCTGAATGGGGCCTCCCGCTGCTGCTGTGCTGCTAGAGCACGATTTCTGTTCTCATCCAATAGATTTCTGATGGATGACCACTTGGCAACTTATTTTACAGGGTAGTTAGTTTAAGGAAATTATTGTGAACTGCCTCATGGCTTGGTGAAGTCTCTTCAGATGTGCAGGCCAAATGTATTTTATTATAACTGACAGCTCTCATTTGGAAACATTTCCGCTTATTATTAAAGAACATCAAAGCTAATGGATATCTCCTTATTTCAGAAAATCAAAACTTCAAAAGCAGTCACAGGTGTCACCACTCCCCCTTGCTTTGAAAGAACATTCAAATCACTTTTGTCCCCTCAAAGAATTCTGGGTGCTGTAGTTTACCCTTCACAGAGTTGTAATTCCCAGCAACCCTTAAGCAACCACAGCACCCAGAATTCTTTGATGGGGGAAATGTGCTTTAAAGGTGTGGGAACTTGTGTTGAAAATGTGACGTGCTGTATTACAGCTGAGTGGAGGCAGGGAAGCAGGAGGTTTAGACAAATGGTCAGAGAACAAGACTATCAGTGACCACTGGCCTCTTTAGCCATGTCCTGGCTCCACTTTTGGAGGCCATATGGTTCTGAATATGGAGCCCAGGTGAGGAGAGGGTTGATGCCCTCTGGTTCTGTTTATGCGATTCCCATAGGTAAAGCACCAGATTTAGGTTTGATGAGGCCCTAAGCTACTCAAGGTAATGGGGCCCTTTATATGCCCAGCTGTCCTTTGTCAACAACAAATTGTTGCTGTTTTTTGTGTTGAATATATGCTATATATGGTAATTTATGGACCTAATACAGGCATAGGCAAACTCGGCCCTCCAGATGTTTTGAGACTACAATTCCCATCATCCCTGACCACTGGTCCTGTTAGCCTGACCTAATAGGTCCATACACAACACAAAACACTGTTGCTGTATGTAGGTTTTATTCTATTTGTTTTTTATCTTATATTTTGGAAATGTATATCCAGTTTACATTTTTTGGGGGCCCCCAAGAAAGTGGGGCCCTAAGCTATAGCTTGTTTACCTTATATGTAAATCCAGCACTGCATAGGTATCTGTTTGACCAATGAAAGAACAGGACGCTGGGCTAGGTAGCCCCTCGTCATGATCCAACAAATCTCTTCTTATAATCTAAATTCAGGGAAAGACGTGGTCTCTGTGTTTCAACCTGTCAACTCCTGAGGTTGTTCTCTTGTGGTCCTTCTTTCTTCCTCCAGCCCCGTCACCATCAAACTTCCCACACAATCTGCTTTAGATGGGGATTATAAGCAAGGCAAAGGTATATCAGGATTGAGAACCTCTTGCACTGTTCTATTCAGAGAGAGAAAAGGGAAACTCCCAAGGATGCCCATCCTGTTTAAATCATAATATATTCCACAGTTTTTGAACTCATCAGGACCCGGAGGCAGCTGTGCTGTTGGAAAAAAGTAATGAATCAAGCATTTTCCTCCCTCACATCGAGGGCTGAGTGTCTAATAAGAAAACCACTTGAGGATCTTATTAGCATGGCCACATTATCAACCAGCGTGCTCCATAATGAGGAGGTGCATTAGCAGGAGATGCTCTTGCAACATGGAATGTCTTGCTGGGTACATTCGCACAAGGAGAAATGAAATAATTCTACCCCCTCACCCCTTGCAAAGTGCAGGTGTAAAAACCATTACAATAGCCACAATGGTGGATCTCAGGGAGCTGCTGGGCAACCACTTTCCTGAGTATTCATCTTGATTTGTTTGCACGGTTGGACAGCTTTGGCTATTTATCGAACTTCCATTCCGAATTGTTGGTGGGGCAGTTAGACAACGTTGCATCAAGCAACAGGTTATTTGTCTGTTTTGTTGCATTTCTATCCCACCTTTGCCACCAAGGAGTTCTAAGTGGTGTACATGGTTTCTCACCCTCTTCATTTAGTTGAATTTAATTTAATCCCCACAGCAACCCTGTGATACCTCACAGCTTAGGCAGTAACTGGCCAAAAGGTCACCCCAGTGAGCTTCATGACTGAATGGGGATATATTAAAGTATGTACAGTCATACCTCAGGTTACAGATGCTTCGGGTTGCGCATTTTTGGGTTGCGCTGTGCACCAAACCCGGGTTTCAGTGCTCTCACATGCGCAGAAGTGCTAAATTGTGCTTTGTGCATGCATAGAAGCACCGAATTGCGACCAGCACTTGTGCAGACATAGCACTGTGAGTTGCAAATGCTGCGGGTTGCGAACATGCCTCCCGCACGGATCACGTTCACAACCCGAGTGTCCACTGTACATCCGTTCTCTCTCCTTGGGTGTCCCAGGCAGGGCTGTGCAAATGAGAGGATGGGGTTGTGCAGTTAGGGATGGGCTCAGTTCTCAGTTGAGTTTTATGGGGGAAAGAAAATGGGCACAAACCTGGCACAGAGAAGGGCAAACTTGGCCCCATTTCTCTGCCCTAGACATAGGAATCACCCCATTGTAACACCTTAATTGAACTAGGTACATCACTTAGGTACACCATCAGGGAGAGATAAAACTGGAAGGCAACTACCTTTCTTGACAAGTACCTTACCACTGAGATCATGCACATGCACAATGCGTATGAACGATTGCATGTGTGTGCAAGCTGTCTCTTTGCAATTTGCACAGCACAGCACCTATTGTATCAAAATGCTGGACTTATCATAAGACTGGGAACCAGTGGCATCGCAAGGGGGGGGCGGTGCACCCTGGGTACCATGTCTGGGGGGGTGACAAGAAGCCCCCCCCCCGCAGGGTGCTCACCCTGCCACCCCCGGGCACAGCGACGTGAGCAGCCACCGCAACCGCATGTGGAGGATCCTCCGTTCGCGGCTGCAGCCGCAAGCAGAGGATCCTGCCACCGTCCGTACGGCATTTGAGAGGCACCGGTGGCAAACCACTACATACAATGAATGCATGGTGTTGCATGCATGCGCTGTACATAGTGACACTGCACATGCGCTGTAAATAGCGGTTTGCCGACAGCGCTCCTCAAGCACCATACGGGCAGTGGTGGGATTACTCCGTTGCTGCTACAGCCACGAGCAGAGGATCCTGCCACTGTCCGTATGGCACTCGGGTGGCGCTGGTGGCAAACTGCTATGTACAACACAAGTGCGGTGTTGCACACATGCGCTGTATGTAGTGACACCACACATAATAATAATAAAATAATAATAATAATAATAATAATAATAATAATAATAATAATAATAATAATAATAATAATAATAAATTATTTATACCCCGCCCATCTGGCTGAGTCTCCCCAGCCACTCTGGGCGGCTCCCAATCAAGTATTAAAAACAATACATGCGCCCTACGTAGTGACACCACGCCATGCATGCATCGTACGTAGCAGCACAACGCGTGCGCAGCTGGTGGTTTGCCTCACCCCAGGTGTCGGTTAGCCTTCGTTCGCCCCTGCTGGCAACTGGAGGATCTGTGGCCCTCTAAAGGTTGATAGACTTCAACTCCCAGCAACCCCAGCCATTGTGGCCAATAATCAGAGATGATGGAATCCAGAAATGCCTGGAGGGCCACAGATTATCTCTCCTGTACATCAAGTAGGGTTCATTGAATAAAAGGATTTACTTACTTAGCAACCACCCTATACCCGGAGGTCTTAGGGCTGTTCACAGAAAATCAAAATATAAAGCCTCAAATTATATAATCATAATAAAACAACCCAATACCCCTCAAGAAAAGCACATTTTAAAAGGGCGTAGGATATTTTGCTGTGCGTATTCATGGTTTTGTGCCGAATGCTTATGGTGAGCGAGAGGAGGAGGAGGAGGGGGTGTACAATGATGCGTGTGTCCTCTTCATTAATAAAAAATGGTGCTACTGATTTTGTCAGGATGCCTGTTTATCAAAAAACCCTTTCATCTCCTGAATCTGTGCAGCAGATGTATTGGCTGCAGAATATCCTGCCAGGAAAGTGGGGGATAGGAATTACCCCTCCCTACCATATGACCACACTGTGGGGTTTTTTGGCAGCTGTATCTGATTGACAACAGTGTTGATGGCTGCAGGAAGGCTGGCTCTTGAGAAATGCCAAATAAGCACAGAATTCTCGCTCAAGTCATTATCGGACCCATGGCCTTAATATGTTAATTCAACAAGCTGTTCTCCATCTGCTGAACTGTTGAATTCAGATCCAATCCAGAGAGAGAGAGAGAGAGAGAGAGAGAGAGAGAGAGAGAGAGAGAGAAGAGGAGTGGGAAGGTCACACACACATCTTACTTCAATGGAAAAATTTCACACACACCCCTTAGAGCTGTTGCAATTATTTCTCTTTTTAATTTTTTAATTTTTTTATAATAATTTTTTATTGGTTTTTACACATATTTTCCAGCATATCATTCTTTTGAACATCATTTCAAAATCTTTGGCTATCACAGCCTGAGACTTCCTTCAACCTCAACTGATGGTTTTCTAAAATCTTTTCTCATTATACATTTTGTTACTCTAGTTATTGCTATAAATTCAAAACTTAATACCTATTCTTAATTTTTTTTCACAATAATTTATATATTACTCCTTACAAAACTTCTTCTAACCCTACAAGCGATGTCAATTGGTTGCAGTTGCTTTTCAAATATATCGAAAACTTCTTCCATTCCTTTAGGAAAGTCTGGACCTGCTGGTTCCGAATTTTCCCTGTTAATCTGGCCATCTCAGCATAGTTCATCAATTTCTCTTGCCACTCTCTGTTGCAATTATTTCTCATTGTGATTGTGTGTGTTGAAAAATCAGTAACTTGTAGGATCGACACGCGTACCCATCCAGCAAAGCCACTGAGGCTGCTATCTTATACACACTTACTGGAGAGCAAGTACCATTGAAATAACCTTGATGGCAGAAAGTGAGGAGGTATTAAAGAACCTTTTAATGAGGATGAAAGGTAAAGGTAAAGGTACCCCTGCCCGTACGGGCCAGTCTTGCCAGACTCTAGGCTTGTGCGCTCATCTCACTCTATAGGCCGGGAGCCAGCGCTGTCCGCAGACACTTCCTGGTCACGTGGCCAGCGTGACAAGCTGCATCTGGCGAACCAGCACAGCACACGGAACGCTGTTTACCTTCCCGCTGGTAAGCGGTCCCTATTTATCTACTTGCACCCAGGGGTGCTTTCGAACTGCTAGGTTGGCAGGCGCTGGGACCGAATGACGGGAGCGCACCCCGCCGCGGGGATTTGAACCGCCGACCATGCGATCGGCAAGTCCTAGGCGCTGAGGTTTTACCCACAGCACCACCCGCGAGGATGAAAGAGGAGAGCGCAAAATATGGTCTGAAGCTCAACATAAAAAAAAACCTAAGATCATGGCCACTGGTCCCATCACCTCCTGGCAAATAGAAGGGGAAGAAATGGAGACAGTGAGAGATTTTACTTTCTTGGGCTCCATGATCACTGTAGATGGTGACAGCAGTCATGAAATTAAAAGATGCCTGCTTCTTGGGAGAAAAGCAACGACAAACCTAGACAGCAGCAGCAGTCTCAGCAGTCCGGAGCAGTTGGCTCTGGCTGGCTTCAGGAGCTGCCTGAGAGATCCCTGCCCCCTCTGGCTTGCACACAAGTAGGAGTTGGGATGGGGCTGCTCCGAAAGGCAATGTGAAGCCTCCCTTCCCAGCTGAGGGATCTCTGCTCCCTCCTGCTTGCACGCAAGTAGGAATAGGATTGGGGCTGCTCCGATGGGAAGGGAGGCATTGTGCTGCCTAAGCCTTGCCACTGCCGCTCTCGGCCCTTCTCCTCCTGCACTCAAATGATGGTGAATTTTCACAAGGACATGTTGAAAGGAATGAATGGAAACTGATGTGGAAATGTGGAGAAATGAACTTCAGACTGAGAAACTGAGAGACACCAAAATTGGCAGATTCACCCATCCAACATAGGCAGCAATGGTAATGCAAGGGAACCCCTAAAATGAGGGTTTTGGCAGGGTAGGTGGGGAGGTCTGCTTGCCAATGCCTGTGGCTGATTGGTTCACCAGACATTAAAATCAATAGGATTTCTCCAGAGTAAGTAATTTGAAGTTTGAACCCTAATGATTTCAGATCATTGTGGTTCATACCAGCAGACCCCCCTCTGGAGTTAATAACTTATGCACCACATTTCAAATGAGCTAGAATTAACATTGGACTCTTTAATGGGATATAAATCTTACAAATAGTGGCACTAATAATACATTTTAAAGGAAAATGCTTTTTGAAGTCGCAAAGCCATGGGAATAATTAACTGTTTTTTTTGTGACTGCATTAGCATCAGTGTCATGCTCTACATTTATTATTCTGGTGTTTGTCTTCTGCACACTTGGGCGATTTATATTCTGAAACCCTGGATTCCTGGCCTGCATCAACGTGGCAAGATAAAGACTTGTGAGTTCTTTGCTCGATAGTGTGCAGAAGTTTTAATCCTGGACCATTTATACTGTTGCCTGGCTTTCGATTTCCCCCAGCAATCTTGCGGAAAATTCCATCTGTCTTCATTGGAAACTGACTTTACCTACAGTGACTTGCAGATGTTTTAAGGACGTAACAGTATAAGGAGAGCTCTAAGAAACCAGAGGCCTTTCTCTTGGGCATTGTCGGCCAATTGGTGTCAAAGAGAGACAGAACTTTCTTTATGTATGCTACAACAGCAGCAAGAATACTCATCGCAAAGTATTGGAAGACACAAGATCTACCCACCCTGGAAGAATGGCAGATGAAAGTGATGGACTATATGACATTAGCCGAGATGACTGGCAGAATCCGCGACCAGGGAAAGGAGACGGCGGAGGAAGAATGGAAGAAATTTAAAATTTATCTTAAGGACTATTATAAACTTGATGAATGTTAGAATGTCGAGGTTTTGAGTAAGAAAGGGTTACAGCAACATAAGATTAGACTGAAGGAAAGATTAAGAGGACAGAGGATCGACAGAAAAATTTAGAGTTGCTAAAAACTTTTGGACATTGGGATGCAGAAAGGGGAGGTATGGGGGAGGCTTATGAAAAAAAGGTTATGAAACTATACGTGTTTGTATGTCTTCTTATATGTTTGTATTGTTTTAAAAATTTTTTGTAAAACCAATAAAATTTTTTTAAAAAAACACAAAAAAAACAGTATAAGGAGAGCAATGCTGGATGAGGCCAAGGGCCCATTTGGTCCAACATCCTGCTGATGTGGTGGCCAACCAGACGTCTCATCCCAGAATCACTGACTTTGAAGAGAAGATATATGAACCTCATGCGTATGGACAGGAGATCCACTTAGTGATGCCAAAGGGGGTATCTCTGCACATCTTTTAATAGTGGGATCCATTCTTCATTGCTGATGAAGAACTGGTGGACTATGGGAACTAGTGTACAGAGCAGAGAGAAAAAGGGAGCACCAATCATTTTGATAGAAAACAAATCTTTTCCAGCCCAAAAATCAGTTTTGCAAGATGGAACACTGGACACCTGCCAAACTATTTGTCTGTTTTAGAAAAGAGATGGTCGTTTAAAAAATGGGATGTCTTGTAAATTTAGCTCAGATAATTTCTATTTTACACATTTTTAAATATATATATGGAATTGTTACATGCACACAAAACTTTTTGGTAGATTTGAACTTAGCTTTCCTGGGTCCAGAACCATTTCGCTCTCTCAGATTGTACCTTTGCAGCCAAATACCATGCTTTTAAAAATGCATATATCAAACCTGCAAAGCAACCCCTCCATGACAAATTTTAATGAGATGTTCTCTCCCGGCCGCTGCATCTCATCAGACCTGGAATGAAATGAAACAGTCAAGCATTTTGACCTGAGTGTTAATGATCTGTCATGAAAAACAGGACCACCTGGTTAGCAAAGCCCAAAATATGTGCTCAGTAGAGTAAGAGGTATAAAAACACCACCACCATCCCGAATCCCTTTGGAATGTATTCTATAGTGATGTTGAAACATCTTGCCTGTCATTAGTAGATAAACATGTTGCCCCATAACAGTTGTTCAGGGAATTCTTGAGAGGCCAGGATGAATCTCCTCCAAATTCCTCAGGTTATTTCCAAATCATTCCAGTGATTTGCAGCCTGCAGCCTTTCCCAATATCAGGCAGTCATCTGATTCTTCCAGTAGTAGGAAGAATCACATTCAGCCTCCAGGCCTGAGGGTCAACATAAAAAGAGCTTGCTGGGTTAAGCCATCAGCTCATCTTCTCCAGCATCCTGTTCCATCAGTGGCCAAACAGATGCTGCTGAAAGCCCACAAGGAGGACCAGAGCACTCCCACCCTCCTTTGTCTTCCAGAAACTGGACTTCAGAAGCATGGTAGCCTCTGACCATTGGGGCATCATGTCTTGAATAGATCCCCCAACCCTGGTGGCGAAATGAGGAGGGTGGAATATGGTTCAGCAATTGCTGCACTTGTGAGCCTCGTCCAGATCTGACCCAAAGCCAGAATCTTTCCAGATGAGAACTATGGCCCATTACCTTCCAGTAGCCACATGCTAATGGTGGGCGGGGCCAGAGGAAGAAGTGGGCAGAGTGACAGACATGAATTTTACTGTTGTACAATTTTCAACACACTTACTCACATGCCCCTTTCTATTCTCTATTAAGGCAAGCAAAGACCCTTCTCAGTTTTCAAGGGCACATTCTAAGATACAGCAGTCGCCCACTATTCGTACTTTCTGGAAACAACCAAAGACATTTCTGTTTGGACAAGCCATTCCAGCTGGAAGAAAATGCCTCTGTGCTTCAGATGCTCATTTTGCATGTTGTATCGCTTTTAATTCTATCTTTAGTACTATTTTTAATCCTATCCTCAGTCCTTTGTAGGAGCGACTGTTTTCAAAACTATATTTAGCTGTTTTTTTGTGATATGCTTGTAAATTGCCTCAACGTGCGTGTAGACAGCAATTCATAAATTAGTGAAAGTAAATAAATAATACCATACAGGAAAACTCTCAGGATGTGAATCATAGAATCATAGAATCATAGAATCATAGAATCATAGAGTTGGAAGAGACCACAAGGGCCATCAAGTCCAACCCCCTGCCAAGCAGGAAACACCATCAGAGCACTCCTGACATATGGTTGTCAAGCCTCTGCTTAAAGACCTCCAAAGTAGGAGACTCCACCACACTCCTTGGCAGCAAATTCCACTGTCGAACAGCTCTTACGGTCAGGAAGTTCTTCCTAATGTTTAGGTGGAATCTTCTTTCTTGTAGTTTGGATCCATTGCTCTGTGTCCGCTTCTCTGGAGCAGCAGAAAACAACCTTTCTCCCTCCTCTATGTGACATCCTTTTATATATTTGAACATTGCTATCATATCACCCCTTAACCTCCTCTTCTCCAGGCTAAACATGCCCAGCTCCCTTAGCCGTTCCTCATAAGGCATCGTTTCCAGGCCTTTGACCATTTTGGTTGCCATTTTGGAAGCTAGGCTAGTGAGGGGGAGTGTCGTGGAGAGAGTTCTGAGGGCCTAATATAGAGACCTGTGGGACTACACTTGGCCCCTAGACTTGAGGCTTCCCCAGCCTTGGAATATAGGAGAGAGGGAGAGACGGAAGTGGTTGGGTTGTCTTCCATTTGGCAATATCTCCCATTGTCAAAGCTCTTTCATTTGGTGCCTTTGTGCGCACGCTGCTATTCTAAAATGATTGGGCAGTGTCAGGGAACTGACATCGGAGCTAGAGGCGGAGGGAAGGCTCTCAAATGATGCTGGAGAAGGGCCCAGCAGGGAGAGAGGCAGCTCAACAGATGGGGAAGCAAATCAGCGCAACACCAGGGATAAAGGGGGGCAGATGGGGGAATCAGCGAGAGGGCTCCAGGACTCTTCACCAGACACCAGCGGGGAGAGCACGGGTCCTCCGCTACCCATGCCCTCCCTGCGCAGAAGACTTCCGCGCAGGGAGAGTAAGAGGAGACTTGGCGGCAAACAACTTTTATGTTGGAAAAGGTTTAAGAAACGCCCACTGACGGATTCTGCTAGCGACTGAGGCAGCCACGAAGTGAAGGGCTGTCCAGACATAAAGGTTAACCAGGCAACATAGCCAGGAGAGGTGGCAACTTACGCACGAGCAACCCATACTCATTACAGGCAGGGATGCCCATATAGGACATTCCTAAAAGGTGGCGCTGTGGTCTAAACCACTGAGCCTCTTGGGCTTACTGATTGGAAGGTCGGTGGTTTAAATCCACACGATGGGGTGAGCTCCTGTTGCTCTGTCCCCACTTCTGCCAATTTAGCATTTCAAAAGCACTCCAGTGCAAGTAGATAAATAGGTACCACTGTGGCGGGAAGGTAAAAGGCGTTTCTGTGCACTCTGGTTTCCGTCACAGTGTTCTGTTGCGCCAGAAATGATTTAGTCATGCTGGCCACATGACCTGGAAAGCTGTCTGTGGACAAATGCCGGCTCCCTCAGCCTGAAAGCGAGATGAGCGCTGCACCCCATAGTCGCCTTTGACTGGATTGACCCGTCCAGGGGTCCTTTACCTTTACCTCCCTATAGGTCCTGTCATCGCAGTGGATTTCTGAGTCTTCTTTCATACATGGATGCAGGAGGGCAATCAAATGAACAATAACATCCAGCCAAGTAAGCAGAATAAAACCCACTGCAGTTATACCTTGACTGACCCGGCACTTGCCCTGATCTGTTTTAGATATTTGAAGACATCTGGTTGTCATAACTCAGCCTCACTCTCACCCCCCCAACTCCTGCTCTCTCTCTACAACTAATCCAGAATGTGGCAGCCAGACTGGTGACTGGGAGTGGCCACCGAGACCATATAACACTGGACCAGAGAGACCTGCATTGGCTCCCAGCAGGTTTCCAGGCACAATTCAAAGTGTTGGTGCTGACCTTTAAAGCCTGTCTGCAGTCACTGGGACTACGTAACTCCCATATGGGGTAGTTCCACGTATATATACATTGTAACCTAAGTATGCCTTCAGAGATCCCTCTGTGAACTGAATGTGTGAGTAAACTCCTTGTATATACTTTTGACGAGTCTGTGCCGTGTCTATTCTTTTTAAGGGGGAGAAAAGGGGATTACCAGGAATCTTATATTGAGAAGCTTAAACGAGCTTGCCACAAGCTAACCGCTGTGTGTTTAAAAGGGGAATGCACTCTGCTAAGTAAAAGGACTTGCTAACGCAAGTTAGGAAGGATATTATTAAACAATATATCCTCTCCTGTCTCCCTGAACATTCCCACATGGATGAGGCCAATTAACTTGGGGCTGAAAAAATTCCACACTGAAGAAATGCCACGGGACCAGGGCTCATAAAATCCTGAGTAGGGACCCCTTCATGGGTGCTTTTTCCAATGGCATCTGGAGCACACAATCAGACAATTGGCCCATCTAGCACAATACTGTTTACACTGTCTGGCAGCAGCTATCCAGGATTTAAGTCAACAGTCTCTTCCAGACCTACCTGGAGATTTCAGGGACGGAAGTTGGGACCTTCTGGGTGCAAAGTAGATGCTTTACTACTGAGCTACAGCCCTTCTCCAAGGGTGGCTCTTCCAGCTTTCCTAAATGGGGCAGAGTATAGGATAGGAGGAGTGGAGGCAAAGACACAAAAGACAGCAGTTTACTTCCAATGCTGGCTGGAGCAAGTGGCTCATCGGGAGCTCTGCTTGGTGTTGTGAGAACCAATGAGCTTTGCCTTTCAGGCTCCTCCACAAGACCAGAAGAGTACACTGCCTTTAAGTTTCTGCATCTATACATATATTTTGGCAAATTCTACGTAAATCTGGGTAATTGGGAAAGCGGCAGAGGCAGTGGCATAGCGTGGGGGTGCAGGGGGGCCGGCCGCACCGGGCGCAACATCTGGAGGTTAGGGTTAGGGTGCGCAAATCCATGGGTTAGGGGGCGCAAATCCACGGGTTAGGGGGCGCAAATTACTTGCCTTGCCCCGGGTGCTGGCAACCCACGCTACGCCACTGGGCAGAGGTGATGCTTAAGTAACCACCTACCTAAAATATTGTTGGGCTGCGGACGAGGCTCTTGCAGTGCAAATGAGTTGGCCACTCCTATATTTTACTGGCCTGACTAGGCTTCACTAGAAGATGAGCATTTAGTGTCAGCTGTCTCAAACTGTGGAACATTCTTGCAGCAGAAATAACTTTTTATGCTGACTGGCCCATGCAGTTGTTTAAAACTTTTTTCTCTTTTTTGGATTAGCCAGTTATTTTAATGTTTCATTTGTGCAATTTTTATGCTTCATAATTGTACACCACCTAGATATTTTGCGAAATGGCAGTATAGAAATTGGTTTATACATAAATAAAACAAAATCTTATACTCAAATGCTACTCCCCTTTGTGGAAAGAACACTGTTAGATTTCTCTCCTTTTAACTAGAAGCCCCCTTCGATTTTATAGCCGACTGTAAGTAACATTTATGAATTGTCCTCAGCCTCCTTTAACTTCTCCAGATCTATGCAAGCCACTGGATGCCCTTCCATAACAATATTTTCTGGTGTCTGGATCAATATTTCTCAGCGATCGAGTGCTTTTGCTATGAAAAGGCTTTTAGTACGGTTATAAGGCAGTCAATAATCATGGCTGACCTTTCAAAACTCACTGTCACCCTTTTATTCTATATCCACCTGGAAAAAAGGAGGAGGGAGGAGAAAAGAAAGGCATTCTATAGTATAATCACTATAAAGTGTTTTTTTTTTAGGGCTGGATCAGTGAACTAGTGGCCCTCCAAAACAAATCCAGTGGCATGCCATACTTATTTTGATTTTATTTGCTACATTTATTTCATACTAGCAGCCTTGTACCTGGAATTGTATCTGGGAACTCTAAGAAACACAAAAAAAAAAAAAAAAAAAATCCAGACAGATTTGAAAGGTTCATTCCACCATCTTGACTCAAAATGGCACCCAATTGTATCCAAGCATGGATGAAAACCTGCTCCTTGATCTCAGAAACCAACATTTAGAATTTGGTTATGATATCTTAAGAGGTGCCCAAATACAGAGGAAACAAACAACATTCCAAAACTTGTTATAGATTTTAATCAGTTTCTTTGCCAGACTGCAACAAAAAATTTTCAGGGTGGCCTGCAAATAAAACAGACATACAAAGGAAAACCAATACAAAATGAAATCGAAAGAGACAACAGAGAGCAGGATAAAATTGTGTAATCAAATATTGAGTTTGCATACTGCCTTTCAATATTACATTTTTAATTCCCCCCCTTCCTGCAAGGACTTTTTAAGGGTGATTTAAGATTATAAGTACCATTTCAGCCTCACTTGGATGGGCTATCCCCATTAAAGTTAAAGAGATGGGGCACGGCTGGGTCTCTGAAGTATCATCTGAACTAGCCTAGAAGTACAGACCAATCAAAAAGTACCGATTACATTTCAATGGAGCTTGCTCTGAATTACTCCGTGACAGGAACTGCTGGTTATTACTCCATGTGGTGGGCTGCATAACCACAGCTTCTGAATGAAAAACTTTCCAAATCTAGACCTGCTACTCCGTGGCAGTGTTTATCTCAACAATTTTGTCTCTGGCCTTACTCCTTAGCCCTAACTTCTGGTTTCCTCTCTCATCCTCATTGTGCTTTGGTCTTGACTCTCTGTATATCATCAGTTCATGGAATATCTTGGAGTGGGGCAAACCAGAAGTGGAGCTGAAATGAGGGTAACTTGGAGATGCCTATGAGAGCTTGGTAAAGAGTTGTTATTCCAGCAAAGGCCCAAGAGAGACTGAATTCCTATTCCTTCCTAGAAATCTGCAGGATCTCAATGCACATCTGGTTCTTTTCCTTCTTCTCAAGTAGCTCTCTCACAGCGAAGCCCTATGGCTGCCAGGTGAAGACTTCCTTGCCATCTCTGGGCACCTTTTTAGAGATCCTGACGCTGTTTCAGCTACCTGAAGGCTCTAGGTGAAGGTTGAAAGTCTGAGGTTGAGGCACAGATCCAGTGCAGTGGGTGGGGATTATTGGGGTGCCAAGCAAGATGTTTTTAGAGCTGGGTAACTCTGGCTGCTCTACTGCAACAGTGGGCCTTTCAGAGTCCCAGCCTTCTTAGGATAGGGTCCCTCCCACAAGTAAAGGTCATGCTGAACCTAACACTTCTGAATCCCAGTCTACTCCAAACTATTGTCCATATCCCAGGCCTGAGCCACCATTCCAAATGGCCTGTGCTCAAATTTTCAGAGCTTACTGTACCTCTTAGACATCTTCAAATCTCTTGGCAGTGAATAATGGATGAGAAATAGAAGTAACGAGTAGGCAGGAAGTCAGCTATATAGGAAAAAGTCATCTTTATGTTAAATGTATCGTGAGCACTATTTAATGTATTGGTGGTGGTGTTTTTTCTTAGTTGTTAGGAGGTGATGGATATTTGTTTATCTTCATATTTCTTTTTTGTATGTGATGTAGTAAAATGAAATAAAAATATATGTTTTTAAAAAATATATTACAACCCCCTGGAGGTTTCTTCTATGGCGTCCTCCTCCATTAGCTCAAGAAGTTGCCTTGCAATTAAAAGGGGAAATAAAAATAATTACCAAAGGCATGGTTAAGGCTTTGACATTTTTCTACATAGCACATCAAAGTTTTTGCAGTTAATTGTTGCCTCGTTTATTAGACTAATGAGGAAAGATAGACCCAGGTATGAATTTCAGCTGGCCCCCATAGTATCATCATCCAACATGTACCCATGCAGTGATTCATCAATCAACCATTTCATTATTCTAACATGACAGTTTTCCCCCCATCCCTTCCCACTCAACGACACATAAAAGCTTTCCCTAGCTGCTATTAATTGTGCGACCCATTGTTCGGGTTCCTGGTAATGTAACCCTTGGAGGATTTGAAGCCATGTGATATGACCAGAACATAAATTTTTATTGCTAGTGCTTTAATGTTCTTGAAGTGACATTATTGTGAAAGAAGCATATTTCTGTAGTCTGTTCCTAGCAAGTGCACCATACTAGCAGGACTGGAGGACAACCCTCCTTGAATGGTATTATTTTATCTTTTTTGACATCTTCTGCTCTTTACATTTCTCACCCCCTCCCCATTGTCCTTTCTCTTCTCCTAAGCATCCTGGGAATTCTAGTCCTAAAGGCCAGGTTACAGAAATTCTAAAAAGACAAAGTTCACATCACAAAGAAGGAAATAAATTTCAGCTGGTAGGACAGAACACATGTCTTCATCCAAAATTTGCATTATCTAGCCTCTTTCAGACAGTGAATGCAGGGAGGAAGACCACATTTACAGTTCCTGACCTTGCCATTATAAATTCTATTGACCCCACTTCCAACCTTTGCACGTACCACCAAGAGTCTGAAAAGAAACCTGTATACATGGACAGCTACAGAAGGATCTGCCACTTTTGTTTCTCTCTGTTCCTCATTTTATTTCAGTTTCAATTCTGTACATTTTGCAGCAATTTGCATTTTTTTAAAAAAAAATATCCTGATGACAACTCATTGGCAGTTGAGTATGAATTTCTCCTAGTATGATTGTTTTTATATACAGCCTTGACTAATGCACACATTTTTGCAAGCAATTTCCACTGACATAATGCATCCTTGTACGTTATATTCATTGACATATTCATTTTTATGCATAGTTTCCCCCGAGATAAGAATTTTTGCAAACATTGTTTGATTGAAGAACTGCATCGCAACATTTGGGTAAGTGTGAATTTCAAAGGATAGCTGCATTTGAGCTCACATACTGTTTCAGGAAGTGAAAATTTGGTAGATTTGGCTTTAGATGCATACTGAATCAGATTTCTCCCCTATCTGTGCAGGGTTTAAAATCAGAGGGCGCACTTAAGGTTGGATGGTCATCTGTCAGGGATTCATTAGACTCATAATACAAGGACAATTCCAGGACAATAAGCCACAATTTGGAAAATAATAATAATAATAAAATGATTCAGGTGTCCAGGGAATTATCATCGGTCAGTGTTGTCTGTGATGCCTTAAATCCCTCTGTCTGGTGAGTACGATTGTTCGTTCAACATTGGATATATGATGAGAGAGAATACTGCAAAACTTCAGCTGTTATGCTATTGCAGTTGGCAAGCTTTCCCTTGCTTTCTATTTCTATTCGCTTAACTTGCAATTATGTTTGATACATGTAAATAATTGTGGTTAAAAAAATCTCCTCACCATGGCAATGATTGCACTGGAGACATGGCGTATGTTTACACACTCTCCCCCAGCACAACCTTTTACACCACCATATAAAACATCAACTATTCCTTACTCTCACAGGTCACAAAAGCAGCAAATGTTGTATTTCCAGAATACCTTTATTTTTTTGTTTCATTTTAATATTTTTATTGTCATTTTACAGTTGTGTTGTGTAATAAAAGGCAGCAAAACCAAAGAACTACAATTCCCCACTCTGGAGACATCTTTACCCTTGTGTTAATAATCGTTCCCACACAATAATATCAGACGTTTCTATAAACTGAAGTGTGTGTGTGTAAAAAGTCAGTTATCATGAAATCCATATATTTGTATAAATCTTAGGGACTGGTTTTCTACATTCTGGTGTATTTGCAAAGACAATAGAATTCCACCACTCTCCAGCAAAAGTCTCCTTATGTTTTCTTCCCCTTGCTGGTTGTAACTTGTATGTCAAGTTGAATTTGAAGATGAACTGGAAATCGTTCAAAATTCTGCTAATTCTCATTTAGTTCACCCAGCAATTATTGGAACTAATTTCAGAAGGAGATTTTTGAACTGATTCTGTGAGCTTTGTTATACCAAGCTACTTCATTCCAAGCAATGAGACTCCTATGAATGGAAGTCCCTGTTTTCAAACTTCTTTGCCAACCAGAGACTGTCAGGGCTGCTGAGGGCACAAGCAGCTTAGCCTCAGGCTTTCTCTCACAATCCTCCTTCCGATTCCGTTGTTTATTTTTCTCATAATGAGGACCATCATCCCAATTGGCCTCCCTACCTCTTGAGCCCCCAGGCTTTGTTTATGCCCTTACCAAAACTTCTGTCCTGAGGGAAGGATGATGTTTTGATAAGGACTGAATCATGTTACACATAGGTCTTAAGATGAGACAATAAAAACAGCAACAGGCTTTAAAAGAATACAGATAAACACCCATGACAAAAACATAAAAAAACAGAACTCAGCAAGCCAGAAAAGCTTGTGGAACCAAAAATGTCTGCCATTGTTTCTGCAAAGGATCAAATAGTGGGTACCTGTTGTATCTCTCCAAGGATGCTGGTTCACAAACTGCAGGAAGCCAAACTGAAACTCCTGCTCTGAGCTGCTGTGGAGCAGCCTTCCGAAATCTTTGTGTCTTCAAGGAGAGACTCTCCTCAGTTTCAGACCTACATTTCTGGGGCCCTGGAACTTGAACTGTTATGGAGGACCCTTCGCAACCAGCAACAAGTTTTGGATGAACACTGTTATTTTCGTCAATGGGCTTTTTCTACATCAGATCACCACATTAAAAAAACCCAAAAACTATTACATCTCAGATTTTGAATAAATTGCTGTTTTGGATTATCTCACATGTCAAAGTCAATGAAGTGAATAAAAGAGTCCTATACCTTATAGTTTTCAAATTATGGGGGGAAGAAAATTAGGGAAATGTTATATAAACGCACAATGCCACATGGGGAAAGCTGCATATACCTGAATTGCAAGGGATTGGACAAGATCAGGGTTTCCCAAACTTGGGTCTCCAGCTGCTTTTGGACTATGGCTCTCACCATCCCTAGTTAGCAGGACCAGTGGTCAGGGATGATGGGAATTCTAGTACAACAACAGCTGGAGACCCAAGTTTGGGAAACCCTGGACTAGATGATCCTCAGGGTCCTCTCCAACTGTGATTCTATGAGATGAAATTGAGTCTACTAGACCCATTGAGTCTACTAGACCCATTGAGTCTACTAGACCCTAGGCACCTGGGGCCCCTCTGAGATAAGGGCCCCTGAAGCTTAAGATTCATTGTTCTCATAGTAGTCCCTGGTGCTCCTACAGAATGCAGTGCCTGAATGAGTTATAACCTCCAACATTTCTATTCAAAAATCCACTGTCCTATTCAATGATGATGATGATGATGATGATGATGATGATAATAATAATAATAATAATAATAATAATAATAATAATAATAATAATAATACTCCACCCATCTGACTGGGTCACCCCAGCCACTCTGGGCAGCTTCCAACATACATATAAAACATAATAAAACATTGGACATTTAAAAACTTTTCTATACAGCGCTGCCTTCACGTGTCTTCTAAAGGTTGTTTAGTTACTTATCTCCTTGGCTTGGTGGTCGCATAACTCCATACCTTCCAATGTTTCTCTGATGAAAATTGGGGAATCCTAAGGAAAATGGGACATTCCAGGATCAAATCAGAAACTGGGGCAGCTTTTGTAAATCTGGGACTGTCCCTGAAAAATAGGGACACTTGGAGGGTCTGCTGAATATGTAAGGGGTAAGGGTAGTCTTTCTTAGGTCACCTGCCCCTGAGCTGTTTGAGGCCTTAGATGTTAAAGAAGTTCCCTCAGACGCAGACTCCTAATTTCCCTCACACACACGTGCTCCCTCACACATGAAGGCTGGAATAATCACACATGCGGCAGCGTAGCACGATTATAAATAGCAGGACTGCCTCTTCTGCTGCAGATAATGAAATAAAAACAATGCCGGCAAGTAAATGTACAACTTGTTATCCAATCCTCTTGGGAGGGTTTTGAAGCAGCCGTGTTCCATTCGGCAGCTGTTCCTCTCTCTCTCTCTCTCTCTCTCTCACACACACACACACACACGCACACACACAACCAAAAGAAAAGGCATGTGCTCCAAATCATAATAATAGCTGAAAAAAGCTGCGGAATGTGCTAGAATGGTACATTTCCCTTTCCGAAATGTCATGAAAATTGAATAATTATATTTTCCCATTTGCAACCTGTCTCTCCTCTGAAATGTCGGCTTCTATCCTGTTATACATTTTACCATATGCAATAATACTAATAATACAATTCTGACTGTACCTCTCATTGTATATTCTGACTTCCTAGAATGAGAATTTGGTTAGTAGGATTAAGAGAGCTGAGGGACTCGGGCTGCAATCCTACATATATGGAGGGTGAAGCTACACATTCCATTATTTCCCATTATATCCCCTATTCCTGGAGGTCTTTCTTTGATCAGGTAGAATAACTGTAGTTTTCAGGCTGAGCAGCAAGCAAGATGAGAGATCAGGTGAGGAAGAAGGGGCTGTCAAAAACTTTCATTCCAAGAGCATGCAACAATTGGTGTGGTCCTCAAATTCACCCATCTCATGTCCAGATAAGCATACTTCCAAGTTTCCTAATGTGAAAGTCAGTACCTCATTAAGCAGGAACTAACTTTCCCTCAGTACAATAGGCCTCATTTGCTTCAGACAAAGTTACTGCATTAGCTATCTAGCTTAATACATGATTTCTGTCTCATAAATAGTGTGGCTATTGTGATAATCGAAGAGGCATGTTATTGCTCCATTCTTCCATTGAAAAGAAGAGCTTAGCCTAAACACACATTGGCATTTGGGGCATTTTAATGAGAAATTCATGCAGGGAATGTTATGACTTTTTAAAAAAATCGTACTTGTATTATTTCAATTTCTTTCCACTGTTGGATAAATCTATGCCAATGACACAAATCCCAATTACTGTTACAGCCACCTCCTTGTCATATGCATATGTATGTGTGTCCATCTGTTCTGCAATCCGTATCAACAAGCACTTTATGAGGATGGTTTTTGTTCCGACCCAAATATTCAGCAACTGGAGAGGGACAAATCTTTCAATTTCAGTTTCTCTCAGTTCATTTTTCCACTCTTGAGTTCAATTATTCACATTTCTACATCAGTTTGCATTCCTTAAAGAAGTCCTCAAGAAATTAATGAGTATTTAAATGTGACTCTCTCCTAATAGATACATTTTTGCTAATATACACACATTGCCTAATATCCACATCTGGTTTAATATACATATTTTGGCCTGTTTGCACCGAATGCAATGCACTTTCATATTTTATTTTCAGCAATGTATGCATTTTTGCATGCATTGCTCAGCTAGGGAACTGCACTGCAGAAATGTTTATATCAATTTTATGAAGAGTTTTTTACATATGATAC
This sequence comes from Podarcis bocagei, assembly GCF_964188305.1. Classification (NCBI taxonomy): domain Eukaryota; kingdom Metazoa; phylum Chordata; class Lepidosauria; order Squamata; family Lacertidae; genus Podarcis; species Podarcis bocagei. The sequence goes on from NC_138139.1 coordinate 43,981,959, forward strand.
AATTAAAACCCAACTAGTCAATACAGAAACAGAAGAACAATTAAGGAAAGAGGAAAAAAATAGAGAAATGGAAAAAGAAGAAGAGAGGTAAAATAATATAATAAAGTACAAAGTTGTGTTTATATAGCCCTCCCTTCTATCTTAATTTCCGATCCACATACAGAGAAGTGAATCCTCCCAGCTCTCACCTGGGAGAGCATCCCTCTCCTTTAGATGTACACCCTGAGAAAAGCCACTCTGACCTGTCTCTCACACAGGTTCCCTTCTCCTTATTTTCATTACCTATCTGTATGTATCTTCATTTATCCTGAATTTAAGCCTTAAGAGATCAAAACACACATATGAATAATATTAACAGAGAAATATTAGTAGAGAGGAGAACTGCACTGCAAAATTCAGAGAAGTACAAATGGCAGAGGAGGGCTGTGTCTCTGTTTGCATATTGTTTTGGGAAGCAGATTAGATAGATTCACCATTAAATGCAAAACGATCAAATTTCTCCTCTCTGTCAGCAGTCCAACCAATGGAGACTTGGTAGCTCAATTCAATTGTGCCTGCATCCATCCTCCAACCAATCCACACCAAGGAATTCAAGAAGGGAGAGTTGCAATATCCAACTTTCCAGCTACTTTGCATTCCTACAGATGTGAGTCAAGCTTCCCATTCCTTGGCATGGGTTGGGTTCCCCCACCCAACCCCCTCCTGGCCAAGTTATTGGTGAGTGGGGGAGGGCTCAGCTGGAATTTTGAAGATAGCAAATGGACTTATTTTCATTCAAGCTTTGAGAAATGTGTGTTTGTGTCTCTGTGTGCAAAATATACAGGAGTTTAGTAGGCAATGCATACATGCAGAAACCTGCAAACATGGAAAATGAAGGCCGGCCAATGGCCCTGATCCAGGAAAGCATTAACGTTTGCACTTAAACCTACCTTAGAACGAAGGCTGCACATATGTTTAGCGTTAAATATGTGTTCTGTTAATTCTTTTTTCCCCAGGACAGCAGAGAGGCTGGAGCCAGGCTTCTGATTATGGGCAGGTGCTATAGGCAAGTAGCCTTGCCAAGATATCTCGTTCTCAACTGGAAACTTTCCATACGATTCCAAGCTGAGACCTCGTTTGGAACAAAGGCAGGCAAAGGCATCCACATTTGCATCTTGTGCCTACGTCTCTCTCTCTGTCTGTCTTTGTGTGTGTGCTCTGTGTGTGTGTGTGTGTGTGTGTGTGTTTGAATCGCCAGCCAAAATCAAGCCAACAATTTACTCGTGTGACCCGATGTAGTTCCCGGGGAGAGATCGGCTCGCTGGTCTTGGCCCTCCCTTTTCTCTTACACACATGCCAGAGCGTTCCTAATGAGGCATTAATGAGATGTTAATTGCTTATGCAAATTTCAGAAGCATAGACAATGAAGGTTGTTGTACCAGGAGTTTAAGGGCCGTATCATTGCTCTGAATGTTCACAGAACTCCCATTACCATTAATTGGAATTACTTGCACATCACTAGAAGCGAGCGGCATGGTGCGTGATATCTCAGAGCTCTGAGGTACACACACCCAGCATAGCAGGTTAATGGCAGCATTTCTACCTGGGCCCTTGCCTCCTAATATACACCTGCATGATGGGATGGCAGTGAAGCCGCCAAGTAAGTTATCTGGCATTAAAACTCTCTCTTACCAGAAGGAGATGGGAGGGAAGCACAAATGAAGCTATCTGAGGAGGCTTCCACATGTTTTCAGGCAGCTTGTCAGGATCTTGGGAAGCTCCTGGATCATTCCACTATTGTTTTATCTAACTGTTGTATTTTTCCTCAAACAGGACCTCCACAATCACCTGAAAATGTCACATATTGGGTGAAATTCAGTGCTAACGCTCGGAGTCAGCATCCTCTGTAGCCACATTGACACCATAAGGGTAAAGGTAAAGGACCCCTGACAGTTAAGTCCAGTCGCAGACGACTTTAGGGTTGCGGCGCTCACCTCACTTTACAGATCAAGGGAGCTGGCGTTTGTCCGCAGACAGTTTTTCCGGGTCATGTGGCCAGCAGGACTAAGCCACTTCTGGCGCAACAGAACACCGAAATCAGAGCAGCGGATGGAAACATCATTTACCTTCCCGCCAGAGCGGTACCTATTTATCTACTTGCACTTTGACGTGCTTTCGAACTGCTAGGTTGGCAGCAGCTGGGACCAAGCAACGGGAGCTCACCCCGTTGCGGGGATTCAAACTGCCAACCTTCTGACTGGCAAGCCCAAGAGGCTCAGTGGTTTAGACCACAGCGCCACCCGTGTCCCACACACACATTGACACCATACGTACTGTAAATAGTGCCACTGTAAATAATTGTGGCTTTCTCCAAAGAATCCTGGGGACTGTCGTTTGTTAAAGGTGCTGAGAGTTGTGAGGAGGGTCCATATTCCTCTCTCAGAGAAACCATTCCCAGAATTCCCTGGAAAGAGGGGCTGACTGTCAAACTGTTTATGAGAACCATAGCTCTGTAAGGGGAATAGGTACCTCCTAACAACAGCGCCCTCAGCAAACTGCAGCTCCCTGACTTCCTTGAGGGGAAACATGGCTGTTGAAAGTGGTATCTTTGCTTTCAACCTATGGTGTGAATGTGTGCCTATTTCTCCCCATATCACACACTGTCTTTTGTTTGTTTATTTCTGCAATAAAGTGTTAATAGGATTTCTTTTCTTTCTGAATTCCATCTGCACAGCTGGGACAGCTTGACGACGAGGAGTGGCGGCGGTGGCAGTAGCAGCAGCAACAGGCACAGGCATTGGTTTCTAGACACAGTAGGCAGTACCTGGATGGTGGTTGTGGTAGGTGGGGCGGCAGCAGCAGCCACAGCACCAGCAACAAAGGCAACAGCTGTGGTCTCGGGCAGCAGGGAAATGCCCATTTGCACCAGGGGCTGTGCTGTAGGAACAGGGGCAGCTGCAGCTGGAGCAGGGCTCTGGGGGGGGGGTTGACAGGCACTGAGGGCACAGAATTGGCAGCTGGCAAGGTGGCAGCTGGGATGTCATACTTGCAACAGATAAGTGTCAGCTGTTGAGACAGAGCTCCAGCTCACTTCCAGGGAATTGGTGTTGGCACGAACCAGCTGCACCCGTGAAGGCGATGGAGGTTTCTCTGTCTCAAGGTACCATAGATCCTCGCAGCAAACCTGGCTATTCCAAGCTTTGCGGTACCCAGTGTGGCCACTCCAGATGTACAAGCGGGTATTGAAAGCCACAGCACAGTGCCCAGCTCTGGCCAGTGGAATATTGTGCTAGACATGGATTTCTGAACAACTCACCCAGTTTCAATCCCACTGCTATTGCTAGTGACATCTTTCTGAAGGAGAGACTAAGGACCTATGAGGATTTTCTCCTGAATCCTAAGCTGGAGAATGCATCACTTATCACATATGCAAATTTCCAACCCTGATTTTCTTGATCTGGAAGACTTATTTACCTTTTGCTGGGAGAGTGACTCCACAAATAGGAACAGCAGTAAAGTAAAGGCTCTGTCAATGCACACTAAAAGGTCATTGCAACAGCATCAGCCAGCCAGCCTTTTCCCTGTACCCTTCCTCCCTCTGCATTTTTGGAAAATTCCTAGCTCACAGCAGCAAGCTGAGACATGCAGTGGAATTCAAATATGCTCACCATTTGCTTGTAATAATCATGTTTCCAGCGGTCTGAGCCTGTATGCCTGCTTTTGCCCCTGTAGCATGATCAGTGTTTTGCAGGGCAGCAGCTAAAGCTTTTTTTTTTTTTTCAAAAACAGCAGCAGCAGCTGATCTGCAGAATCACATGGTGCAGCTTTCCCTGGACTGGCCAAGACTGGGGCGGGGAACCAGTGGCTCTCCACCTCTTGTTGCCCCAACCAGCATAGCCAACCATCAGGGTTGATCGGAGTTGTAGTCCAGAAATGCCTTGGGGGGGCACTCAGGTTCCCCCATCCCTGTGCTAAGAGGAAGGCAGGCTGTAGCTTAGCCACACAGAGGTCAGCAAACTTTTTTTGCAGGGGGCCGGTCCACTGTCCCTCCGACCTTGTGGGGAGCCAGACTATATTTTGGAGGGGAAAAAATGAACAAATTCCTATGCCCCACAAATAACCCAGAGATGCATTTTAAATAAAAGCACACATTCTACTCATGTAAAAACACGCCAATTCCCAGACCGTCCTCAGACCAGATTTAGAAAGTGATTGGGCCGGATCCGGCCCCCAGGCCTTAGGTTGCCTACCCATCAGTGGCGTAGTGTGGGGGGTGCAGGGGGGGCCGGCCGCACCGGGCGCAACATCTGGGGGTTAGGGTGCGCAAATCCACAGGTTAGGGGGCGCAAATCCACAGGCTAGGGGGCGCAAATTACTTGCCTTGCCCCAGGTGCTGACAACCCACGCTACGCCACTGCTACCCATGGCTTAGTGGTATGAGAAAAATACCATCAGGTTCAGTCCTCAGAACAGTGACATAGCATGGGTTGCCAGTGCCCGGAGCCATGCAGAGGGAGAGAAGGAGGTAGACAGACAGAGCTTGCATGCATATTCAGCTGCCTAACATTTGCATCACCCAGAGATTGCAGCCACAGAGATAAGAAAAGAAGAGCTGTTCCATTGTCTGGGGAGGTCACTTCCTGATTCACATAGAGAAGCTTTTTTCAGTGGAGCCCAGTGACAGAAGTGCACAGCTGCACAGAGGCAGCACCGGGTGTTGAAATTTTGCACCCCTAACAATTTTGCCCCGAGGGCAACCGCCCCTGTGCCACACCCTCCGTGCTACACCACTGCCCCAGAAACACCAGATATGGCTGAGATCAACCTGTGCCTAAAACCCATGAAAGCAGCTGGCGGTCAGTGCAGACAATATGGAATTAGATAGGCCAGTGGTATAAATAAGGCAGGTTCCTTTGAGCAGAGAGTCAGGGGCTGCTGGTTTAACTGTGCGATCCTGTAACTGCAATTGGTTTTAATTGTCGGTAATTTCTGAATTGTAAATTGTTCAGACCCACCTTGGGACCTGCTGGTGAATACTATTACTTTACTCCTACAAAAAAGTGACAATAATAGCTAGTTGGAAGTAAGTCTCATTGTTGTCAAGGAGCTTTACTCCAGATAATGGGGGCTAGTGGGGGTGGCAAACTCTGGGCTATTATATTGGCTACTAACTACATCATCCTGACCACCACCACTTGACTTGCTTCTTAAAATGTCAATGTGTGAGGCTGCACGTAAAAATGAGATTTTCAGTGGTTGCTGAATGCTCTGCCCTATCCACCCCCCACAGGGGCTGTTCCCTGGCAACAGACTCAGGACACTGATATCCAATCTGCACCTCTGATACCCAGCCCCTCGCAGGACTTGATGCTGAGAAGCTATTTCATTCATTTAGCAATAGATTCAATGCTATTTGTCTAGGAGGAGAGCAATTTCCATCCCCCCCAAAACAGCTTCAAAACAGTTTACCTGGTATGGTGCTTTCCTTTCCTACTGAAAAGTTATGGATTCATCTTCTATTAGCGGGTTCTGAGAACACAGAGAGCCATACGATACAGCCATTAACTGTTATTTGCCTAATAACGATACCTGACGTTAAGAGGTTTGCTTCCTGGAAGTGCATCCAAAGCAGACGGAGACTGAAATGTAGCATAAATGTTTTGTCTTTCTTTTCCTTTTCCTTAAAAAGAAACAGTTTCAGTTGGGAGTAGGGATGGAAGAAGGCATCGTTTTCTGTTATTTCCTGTATTTACTGCGTGCAACACTGCCTTTAAAGGTGATAGACTCATCTTTCTTGGGTGTTTCAGGTGGAGTCTGGACAGAAAGGATCACATACATAAAATCAAAATACAAACAACAACCCAATAAAAAAAAAACCTTGAAAAGAGCCAGCATTTAAAAAAGGATATAGGATGTAGATCAGGTTTGATGATGAAATTAAGAGGAAGAGATGATAATGAATTTAAGGAAGAATGGAAGATGTTCATTGCATTTACACAGAAAGCAATGTACCCAGGTACATTAGCAGGGGTTTAAGATTACTTGTAATTTCATTAGGAATGGATAATAGGTGATTTAAATATGTTATAAATTTAGCAATGGATATGCAGTATCTTGATAAATAATAGAACCAAGGAAGGAATTAGAGGGAAGTTAATTTGTTTTGTTTTTGCATTGTTGTTGTTGTTTTATTTTTGCTATTTTTTGGAAAATCAATAAAATGTTATTTTAAGAAAAGGATGTAGATCAGGTCAGGGAAAGGCCTGGTTAAAAAGGAACATTTTTGCCTGGTGCCTAAAGGTGTATAGTGAAGGCGTCAGGTGAACTTTCCTGGGGAGAGCATTTCACAGACAGGGAGCCACTGCAGAAAAGGCCCTGTTCTCATGTTGCCACTGATCTACTCTGAATCATCTTGTTTGGCCCTGGGGTATGTTTCAATTTTTCCCTATTTACCAGGGAGAGTCACTCTCTATTTTACACAAGCTGTTCCTGGGAAATCACTAGACAGGATGATTGTTTTCCATTCTGCCCTGAATTGGTCGTATGCAGAATTGTTTCTGTTCTTCTGAAGTTTGTCTTCCGACAAAAAACACATTATTAAGTCTTGCTGTCCTGGGTGGCAAAATTATGGAACTTACATATTTAAATACATATCACCAAGTATTCCATCCCATTCATTTCAGTAAGAAGGAAACACAATGCAAATGGGGATTCGGAGGTAGGAAAGGTAATCAATTATGTTCAGGGGTGTCAACTTGAATGAAATATTGTGGGGGCAGGTGAGCCCCACCCCACATAATCGGTCCCAAGATACTGGTGCCTGTGATGTGAGGGATGTACATTTTAAACAACCTATGCAGTAAAAAGAATATCCTTGCAATGCAGAATTGATTCTCCTTCACACATACACACACCCTTCCCTGTTATAATGACAGGCCTTTTAACAAGCAAAGATAAGGTTGTGTCATGATTTTTCTACGACCCCAAATTCCTTTCTCTTCTACAAGATCCAGTCTCTGCTTTCACAGCCCTTCGCTGCGTGTATTACAAGACTCGGGAATCTGATTGCGTTTGTTTGAGTACAGCTAAGTAGTCTGTTAATGCTGGCTCTGACATTTTGCATGCCAAATACTTGCCTTTGCTAATTTCGGCGTCATTAGCAGCACATAAGTTTTGAGAATCTTCTTATGCCAAAAAGGCAGGGATGGTTATCTGCTATGCTTACTTAATGAGCCAAAAAATGAACCGGTAGAGGATGGATTCCACATGCTATCAATCCGCTAGTTAAGGAAGGGCCAAGATTGCAGAAATGGGACAATAAATCCTATCACCTCGACAGCAGCTCTTAAGTATTGACTTGACTAATCACGATTGATTAAAAATCCTCTCCCATTCCACCCCTTCTTCTTTGCAAAGTTTCAATAGCAATTAGAGTGCCTTCCATCATTCCAAGTTGCATCAGCACTATTGATCATGCCATATATTAATCATAGTAAAAAGCTTGAGGGTGTTAGCCACAACCCATCAGGGGGGATGGCATGACTCCTGTTGATTTCGATGGGCTCTGGATTGCATCCTTAGTTCAAAGGGGATAAATTACAACACTAATGAATAGGCCCTTTGGTGATTCACAAATCAAGTCAGTGTGCGTAGACCACTGCATTATCCATATCAGCGGCCATATCAACAAACTGTATGGAAACAATGTTGGGATAATGGAGATTTCTGTTATATGATACGATGATGAATGGGCTTGTTGGTTTACTAATTTTATGGCCATCTCAAATGCCAATAGTGTAAGATTCTATGTCTCAAGCTCAACCACCCTTTGCTCCTGAAATATATAATGCAGGAAACTCTTGGAAAACTAGTGAAGAAATGAGCTGGGAGGCAGGGTCTCTGCGTTCCATCTCAGTACTTTGGTGCTTGCACAAAAAAAGAATCCAGGAGTTTTAGGAGATCAGAAGTTAAAAACAAGTCAGCAGTGTGATGTGGCAGCTAAAGATGCAAATGCAGTTTTACATTGCATAAGAATAGTGTCAGATCACATGAAGTAATAAAAACACCAGTCTGTTCTCCTTTGGGCATATGTTACATAAACTAATGTGAAACAACCATTCCCATGTGTTAGTCAACTAAGCATCCCTTTTTGCCCCTTTCTCCTGAACTGGTGTACCAACGGAGGCAAAAATATCATCAAAAGTAGAACCAAAAAGTTCATTTTAACAAAACTTTCATCTCAAAATAGGTGGGTGAGTCTGGAGACTTTTTGAGGGGGAGAAAAGTCACTGGGATTCTAATAACTCCAATCAGTTGGTGTCTGCTGTTTTGATTTTCCCAGAATGCCCAGTTCTCAATCAGAGCTCCAGTAGTTTTGCCATGACCTGAAAGCCACACCCCTCATACCCCCCACAATCTGATGAACAGATTGTCAGCGATGAGGAGAAAGTAACATTTATTAGAGTCCCTGTCGTATGGGGGAGGTAGATTGCCAACAGCAACAGTGAATGAGTGGGAAATAATAATATTCACTGTGTTTAACAGCTGGAAATAGTAATATTAATTATCATAACAACAATACTTAAGTCAGAAGGCTGGCTAATATGCTCACAATGTGTGGGTGGTTAAATAACAGTAAAAACAATTCTTAGCAATAGGATTAAAAAAAATTGTGTACCACAGAACTAGGCTGCTGAGCAACATAAAGATGTTTCAGAAGAAATTAAATGGCTACAAAGTCTTTCTGAAATTAAACTGGCCTCACTTGATACTAAATTGAAAGAAGTGAAAGTAACAGCTTCAGATGCCATGGACTTGGGTTTACAACAAATGAAAAGTTTGCAGAGACTTAAAAAGGCAAATCTGCATCTGCATCTTAAAATTTTTATAATAATACTAATCATAATAACAACAACACAAGCGTGTGGTCAGCAATTTTTTAAATTAAAAAAACACACCAAAGTACTGGATTGTGTGCAATGTACTCAAGACATACACACAACAAATTCCTAAAAAGACAAGACAAAGAAGACTAAACACAACTGCAAATAAACCTTGCCTAAAAACTTGATTCGAAATTGGTGGTGGTGGGAATGCTAAGACACAGACAACAAACTTTATATATACTGGTTATTTCCCATCCTTTCCCAAACACAAAAGCCACCCAACTTTGCCAAACATTTTCTAAGAATATGGAGAGCATAGGGTAGGGTGAGCATCCTGGACCACTTCGACAGCTGTCATTAAGCAAAGTGCAGCTGTTCTCCACAAGCACTGTGAGTGGAGAGTGTTTGGTGAGTGAGATCCTTCTAGGCCTCCTCCAGCTTCTTAGTGTTCTCCTTATATGGCATTACAATTAATAATTTCAGAGTTTGGAGAGACTGTCTGGCTTTCTGAGGGACTGTTTTGAGCTACAGATCAGCACAAATCAGTTTGGGACAACCCCCATCCGCTCTGTAGCGATTTGTAGCTGCTTCAGCTCAATCAGATAGGTCTCAAATTGACTCGATTCAGTTTGGGATTTAACTGAATCTGACACACAACTCTCATTTTGAAGGACAGCTGCAGTTCAACTTGAATATTGCTTTGGGAACTGCAAGTCAGGTAGCCGTGCATTTGAATGTGAACTGAACTGGATTTCTCCACCCACATCTATTTCCAGTGCATTCTCACTATAATTGTGGACCAGGTTGCAGTCCCCTTTTCAAAAGCAAAAGTAACAAGTTGTGCAGGTCTGTTGCAAAAACAACGGAGGACTGCAATGTTTTAAAGGCCATAAAGCTGTTAAGACCATGATATATATATATTTAATGGTTCAAGGGAAAATCCTCCCTTGGGAAGATTTTATAGACTTACTGGAAAGGAATCTTGTAACTTTGCCTGCAAGACATATTGTTTTACCTCAGCTGCTCTTGGTCAATGAGGATGGGGTGGGGCAGGAAGAACAGATAACCAAAATATTGAAAGTAAATTCTAAATGCTTCATTGGGTTTAACTGTGCCAACCATCTGCAGGCTTTTTCCATTTTAGTTATTCCTGTGGTGGGTAACTCCAGGCCTGAGGGCCCCTCCAAGGCCTCTCTATTTCATAGAATCATAGAGTTGCAAGGGACCCCAAGGGTCATCTAGTCCAACCCCCTGCAATGCCCCTCTCCTAACCACTGTTTTAAATCTATACTGTCCTCCTGTTCTTGGGAAGGTTTATTTTAGGAGAAGGGGTGGCAGCCCCCACCATTCCTCCTCAGTCCAGCCCCTGACAAGGATATTGACCAGTGGTATATAAATTAAATAAATAAGAAGAAGAAGTATCTGGAGTGTGTGCAGAGGTGGGTGACCAAGATGATAAAATATCTGGAAACCAAACCTTAGGAAGAACGGTTGAGGAAGCTGGATATGTTTAGCCTGGATAACAGGAAACTGAGAGGAGATATGGTAGCCAAATTCAAATGTCTAAAGGGCTGGAAGATGGGAGGAAGCTTTGGTTGCCCTTTTTACCGCCTTTCAACAACAAGCCACCGAACCTGCTTCTTCATGTGTAGCACAGCACCATCAAGCTCCCTTTACAACACGCACCACCAGTTCACAGAATCATCACCAAGTCTGCACTGAGCTTTGGTACACTGGCTCTTTTGCAGTCGGTTGTGATGGTATTTCTTTTCTATAAGAAAACTATTTTGTATGAAAATCTACACTAACAAAGGAAAGTGCCAGATGAGTTAAAGATAGTTCATCTTAACTAAATACAAAGAATATTCAGTGTCACCTCATCCATCACCTCATCCATGCCCATCTCCCCCCACCCACCCAAGAATTTTGTTTTCAGAAGAAATGTTGTATAATATCTTTGGAAGAACATGAGACCCATGTGGTTAGGAAAACAATTTTCATTACCATCAATTTCATTGATTGGGAAGAGTTTGGGGAGAAATAAAGCTTTTTATGGCGTAACAAAAGGGAAGATTATGGGAGCCAATCTTGGCAACAATCGTCCCGGCTCTTGGTGATAAAGGTTAACCAATTTAGCAACGGCAGCTCCCTGACAGAGCTTTCCGGAATAAGTCTTTCATTGCTTTAGGACTAAATGCTTCGCTTGGATTCGGGAAAGCAAAAAAGATTGATTTTGTCTGCCTTTTGATTAAGAGAACAGGATTTGAACACGAGAATCCAATTAGGAGATTGCAAGGCGGGTGGCAGGATGAGGGGAGGGAAGGGGCAGAAGGGAAGGGGGAGAAAGAGAGACAAAGAGGTCCACGATGAATAAATCTACGGCAAACATACCCTGAGAACTTCATCTCCACCAGCTTCAATTAATTTCAAAACAGCTCTTCTTGCAATCAGATCAACCAAAGAAATATTAAAATGATAATCCCAGTTCATTTGTCCCATGTCCTCAGATTATTTGCGGACTAAGCTCTGAGCCACATGACCTTTTGGCTGTTTAAAACAAACACACACACAACACAACAAGAGCAACAACTTCCCTTGTGTTATTTCCAGTTCCTCCAGCCTATTGTGGTGCTATAAGTATTCTTAAGGAAACTGAAAAGATTAGTAGCATGACTATTGTCAGGAGGGATGCCTCAACACCTTCTACATGCACTGTGACAGGAAGATTTTGGGTAACACGTGGCAGGACAGAGTTTCAAACAGCTATAATGAAATATGGCAATAAACCATGTTTATTTTTTATTTACCTTAGGTTCCGTCTACACTATACATTCAAAGCAGTATCATACCACTTTAAACACTCATGGCTTCCCCCTCCAAAGAATCATGGGAGCAGTAGTCCATTAAGGGTGCTGAGAGTTATCAGGATGTCCCCTATTCCCCTCCCAAAGCTGTTGCCTCTTACTTGCCTTTTCTGGCAACGAAAATGCCTGTGAATGCCAGTCATTGGGAATCTCAAGTGGGGAGACTGCTGCTTTGTTCAGGTCCTGCTTGGGGGGTCCTCATAGGCACTGTGAGAGCAGGATGATACACGTGGGACTCTGCTACATTAGTCAGGAAACAGTGTTTTGCATTTGTTATTAACATGCAACACCAGATAGCTCTGGAGAGCAAGATAAGAGTTTATTTGTGATTTTCCATAGCGTAGAATCATAGAATCATAGAATCATAGAATCATAGAGTTGGAAGAGACCACAAGGGCCATCGAGTCCAACCCCCTGCCAAGCAGGAAACACCATCAGAGCACTCCTGACATATGGTTGTCAAGCCTCTGCTTAAAGACCTCCAAAGTTGGAGACTCCACCACACTCCCTGGCAGCAAATTCCACTGTCGAACAGCTCTTACTGTCAGGAAGTTCTTCCTAATGTTTAGGTGGAATCTTCTTTCTTGTAGTTTGGATCCATTGCTCCGTGTCCGCTTCTCTGGAGCAGCAGAAAACAACCTTTCTCCCTCCTCTATGTGACATCCTTTTATATATTTGAACATGGCTATCATATCACCCCTTAACCTCCTCTTCTCCAGGCTAAACATGTCCAGCTCCCTTAGCCATTCCTCATAAGGCATCGTTTCCAGGCGTGTTGTTGTTGTTATAACGATTTAATTTCTGACTTATTTATAGTGTTTCTTTCCTCTGTGTAGATCCACTGGTGGAGGAAAGGGGATGCGGTGGGTGCGGCCCACCCTGGGTGTTATCCCTGAGGGGAGGTGACATCCCCCCCCCCAGCCCCCTGGGCTGCTCGCCGCTCACTGTGGGCAGCTAGCCCTGCCCCCAGGTGCACAACTTGTGCGCCTCTCCGGGGACCGGAGCAGCTGTGTAGATCTGTGTAGATCCACCTTAGTTGGGCCTTTCACCAGATCCCAGCAGGGCCTTTAGATTCTCATGGCGTTCACTATCACAGGATCAGAAGCAGTTTGGCTCCGAATGCCAGTTGCCAGAAATGACAAGTTGGAGAGGCTGCAGCTGCACTCAGTTCCTGTTTTTGGGCTGCCCATAGACATCTGGTTTGCCATTGTGGGAACAGGATGATGGAGAAGATGGCCTTTGGTCTTATCCAGCAGGGGAATTAGGTAAAGGTAAAGGGACCCCTGGCCATTAGGTCCAGTCGTGGCCAACTCTGGGGTGGCGGCGCTCATCTCGCTTTATTGGCCGAGGGAGCTGGCGTACAGCTTCCGGGTCACATGGCCAGCATGACTAAGCCCGTTCTGGCGAACCAGAGCAACGCATGGAAACACCGTTTACCTTCCCACCGGAGCAGTACCTATTTATCTACTTGCACTCTGACATGCTTTCAAACTGCTAGGTTGGCAGGAGCAGGGACTGAGCAATGGGAGCTCACTCTGTCACAGGGATTCGGACTGCTGACCTTCTGATTGGCAAGCCCTAGGCTCTGTGGTTTAACCCACAGCGCCACCCGCGTCCCAGCAGGGTAATTACTGTGGTCTTAATTATCCCCATATAATGCATTTTTGTACCTTATGTTCATGAATATAAACAGGTTTGTGCACTTTCTCCTAATAGGAATTTTTTCTTCACCCTTTTTGGTGTGGTGGTTGGAGAACAGCATTACAAAATCCAGAAAAGCGTGAATTTTGAAGTCTAGCTGTGTTTCTGTTTGTGCATTGGCTTGGGGAGTGAAAATTAAGTAGCTTCACATTGAAATGCAAGCCAATTCAATTTCTCCCCCATCCACAGCCATGTTCCTGTTTTGCCCTTTCAACGACATTTAGTGAAGTGCAGAGACAGTATAGGCAGAGTTCAGTATATATATTTCCTCTCTGAGAGATTGCTGTTTCTGGCCGACCTTTTATTTTTCTCCTATAACCCTTCTCCCTTGGGTCTACAGATTAAGAAATCCAACAGAGTGCTTAGAAAGGCCTCTTGTGTGGCTCCTGTTCAGGGATTCCTCTCCCCAAAATCACCCTCAAAACACTGTCCTTTTGATCCTGCTTACTGAACAAGGATGTTTAGAGTTTATGGGGAACTCATATGAGGAACTGGGGCAAGCTGGCGGTGGAACTACTTAGCAGAAATTAGTCGCGATCCCATTTCACTTTATATGAAGCTCTCTGTTGCTAAACCAGGACAGTGGTAGGAAACGTTTATAAGTCAAAACCAGCACTTTGAATTGGGCCCAGAAACTAATTGACAGCCAGTGCAATCAGGCCAGGATTGGTGCAATATGCTCAAACCGGCTTGCCTCGGTGAGCAACCTGGCTGAAATTTGAACCATCTTCTTTTGAACCATACCTACAGCCCATAAGTATAACACTTTGCCAAAATCTAACCTAGAAGTTACCAGATGTCAGAGACCAGACTGAGGAGTTGAACTCTGGTGAGGAATGGTGGGAGCCTACCCCTCTCCCCCGCTCATGGCCAGGATTCTGATACTCCACAGGAGCAGTAGAGTAGTTTTGATTTGGAACAATGGTTTGCGGAGGGGCACAGTTCGCAAGACAACAGTTGGGCAGAACTGGGAGGTGAAGAGCAAGAAGAAGAATGGGAAGAGAGTGAGTTAGCAGACTCTCTCTCACTGGAAGATGTGCAGCCTCTCAGTCCCAAGGCTAGGAGATTAGCTAAGGTAACTGCGCAAAAGGCTCAATGAGAGATCAGGTGGCTAGGAGATGAGAGGGCGGAAGTGACTAGAGCAGTAGTTCTCAACCTGTGGGTCCCCAGATGTTGTTGGACTACAACTCCCATCATCCCTGAGCTCTGGCCTTGCTAGCTAGGGTGATGGGAGTTGTAGTTCAACAACATCTGGGGACCCACAGGTTGAGAAAGGCTGGACTAGAGGGAAGTGGGTGAAACCTTAATTGGGAGACCTGCACTCTGAGAAACGTCATTTGTTCTTTAACATTCATTAAACATTTCTGTTACTGTAAGAGACTGCTTTCTCTTTGTACTGCTTATCTACAGCCAAGTGGGGAGGAAGCAGAGTGTTGAATGGTTTCTTCACATGTAAAGGTTCATCATGTTCCACCCGATGTATGTGTCTTTAAGGGACCGGAGCAAGGGCCAGAGCAAACTAACGAGACCCAGCTTTACAGCTGTGAAACATAGCAGGTGCTGCTGAGTTGTACTGATTAAACTGTGTCAGCAATTGGGTAGAGTATATAAGGAGCAGCACCTAGCTCTCCCATTACCCTGGGGGATGGGTTGGTGGTTGGGTCTGGTTTGTTGTATTTAGTGTAAATGGAGTTTTTGTTTTTCTTATTAAAACCTTCTTTAAGTTATTTTTGAGTCCCTTTTTAATGCATGGTCTCCCCAGCAAGCTCTCTGCAGCGCTACCATACTGCAAAAAGCCAACACAGAGCCCCTGAAGCCTGACCCCAGAGCACAGGCAACAGTAGTTTGCCTGTCCCTGTCCAGATAGGGGTGCAGCTGGACCACCAGCTGTAGCTGATGGAAGGCATTCCCCATGCTACTGAGGCCACCTGAGCCTCAAGCAGCAGCAAGGAATCCAGAAGTACCCCAAGATAGTGAGTGAGGTCCTCATATGGCCTGTGGGTTCCACACCTGTAGATGATGGGTTTGCGCATATCACACAAGGTAAGAAATGTTACATTGGCAGAGCTGGAGAGGCATTATTTGGGGAACGTTTGCTAAGAAGGAGTCCACAAAATCTTCAGCACAGAGAGAGGCAAGAAAGTAAAAACTAACTTCAAATCAGGGACATTCTTAATAGTAAGAGAGATTGTGCAAGGATATTTCAGGATATGACTCAGTTATCACCTAGAGCTGTTCCTCTCTTTGTACGTGGCCATGGTCAAGTTCTCCTGCCTATAAACCTGGGCAGCTGCAATGACATTAACCAAAAAATAAAGTAGCAATCTGTCCATACCAGACATGATCAGAAACAAATCTATCTGCATGCAAGCAGCAGGATATATTGGGAGGTGATCCAAGAAGCAAGCCATAAAGTCTAACGATCAGGATCCAAAGGCTCATTTTCCATTTTCCATTTTTATTTTTTTTGAAAAAAGATCAGAGGCAGCTGCCTCATTGTTTTAATAGTGATAATTATGATGGCACACAAGCAGAATGTTAACCTTTGGAACGTCTGGAGCTCATGCTGTCGAGTAAAGATGCCGATATCAGAGCTGCAAAAGGGAGGCACAAGCTGTGTGATACACAGGAACAATATTCGCAATGCTTTATGGCATTCAAAACACGCATGTGAGGTGTGATGCTACAGTGCAATATCGAGATCCCCCTCAGCCATACCCCCAAGAGGGAGTCTCAGAATTCAGGCAGGTATGCCAATCTATCTCACATACGCACCAATGAGGGATGTAAGGAGGCAGTAATTTCCACCCTAACCTGGGATTGCTGCAATTAGCAGTGCTTCTCTTTCACTGCAGTTCGGTTTCCACTAAAGCCAAAAGTCTTGTCATCTTCTATGGCTGAAACCTATGTAATTAATGTCAATTCGTGCCAAGGGAAGGGAAACAATAAAAAAGGATGCAGAGAATAATGCAATTATTTACATAATGTCTGCAGACTAAAAAGAGAGTAACACATACTGCTTATACTTGGCTTGCACAATGTCAATTCCATACTTCAGGCGAACATGGGAATTTCCACTCCCATTTCTTCTTCTGATGGAATTTTTCAGGAACCCTACAGACAACACACAGCAAAGTAGCCTTTTTATGGTCCAGCTGTCAGAGCATAGTATGGTGACCTCATGGTCCTACTTCCTCTATACACCCCACCACACTCCCCTCTTTACACTGCGTCCAAGCAAGAGGCATTATCAGTGTTCAAGGACATATTCTAGGCTGGCAAAAACGCTCAAGGAAGATGGCATGCAGGGCCAGGGAAGAGTGTAACCTTGGACAGACCTGAGGGCCAGGTAGGGGAGCCTAAAGGGTTCTTCCGGCCCCTGGGGTCTGAAGCTTCCATTTAAAAAAATTATTATTATAAACTCAATTTATATAGTCGTACCTTGGAAGCTGAACAGCTTAGTTCCTGAACATTTTGGCTCCCAAATGTCGCAAACCCAGAAGTGACTGTTCCGGTTTGTAAACTATTTTTGGAAGCTGGCGGGGCTTCCAATTCTTTTCAAGAGCTTCCTGCAACCAAGCAGAAGCCACGCTTTGGTTTCTGAACATTTTGGAAGTTGAACGGACTTCCGGAACAGATAGTATGACTGTACTACCCTTTATCAAAAGATCTCAGGGCAGTGTACAATATTAGAAACACATTAGAAACACCAATGATAACAACAGCAGCAGCAGCAGCAGCAGCAACAACAACAACATAGTAAAAACCATGCTGAGGCACAGCCTAAATGTAAAATCATTATTATCATCAACATAATCATTTTAATAGACTTCTCCCCTACACTTTCACAGGCCATAGATTATTCAATAGCCATAGGCCTGGGTAAGGAGGAATGTCTTTGCCTGGCATCTAAAGACACATAATGATGGCTCCAGGCAAGCTTCTCTGGGAAGAGCATTCCACAGGCAGGGAGCCACCACAGAAAAGGCTTGTTCTCTTGTTGCCAGCCTCCAAAACTCCTGGGGAGCGGGGACGTAGAAAAGGGCCTCAGATGCCAAGTGCAGGATCCTGGTCAATTTGTTTGGGGAGAGACAGTTCTTAGGCTATTGAGGTCCTGAGCCATGTAAAGCTTTATAGGCAGGTCAACACCAGCCCTTTGAATTGGACCCAGAAACTAATGGGCAGCCAGTGCAGTTGTTCCAGGATTGGTGCTATATGCTCAAACTGTCTTGTTCTGGTGAGCAATTTGGCCATTGCCTTTGGCACCAGCTGAAGTTTCCAAACCGTCTTCAGAGGCAGCCCCACGCATAACTCATTGCAGCAATCTATGTTGATCGGCTATGCCTCCTCCCCAGACCACACCCCTCATCACTCCTGTTTTTCAGTCTCCTTACTAGCCTTGGTGGAAGGCAGACAGGTGTGTGAGAGAGAGTGTAGATACTAGCCCACTGTATACAAGGTAGAATGTACAACAGATGCACCAACCAATTTTGCCTCTGGCCTCACTCACCACTGGCCTGAGGACTCCAAAATGTTGCCTAAAATGGAATGTGGCCCTCTAGCGGAAAAACTTTCTCTTGTCCTACATAAACCTCAACCATCCTGATTTGAGCAGCACATCCCAGAATTACAGAAGCCGTCCCAGCTTCTGATTGGATCCTGGAATGTCCCATGTTTTGGTCCGATGTTCTAGCATGAGTCAGCTGGCTCCCATGAGAGCTTTGAACCAAAAAAATGAGCATTCTGATCAGCTGGATGTGGGGTGGTATTCTCCTACATTTCATTCTGACAAATCAATGAAAGCTGGATCTAGAAGAAATGGGAAGGTCCACTTTTATTTTATTTTTAAAGCAATTCAGCTCCTCTCACAAACAAACAAACAAACAAACAGACAGACAGACAGACAGACAGACAGACAGACAGACAGACAGACAGTGGTCTGATAGATAGAGAAGGCTGAAATCCTATACCCATTGAAAGGGTGGCCAGTTACACAGAATATCACAGAAAAAGAGTATAAAGGAGGAAGGTGCTGTGCATAAAAATTGTGCTAATGTATACATATAGATGCAAATTTAGGAATACTTACTATCATCTATATGGAAATGCAATATGTCTCACCTTTCTGGGGGAAACTGATGAGATTACCTCTGTGCCTGCTCTGCCTGCTGTCCAGCTGCAAACTGCAAACAGGCAGCTTCAAAGCACCTGCTGCTGCTCCCTTCTTAGGGGTCCTATTTGAAACCAGATGTGGATCAGGTAGACCTTCAGGCCCTGCCAGCATGGACAATGGCCAGGATAGACAGGAATTGTAGTCTACTGCATCCCTTAAAAAAACAAAAAAAACTTGTATACTACAATTTCACGTAAATGATTAGTGTGTGTGTGTGTGTGTGTGTGTGTGTGTGTGTTTGTAAAAGGTAAAGGGACCCCTGACCATTAGGTCCAGTCGTGGCCGACTCTGGGGTTGCGGCGCTCATCTCGCTTTACTGGCCGAGGGAGCTGGCGTACAGCTTCCGGGTTATGTGGCCAGCATGACTAGGCCACTTCTGGTGAACCAGAGCAGCACACGGAAACGCCGTTTACCTTCCTGCCGGAGTGGTACCTATTTATCTACTTGTACTTTGATGTGCTTTCAAACTGCTAGGTTGGCAGGAGCAGGGACCGAGTAATGGGAGCTCACTCCGTCGCGGGGATTTGAACCGCCAACCTTCTGATCGGCAAGTCCTAGGCTCAGTGGTTTAACCCACAGCGCCACCTGCATCCATGTGTGTAACTATATCTCTCTCTAGCAGTGCTTTTTTCCTTTAAAATGTTTAGGGGTACTCTCATTTTCCTACTCATACTGAAATACTGCCCCTCAATGAGGCCAAACTTAGATTCACAAAAGGTTTAGGGGTATGCATACCCCTGTGTTCCCCCAGAAAAAGCACTCTACATATGTACTTACTCATACATTGAAAACCACACAAAATTTTAAAATTACAAATCAGCTAGGTATGAAAGATGTTTTCCTAATTGTCTGCATAAGTTTGGGAGCACAGAAAAGGTCCAAGGGCAGCCCCACCAAGAGTATGTTGCAGTAAGTCCAGCCTTGAGGTTACCAGCCTATGGACTACAGTGCTCAGGCTATCCCTTTCCATGAATGGCCGTAGCTGGTGAACCAGCTGTAGATGGTATTGCTGAGGATTGCACACTTGGTATTGATATAGGCAAGGCAGCATATTCTGGGAAGCATATTTTAAATGCTAACAGCATCAGTCCCTGCACCCTCAATTTACTGTTAAGAACTCAATGAGAAGATGAGTCTGTGCTGTCACTGTGTGCAACTCAATGAAAATCCTTTTCAGTTTCTATCATGGACCGGATAACTCCATTTCAATCAAGATTTAGGAAAACACATGAAAGGGAATGGATTTCTCCTTAAACGATAGATGGTTTTTCCGTGATTTGACTTGTGTTTATCAAGTTTGCAACATCTCCACCCCCCTATTTTTTACCTGTGGGATTCAAAAGGCAATAAGAAAAGAAATATTCAAGACCGAACAGAAGTGCTGACAGACGTGCTTAAATTTCAGGCAGTTACGACCTTTGGGGAATGTGCATTGATCAGCAGCAGCTTTTATGAGACTGGAAATGCAGAAATTGAGACTGCACATCATCCGAATCACAGAGTTGGAACAGACCTAAGCCTGGCTTCCTGTCCTAGAGCAGGGTCAGTGGTGGCTGTTGCTCATTGGGGCTGGTGGGGCAGAAGGCAGGGAGCCCAAACAGCAGGTGATGCCACAGTCAACAGCTGCTTTTTATGAGTTATTACCTGGTTACCATCTTAAAGGAGTATTATCAATTTCTTTATAAATCCATTTTTGTTATGTAGTATAAATATGGTCTCCTGAAGAAGTAATGTACGGGAAGTATTATCACCCGTGATTGTAGTCAATATTCTCTATATAAAGAAGCATCAGATTAATGGTCGTTATAACCTACTGGACCGCCTCTCCTGGTATGTCCCACGGAGGACCTTACGGTCTTCAAATAAAAACATCTTGGAGATCCCGGGCCACAGGGAGGTTAGGCTGGCCTCAACCAGAGCCAGGGCTTTTTCGGCTGTGGCTCCGATCTGGTGGAACGCTCTGTCACAAGAGACTAGGGCCCTGCGGGACTTGACATCTTTCCGCAGGGCCTGCAAGACAGAGCTGTTCCACCAGGCCTTTGGCCAAAGCACAGTCTGACCCCCTCTCTCCTTCTGCAATCCTCATAGAACTCTAGCCCAATGGTTGCCATTAATTTGACTCTGAATTGATTTTAGAATGTATTTCAATTAATTGATTGTGATTTTAGGTAAACTGTGTTATTTTTACTGTTGTCAGCCGCTCTGAGCCCGTTTTTGGCTGGGGAGGGAGGGATATAAATATTTTATTATTATTATTATTAATTCATGTTCCATGTCTTTGATATACAAGTATAGGGTACGAAGAGTTATTATTTTGTATGTGTGTTATGTTATTTATCTTTGTATAAAACTATATCATATCATGTTCATTTATATAATCCAGAGTATTCATGGCTGGCGAAGCCTGGTTGGGCGAAACAAGGAATTAGCCTGGAATCCTTGTCTTATTTTCTGCAAGTGCCATTCTTCTAAGTCTTTTGCCTGAAACCTGCATACAAAGAATGCTAGAATTCTTAAAAGCATCTTCACGTGGAACATGACAAGACTGATATAAGAATTTCACATTGTGGATATTGCTAACATGAGAACTGAATAGATTGGATTTCCTAAGAGGTTTTGTGAGGTTAATTATTTGAATTATTGCAAAAATGGTTAAAGAGGTGGATTGTGAGTTAAGATAATTAAAGGCAATAGGAATTTAAGAAATGCAGAAGAAATGATAAAAATGGTGGATCATCAGAGGTGCTGATGGAAGTCCAAAAAGATTGTATAAGATGTGAAACTCTGTGGAATGTATAATGATTGGTATGCTGAAATTAATAAAAATTATATATATGAGATTGTATTTCCTGGTCAGTCTGCTGTACTCTAATTTCTTATAATATGTTTGGTTTATATGATAAGTTGGTCTACAGAACCACATATTTTGATATGACATGTTGAATTGTATGAGGGGGATTCATCTAGCTCCCCTTGACATTTTTCCTATGTAGTCCTGGACACAAAGCATGAATTCTGGAGAGGTCTCCAGGGACCCCAAGAACACGGTTGCCCAGACTGAGAAGCAATGTGCCCTCCAATCTGAAGGGGTGCTAGAGGACATACTGGGGGCAGGTAAGCCACATCCCACATAATCAATCAACTGAGGGGCTGGTCTCCTCAAATATTTTATGGGGGCCAAAGCCCCATCGGCCCCTAGGAGTTGGCTGGTATGCTAGGTACTGATGCCAGGTCTGCTTGCCACCACCTACATCACCTGCTTTTCTCTGGGTGGTCATTTGGAGAGAGGACAGAGCTTTGAGCTTGAAGTCAAGGCTTAGCTGCACTGCTGGACTTAAGATGCTCATTCTCTCTCTCTCTCTCTCTCTCTCTCTCTCTCTCTCTCTCTCTCTCTCTCTCTCTGTCTCCTCCCTCCTTAATCAAAATGTTTATTCTGATCCCTCCAGGGAATGCACTCCTTTTCACAAAGATGCAAAGCCTGCAATCAAATTAAAATTTCTTCTCTAAATGGGATCTAAAGGACCCTCTGAAATAGGCCAAGATCATTTGAATGCCCTATGCAAATTAAGGAGGAGACATTTTTGTACCGGGCAATAATGAGTTCCATCAGCTGTGGAACAGAGAGGACGGTACACTGGTATCCTTCTGTGAAATAGCAAAGATGCTACACAGGGTACAATCCAATAATTTAAGATATCAGAAATATCAGAACCCTCTTTACTGTATGTAAGCAACCACAGTGGCTAGGATTTTAATAGCAAAGAACTGGGAAGGTGATATAATCCCCACAAAAACAGACTGGCAAGCAAAAATGATAGAGTATTTACAACTTGCGAAAATGACCGGGAGAATAAGAGGAAGCTCAAATCAGAAATTTAGTAAAGATTGGATAATATTCAAAGAATACCTCAAAAACTATTGTGATAAAGCAGTTCTCCTGCAGACCTAGATTGAATCTTGAAACACAAATAAATTATAAAACAAAATTTCTGTTGATAAATAATGGGAAAGGAAAACAACAATAAAGCTGCTGCTGCTGCTCTGCTTGTGAGTACGGGGGAGGACTGCTCCCCCTTGAAGCCCATTTTCCACCTTGGGCCTGGGGGCAGGTCCCATACTCACTGCCACAGCTTATAAGGCTCCAAGGAGGCCTTGGGACATTGCTGCTGCTGCTCTGCCTGTGAGTACTGGGGAGGACCGCTCCCCCTTGAAGCCCATTTTCCACCTTGGGCCTGGGGGCGGGCCCCATACTCACCATCGCAGCCTATAAGGCTCCAAGGAGGCCTCAGGTGTGTGTGGGGGGTGGGATGGATGTTTAGCCAGGTGTAGGAATTTGTTTAATTATGGTGTGTTTGTAACTTTTACTGTTTTTGGTTTTTATTGTTTTGTTTTGTTAGTTTGCTATTTGTATAAGTTTTAATTTGATTTTAAGGGGAGGGGTCAGGGCTGCCTGGGAGTGGATCTCAGCCAACAAAATGGCTGGGGCAGGTTCCACGGGGGGGAGGCACTGGGACAACTGATCTCAGTGATCACAGGTAGGAGGAGGAGTTACGCTAAGACCAGACCACGTCATTACCGAGGAGGCAGGCTTAGTCATTGTTTGAGGACTATCCCTGCCTCCGGGTCTTGTCTTGACCGGATGGATACTGGAATCAGCAAGGGATACCCACACCACCTGAAGGTGCTGCTGTGCAATGCCAGGTCAATGATCCATAAGACTACTGCCATCCATGACTTGATCGTGGATGGAGGACTTGACCTGGCATGTGTAACAGAGACTTGGTTGGATGAAGCAGATGGGCCTGTCCTTGCCGCTGCTTATCCACCAGGTTTCTTTTATGCACAGCAACCCAGGCCTTGTGGGCAGGGAGGGGGGGTTGCAGTGATTTTTTAGGATTTTTAGGAAGTCATTAGTTTGCACTAGGCGTCCTATTGGGAAGGCCCAGTTCTCTGAGTGCATGTTCTGGAAGTTGGGCAATAGGGGCAGTACAGGATTCCTTTGGGTGTACTGACCTCCCCGCTGCACCAAGGATTCCCTGCCTGAGCTGCTTGAGGTTGTGGCGGATGTTCTCCTGGAGACACCTAGTTTGGTTGTCCTAGGGGATTTTAACACCCACGCTGACACGACCTTACAAGGGGCCACTCGGGACTTTGTGGAAAGCATGGCCTCCATGGGGCTGTCCCTAAATAAGTCTGGCCCAACTCATAGCCGTGGACATGCCTTAGACCTGGTGTCCACCTCTATGGATGTTGGTGATCTGATGCTAAGTAAAAGCAAAACTAAAGAAGTGCCATGGTCAGATCACTTCCTGGTACAACTGGACTTCTCCACAACCCTTCCCCTCTGCAGGGAGGTGGGACCAATTTGGATGGTCTGCCCCCGCCACTTAATGGATCCAATTGGCTTCCAGAGAGTGGTAGGGGATGTTTTATCCCATGTTGATGCCCTTTCAGCTGATTCCCTGCTGGCCCGCTGGAATGTGGAGTTAACCAGGGCTATTGACTGTCTGGCTCCGAAGCGCCCTCTCCGATTGCATGGAGCCCGGACAGCCCCGTGGTTTTCCACGGATCTGAGGGCAATGACACATTCACAGAAACGGCTAGAGTACTGGTGGCGGATAACTCATTCTGAAGCTGACCAGACATGGGTTATAGCTCAATGTTGAGCCTACCAAGTGGCAATAGCGACAGCGAAGAAGACCCTCTTCACCGCCTCTATTGCATATGCAGAAAACAGCAGCAAGAGACTCTTTCAGGTGGTTTGCAATTTAGTGGAACCACCTGCTCCATCAGGGACCAGTACGGGCCACATGATCTCCTGCAATGCTTTTGCAAAGTTTTTTTGCAGATAAAGTTGCTCAGATTCGGGAAGAGGTAGCCTTCACCATGGGAGCAGGGCCGGGGCGGGAGAGTGCTGGAGTCCTGTCTAGTCAAGTTGTGTGGAATCAATTCCAATCTGTTACCCCCGAGGATGTGGACAGGCTGCTTGGAGGAGTGAAACCAACCACCTGTCTCCTTGATCCTTGCCCATCCTGGCTTATAAAAGCTAGATGGGAAGGGCTGGGTGATGGGCTTCGCGGGGTGGTGAATGCTTCTCTCTGTGAGGGAGCCTTCCCAGACCTGCTGAAAGAGGTGGTTATTAAACCACTTCTTAAAAAAACATCTTTAGATGCGGCCAGTATGGCCAACTATCACCCAGTCTCAAATCTTCCATTCTTGGGCAAGGTGATTGAGCGAGTGGTTGCTGAACAACTCCAGGCATGCCTGGAAGAAGTGGACCATTTGGATCCCTTCCAATCGGGATCCAGGCCTCATCATGGGACTGCAACTGCCTTGATCGCACTGGTTGATGATCTCTGGTGAGCTAGGGACAAAGCTGTTTCCTAGTTCTGCTGGATCTCTCAGTGGCGTTTGATACCATCAACCATAACATCCTTCTGGACCGTCTAGAGGGGCTGGGAGCTGGGAGCACTGTCATACAGTGGTTCAGCTCCTTCCTCCTGGGCTGTGTTCAGAAAGTGGAGGGAGGGATGAATGTTCAGACCCCTGGGCTCTCACTTGTGAGGTGCCTCAGGGTTCCATCCTCTCCCCCATGCTTTTCAACATATACATGCAGCCGCTGGGAGAGATCATCAGAGGATTTAGGCTGGGTGTCCATTAATATGCGGATGATACGCAGCTCTACCTCTCTTTCAAATCAGAACCAGTGAAGGTGGTGAAGGTCCTGTATGAGTGTCTGGAGGCGGTTGGAGGATGGAATGTGGCTAACAGATTGAGGTTGAATCCTGACAAGACAGAAGTACTGTTTTTGGGGGACAGGAGGCGGGCGGGTGTGGATGACTCCCTGGTCCTGAAAGGGGTAAGTGTGCCCCTGAAGGACCAGGTGCGCAGCCTGGGAGTCATTTTGGACTCACAGCTGTCCATGGAGGCACAGGTCAAATCTGTGTCCAGGGCAGCTGTCTACCAGCTCCATCTGGTACGCAGGATGAGACCCTACCTGCCCAAGGACTGTCTCACCAGAGTGGTGCACGCTCTGGTTTCTCCCGCTTGGACCACTGCAATGCGCTCTGTGTGGGGCTACCTTTGAAGGTGACCCAGAAACTACTACAACTAATCCAGAACGCGGCTGCTAGACTGGTGACTGGGAGCGGCTGCCAAGACCACATAACACCGGTCTTGAAAGACCTACATTGGCTCCCAGTACGTTTCCGAGCACAATTCAAAGTGTTGGTGCTGACCTTTAAAGCCCTAAACGGCCTCGGCCCAGTATATTTGAAGGAGCATCTCCACCCCCATCATTCTACCCGGACTCTGAGGTCCAGCACCGAGGGCCTTCTGGCGGTTCCCTCAATGAGAAAAGTGAGGTTACAGGGAACCAGGCAGAGGGCCTTCTCGGTAGTGGCGCCCGCCCTGTGGAACGCCCTCCCACTAAATGTCAAAGAGAACAACAACTATCAGACTTTTAGATGACATCTGAAAGCAGCCCTGTTTAGGGAAGCTTTTAATGTGTGAGGCATTACAGTGGTGCCCCGCAAGACGAATGCCTTGCAAGACGAAAAACTCGCTAGACGAAAGAGTTTTCCGTTTTTGAGTTGCTTCGCAAGAAAAATTTCCCTATGGGCTTGCTTCGCAAGACGAAAACGTCTTGCAAGTTTGTTTCCTTTTTCTTAACACCGTTAATACAGTTGCGACTTGACTTCGAGGAGCAACTCATAGAACGCAGTGTACATAGTAGCCTTTTTTGAGGTTTTTAAAGACTTTGGTGATTTTTGAAGCTTTTCCAAAACTTCTTTTGCAGCCATTTGGCAAGTTAAGCTTTTAAAACTTTTTGGGGGGGGTTGGATTTTGGGTTGGGGTGTTTGGAATTCAAGGACTTGGTGTTGGGGAGGGGTTTGCAAGAATCTGGAAGCTTGTGTGGTTTTTTTTGCATTTTTATGATTTTTTGTGACCATTGGGGCACTCTGCTGTTTTTTTTAAAAAAAATTCTGGGCTTGAATTTCTGTGTGGTGGGTGGCTGGGGGAGCAGTTGGGGAGGGGTTTGCAAGAATCTGGAAGCTTGTGTTTTTCCCCCTGCATTTTTATGATTTTCTGTGACCATTGAGCCACTCTGCTGTTTTTTTTAAAAAATTCTGGATTTGAATTTCTGTGTGCTGGGTGGCTGGGGGAACAGTTGGGGAGGGGTTTGCAAGAATCTGGAAGCTTGTGTGTTTTTTTCTGGCATGGAGAGGCTGCCAGTTCTGATGTTTCTGCGGCTGAAGACTTTGCAGCGGAGTTCCAGGAGGTTGTGAAGACGGAGGGCTACGTTCCACAGCAGGTCTTCAACTGTGACGAGACCGGGCTGTTTTGGAAGAGGATGCCCAAAAGGACTTTCATCACACAGGAGGAGACCAAGTTGCCTGGCCACAAGCCCATGAAGGACCGTCTGACCCTGCTCTTCTGTGCCAACGCAAGCGGTGACCTGAAGATCAAGCCCCTGCTGGTGTACCACTCGGAGAACCCACGGGCCTTCAAGAAACACAAGGTCAACAAGGAGCGGCTGAGTGTCATGTGGCGATCCAACAGTAAGGCTTGGGTCACACGTGTGCTGTTTGTGGACTGGGTCAATCATGCTTATGGCCCTGCTGTCAAACAGTACCTGCTGGACAACGACCTGCCGCTGAAGGCTTTGCTTCTGATGGACAATGCTCCTGCTCATCCTAAAGGCCTTGAGGAGGACTTGTTGGAGGAGTTCAGCTTCATCAGCATCATGTTCCTGCCGCCTAACACCACATCACTGCTCCAGCCGATGGATCAGCAGCTCATCGCCAATTTCAAAAAACTCTACACCAAGGAGCTTTTCAGGCGATGCTTAGAGGTGGCTGATTGCACCACCATCACACTGCGGGAATTCTGGAAGGACCACTTCGACATCGTCACCTGCTTGAAGATGATCACCACGGCCTGGAACGGGATCAGCCAGAGAAATTTGAATTGCGCTTGGCGCAGCCTGTTGCTGGACTGTGTGGCACCAAGTGACTCTGATGCACCAGAGTCAACAGCGGTGCAGGACATTGTTGCCTTGGGGAGGACCATGGGCCTGGAGGTCACAGAGGAGGACATCAGCGAGCTGGTGGAGGAGCACGACCACGAGCTGACCACCCAGGAGCTGGTCGAACTGCAGGCAGAGGCTGCGCAGGAGAAGGCCTCGCTGGAAGAGGAGGAAGCAACTGAGGAACGGCTGTCCTCCTAAGAACTGAGGGACATTTGCCTGAAGTGGAAGGATGTGCAGGCTTTTGCACAGCGGCACCACCCTGACAAGCACGTGGCACATGACCTTGTGAACACTTTTGATACGAGGGTCATATCGCCTTTCAGGGAGGTGCTGAAAAGGTGGATGAAGCAGCAGACCATGGACAGGTTCTTCAGCAAGAAGCAAAGAGTGGAAGAGGAACCTTCTTCGAGTTGTCCCCCAGAGTCTTAGAAAATGTACTGTACACTTTGTTGATTTTTAAATGTTTTTCTGTCATGTTTAGAAACTTAAATTATTGTTCCTTCAATTTTTGAAATGCTCTTTACAGTATGTGTGACTTTAGGTAAAGGTAAAGGTAAAGGTACCCCTGCCCGAACGGGCCAGTCTTGACAGACTCTGGGGTTTGTGCGCCCATCTCACATCTATTGGCCGGGGGCCAGCGCTGTCCGGAGACACTTCCGGGTCACGTGGCCAGCGTGACAAAGCTGCAACTGGCGAGCCAGCGCAGCACACGGAACGCCGTTTACCTTCCCGCTGGTAAGCGGTACCTATTTATCTACTTGCACCCGGGGGTGCTTTCGAACTGCTAGGTTGGCAGGCGCTGGGACCGAGCAGCGGGAGCGCACCCCGCCGCGGGGATTCGAACCGCCGACCTTTCGATCGGCAAGCCCTAGGCGCTGAGGCTTTAGCCCACAGCGCCACCCGCGTCCCTATGTGTGACTTTAAAGAGCACTTAATAAACTCTTGTTGTACCAAATTTGGCTTTGTTTGGACTTTTTTTGACCATAGGAACGCATTAATTGATTTTCAATGCATTCCTATGGGAATTCGTGATTCGCAAGACGGAAAATTCGCTAGACGAAAAAACTCACGGAACAAATTCATTTCGTCTTGCGAGGCACCACTGTACTGTATTTTAATATTGTGTTGGAAGCCGCCCAGAGTGGCTGGGGAAACCTAGCCAGATGGGCGGGGTATAAATAAAATATTATTATTATTAATTATTATTATTATTATTAAGTGCATATAGACCAATAAAATGTAGAAAGTACAATGAGGTGACTCGGAAGTTAAAATGTGTGTGAGCCACAGACTTTCAATCTCTTTTTGTTTCTGCCTGTGCAACAGAACAAAAAGCATGATGCATTTACTTTTGGCGTCTGCAGTTTTGAATTTGTGGGTGGCTTCATTGCCAGGATTTGTCTCACCTTTACCTCAGTTTCTGGTGTGTGTGTGCAGAGCTGAACTTGAATGAACAATAATTCTGACAACATTTCATTACAGTAAGTGGGAAAGTGGGAAACTGCTCAGACAACAGGTCTAAGCTTAAACTTCTTTTCTTTTTTTAAAGGATTAGACAGCATTCTCTTGGCTTACATCCCACTCTGCCTCATGCACCATCTTTTGGCCCTACCCAGTGGCTGAGCTCATGGTTCCTGGTTCCAGAATGCTAGCAGCCTGCCCCTCCCCCAAAATATTCCTACTCGGCCCCACAAAGGCAAACAGCTACTCCTGCACTGTGGGTGGGCAAGTGGCAAAAATCTCAAAGAGGCCAGAGAGAGGTGAGTTACTGAAGCTGCAAATTTCTGAGCACAATTCAAAGTGTTGGCACTGACCTGTAAAGCCCTAAATGCCCTCGGCCCAGTGTGCCTGAGGGAGCATCTCCACCCTCATCATTCTGCCCGGACACTGAGATCCAGCACCAAGGACCTTCTGGCAGTTCCCTCAGTGAGAAAAGTGAGGTTACAGGGAACCAGGCAGAGGGCCTTCTCGGTAGTGGCGCCCGCCCTGTGGAACGCCCTCCCATCAGATGTCAAGGAAATAAACAACTATCTGACTTTTAGAAGACATCTGAAGGCAGCCCTGTTTAGGAAAGTTTTTAATGTTTGATGTCTTGTCATGTTTTTAATAATCTGTTGTGAACCACCCAGAGTGGCTGGGGAAACCCAGCCAGATGGGCAGGGTATAAATAATAAAAATTATTATTATTATTGATGATGATGATGATGATGATTAATTATTTCTCTCTCCAAAAACAAAGCAGAAAAAACTGCACAGAAAGAAACACACAGAGAAAAAGCTGCCCAAATGAGGAACCAATGGGGGGCGAAGGACCTTGAAAGGAAGGACATGATGATGAGGCTGTGATGCAGAAAGCAGAGACTGTTGTTTGCTCTGCAGGAGAATGAGGTTTGATTATGGAGTCCTTCACAGCTATTGTCGGTGGCAAAAAACGATCATGTCTCAGCATGGGGACTCCTCATCAGAGGATGACATGAGCCCCCCCCCCCCAGCAATGTACCAAATCTCAAAGACCAGGCTCAGTTTGTGGGTGAGGAGCCAGGATCCTGGGGAGACCAAGCCAGATGGTTGGGGGTATAAATAAAAAATTATTATTAATAATATTATTATTATTATAAATAGCCCCAAGACTCTGCCCCTTAACTGGTGTCCACAGCAAAGGATGAAGTTGCCCCTTCCCCAGCTATGGTTGAAAAATCTGCCCCATCACTACCCTAATCGCTTTGGGTTGGGCAATGAAGTAAGCACACCCTTCTATAAACCTAGCAGAATAGCGGCCAGCATTTCTCTAAAGATGACAAATGGTTTTGTCCTGGTGGCATATTGAAAGAGGTTGGCAAGCTAAGCAAAGCGACGTTTCATTTTTATCGCTCAGGTACATTATAATACTCTTCCTTGGAGAATTGCAGTCTGGCTCAAAATTGTTCAGCACGTCGATCGCAGAAAAGTCCTGCAGCGCTTTGCTCTTTTATTAACGGCTCACGGAAAGAGCGTTCCCTGGAAAGCTCTGCCAGGGCAACTTTCTCCTGCGGACATTCCGCATTTGCTAATGAGACTTTCATAAATTAAGAGTCCCAAGTCAGCGGCGCTTGCGCGAGTGCACACAGACACACATAGCACTTGGCTGTTGGCCATTTACGTTTGCCTAGATTCCTGAAGGCATTATTACGCACAAGTGTGGCTGGGTTCGTATTTATAAAAAGGTCAACTGTCTTGGCGAAGCGCATGAAAAGAAGAAGCGGATTTGCAAAGGTGAAACCGATCCACTTTCCCCCACCCCCTCCCCTGAAATTCTGAGAGAGAAGATGGGGAAGAAAACAAGGCAGGAAACAAAACACAATTTCTCACTCTGACCTGCTTCGCTTCTCTGGCTATAAATAATTTACTTTGGAAGAATTAGTCTATACTCTCTCCTCCTGTGCCCACTGGAACCAAGCAAGAAGGTTGGCCATCCATTTCAAAGCATTCAGCTCCAGGAAACCTTCTAGCAACCTTCAAGGGGGCCCGCAGAGAAGGTTTAAAATCTCTTTTTCAGAAATAAAACTTTAATTCTCTGCTTATTTGCTTGTGTTTCTATGTGGTGGATGTGAAAGCTAGTGTGGTTTTTTAAAAAGTTTATTGGAGAAAAATCTCTCTCTCTCTCTCTCTCTCTCTCTCTCTCTCTCTCTCTCTCTCACACACACACACACACACACACACACACACACACACACGGTTACCCTTTTTGAGGGGATAAAGCCTGCCAGCTTTCAGAGCAGCAGGGTGCATATCTGTGACTCATGAGTATGGTAGAAAGAACTCAGAATGAGCACCAGCATTGGGTGAAAATTCTAGTAGTTGCCCAAAACATTGAAATATGAACATATATTTTTTCATTGTCCTATATTGAAATTAATAATAATAATAATAATAATAATAATAATAATAATCAGAAGGTAACTGAAACTATCAACAGAACTGTACGGAAATATCCTCTTGAATTCTATACCCAGCACATGGAACCTTATGAAAGGACAATAGCGAGTGGACTCTCCGTGCCCTTACCACAGCAAAAAGACTGATACTGATGATTTGGAAAAATAAAAATGCGGCTCCCTTCTACGATTGGATATGAACAACTTGCATATAAACGCAGACTTGCCATGGACAAATTCAATGATATTTAGAATCCGTTCTTACAAATACTGTAATAGGTTAAGATCTGGTGAAGTACAATAACAACCTTGTAAAGTATACAGTTTTGGGTCCCCCCTCTCCCCTCTACACGAGCACCAGCACTGGGTTAGATCTGGCTACAACTTTGTTGACTAAACAGCAGGGCTGGCATGGCAGTAGGGCAACGATCAATTCCTTATTGCACTCAGCCCTTCCTGGTGGCATAGCGTTCTGATCAGGGCTTGGGTAGCAGCTGAATCCCCTCTATGGGAGGTGGCCAGCATTGAACCTTGGCATGGTGCAAGCCAAGCATCCAGGTTCTACCTGGATAACTGGGGGAAGAGATTCTAGCCAGGCACCTACCCAAGGTCAAGGAATGCCTTTAGTCTGTATTTCCCACAGGACCTTACTGCATGCTGATCCTGCCCAATGCCATTTGTGACAACATTCTAGTAGTTGCCTAAAATAATGAAATATTTCATTGAGGGAAAGCTGAAAAGAACCCCAACCAATGGACAAAATGAGGTTGGGAAAACAACATTTCCATCCTTGTCAGTCAGTGATTCAACAAGGCCATTGAGACTCTAAACCAAGGGTAGGCGGGAAGGGGGAGGAGGAGGAGGAGGAGGAGGAGGAGAAGAAGAAGAAGAAGAAGAAGAAGAGTTTGAATTTGATATCCTGCTTTATCACTACCCGAAGGAGTCTCAAAGCGGCTAACATTCTCCTTTCCCTTCCTCCCCCACAACAAACACTCTGTGAGGTGAGTGGGGCTGAGAGACTTCAAAGAAGTGTGACTAGCCCAATGTCACCCAGCAGCTGCATGTGGAGGAGCAGGGAAGCGAACCCGGTTCACCAGATTACAAGTCTACTGCTCTTAACCACTATACCACATTGGAAGCTTGTGTGGCAAAATGGCCTCAAGTTCTTGTGGGTTTTTAAGGCGTCACCTCTTCCTTCCCTCTTGTGAGGAATGATCCCCTTCCCATGAGATCTCATGAGAGCTCAGAAGAGAAAAGCTCACCCCATCTCCCTCACTGCTTCTGAGCCCCTGCACTGCTAGGCGAGGTGTCCTACACTCAGATTAGGACTTCTGCAAGGGCAGGTTTTCATAGAATCTGTCAGTGTTTGTAAAAAGCAAAAAAAGAAGGAAAGGGTTCTGACCTCCCTTTGTCTCCTCAGCCTGGTCCTCGGACCCTTGTCAGCATAAAAGAGTCCACGAGAATATCCTTGCAGAGTTTTATTCTTAAAAGTCTTTGTGCAAAAGCGACTGACCAACTATACACACAACACTATCAGCTTTCACTAACCAATCAACCAACCCAACTCAACCTTCAACCGAACTAACATTTCTCACTCTATATATACAACTTGGTGCAGGCCGCTGAGTCATGCTGACCCAGCTTTATTCGCATTAAAGAAACAGCGGCCATTTTAGCCGTGACAGAATCATGTAGAATTGTAGAGTTGGAAGGGACCCCAAGGGTGATCTAGTCCTTGCAATGCAGGAAACTCAGCTAAAAAGCATTCCATTTTGGGTTGGATAAAGCAGGGAGCACTCAACCTCGGCCCCCACCTGCACTCGACATTTCAAGCAGGATCAAAGCACTTAAGAAAGTTATGGCTCCCCCCAAAGCATTCTGGGACTGCAGCTTGCTTGCTAAGGGTGCTGAATGTTGTTGGGAGACCCCGCCTCTTGTCACAGAACCACAAAGGTGGTGTAACAATGAATCTCTCTTCCCATGAAATTCAGAGAACTGTAGGTCTGTGAAAAGAATAGGCAACCCAAATTCGAAGAGTTGGACTCTTGATCCAGCTTGAAATGCTTTCTTAAGAGCACAATGAAAATTGTGGGGACTGGTGCACCTCACGAGGGAGGGAATTCCACAACTGGGAAACCAGCGCTGAAGAGGCCCTGTCACAAATCAGCATCAACCAGGGAGCCTATCGGATGCCTATGGGACGCCAAGATGAACCTGAGAGCAAAAGCACGCTGCCCAGTTATCATTCCAAGCACCTCGTACTCAGAGGCATACTTCCTCCAAGAGTGCAGGGAAAATATAGCCTATTCCATGAATGTCTCTAATCCTCGTTCAAATCTGCCCAAGCTGGTGACTGTTGCCTCTCCTCGCCAGCGATAAAAGAAAATTTTGATAAAGATGTT
The DNA here is from genome assembly GCF_964188305.1 of Podarcis bocagei. NCBI lineage: Eukaryota > Metazoa > Chordata > Lepidosauria > Squamata > Lacertidae > Podarcis > Podarcis bocagei. The sequence goes on from NC_138139.1 coordinate 44,015,908, forward strand.
TTACAGATGGTATTTACTACACTACACTTGATCTTAGCCAAAAGATCAGCCATCGCCAAGTGACGCTCCTCCCAAGAGAAACGCAACACACAGACAAACAGAGACAGATTTAATTATCTTCGACTTAAACCCCCTGATTTCCTTAGCAAATGTCACCAGGGTCCATGGATTAATAACCAACGCCCCGGAGGTACTGGAGGAAATACATCAGGATCCGTCCGGGGCTTGAAGTGATAGCCAACCTTCTGATATGCACCTAGATTGACTTTATGCCACGGTTGAGAACCTGGTGCAAAATTCCTCTCTGCAGTTGTTATCGTGGAATGTGGCAGGGTGGTTTTCTAAGCTGTGTCTCCCTGATTTTACAAAGTTCATAAGGGCGCATGATATATAGTCTGTTTACAAGAAACCTGGTCATCACGTCACATTGAATTTGCAGATGGTATTTAACAGCAACCAAGATATGTAAAATGTATAAAACAAAATCAAAATTATACTGGAGGTGCAACCGAGTCGAGGGGGCGCTTCTGCATATGTGGTGGTTATGTGATAAAATCAAAGGCTTCTGGGATACGGTGTATGAAGAACTAAAGAAAATGTTTAAACAAAATTTTGCCCAAAAAAACCCAGAAGCCTTTCTGTTGGGAATATTGGATGTAGATATAACGAAGGAATATAAGAAAATTTTCTTTACACCACAGCGGCAGCGAGAACTATTAATTGCTAAAAATTGGGGAAAAAGAAATAACACAGACAAAAAAAGAATGGCAAGATAAATTATTTGAGTACACAGAATTGGCTAGAATGACAGAGGTAATTAGGGGTCAGACAAAACAAAAATTCTGAAAAGAATGGGGAAAATATAGAGATGACCTTAAAAAGCAATGCCCTCAAATTAATACTTGGACTTGTTTTGATTAACTTTTGCAAAACTAATTATGGGATAAAAGCTAATAATAGAAAGGAAAAGAGATAAAAATGGAATCAGATGGAAACAGTGTACCAAAGAGGAAAGTAGGACCGCACTGAGGATGAAGGAAGTCAATTGGATGGAAAGAAGAATTGTTCAATATTTGTTTAGTATAAGTCTTGTACTTACCATTGACATTGTTTTTTATCTTTCTTTTTCTTTTTCATGTTTTCCTTTTTTTCTTTTTGTGAGTGTGTTGGTGTTGCAAAATAAAAAAAAAATTATATATATATAAAACAAATTGGCGGTTGTTGCCATCTCCTGTGAACGCCATATGTCACGTGGAGAAAGGGCTTCCTTTTGTCTCTCCTGAAATATCTAAACTATTCAGTTTCATTGCATTGACCCTGAGCTCTGCTATTATGAGAGAGGGAGGAAAGCTCTCTCTCTCTCTCGCCATCCAGAGAAGAAGAAAAATCAGTTACAGCTCCGTAACAAAACACTTTATACGATGGAGGGTATGTGACCAGAAAAGCAAAATATCAGTCAATTTATTTCTGCACATGAAGAGGGATTTCTTCTAGCAGTAATAATGACAAAGTGCCCCGGGAAAAGCGGCACATACCATTACAGGGCTTGACGGGAGAAAGTGCCAGTGCCAATAGTGCTCAGACAGGCTTTGGATCAGAGCCACAAATAATAAATAACAGAGTTGTATTTCTCCAGGAGCTATTCCCCGCCCCCTTTATTTCCCGGGATAACTTTGCATTTTTCACAGATCAGGATTCAAACAGGGGCCATCCTTTTCATGTGTATGGAGGGAAAGTGAGAGAGTTAGTTCACTTGTAAAAGAAAAGCGTATGTCTTCTTTGAGGGAGTAGAGTTTTCCTCCATTTTATCATTTGTCCTCCTCTAGTGCAATGCCCTTTTAAAATGGGTTGGGGGTTGTTTTCATTTCTATTTCGGTTACAAATTTGGGTATTTAAATTGTGATTTTATCCTGTGACCCGCCCTGAGACTTGTGGGTATAGGGCAGTAGACAAATCATATCCTCTCTTAAAGAGGACACATATCGTGGTGAGACCTGGAAAACCAACACCCTGTGTTGTGGGTGGGTATGATTGGTAAGCCACAACAACCGATTGGTAGGTCCCTCAAAGCTGGGTACAATCTGGCCAATGGGACGCAGTCCAAACGGTTTGAGGGACCTATTTATGCCCATGCATGTGACCCAGAGCTTCCTCTTTTGGCGCGTGCATTCAGAACACCCGCCCACCTCTCCCTACTTTTAGGGCTTTGCTCTTGACCTTCCTATGCCGTCGTGTGTTGTCTGTCATTGGGACAGGGGCAGGGCAGAAATTTTCCCCACTTGGCTGATTGGCTGTTGCAATTTGGGTTTCACCTGCCACTTAGCAAATTGTCACAACTTGTAAGGTTGCGGATAGACTCTGGTTCAGGTGATAGGGATGGGAGAACACTCTCGCCATCCCTATGTGAAGGGTATTCTGTTAAAGGAATCCAGGGACTCAACTTGGTTTGGTCAACCCCTGAGAGGGGGTTGTGCCCGTGCCTGAGTACAGGGGGACATTTGGGTGGCAGAGTAAGCCCATTCCCGGCTTTCCGTTTATCCAGGTGTTCACCCTTGGCTGACCTATGCTGGCGCCCTGGGTCAACACTACCTGCAAGGTAGGGAGCTAGTCGAACCAGAGCCTATGCAACCAGTCATTTTCTGTAATCAATAAAGTTGTGGCCTAAATTCTGCCAGAAACCAAACCAAAAATTTGAGTCGTGTGAATTTATTTCAACGTGGGGTTTTTAAGCCGCTGGAGCCAGCAGTAGTAGCAACAGAAGCTAAGTTCTGTGAGGATGAAGACCCCCTTTCCCTTCACAGATTCTTTTTCCATGAGTTCTTTTGTTCCTGTTAAGGTTTTCATTAAAGTTTTTCACAATACGGTAAGAGAGAGAAAACAAGCAGGCAGAAAAAAAGAAGAGAAAGCAAAAATAAAAATAAAAAGGGCTTTCGATTTTCCACCTGCCAGCTACATTTTTAAAAAGTTATTCAAGACATTCAGTCCACTTGCCACCTAGTAAATTAGCAAAAATGTCAAAATCCGATAAATGCTGTAAATGTAAGAAGAAAGAAGGTACTTTTCATCATATGTGGTGGTCTTGTAAGATAGCAAAAGTTTTCTGGGAGATGGTTTATAATGAATTGAAAAAAATGTTTAAAACATTAAAAAAACCAGAAGCTTTTCTTTTAGGGATACCGAAAGACCACAAAAACCTGTTTAGGCATGCTGCAACAGCAGCCAGAATGATTTATGCTCAGAAATGGAAAGAAGATTCTGTCCCAACCAAAGTGGCAGATTATACTAATGGTCTATGCCAAAATGGCAAAACTTAATGGAAGGGTAAGAAACCAAGAAGAAAGAAATTTCATTTAGGAATTGGGAAAATTTGGGGAATATCTGAGAAGTTCTTGTATACAATTAAATTCATTAGCAGGATTAAAGTAAAACAAGCAGTTAAAAGTAATGTTAAAGAAGAATTAAGGAGTAACTAATAAATGAAATAACGTAGGAAATGCAGTACTAAAAATTAAAATTATAAGAATCAGCAAAACGGGTGAAGTCAAAATATGTTTATTGGGAAGCTATTTGATTTGTATGTATGTATGTATGTAACAAATCTTTAAAACTTAAAAATAAGACTTATTTTTAAAAAGACATTCACTCCACTTTCTGTTAAGCAGTATTTCTTTTAAATTCAAATGTCTGAAAACCATTCATTTCCTTTTCCCCACGAAAAGTCCAAGAGGGATTCTCAAAGTATAATCATTACCAGTAATGGGTGGCCACAAACTCTAGTGTTATATGAGAGAGAGGATTTTTCTCTCCCTCTCCCCAATTTCTCCATAGCAGAAATAGTCTTACAAACATCTCTCCCATCACCTCTTACTCAACTTTTCTCTAAACTAACAAGTCCCAAAATACCGCAACCTTTCTTCAGAGGGGAGTCTCTCCATCCCCTCGATTATGTTTGTTGAATATGTCCGTGAACATTTTCTAACTCTACAATACTACCTTTGAAGCGAGGTAACCCAAATTGTCCACAGTTCCAATAATGGCCTCATCATAGATTCATACAAGAGCATTACGATATTGGCAGCTTTATTTACAGCCCTGTCCTCATCTCTTCCCACCGCTGTAACACAGCCCTTGTGGTATGTAAAACTCAAGGAACACGGATGACAAATGTTTATTTACGAGCCAAAGCTGTAATTTGCTGTTTTCCACTTTCACAAAATCCTAAATAATTTATAATCTGCCGGCTTTAAGCGTTCCAGAAAATGCAGGTGGGAATAAGTGGTGACATTTCACTCCAACTTCCAGTTGGCTTTGGTTCATGGGGGGGGGGGGTGAAGCAGTGCCCCCCGAAATACTCTTTGAGCTTCTCTTATCAAACTGTTTAGGAATTATTAATAAAATGCCTGACTTGTGTGCTACTCCATCAAACTTTGCAATCCTCCCAAGTCTGGTTTAGGCTCATATTTATAATTCAAACTGTAATGGAAAAGGAAATTAAAATCCGCATAATTTATCAAAAGAATGAAAACTGCAGTTGAAAAGAGAGGGGGGGAAATAAGGAATCAGTCCATTGGGAATTTAGAAAATTACTTTGCAAGTGGTTTTCTCCCTACCTCTTCAAGCAAATGAGCTATTAGTTAATAACGTTAACATATTTCTTTTGTCCTTTTCACCTTGATATTCTTAATTCATGAATGTTACAAATATGCAACACACCTCCTAAACTGATGTGCCATTTATCTTGGCATATATTTTTTTTTCTTTTTTGGTGGGGGGAGATGTTCTTTGCCTGCGTTTTTTTTTTCTCAGCAGGAAAAGTGCATGTTCCATAAACTTCAATTAAAAAAAGAATAGTGTTATCAAAAGGAACAGAAGGAGAACATAATAACTGTCTGGTGCAAATAATCTCCACATATTTCATTATATTTAAATCCATTGTATGGAGGATGTTTAATATAGTGAACTAAGCCTGCATTTATCTTTCTTTCATGCTCTCTCTCTCTCTCTCTCTCTCTCCCTCTCCCCACATATAGAGAATCAATTGCTTCCAGATATTCTAAAGTGGGGCTTTGAAGAAGGATGTCCAAATAATAAATAAATAAAATTTAAAGGCAAACTTATGGAATTCGCACTTTTGGAAAACAACAACACTTAAACAAACAAACAAACAAAAAGCCTTCTGTTGAAATAGACATTTCTCTGGATTTTGTAATAGAATTATCCAGCCAAGTAATGTGTACAAGAAGGCACACATTGCAGTAAAAAAGTATATTTAAAATGCTTATATTGGTGAAAACAACATCCAAAAGGCATTATATTTGGGGAAATAGCTTTGCAAAAATGTAAATAGTTGGGGGGGGGGGAAACGATTTAAAATGCTGGTAAATTTTCATGAGGCTTATTTAAAAATAACAATTGCATATTTCTGTAGAAATGTGGGCAACTGAATTTGGAAAACTGCAGGTGGCACATTCATCCAAAACTTTACCAGGTGCAAAAAAACAAAAACAAAACCTTAGCCAACTTCTCTTTGGGGGGAGGAGGAAACCTCCTCCAAGAATTTATCTAAATTCTCCTTCAAAGTTTGGCAAGTTGGTGGCCATTACTAATCTATGTGCTGTCTGAACTACTTTCCTTCGTCTCTCCTGAATCTTCCAATATTCAGCTTCATTGTCACCAAGCTCTAGGATTATGAAGGAGGAAGGAGAGAAAAAAATCTCCCCCCATCCACTTTCTCTGCACCACACATCATTTTGCAACCCTCCATCATGTCCCCTCTGGCTTGCTTTTTCCCTAAGCTAAAAACCCCCAAAAGCCATGGAAGGCAAAGACCCAAACCAGAAGCTTCAAATGAAAGAGTCTAGCTTTTGAGCTGTTGCCTCCTCCTTCCTTTTCTATGTTCTGCTGGGAAGCTGGAACAAATCAGGAAGGACAGAAGCTCAAGTGGCCTCAGGTGAGCTTCCTAGCCAGAGCAGGGTGGGGCTGAGGAGTGGTGCCTGATTGTCACAGGTGGAAGTGGGATGGAAACAGCTGCAGCTTCTAATATACATTTAGGTTCCTTTCCTTTCTAGGTAAGTATTTCAGGCTGCTGCTCCCAGGACTGACATTTTACATTAGCAGTTTCTCCTTTGGCATAGAATAGGCATGTCCATCTTCCAAGAGATTGTGATCTACTCACAGTATATTAAAAAAAGGCAGTGATCTACGTCATTAGAGGATTCACCAGAGTTGTTGAGCTTTTTTTTTGGGGGGGGGGAGAAATCGCCCAGGGTCCAAAGATGGTTCTGGTTCTAGTTCTGGTTCTGGTTCTTCTTAGCTGAAATCTGATGGGCCTTTCCATTTCTCTCTCTCTCAATGGTACATATGGGCAAAGGAGACCTCAGGGACTTTCTGAATGTCGCAACATGAAAATAAATTCATGAACAGTTGGAGAACTCAAATGCTCAGAGCATAGAGTGTTGGAGCTTCCAGCAGTTATTCAGTGTTGGGGTGGGGGAGATAGTAATGCCAATAAACGTTGGGGTCTCATTTAGGAGATAGCAGGTGATGGGAGACCCCTTTCTGCTCCAAACTCCGGAAAGCCACTTTCTAACAAGCAGGGAAGATGAGGTACAAGGCTTTTCCACCCCCTAAGATTGGCCCTCCTTCAACTGGTACTATTCCACCCAGCTGTCTGAACCTGTTTTTGTTTTTTTTACACCCCAGATGGTTGTTATCAGAGCTGTAACTTTAAGCATGGGCGCCTAAGCTTGCATTTCTTCCTCCCTCTTTCCTTGGTGTTGTGTATTTTTGCTTTGCAATTCTTGAAAGCGGGGCCTGCCTTACTACTAATAGCTGTACTACTGATCTTTTGGGCTAAAGAGCAGGATATTTTGAAAATTGCTTTAAATGAATAATACCAAGAAAGAAAGGTAGACAAATATTCTGACCTAGTCTAAGGCAAGATTCTATGTTCCAGTGAATTATGTTCTGCTGCACTTTGCTTGCCTAGACAGACTTGAGGTTGGAATAAGTACAAAGACACAGACACACACATTTTATTTTTAAAAGCCAGCTATGTTTTCCCCAGAAGGATACACCATAAGTGCTTGTAGTTTTCAATGAATTTTTTTAAAAAATACCCCTTTGATTCTATTCTAGTGATTCATGTTCAAGCCCTCCAGAAAAGACCCTTCCCAGTTCCACTTTTACATGTGCGATGCCTCAAGCACCACATAGTCAGTTGCGCTCAAGTCTTCTTCTTCACAAATTCTGAGGGATGACTCTCTCCCAGGTCTGATGAAATGAGATGCTTTCTATTTTGTGTGTTTGGCTCAACCTCCTAGTTCAGTGCATTCTCTCTTCTTCTGAGCTGACTACCCCATCCTGACTTCAGGCTGTGCAGTTGCGTGTCGAGGTCCCCAAACCACCCCAAATAAACTCACACGGGTGGTGCTGTGGGTTAAACCACAGAGCCTAGGACTTGCCGATCAGAAGGTCAGCAGTTCGAATCCCCGGGGTGAGCTCCCATTGCTCGGTCCCTGCTCCTGCCAACTTAGCAGTTCAAAAGCACGCCGAAGTGCAAGTAGATAAATAGGTACCGCTCCGGCAGGAAGGTAAATGGCGTTTCCATGTGCTGCTCTGGTTCACCAGAAGTGGCTTAGTCAGTGGTTCACCAGAAGTGGCTCCCTCGGCCAATAAAGTGAGATGAGTGCCGCAACCTCAGAGTCGGTCATGACTGGACCTAATGGTCAGGGGTCCCTTTACCTTTACCTTTTATCACACATCAGTTTTGTTTAAGGTTTTCGGCATGATTTTGGCCACAACTTTATTTAAATACACACATGTGAGTGGTTGCTTAGGCACTAGTTATGACTATCTGTCCTTGCCCCAGGGACAGAACTGACTTCCGGATTCCAGCGGAAGCCAGTCAGGGAAAACAATATTGGGGAGAAATGAAGCTGGGCATCAGACCCTCACTTCTCATCCACATGCTCCCGGGGGCTTGCACGGCCCAAGCCTGATGCTAGGGACTTGGACAAAAGAATGGCAAGCCCCTGGATTCCTTTAACAGAATTCCCTTGCAGCACCACCTTTGGAGGGGTAGGCACTTACACCTCCACCAACCAATTTTAACCAATGCTAACCGCCAACCTTACAAGTTGTGACGATTTGTTACGCAGTAGGCAAAAAACCAAATGGCACCAGCCAATCAGCCAAATGGACAAAATTCCTACCAGGCCCCTGCCCCGAAAGCAGACGGCCCCATGACAGGCATAGCAAGGAGGAGGGAGGGTGGGTGGGTGAGTGATCCGGTGCACGCAGCCCAAGAGGACGCCCAAGGCTGCATGTCCAGTATTTAAAACCTTTGACCCCTCCTCCAAATTGGCAACATCAAAATCTCCCCAGAGACTCGAATTATCCAGTCACTGCCTGTGGCCATCCTGCTGGCCCCCACTGCAACACGTGCTCTCTGTTAGGGAGAACACGCTTTGTAGAAAGGGACATTGCCGACGAAGGTGCCTTATACCGAGTCCATCTAGTGGACGCTAGTGGCCTGCACTGTCTGGCAGCAGCTCGCCATGGTTTCAGAGAAAGGTCACTCCCAACACTATCTGGAGATGCTGAGGATTGGGTCCTTCTGCACGTAAAATAGATGCTGTGCTACTGAGCTATGGCCCAGTGGCACAATGAGAACAGGAGTAAAGGATGGGGCCAACTTTTCTTTTTTCTTTCTTTCTTTCTTTCTTTCTTTAAAAAAAATCTTTATTAATTTAAATTACACACATATACAAAGAATTTACAAAGAATTTGCAATCTCATACTACAAAAAGAAAATTAAAGAAAAAACAATTAAGAAAAAAGAAAATACAGAAAAAAGAAAGAAGAAAGAAGAGAAAAGCAGATTTACGTGCATAAAAAACCTTAATCTTCCTAATTAATACTTAAATAAACACTTGAATAAAAAAGATTTCTGACAAAACGAGTCTTTTCAATCATTCTCACTGTACTGTTTATACTGTCGTTTTTTCGCACAGTTTTATATTCTTTAATATTGTTCCCGTCTACTCCACAAACGGTATTTGTTGTGTTTACAAGTATCACTCGAGTTCTGCTAAAATGGTGTAGTTGGTACAATATGATCTTATATAATCCCTAAATATTCTCCATTCTCCAAATATTTTCTGGTTCAGTATGCCTCTAACTCTTCCCATCAGTTTTCCTAGTTGCAAATATTCTAACATGAGTATCTGCCAATCTGTGTATCTGTGTTTTGTTTCGTTTTTTCCACTTCCTCACCACAAGAATTCTTGCTGCTGTGGTGGCATACATGAACAGTGGTCTTACGTCTTTTTAAATTTCTAATGGTAAAATGCCTAAAAGAAAGATCTCTGGGTTTTTTTTTTAAGTGAGTCTGAATAATTTCTTGAATCCATTATAGATACTATCCCAGAATTCCCTAATGATTGCACAAGTCCACCACATGTGGTAGTATGACCCCACATCTATTTTACATCTCCAGCCAGTTGGTGACCCTCCCTTATATATTTTCGCTAGTTTCAAGGGGCTATGATGCCATCTATATAACATCTTCATAATGTTCTCCCTAAGGGGGATGGGGCCAACATTTCGGTTGTCACTTGTGTCATCCTTGACTGCTGCTGCTGGCTGCCATTTCTCGCTTTCTTGTGAACAGCGATGGAATGTGTATTGGAAAAACATAAAAGAATATTGTGATCATTTGGAGATAAATGGCATCCAACAATCTCTCTCCATGATGCCTTTTTCCCCCTATGTGGAGGGAATTTGGATCTAACCAGATAATGCATCAGTTCCATATTTAAAATTAAGCATTTTTTTTTAAAATGTAATTTGCCAGTGGTGTATGTGTGCATGGTGAGTGTGATCTGGATCAGGACCCTTTGTTCCCAATCTAGCTAAGGCCCCTGCCCCACCAAATTGCTTGGGGAAGGATTTCCCATTGAATTGGATCGGAGTCCCTCCCCCCAAAAACAAACAAAGGGTTAAAGATCCCTAATCCACACCCCAAGAAGCCTGTCTGGATCTCTCCACATGGCAGTTTCTGTTCTTCCTTTTAAAAAACAACAACTCTGCAATTAAAGAGACATAGATGGAGTTCACTTCTTGTCTAATTTGAGCCCTCTGTTTTGTGAGAAGTCAGTCCTATTATTCACCTGTTCTGATTCGCAGCCTTCTGTGGCTGCTTTTCATTAAAATGATACCAGCGGGGGATTGTTACAGTCGCCCAACGTCAGCCTTGGCCCTTAGTGAAACCCTGTGCAAAATCTCAAATTGAGTCTGGTATCTCAGTTTGACAGACAGCAAATTGGAAGAGGAACGTCACAGGACGGAAATGGGGGAAACTGGCTAGGAGGAGGAAATGCTGTCCTTAGCTGACCAAACTTTCACCGCAGTGTGAAAGAGGATCTTTTCAAAGGAGAGTCTGGATGTTGGGAACAGCTGCCCAAGCTTGAGTGGAAAGATGAAGTCCTTGGGCACTGCAGCTTGTACGCCTCTCAGTTGATCCGTACCAAAATCCCCAGCTGTTGTGGCCTAGGAGGTTGACTTAATACCTGAATTGGAAGGGCTATAACCACTTATCATAACTGGTTCCTAAGGCACAAGGCCAAGTCAATATCCCCAACATGCGCTTTGAGCAGCAAACAGGAAATCAAGAATGTGTTGGCAGGACAATCCCAGCTTCGTCCTTGCCAAACCTCAGGGAAATCTCCATTCATTTACTCCAAGCAGACTAGAATGTAAATGTCCACAGAGGCTAAAAAATAAAATAAAAGGCAGGAGGAGGATTCTGCATAGGGCTGCCAATAATTGCATTTCTCTTTCTTTTTCCTATAGTATCTTTCTTCTTTACTGAAATCTTTACCAAATATGCTTCAACTACATAGATAAGGTAAAAGGTAAAGGACCCCTGGATGGTTAAGTCCAGTCAAAGATTGCTATGGGCTTGCAGCGCTCATCTCGCTTTCATGCTGAAGGAGCCAACGTGTGTCCACAGACAGCCTTCCGGGTCATGTGGCCAGCATGACTAAACTGCTTCTGGCACAACAAAAACCCCGTGATGGAAACCAGAGTGCACAGAAATGCTGTTTACCTTCCTGCCACAGCGGTACCTATTTATCTACTTGCTCTAATGTGCTTTCAAACTGCTAGGTTGGCAGGAGATGGAACAGAGCAACGGGAGCTCACCCCGTTTCAGGAATTCAAACCGCCAGCCTTCTGATCAGCAAGCCCAAGAGGCTCAGTGGGTCAACACTTGATTGACTGGGGCTGCGCAGATTAAGGAGGGCAGTAACTAACCAGTAAGACACAATGATCTCTCCCACTGATGAATGCAACCCATAGTGCTCATGCCTTATGTCTATCAGCTTGAGCTTATAACTCGTAACTGTTGTACCCCATATTGTTTTCCTGCACCAAAGTGACCTCTTCAGGGCACAGGCCTGGGCAGTGTGTATAGAGGTCCTCAACTGCCCAGAGCCCAAACAGATTTCTCTGATACAGTGCATGTTAATTTCACCAATAAATACATTTCAATGCAACTTCCACCCCAGTATAAGTGTCATTTTGGACACTTGACTTGGCTGCGGAACTGTGCCACAAAATTCAGAGAAGGGTGAGTTTCGAAGGATGGAGGAAATGGGGGGAGCTAAGGGGGCAACTGCTTTCCACCTGCACAACCAAATGAGCATGCTCAGCATTCTTGAAGCCCATAAAGGCCCGTCCAAACATGGGGGGGGGGGAGCCTCAATTCACTGATGAAAAAAACATACTTTGCACACAGAAGGTCTGAAACCCTGGAGAGGTGCTGACAGTCAGTGTTCTTCTTCTTCTTCATAGAATCGTAGAGTTGGAAGAGACCACAAGGGCCATCGAGTCCAACCCCCTGCCAAGCAGGAAACACCATCAGAGCACTCCTGACATATGGTTGTCAAGCCTCTGCTTAAAGACCTCCAAAGAAGGAGACTTCTTCTCTGGTGATCACTGGTAGCCGAATAAGATTGTCTTCCATAAACACAGTTTTAACAATGAGTCTGTAGGTGACTGTGGAGGCCAATTCTGGATCCACATGTCCTTCCACAGTGGGGACATTGGTTTCTAGGCAGGAGTTGATCATGGTGTGGCTTTGCCAAGCGTGCCTTCCTCTTAGCATGTTTCTCCCTTGCGTCCTGAGTTCGAGTGTCTTCAAAGCCCATGACACCTTTGGTAAAGGTTATTCTCCAACTGGAGCGCTCACAGGCCAGTGTTTCCCAGTTGTTGGTGGTTATACTACTGTACATTTTTTTAGAATTGCCTTGAGACAGCCTTTAAACCTTTCTTGTTGACCACCAGCTTTCCATTTTTAAGTTCGGAATAGAGTAGTTGCTTTGGAAGACGATCAATCCTGAGCTAGATGGATCAATTGCTTGATGCAGAATATGGCAGCCTCTTCTGCCCAGGACTCTAGTTATTCCATCACAGGAACAAATTCCAGGGGAATAACCACATCAGCCTCTTGCAGCAAAAAGAACAAGATGTCTCGTGGCACCTTAAAAACAAACAAACATACATACATATATATATATATATATATATATTTGCTTTCGTAGATTTTCACGGGTACAGGAATGCAGGTTTTGGTGTCTTCGGGTGTCTTCCCGTGTAAGAGTTGGGGTGTCTAGGCGACGTTTCGACGAGGTCTCACTCGTCATCTTCAGGCTGGTGCTTTCGGCTTCTTGTTACTGGAACAGAGCAGGATCTCAGTGTTTGAGTTCCTATAAATACTGTTGAGGGGGTGTGGTGTATAGCCTCCAACGTTCTGGGCAGAGAGGAAGTTCCCAGGTTAGTGTGCCTTTTCTTCTTTTGTTCATTAATTACTTGAGGGATATCTTGAGTGATTTCTTGAGTGATATTCTGAGTACCACTTAGGAGGGTCATTAGGTGTGGATTAGTTGCTAAAGCTTTCGTGTCTTGACCTCTTGAGCTTGTGAAAAGTTTTTCTGAGAAGATGGCTGTACTGCAAATAGTTGTGCTCTGGCTTGGCTTCGTGTATAGGGGCGAGCTGTGGTTTTGTGCCCTGTGCCAGCCAGATCTGTGTAGGGATTGCAGGGGGGTGCAGCATCCGGAGGTGCCACTATGGTTTGGCTACTGGATGGTGTCTGTAATTTATGTGTGGAGAGGGTCTGGGTTTGGGTCTGGTGTGGTTGATTGGAGATGGCGTTCTGTGTGCCTCTGGTTCTGGTGTCGGTTTTTGTGGGGAGGGCTAATTTCCAGATGTCTGGCAGGCGGGACGTGTCGTCACGCTTGTTCATGTTGTGAGGGTGTTTCTCTATCTCGATGGCTTCCATGATTATTCTCTTGTGGTGATGTTCCATGTTAAAGAGCAATTTGGAATCTGCAAAATTAATTTCGTGTCCTGTTTCTTTCATGTGTTGGTAAAGAGAGGAAGTTTTTTCTTCTTTTTTGACGGCATTCTTGTGTTCTGCGATACGTGCATTTATTCAAGAGGTCAAGACACGAAAGCTTTAGCAACTAATCCACACCTAATGACCCTCCTAAGTGGTACTCAGAATATCACTCAAGAAATCACTCAAGATATCCCTCAAGTAATTAATGAACAAAAGAAGAAAAGGCACACTAACCTGGGAACTTCCTCTCTGCCCAGAACGTTGGAGGCTATACACCACACCCCCTCAACAGTATTTATAGGAACTCAAACACTGAGATCCTGCTCTGTTCCAGTAACAAGAAGCCGAAAGCACCAGCCTGAAGATGACGAGTGAGACCTCGTCGAAACGTCGCCTAGACACCCCAACTCTTACACGGGAAGACACCCGAAGACACCAAAACCTGCATTCCTGTACCCGTGAAAATCTACGAAAGCATATATATATATATATATATATATATATATATATATATATACCCCGTATTTTTCGCTCCATAGGGCGAACCTGACCATAGGGCGCACCTAGTTTTCAGAGGGGGAAATCAAGGGGAAAAATATGATTTCCCCCCCCTCCCCAGCTCTGGGAGCAGCAGACAGGCTGCAGGCAGCCTGTGCGCTTCTCCCAGACCTTCTCCCTGCTTTTGCAGGAGGTGGGGGGATTCCCTCACCTCTCACAAAAGCCCACAGAAGCCGCGCGCTCTTTAAAGCGGTTGCGCAGCTTCTCCTGGCTTTTCTGGGAGGTGGGGGGGGGGATTCCCTCACCTCCTGCAGAAGCCCGCAGAAGCCGCGTGCTCTTTAAAGGGTGTGTGGCTTCTGTGGGCTTTTCTACGAGGTGGGAGAAGGGACTGATGTGGCCAGTCAGTCCCTTCTCCCTCCTGGGGAAAAGCCCACAAGAGTGCACGGAGCTTGTGTGCTGCTCTTGGGGGCTTTTCCCGCCTGCCTCCCCCTGCATTCGCTCCATAGGACGTACACACATTTTCCCTTGCTTTTTAGGAGGGAAAAAGTGTGTCCTATAGAGTGAAAAATACAGTATATATAGTGGCATAAACCTGTGCAACAATAAATTTGTTAGTCTTTAAGGTGGCATGAGAGTCTTCTGTTGCTTTTTATTACTCCACGGTGGCTCTCCGCATAGTGCACTCAGGGCAAAGCTCAAGTTTTTGGTTTGCTTGCTTCCTGGAATACCAAATTATTCAGCCTGAGTGTGAAGCAGCTTTTAATATAGCTGCTGGGGGAAATCATCTCATTTCAGGAAGGTGCAGAAACAACCTCTCTTCCTGCTCTGGATATTTTGTTTTGTTTATTCCATCTATAATGAGAACTGTGCCGGGTTCTGTAGCCCTTTTTAATGAAACTCTGAACACGGCGTCTCCCCATTTGTGTTTGCATCCTCCATCCTCCAAAGAGCATGACATTTGCACAGGGAATGCAGCAAAGGGGAAATGAAAGATATAGATATATATTTGCCTAATGAGTACCTTGACTAAGGGAGGCAGCGAGGGGAGAGAGGATGACTCAATTACAGCATCCCCACCCACCCCATACACACCTCCCGCCAAATAGATATGGTTGCGGTAAACTAGGTGTTACTCAGAGTAGACCCACTGAAATTAAATTCACATGACTAAGGAAGACGCCACTGCAAGAAGATCAAACGTATCCATTCTTAAGGAAATCAGCCCTGAGTGCTCACTGGAAGGACAGATCCTGAAGCTGAGGCTCCAATACTTTGGCCACCTCATGAGAAGAGAAGACTCCCTGGGAAAGACCCTGATGTTGGGAAAGATGGAGGGCACAAGGAGAAGGGGATGACAGAGGACGAGATGGTTGGACAGTGTTCTCAAAGCTACAAACATGAGTCTGACCAAACTGCGGGAGGCAGTGGAAGACAGGAGTGACTGGCGCGCTCTGGTCCATGGGGTCACGAAGAGTCGGACACGACTAAACAACAACAACAACAAAGGAAGACAGCATAACTGATGATGGCTTAAGTTGAGACAGATCCTTATTATTCATTTATTGCATTTATATCCCATCTTTATCTCCTAGGAGCTTGATGTGGCATGCATGGCTGTCGTCCTCACAACAACTCTGTGAGGTAGGTTAGTCTGAGAGGCAATGACTGGCCCAGAATCACCCAGTGAGCTTCATGGCTGAGCAGGGATTTGAACCCTGGTCTCCCAAGTCCTAGTTGGGCATTCTAACCACTACACCCCACTGGCTCAATTGGCTTAGCTAGTGATGGGTGAGTTTTCCAACAAGAATGTAAGACAGTGGAGGAATGGCAGATGAAGATGATGGACTTTTTGGAGCTAGCTGACCTGACCAGAGGAATCCGCGACCAGAAGGAGGAGGAGTATCAAGAGGAGTGGAAGAAATTCAAAGACTATTTAGTTAAATATGTTAAGATAACTTAAATAGAAAGACATGAGAGTAACAGATTGGTTTAGGATTTAATTATGTGAAATTATATAATACAGTGGTACCTCGGGTTACCTCGTTCCGGAGGCCCGTACTTAACCTGAAACTGTTCTTAACCTGAAGCACCACTTTAGCTAATGGGGCCTCCTGCTGCTGCCGCACCGCTGAAGCATGATTTCTGTTTTCACCCTGAAACAAAGTTCTTAACCTGAAGCACTATTTCTGGGTGAGCAGAGTCTGTAACCTTAAGCGTATGTAACCTGAAGCGTATGTAACCCGAGGTACCACTGTATCATGGATAGAAGTCAAAATGAAAAGAAAGAAAGATGTTAATTCAACAAGTAAATTTTATATGAAAGTCGTGTTGGAAAACTGCTACAATGAGCTATATAGAAACTCAGCCAGAGGGATTTGAGGAAGTCATTTAACAATGATAACAAAAGTGGATTATAACAGTTAAGATCAATGTTTTTCTGTTTGTTTGCTTTTTCTTGGTATTGTAATTTTGTTGTTGTTGTTATGTTTGTTATAATATTGGAAAATTAATACAAATTTTTGGGGAAAAACAACAACAAAAACCAAGAATGTAAGACAAGCATGCTGGATCAGGCCAGAAGCCCATCTAAGTCCAGCATCCTATTCTCGCAGTGGCCAACTAGATGCCTGGGGAAAGTCCGCAAGCAGGACCTGAGTGAAACAGCATTCTGCTCTCCTGCAACGCAAAGCAGCTGAGCATGATGAATCTGATAGGGGAGGCAGAGCATAGTCATCACGGCTGGAAGCCATGGATTTCCTTGTCTTCCATGACCTTTTCTGGTCTTCTCTTAAAGTCATCAAAGTTGATGGGACCAGCTGCTTTCTCTGGGAGAGAGTTCCATTGTTTAACTGTGCAGTGCATGAAGAAATATTGGCTTAATCAAAATCAACCTGAATCAACCTTTTTGAATTCATCACGCCCCCAATTGGTGATGCAATGTCTTATCTGTACCCCTTCATTTCTACCATAAGCGTCTAAACACCCATTCACCAATGACAGTGAGTCCTAACTCATTGAGGGTTTGCAACCTATTGGCTACCCTCCCTGTTTTAGCCGGCCCATAGAAGCTGTTCCTGGGGTGTGACCATTATCACATGCTGATAGCTCCTAGGAGCCACTGGTGAGAGCTGAGTGCAGGGCCTCCTAATAAACACACATTTGTATGCAATTCTGCCCAACACACACATTTCTGCAGTGCAATTTTGCCTAATACAATTTATTTTTTGTATCTTCTTTTCGCTAATATGCAATTTATGCATGTTTTCCCCAGTATATGGGTCGTATCCCATGCTGGTCCTACTCAGAGCAGACCCATTCAAAATTAATATACATGACTCAGTTCCATTAATTTCAATTAGTCTACTCTGAGTAAAATGTGGGTGGCTACAACCCTATGTATTTTTGTACATCTTATTCGGTTGGAGAGCTGCATTGCAAATTCCAGAGAAGAATGAAATTTGAAGGACAACTGTGTTTAAATTCCTGTACTATTTTTGAAAATGTGAATTAGGCATGTTCACTTTTAAAGGGGACCTGAATTGAATTTCCCTCCAGTTCCTGTGGACAGAGATGGTGAGAGTGGTTCTATAGGAACATATAGAGAGCCACAGTCTTCCACCCCTGGCTTAAGCATTACACAGCCTGTTAAGTGTCAGAGGGGTGAGGGAAGGGGCAAATTAATCCCTTCTCTTTGCCACCACTAGAACATGAGCTAGGTAGCTAAGCCTGTGGAAAGCAGGCAGGTTCATTGGTGGTTGAGTGGGTGAGAGAGGAATAGGAGTTTAATTCCTTTCTAGCTTGGATTAAAACCTGAGCCAGCAAGGGATTTGCAGCTTGCAATGTATGCCTTGCATTTGTGCTGAGTTTTTCAAAACTCCTGTGACTCCTCAGCCAGGAAATATGAATCTCATATTTGGAATGTGCAACCTCTCCGCTTTTAATTCTAAGTACTCTGCACATGATCTCAGTCAAAAGGTTGAGAAGCAGTTAGTTCCGGCTGACAATGCTGCTGAGGTCCAAAGTTACCTGCTTCAGATGGAGCACTCACACTTTACGTTGTGGGTGCCCTTTGCAGGATTGTGCGTGGTGCTACAGTTCCCAGGGAGCTTACTGGCAAACGGGCTGGCTTGCCTCTCAGTGTTCATTTTTGGAGGTTCACGCCCAACCTCAGTAATCAGGTTTCTTGCTGGGAGGTGGGGCCAGCCCCATTTATAAATAGGGGGTGGAGCCGACAATAGCCAGGCAGTCAGCTCTGGAGATTCACTCTCCCCACCCTCCCTTTGTTTAATGTTTCTTGTTTGCAGGTTAACTTTTTCTTCCTGTTTTGCAGGAGCTGCTACGGTCTTTGACTGGTTGCTATTGAAGGAACGGGAAAATTTTTCCCTGCATTGGCAGGTTTTGTCTTCTGTATAGCAATTTGTCACAACTTTGGCGGTTATGGCCCTTTAGCCTTTTCTTTCCTGTGTGTGTGTGTGTGTGTGTGTGTGTGTGTGTGTGTGTGTGAAGTGGTAACTTACCCCCCTGCAGTGGCAATTCCAGGGTTATATATATATATGGGTGTCACTGGCCATACACTGAAAGGTCGTCAGTGAACTACCCTGCATGCAGGGATACGGGCTTGGCTGCCTGTTACACTTACGTCTCGCAGAGTACCCTTATATCCCATTTACCCTGATGTGCTCCAGTTTCCCCTGCTGGGGGGCGAGGAGGGATACACGCCCAAGGCCTAAGCCAAGGTCTTCCTACATTCGGAAGTTTAATAAAGTTGTGGCCTAATTTTAATTCCATATAACATTGTCAGAGTCTTTATTCCTTCCTTATGATCCCTGGGGGCTGGGGATGTCGCAATATGGATTTCTCTAGCTTGTAATGCTAGCCTGCAGTTCCAGACAAGCCACATTTCCCCCTAAGAAGTTCTTCCCTGGCTCAGAATGATAGCATCCTCAGGTCAGCAAGGCACTCAGGGACACTATACAGCTTCCCAGAACACCTGAATTCTCAGTAGGGAGAGACGGAGCAAGAGCCCTGGAAACATTAAAAACCATTAAAAACATTCCAATACAGAGCTGCCTTCAAATGTCTTCTAAAGGTTGCATAGTTACTTATCTCCTTGACATCTGATAGGACAGCGTTCTACAGGGTGGGCGCATAACTAAAAACAGAATAGAAACATCGCATTAAAAACCTCCCAATGCAGGGCTGCTTTCAGATGTCTTCTCAAAGTTGTGTAATTTTTTTATTTCCTTGACATCTGAAGGGAGGGCATTCCACAGAGAGGGTGCCACTACCAAGATGGCCCTCTGGCCCCCTCACACTCCCATCGAAGTTGTTGCAAGCTCAACATAGTTTCCAAAGTTTGGAGAAGGCTGAGAGAGAACACAACAAAGTTTTTCTCAATTCTTTTGGACAACCGCTCATACAATGGTACCTCGGGTTAAGAACTTAATTCATTCTGGAGGTCCGTTCTTAACCTGAAACTGTTCTTAACCTGCGGCACCACTTTAGCTAATGGGGTCTCCTGCTGCTGCCACACCACCACCGCACAATTTCTGTTCTCATCCTGAAGCAAAGTTCTTAACCCAAGGTACTATTTCTGGGTTAGCGGAGTCTGTAACCTGAAGCGTCTGTAACCTGAAGCGTCTGTAACCTGAGGTACCACAGTATTAACGGAACCTATTCTGAGCTGAAGCAATCAGTTAATTTTAGACTGTGGCCTGAATGGTCTTAGGCCCCACACCTGGACTTAATAGTTTTACCGAGGGGGCAGATGGATTCTTTTTGAATAGTAATATGGATTAGTTGAGCAGGTCTTATGGAGATAGGGGTTCCTTTCATGGTTATGTGTATCCTTCAGAATGTGACAAGCCAAACCTGCTGCATATGGGTCCTCTTGTTTACTTGGGTCTCACTCACATGTCCAAAAGTCCTGCCCCAAAGGCTTCACAGGAGCTTCACACCTCAGGTAACTTTTCCTAGCAAGTCTGGATTGTGTTGCTTGTCTAGATATGGCTGCCTGGGGAAAACTTTGGAAGATAGATATGAAATTTACAGCATGTCATGGCTTGAAAGAAAATTATAACAGGATGATGTACAGATGGTATCTAACTCCAAAGAAGCTAGCTCAAATGTATCAAACAAATGTTGGAAATGCAAGAACTGTGAGGGGTCATTTTATTATATGTGGTGGACTTGCAGGAAGGTCAAGGCTTTTGGGGACATGATACATATTGATTTTATTTTTTAACAGACATTTCCCAAGAGGATTTTCTATGCACAGTGATGGAAGGATGAGAGAACACCCTCAAAGGAAGAATGGTTGATGAAAAACGTGGAATACACAGAGATGGCAAAACTGACGGAACTGATTAGAGACGCAAATTTGGAATCTTTTAAGGAGGACTGGAAAACTTTTATAGTCTGTTTAAAAAGACATTTTCCATATGGGGTTTGAAGTGTAAGAAAATAGCAGAATATATTAAGAAACATGTTAAAGAGGATGAAATGTTATAAACATGTTAAAGAGAATAAAACAGAACTTTAAAATGCAATCGTATGTAATTTCGGTTGCAAACATCGATGCTGGGTGAGCGGGAAGTCACTTGTTTTGTTGAATTGGAATATAATTGTTGAGTAACAAAATGGAACTTTTAATCTGGAAAAAGAATAAATTTTGATATATTTTCCATAAATGACCCATATATATATATATATATATATATATATATATATATATATATATATATGGCTTGTCTTGCTTGTCCAAGGAATTACTTGAGGTGTATCCCAGTATTAGCAAAGCTTTTGTTTAAGCAAAGCTGCTTGTGCAATAATATTTACCCAGCTAACACTACGTCAAGCAGCTGCCAATGTCGCCAAGATGCACAAATTGTTCCTCTTGCTTGCTTTCCTGTGCCTGTGGTTTCTTTCTCTCTCTTTGTCACTAAGCCTTGCGCTTAAGAGAGGTACATAATTCATCCAAAAAATAGCTCCCATTTCGGGGAAGAATACCGTCTTCTGAAGATTACAACATCGGGTTGGTAATCCATTGTATTTTATGTTATATTTAACTGCCATTTCTTTACTGGAGCAAAGCTATCATCAGCCCTCCCTGGACGCTCATCGCGAAACACTTCACTGCTCATTATCTGCAACTGCAAATTACTACCGGAGAGAAGGCATTATCTTGTATATCATTATGGAGCTGGAGCTGATGGAGAGGGGCAATGAAGTCAACAAAGAGGGTTTGTTGGGATAAATGTGATGGAAAGGATCATTTTAAGGTTGATCACTAGGCTGACGCTGGACTCGGTTCTACCGATGAAGCTAGAGAAAACAAAGTGCACCCGTCCACACACTAGCGCTTGGTCTTGCAGAAGAGTTATTCATTTCTGGGATAAGCTGAATTGCTGTCAGAAGACAAAGCTCCCTCCAGTTGCCACGCGCCGTAAAAATGAGGTTCCTCTGCTTTCTGTATTCTCCTCCATCAAACTTCTCCCACAAATTTATCCTTCCAAATTAACTCCTCTTATTTCTGAAGTGGAAGCCAGGCATTCGGAACAGGGCTGTCTTAAGCATATGCGGTGCTGGGGTGCAAAGATCCACCCGGTGCTCGCCCAGTTGCCCAGTCTCAGGCGTGCAGGAGGGTGGCCACCTCTGTCTCGCTGGCTCGGTCGCCCCCCAACTCGCGGCACAGAGCTGCCCGCAGCAGAAGAGCCCACTTTGGCGCTCCAACTGACGGGCGGGCTCTTCCCCAGACTCAATTCTCGGGTCCTGGACTCTCAGCCTGGTGCCCCTGAGAGCCCGGCACCTGGGTGCCCCGCACCCCTAGCGCCTATGGGTAAGACGGCCCTGATTCAGAACCATCCGCCATTACGATTCTTTTAAAATGTCTGGGTTTTGCACGCGCATGGTTTGTGGCATTCTTCCTCCCAAGCAGTTCTATATCTGGGAATGCCTTCAGCTCCATAAGAAGAGAGGAAGAGATGGCTGGATCAGGCAAATATCCCATCTAGTCCAGCATCCTGTTCTCAAAGAGACCAACCAGATGTCCACAAGCAGGATCCAGGCATAGGAGCACTCCCTCCTGTGATTTCCAGCAATGGGTATCATTGAGAACATAGCCATCATGGCTCATAGCTGTTGATTGCCTTACCCGCCACGAATTTGTCTAGTCCTCTTTTAAAACCACCCAACCTGGAGGCCATCACTGCCTCCTGCAGGAACGAGTACCATAGTTTAACTATGTGCTGTCAAGAAATACAGTGGTACCTCGGGTTAAGTACTTAATTTGTTCCGGAAGTCCATTCTTAACCTGAAACTGCTCTTAACCTGAAGCACCACTTTAGCTAATGGGGCCTCCCGCTGCCCCCCTGCCCCCGGAGCACGATTTCTGTTCTCATCCTGAAGCAAAGTTCTTAACCCGAGGGAATATTTCTGGGTTAGCAGAGTCTGTAACCTGAAGCATATGTAACCCAAGGTACCACTGTGCTCTTTTATCTATCCTGAGTCTTCCAAAAAAACCCTGAAGAGTAACAATTTGTGCACTGAGGGCATCTACAAACAACGCACAGAGGAAGCAAGAAAGGGGCAGTGGTTGATAGGCACAAGAAAACAAGTACCGTATTTTTTGCCCTATAGGACGCACTTTTCCCCCTCCAAAAATGAAGGGGAAATCTGGGTGCGTCCTATGGGGCGAATGCAGGCTTTTGCTGAAGCTTGGAGAGCGAGAGGGGTCGGTGCGCACCGACCCCTCTCGCCCTCCAGGCTTCAGGAAGACATCTGCAGCCTAGGCAGCCCTGTGGGAGGTCCCGCAGGGCTGTCTAGGCTGCGGATAGCAGCCTGCTTCCCGGAGCGTAGGGCGCCCTGAAAGCTGAGTGCCCGGCGCTTCGGAAACACATCCGCAGCCTAGGCAGCCCTGCGGGAGGTCCCGCAGGGATGTCTAGGCTGCGGATAGCAGCCTGCCGCCCGGCGGGCAGGGCGCCCTGAAGCAGAGCGCCCCCCGCGCCGGGCAGACATCCACAGTGTGGGGAGCCTTGCAGGAGTTCCCCGCAGGGCTCCCCACGCTGCGGATAGCAGCCTGCCGCCTGGCGGGCGGGGCGCCCTGAAGCAGAGCGCCCCTCGTGCCGGGCAGACATCGGCCAGCCCCACAAGCTCGGGGGACAGCAGGGAGGCGCAGCGCTGCCATCCCGCTGTTCCTCAACCTGGTTCGGTTTCCCCGACCTGCTTTTGGGGGGGAAATAAAGGGGGAAAATTTCCTTTATTTCCCCCCCCCCAAAAAAACTAGGTGTGTCCTATGGGACGGAGCGTCCTATGGGATGAAAAATATGGTACCGAACAGCCCTGGCAAATAAGTGTGCCAGCAGGACCTCACCACAACAGTATTCTTTTCATTGGTGATTCCTAGCAACTGGTATTCAGAGGCTTACTGTCTTTGACGGTAAATGGAGAACATAGCCTTTGTGGCAATTTTTCAGGTCCTTTTTTAAAGTCATCCAAGTGGCCATCACTACTTATTTTGGGAGCAAATTCCATAGTTCAACTCTGTGTTGTGTCTAGAAGTACTTTGATTTGTCCACCCTCAACTTTCCAACATTCAGCTTCATTGAATGGCCCTTCTAATCTTGTGAAAATGCAAGTGTTACCTCTATCTTATTAGAAGGTTCCTTTCCAGCCTCCCAAAATCCTCAGTTTGGGGGAGAATAGGGGTGCTAGGACATTCGATCCTCCTTTTTATTTTACTTAACAAAATTTATGGCTGTCTTAATAAAGCAGCAACTTCTAAGCGGTTTACATACAATGCTATAAAATATTTAGAAGACAACGCCAATAAAATCAACAGACTCATAAAACAACTAGACATGATAAAGTGATCAAGATGTAGATAAAATCAATAGAGGTTAAGAACAAGTAAGCATAATAAAAGTATAGGGTTGAGTAGGCTCGTCGAGACAAAGAGGGTTTTAGTTGGTATTGGAAATGAAGGTGCTTGCCTGATATTAATAGGCAAGGCGTTACAAAGCATAGGTGCTTCCACCTTGAGAGTCTGGTTTCCTGAAAGTGAGGAATGAACATTACGTGACTCTTGCAAAAGCAAATGTTCTGCAGATTGAAGGGGCTCAGATGGGCACTTACGGGACAAAGAAGGGGTGAGGAGCGCCCAGGTCCAACAAGGCCTATGGGGGATCCTAATGCATGACATTACATACCCTGCAAGTGTCTTGTTTCAAGTAGGACATCCCGGATCACAGAGGCCAATCCCAGGTTCTGTTTGGATCCCAGAACCTCCCATTTTTTGGTCCGGTGCTCTTGTGCGAGTCCTCGTGCCAGAGGACTGGACCAGAAGGCACTTTGGCATGAGCTTATGGCCTGGCACTCTGGTGCTTGTTAGCAGGATCATACCAGAACACCTTCTGGTTTAGTGCTCCAGGAGAACCTTGCAGACGATTGCTAGAGTACCAGACCGGAAGGTGCACCTCTCCTGACACCTCAATTTTGGGGGTGAAAATGTTGGGAGGTATGCCAATATATGAACAGTGGAGGACTTGGGGGTCTCAACTTTCAGTGGCACCCTGTGTGATACTAAAATTCAGCACCCCTGTCTCTCTCACTCTCAATCATAGTTGTGGCACCCACTGCAGCACCCCCAAAGCTTGCTGCCCAGTGCGACTGAACCGGTTGTGTTCTCCTAAATCCATCTGTGAGGCAATGTGGGTGGTCCCTGGGTTGGCCCAGGGTGAATGAGCCTGACTGTCCCTTCCAGATTGGAGTCATGGAGCAGACTGGGCAGGGGAGCTGTGTACAGCCCTAATAGTTATAACCTGAATATCAGATCCTGCATTGATCAGGGAGTGCAGAGCAGTGGCCCACCCCTCAGAGACGGCGGTGATCTCTTTAAAAGCACTGAAGCACTGAGAAGGAATGCAGCCACTTCGGCCCAGATAAATCACTCAATAGAGGGAGAAGTAGGGGATTTGTTTCAGTTCAATTCCTTGCAGTTAGCTCTGCCACTCTCCCTGATTTGACCGTCACGTTTTAATCTCTCATTGCCCTTGCAGAGTCAGAAATTGCATCTAGGACTATATGAGGCCAGTGAGTCAGATAGGACACAGAACCTCATTGCTCTGATTTGGTTGGCAACAGCTCCTTGTTTGCATCAGAGTATGATTCAAAGGGTAGGATGTCATCCTCTAAAGCAAGGGAGGGGCACCATTCTGATTCTGAGGGCCACATTCCCCCCCATGGGTAACTTTCTGGGGGCCACAAACCAGAGGTGTGCAGGACCAGATGCAAAAGTGGGCATGGCAGGGCATGTGACTCCAACCTTTGCTCAGCAAGCTGTGCAAAAAGCAGAAGTTCTATACATACACATTTCTCCACCCAGACAAACAACAGGCTTTATCAAAGCAACAAGGAGACAAAAAGAGCGATCTTGAGAGCCAAATTTGGCCCTTGGACCTGAGGTTCCCCATATTTTTTCCAAAGACTCTATTTGGTACTGTATTGAAGGTAAAGGGACCCCTGACCATTAGGTCCAGTCATGGACGACTCTGGGGTTGCGGCGCTCTTCTCGCTTTATTGGCCGAGGGAGCTGGCGTACAGCATGACTAAGCCGCTTCTGGTGAACCAGAGCAGCACACAAAAATGCCGTTTACCTTCCCGCCAGACTGGTACCTGTTTATTTACATGCACTTTGACGTGCTTTCAAACTGCTAGGCTAGCAGGAGCAGGGACTGAGCAACGGGAGCTCACCCCATCACGGGGATTCAAACCACCAACCTTCTGATCAGCAAGTCCTAGGCTCTGTAGTTTAGACCACAGCGCCACCCGCGTCCCTTAGAAAACAAATATTGCAGGAAATTTTCAGCAAAACCCAGATAACTGTACTGGGCCAAAGAAAGAGGGTGAACTTCCAGTACAAATTTTGGGGAGCCCCCTACCCAACATGTTTGCCACTGCAGCCCTAGATCAGGGATGGAGAACCTGTGGCCCTTCAAAAGTTGTTGGATTCCAACTTCCATCTTTGGCCAACCGTTAGGGGTTATGGGAGTTGGGAGTGTAGGAAAATCCATCCACTCATAAGCTCCCCAGCTCAGCCTTTGTGGGTTGAATGGCGCAGTTAGGTTTGAAAGAATACAGTGGGCATTTTAAAGTGCTGGAGCTGGGATTACATCCGTGCAGGCTTCAATTTGGCTTTCCCTTAATTGGTTTGACATTCTTTAAAGGGGGAGTTCAGAATAAAAGCCCATGGTAGTGAAGTTACTGGTCTTTGAAGCGCTCGCTACATCCTTGAGGGACGGCGCCTTATCACACAGATGGTTATATTCCTAAAATTGCCCTGAGGAGATTGGGGCTTGTTTTGAATTTGCCCTTGAGTGGGGTTGACATTCCTGAAGGCAGGGGTGAGGGAAATTGCCTTGTACAGCACATTCTTTGCCCCACTTTCTACTTCTTTATTTACTTTATAATATGTCCCTCTTGGTGGAACATAGGCAGCTGCCTTATACTGTGTCAGATCATTGGTTTGGGCAAGTTCCCTGTTTCAGGGGCTCAGTAGGATTTGGGGGGAAAGATTCCTTGATTGGTTTTTTGGACCCCTCTCTCTCACCTTCTCTACACTGCTGAGAAAGTAGGATTTGTTTCTTGGGAGTAGTGTGGCCTCTCTGCTTGTTTGCCATTGAGTCTGGACAGGCGAGAAAGTAAAGAACATAAATGTCTGAGACATTGAATTGTGAGGTTGAGGGCATTTGCCTCTGCCTTCTCTGTGGTGGATCCCTGGGGTGCCCTTCAGACCGGATGTGCGCATTTTTTCCAGTGCAAAAGTTTTTTTTTAAAGCATTTGTTGCTCCACCCACTTTTTTTCCTCTGGCCCTGCCCACCACTGGCATGTGGCCATCAGAAGGTTCTGCTGATGGGAGTGTGGCCCTTGCTCTGTAAATGGCTCCCTGCCTCAATCTGCTTCAGGCAGCATTTGCTGGCATGCCTCTTCCTGCTTTAAAAGCCAAGCAAAGTGTTTGCTCCTTTGGCTAAAGATATACGAGATAAAACAGTATCGCACTACGACATGTTAGGAGCAGTTCAAAATAGACCTCAAGCAGATGCGTCGGGTGAAGTGGCAAGTTCTGCACTTTGTGGTGCCTTAGCGTTTGTACACATACTTTGTGTGCTGCCTGCTACTGCAGATGAGAAACATGGACTCCCCATAAAGACTGAACTCTTAAAGACCTTGGAGATAAAAAGGAAGGAGAATGTACGTCAGTGGCAGCTGGCGGCCCTTGGCATTGGTAGGGCAGAAGGTAGTGAGTCCAGCAATAGGTGGAACTTGACATAGGCATGCACATTTCATTAGGGTATGCACCCAAGGTCACGGACTCGCTAAGGCACAGATGTTAGGCTGTGCCTGGGCACACCTGCCACAACCCACATGCATGGTTGTGTGGCGAGTTCCCGCCCCCCCGGGAAATAAAGACACAAGACACCAGAGTTTAATGGGTCAAATTAGGCCACAACTTTATTGATTACAGGAATTGAGGGGTATTGGCTTAGGCATTGGTCCTTTCAGCTAACCGGCTTCAGCCCACTTTCATGAAGACCGGCAAGGGTTAACCACCAGTAGGGGGAGTCCTGCTGAGGCACATCAACTAGGAGCTCCCCCCAGGGTCACCACTCGGGGGCGTAAAATTGGCCCACACCTCCATAGGCTTAGGATGAGGCCACGGCCCCAGAATCCTTTACCGGACTACCCTTCAATTTGGGGGGAAGGTGATGGCGCTTCCTCCCCCCCCTTTATAATCTGCAAAGCAATACCCCTACCAATGCCTAACCGCCAATGCCCAGGAAGTTGTGACGATTGCTAGGAGGTAGGCGAAAAACCAGTTGGCTGGTGCCAAATGGAAAAATTCCTACCAGGCCCCTTGACGGCGACCAACCGAAGTCCATAGCAAGGTCGGAAACCTAGCCTAATGGGTGAGTGGGGTGGGAAAACCGGGTCATCTGTAGAGCGGTGATCCAAAGAGGGCGGTCCTCGGCCGCGCCGGCCCTAAATATGGTAGGCCACACCCCCGGACCAGCTGATTGGCTGGCTGGGGGGGTGACACGGCCGAAGATTCCCCTAGTATTGCGAGGAGGGGCTTGAAGCCCGCAACCCCACCTCCTCTCCAGTTCAGAAGTGGCTCTATGGAGCCAGAGCCAAAAGGGCAGCTGGTGCCCACTAAACTTGCTGGAGCTGTTAGGAGGTCAGACTCACAGGATCCACAAATGAATCCATTTCCCAGCATGCCTTTGAGTAAAGCCACTCCCCCTTCTCCATCAGCATAATTACCATATATTCTACCAGCTTTTTAATGAAGGTGAATTGCTGCAGGATTAGAAAACACATTTTTCAAAAGAAACAATTTTAAGGCCCCCTCCCCTTCACATCTAATAAACAAAAATGGTATTAGGTAGATGTTGCATGAAGAAGATACTCAGCAGGGTCCAGTGGTGTTCGCTCACACAGATAGGCTGTTCAGTGAAATGAAAATGAAGCAAATGAACAGCTGATCAAGGAATGCTGATCAGGGAGGACAAGCACAAGACAGGGGCCTAGTTAAGGCTGTGTAGGTGTGACCTTCAAGAATGCAACCCTGAGCATGCTCAGTTCCTGGGTCTACCAAAGAATTAGACCAGTTAACCTGATACCTTGTCTGTATTGAGATGTTGATATAGGAGAGAAGGGGAAGCTGCACCACCAGCACAAATGACTATTTTCTTTGGTAAGACAAAAGGAGAAGAAGGAGACAGATGGGTGGGACCTCCTGGCCACAGCGATACTTTTGGAATGAGATTTGCTTATTGACCAGAAAATGGAAGGTTGGCAGAAAAGTACTCAGGGACTCTCTCTACATTGAAATGGATTATGGAAGGATGTGTGGAACAGAAAAGAGTGTGGCTTTGAGATTTTTGAACTTTATAAATAGATTGCTGCGCATTTCACTTGGTAGGTTTAAGCCCCGATTTCTCTAACAGATCAACCATCACTTAGAGCCAATGACAGGCAGAGCCAACTAATTCTATTTCTGTCCCTGATCTACCCACTGTTGAGTTCTACAAGGACAACACTGAGAATAATGAATAAGGAGAATAAAGCTAAAGGGCAGTGCCAGCCCCAGGAATGAATGTACAGTGGTACCTCGGGTTACAGACGCTTCAGGTTACAGACACTTCAGGTTACAGACTCCACTAACCCAGAAATAGTACCTCAGGTTAAGAACTTTGCTTCAGGATGAGAACAGAAATGTGGCAGCAGTGGGAGGCCCCATTAGCTAAAGTGGTACCTCAGGTTAAGAATGGTTTCAGGTTAAGAACAGATCTCCGGAACCCAAGGTACCACTGTATAAAGATGAAGAAAAACGAGGAGAAACAAGGTGGCAGAAAAGAGGGTGTGCGTGTGGCAAAGGGATGATGGAGAAAGAGAGGGGAAAGTGGATGTCCTGTCTATTTTTGCTTCTGGCCCTGTCCAATGAGAGCTTGCGGCCCCTGACAGATTACTTCTGGAGGACCGTGTCTCTCCAAAGAAAAAGAGGTCCCTCGTTCAGATCCACCTTCCCTGCTTCATCCACCATGATGCTTGACTGTCAGCATGGACTCAGTTCCTGGAGTAGTTTAGTCCTTCAGTATCTTCCTTCCTTTCATGATATTTCCCCCTATGTTTGCTCCAGATTTGACTGCGGAGCTTAGTGGAGCACATTGGACTGGAAAGGCCGAAAATCAATTGAATGCTTCCTAATCCATTCTGCTAGAGCCTTCTCCCCACCCCCAGTCATCAACTGGATTGCTTTGGAAAGATTCCTGTAGGTTAAAAAAAGGTCACTTGCTTTTAGGACAACAAAGTAATTCCTTTTCATTTAATCCTGGTAGATTTCCTCCCCGCCCCCTGCTCCTCTCTCCACTTTCCAATTTGTAAGGTTTCAATTGGTTTTGTTTTGCTTTTTAAAATGCAATTTTATGTGCTCAATGGATGCAACCACATGCTCACAAATTAAGCACCAGGCTTCGTAGATCCTTGGACCACAGCTTTGAAATCTAATGTTTTCTAACATTTTAAGCTTCATAGCGGTATGCACCTGAACCCCATACTGTTGCCTGTGTCTGGTTTGAGGCAAATGCAGGAAAGAAATACAAGATAAATTTAACATTGTCACTGAGACTCACATTTTGGGCTCAGAGACATGTTCATCTCAAATATGAGGGAAGATTTAGAATCTCCCAAATTCTCCTCCAGCTCGGATTTTAACAATTCTGACTTTCTCCCCACCTAGTCTGAAAGTTTCCATTAGGAAATGTTGTTTACCCGTAGCCTACTGACTCTGACATTGCAGTAGCACTAGGGGAAACCCTGTTTTTGAGGGGCTTATTACTGCACGGAGCACGGCATGATGGAACAGGTGCTGGAAAGCTGCAGAATGAAGGTGCTAGGTACACCTTTGTGGGAAGGAAGTTGCACAATTTAGGAGTTGCCACAGTAAATGGCTTTGCCTAAGTGCAAGTAGATAAAAAGGTACCGCTTTATAGTGGGAAGGTAAACGGCGTTTCCATGTGCCGCACTGGTGCTGGCTCGCCAGCTGCAGCTTCGTCACACTGGCCACGTGACCCGGAAGTGTCTTCGGACGGCGACGGCTCCCGGCCTCTTGAGCGAGATGAGCGCGCAACCCTAGAGTCGGACACAACTGGCCCGAACGGGCAGGGGTACCTTTACCTTTAATGCAACCCTGCCCCAGCCTCCAGGGACAGGTGAACTTCCAAGAGGGCTGCCTCTGCTGAACTGCGCACCTGAGGGGGTCTGTAGGGAAGGAGGCTACTTGTGTATACCCCTCCTCTGTGATTTCCTCTTTCTTTCATTTCTTATACTGTACATCCCATTCTTAAATCTCAGCTCACCTGTAAACTCCTTGTGCAGCCATACTGGTTTCTCTAAATGCCTCCCACTTTTCATTCTCATTGGAAATGTCTGCAAAAATGTACAAAACCGGGTCAAACATATGTTGGAAATGTAAAGACAAAGAAGGCACTTTTTATCATATGTGGTGGGAGTGTAGAGAAGTTAGAAAATTTTGGGAAATGATATATAATGAACTGGAGAAAATGTTTAGAATGACTTGTAAAAAAAAAAAAAAACAGAAGCATTTCTATTAGGGATTGTAGGACACGACCTGCCAAGAAAAATAAAGAACTTATTTATGTATGCTACAACAGTGACAAGAGCCTTGTTAGCACAAGGATGGAAGAATGAGGAAATCCCAATGAAAGAAGAATGGCAAGAAAAATTGATGAGCTATGCGGAATTGGCTAAATTGACGTAGAAACTGCGTGATAAGGACAATTGTGACTACAAGGAAGAATGGGAACGTTTTACAAATTACCTAAAAAGACAACAAAATGATCTGGACTCCTTGACAGGTTTTGAATAAACATCCACAAATTTATTAGTTGAACACATGATAGATAAGGCAAAGATATGTACAATTTTATAACATGCAGAGAGCAATATGTGCAAAGAAACCAGAGAGGGGAGCTGAGGGAAGTCCTGGGGGAATGAGAGAGAGGGATGGGGGGGGGGATAATGTAATTGATTATTTGGACTGATAATTTGCTATGTTGAAATTGTCTAATAAAAATATTTTTTTAAAAAAGGAAATGTCTGCATTTGTGCCTTCAGTATTTCACCTTTAAGAAACCACCCATCTTGAATTTCTTTCTCTTTGAGTATTTCTGACCATGAGATCTCATCCAGTAGTTCCTTAAGCTTTTTAAAATCAGCCTTCTTAAATTTCAAAGTGCATGTCCAACTGCACTCACTTTTCTTTTGCCTCTGTACCATGAAACCCAAGAGGACAGGATCGCTTCCTCCCAGTACTTCCACTTCGTTGATCAGTTCTTCCCTGTTGGTGAGGACCAGGTCCAAGACAGACGTCCCCCTTGATGTTTCTTCCACCTTCTGGGAAATTAAATTCTCAGAGAGTTAATGGAGGAATTTGTTGGACCTTACGTTCTTGGCAGAGTTTGAGTTCCAACCGATACTGGGGTAGTTGAAGTCTCCTATGGCTATTATGTCTCCTTTTTGAGACCTAAGTGGAACCCCAGCCCGAAGTCTGCCCTCTGCACTTGAAGTTTCCAAGACCTTTTCAGGGCAATCCCATGTAGAGTGCATTGCCATAATCCAATCTGGAAGTTACCAGAGTATGGAGTACAGTGGCCAAGTCATCTCTGTCCATAAGGGCCATAGCTGGTGAACCAGCGGAGCTTCACATATTTTACTCTAGTTTGTGCATTATTATTTTTTACACCTTACTTCCTTTGAGGACTGCACTGCAACGTTCTGAGAAGTGTGAATTCCAAAAGACAGCTGTGCTTTGCTTCACATCTTGTTTTAAAAAGTGTGAATATGATAAGTTTGCCTTTCAATGCCAACGGATGTTGGCAGCAATCCAATCGGGAGGTTACTGAAGCAAAAAAACCTTTCTGGCTAGTCCTCCTGGAAATATGTCGGCACAGTCTCATTTACCACTTCATAGAAGTCCTTCTTCCCCTCTCATCAAAACAAGAGCCCT
Source organism: Podarcis bocagei (assembly GCF_964188305.1). Lineage (NCBI taxonomy): Eukaryota > Metazoa > Chordata > Lepidosauria > Squamata > Lacertidae > Podarcis > Podarcis bocagei. The sequence goes on from NC_138139.1 coordinate 44,048,393, forward strand.
GTTTGCACCCCCTCCCCTGAATTTAATGAAGATGATGCCAACAAGAAAGTGGGAACAAAGGTGTTTTGAATGTGTGGTGGCAGCGAAGATGACGCAAAGGCAGTTTTCAAAGACTGCCATCCAAGTGAGGCCCCTGTAATGACTCGACTGTTCTTCTCCTTAACTTTAAGGGTCAATTCCAACAGGCGCTCTGTTGGTGACCCCTCAGGAAGACTTCATTGCAATTTGCAATGATTAAATGAGTTAACCGGATGGTGAAAACATTCTTTTGTGGGGAGAGGGAAAGGTAAAGGTCAGATTCACCTTGGCAACAAAGCCTAGTTCCAGCATCATTATGCAAAGCATCCTCTCCTCAAATTGGGTGCAACCGTTTGGCTTTCAATTATTGATAGCCTTCAAGGCATCCCTCCTTCTCCCATCAACACCCAGCTGTTTCCTGCTTCTTGTCTGCGGCTCAGGTGCTGTATAATGAAAACTGCATGTCACAGTAGCAAAGTGTGGTTCATTAAAATGCAATCCCTCATCCCCCCCCTTTTGAACTTTAAAGTATATTGGAACAAGGCCATTGAAAAGATTAGACTAACGGGAAGTTTGCTTGCATTCATTTATAGTTCCTGAGGACTGGGTTCTTCCCCCCTAGTATTACAGTATAATACAGTTTACAACTAGGAGAATAAGATGGTGTAAGCAATACAGTAAGCCATTGATGCCTGGATTTTTTAGGCTAATACAGCTGTTTTTGATGCATGGCCCTCTGAAGTCGGATTCTAAGGGAAAATATGCAAGCCCAGGTTGTGCAATTTACTTCTCAGGCAGGCTCAATACTAAACAGTGCAAGCCATCTCTCTGAAAGAAGGAAGGCTTTTTGAAGTGAATCACCAGTGCCCTATGCAATAGGGAAGCTCCCAAACTTTGCAAAACCCAGTGTGGATTTTCATGAGGATGTTAAAAATGAACAAATAAATTGCAAACTCATGTGGAAATGTGGAGAGCTGAATTTAAGCCTGGAGAAATGAGAAACTGAAAGAAAATGAAACTGGCAAGCTCCTTCCATCCCTACTGACCATTAGCCATTCTGGCTGGGATTGATGCTGAGTTGTGGTCCACAATAACTGGATGTTGGGCATGAATGCAGTAGCAAATGGGGACTAGCGGGGCTTATGCTAAAATCGTCATGGAAGGAAGTGGGTTTATTTGACAATAGTTGGACTAGAATAAAGTCAGCCTCCTCCTTTCAGCAGCAAACACATGTGCCTAATTATGCACTGTTTCAAATCTTCACTTTTTGAGGAACATCTGTCTCTCCAAAAGAGCCAGGTGCTCCCTTTGCTGAAGTCAATAGATATTGCCATCATAAACCGCTAAGCAGAGGGAGGGAGGAATATTATCTTATTAACAGTTTAGAGAAATAGTAGGTCCCTTTCTGGGGATATTTAACTTATCTATCTATTTATCTCACATGATTTATATACCAGTGGATTGCATTCAGAGGCAAACTGCCTCCAGCAGTGGAGGGTAGGACACAGCCATCATGTTTAGTGACCATTGATAGCTTTATCCTCCATGAATTTGTCTGAGGAGAGTGAAGAAGAAAGAAGCTCAAGGAATTGCCACGATCCAGCTCTCTTAGTGCCCCCCCCTCCCCAACTTCCACCACAGGGATATCTGAAGGACCATCTTGCCCTGAGGGGAGGAGAAGAAATACCAACTTTTTCTAAACAAATAAGTTGTATTTTCCATTCCATTGTAACTTTAAAGAAATGCTCATAGTTGTAATAATCACCTTTAAGAAACCCTGGAGGGTGAATGAAATACTATAGGGCCTCAGTTGGGATAGCTCAGTCAGTACAGCAGGAGACTCTTAATCTCAGGGTCATGGTTTTGAGCTCCATTGTCAGGAGTCCCAGTTCCCATCTTGATAACACAGCAAGCGTAGTTAATTAAAAAGGAAGATTTATTGCAAAAACAAGCAGAGCTCACAGGACGGCTCTAACAAGCCACCAACCTAAATTAGTCTTGATGACCCTTCTGAAGACTTCTTCCTGCGAGACCAGAAACAGCTGAACTTTTGCTTCTGATGTCTTTTGTTTTGGTTCCTGCCTCTGAGACCTCCTATTCGCCAAGACCTTGGACTGGGAGGGTCAGCTCCCTCCTCTTCCCCATTCTCTAAGAGACTGTCTCTGGGCTCTTTCCCGCCTGATGAGCTGCTTCCTTCTCTTTCCGCAGCATTATGCACTTCTTGATGCATTAGCAGGGTTCCCACTCGCTCTCTGGCATTTTCTTATCAGTTGGCATTCCTAAGGGTGGGGGAGTTGGCACTAGGCTTTGCTCATCCTGCCTGGCAGTTAACTGTCTCTGTTCCTGGCTGGTTCCTTCAGCTGGCTGCAAACCTTCCCTGGGAGCTGGCTCATTCGTGATACCCATGTTGGGCAAAGGTTTTCTGCATTGCAGGGGGTTGGATTGTTGACCTTTGTGGACCCTTCCAACTCTATGAGTCTATGCATGGAAAAAGGAGATCCCATGCTGCATATTTATCACCCATATGGCTGCCCTCCAAAAATCCCGGGAACTGTAGTTTACCCTTCACAGAGCTACAAATTTCCGGCTTCTGGAGTTTGGTTGAAAGAAAAGAAATAAATCCATGGCTTATTACACCTGGAAAACAAAGCCATTCTGAGGACCAGGTTACAGGTGGCCATCACAGAGTCATGATGTTAACAAAGGAAAGGTCCAGCACTAACAATGAAGAAGAAGCAGAAAGGAAGTAAAGCCTGAGAGAGAAAGAGCAATATACAAAGAAGGAGCCAGCCAGGGAAAAATAGGTTGTCTTTCTGTCTACCTTCCCCTCCACCCCAGTTCATGTAACATTACAAGGATTGTTGTTTTACTCCTAATACCAGCATACTTAACAAACTACAGTTCCCAGGATCCTTTGGGGGAACCCATGTGCTTTAAATGTATGGTGTGTAAGCATCCACAGTCTTAAAAAAAACCACCTATTTTTTAAAAAGTAGATCTGGGAAACTACAGCCCAGTCAGCCTGACTTTGATACCAGGGAAGATACTGGAACAGATTAGAAAGGAGTCAGTTTGTAAGCATCTTGATAACCATGTCATGATTAGTAGGTATTAGCATGGATTTGTCAAGAATAAATCCTGCTAGACTCATCTTATCTCTCTCTCTCTTTTAAATTGGGTTGCTAGCTTAATAGATTGTGGGAATGCTATGAAATAATTTATCTTGATTTCAGCAAAGCATTTGATAGTTTGGTGAGCAAAATGGTAAAATTTAGAATAGAATGGCAATATTGTCAGGTGGAAAACTGAACTCAGAGAATGCTCATTGGTTATTCCCATTAGTCTAGAGGGAGGTTTCAAATGGTATGCCGCAGGACTTTGTCCAGCCATGTCAGTACAGTATATTTCATTCTCCCGTTGCTGGATGTGTGATTGTTACATCACATGTCGGTATTTACATTCCATGCTTGGAAACTGTGAGAACAGAAGTCCTATCTCTTCCGCTGTATTGTACTTTTGTACTTTTTTTCTCTATCTTGGAGAAGATGTGAGAGGACGCCATGATTGCTTTGTCCTGTATATATTGCTTAATAAATTACTTAGAATGCCACACCTCATCTCTACATCGTTTCTGCTATATTCTGCTGTGTGAGTGTGCACATATCTGAGAATATGTGTCGCCGGTGCGCACTGGGACTGAAGATATATGAACGTCCCGGGCTGCGCTTCACAAGGAAGACGCCTGGAGAGGTTTGTCTCATTCCAGGGGCTGTGGGTACCCACCCAGGAGTGTTCCAACAAGCCTTTCTCAAACCATACATAGCTTCCACATTCAGTGGACTTGTTCCATCAGTGCAAGGACTTCTGGCTATGCAACTGAACTTCCTCTCCCTCTCCTTGCCCTGTATGCCCCCAAAATCTGTATTGGGCTTCTCTGCAAAGTTCTGGAAAAGATTTGGGGAGAGCATGGGGCATGCAGGGGGAGAGCAAAGGAAGGGGAAATTCTGTTGCACAATGGAAATCCTTGAACTAGGGGAACAAGTGTATTGGATGCTGCGCAATGGGGGCAGTTACAGGAGGGTAGATTTTGGTTAAACACTAGGAGAAATTTCCTGGTGGTAAGAATAGAGCCAAGGACTGAAAGGGGTGGTGGGCTGGCAGCCATCTCTGGGGGTATTCTAGCTCTGGAGCTGCAGCACCTTTCAGGAGGTTGGACTAGATGTCTTACCAGACCTGCTCCAACTCTTTGATTCTATGAGAGATGTCCTGCAGGATCAGAACAAGGGGCTCACCCATCGCAGCATCCTGTTGTCCATTGTGGATGCCCATAACTCAGACGTAATGTCAACCAACCAGCTTGCATTCCATAGACCACTGTCTCTTAACTGTTTGCCTGCATGGTCAAAGACTTGAAAGACTCTCTGTGGTGTCACAGCAGGTGAGCCAATGGCAGACAGAGGCTCTGCAACTTAGGCAACTAGCTCACTTACAAGAGGAAGAAAGACGCACAGGGATTCCGGAAGGTCTGTTGTAGGTCTCAGATGAAATAGCTGGACAGGACTGATTGACTTCACAGCCATATCTTTACCTACGATATTTGGAAGGGCAAATATTGTAAGAGGTCCATCAACCTCCTGGTTGCCAAGCTGACAAGGTATTAAGTTGGCAAGGAGATAATGAGTGTGTTAACAACAGCCTCTTGTAAAATTTTAATTTAGTAAATGCATGCACAGCATCCTTGAAGTTCCCCTGTATTTCTTTCTTTCTTTCATAAAGCTGCTAAATTATTTAGGGTTGAAATTTAAAATTAGAGCATGTGGCATATAGGCCTATAAATATTTGATAAAGGTTTCTGGGATTCCAGAGTCGCAAGATATACTTTACATGCTTTTAGCCTTGGTCATATGACTGGATGCCCGGGCTCCAGTGTGGCCCCCGTGGCTTCAGGGAGGCAAGGATCTGTCTGCAAAAACAACCAACTAACTTGGGGCGGGGGGAGATCTTGCTCATAAGCTGCAGAAGAAATATCAAAGTTGGAGTGATGCTCAGAGCAGGAGTTTAGGTCACCCATTGCCTGGCCTTAAAGTATTTTAGAGTTGCAGTGTAATGATGAAAAGGGTAGAAATTGGTGTGTGCATATTCCTCTCCAGCTCCCCACATAGCACAGATCTGCAAATCAAACTTTTCCTGGTCAAGTGTCTCATCTCCATCAGTCCAGTATACCCGCTGTTATCACTCAGTGCCACATTCTGTCACTTGCAAAGATCTTCCAGGATGAAGGTCTGTCCTTGACAGAGTGTGAGGGGCATGGCAAAGGGAAGGTGCTGAGGGCCAGATGATGCATCATCTGAAAGGCTCAATCCATCCATCCATCCATCCATCCCTCTGACCCGAGGTTCCCTAGCCCTGCTCTTGACATAGCTTGGAGAGAGCAGTGGAATAGGTGGCGAAAGCAAGAGAAGACCACCAAGTGCCTCCAGAGACTGGCAGTCAACTCCCAACAGGGTTGTGGTGCCCTTCAGCACCTACCCATGACACAGGTCTTGATTCCACTCTTCCTCCAGCTCTGAATAGATGGTAGGACACCCAGGGGTGCCAGGGATTGTCCTATCCAGACACTGACCAAACTCAGGATGCAAGGTTTCTGCATCATGAGTCTTCAGTAAATGCCCCAGCTGGGGCCATATTTTATGGTCAAATGCATTTTCAAAATTGTATATGGCTACAGGGTTAAATTGCCTTCATCACATATGAAATAAACCTTCAGTAGATGGTGAAGGAGGAACACCTTCCTCGTCTTCTTCCCCTGGACAGCTTGCCAGTCAGATTGCTGACTTTGGACATTTGTGGTGGTAAATATTGCCTGAAGTTGCCTGCACCATCCCTGTCAAAAGGGGATGGATGTTTCAGTTGCTAGTCAGCCAATTTCACGCTGAAATTAAAGTTGTCAGTCATCAGGTGGCCTGCTCAGTAGATAAGTGATATTATGAGGTTTTCATAACCCAACATTTTCCCACTGGTCAGGCTTTGGTGGGGGTGGAGGATTCCTTATGGGTGTATTATCAGGGCATAGAAATGTAGCTATTGGCGCAGGCACTCTTACAATCAAGCTTTCAAAAAATGCTTTCAAAGGTATACTAAATGTGGTTTCCCATTTGCTCGGTGAAATGGCTGTAAACAGTCTTTCATCAGACACACTTCAAGGGATTATCAGTACTTGGACCTCCTATAATCAAATACTGCTGAATGATCTTTAACCACCATTCCTTTCATCTCCTGCAAGTTGGATTTCTTTTTTGATTTCTTTCCCCCACCCCCCACCCAATAAGAATGGCGCCATGTATCTCTCCTCTGTCTTAATTCTGGAGATCGTGATTTTTTGTATCTTCAATACATTTCTCCAGATTGCTTTAATGCCTCCAGATTCGGCATGCTCTTTGGAAAACAATTTCTTCCTTGCCAAAATGACACTCCTGACTTATGAGTGAAGCTCATGAGATAGATTCCATTGTACAGTTCTTTTTGGGAAACTCAAGCAGTTTGTCTTCACAGGGATGAGGGTTGCTTCCCAGTCAGTGTGTCCAAATTGCAGCATTAGTGCTTTGTGGAATGTGCTTTGAGATCTTATGTGTCTTCACAATAATCCCGTGGGGATGACTGCTGGTAAACATGAGAGAGCACCATTCCTCTATATACTATACTTCATCTTTAAGGTTTGCTGAAAACGACCTACCAGTCCTTCCATAGGTGTTAGACGGCAGCCACAACTAAAAGAAAATTAAAAGCTTTTTCAAAGGTGCCCCCCAAGCTTTGGAATCAGTGTCCCTGTACAGCAGTTATGAAGAACCTCTTGCCTTCACTCTCTGCCAGTGTTTTTCTGCTATTTCAGAAAGGGGTTTCTCCTAGCTGGAGACACGAGAGATTGAGCATAGGGTTTTCTTCAAGCAGATGTTCCATCGCAGCCTTTTCTCATAATTTACAACATGTACTGCTTCTCTAAGGGATGCGGGTGGCGCTGTGGTCTAAACCACTGAGCCTAGGACTTGCCGATCAGAAGGTCGGCGGTTCGAATCCCCGCGACGGGGTGAGCTCCCGTTGCTCAGTCCCTGCTCCTGCCAACTTAGCAGTTCGAAAGCACGTCAAAGTGCAAGTAGATAAATAGGTACTGCTACAGCGGGAAGGTAAACGGCGTTTCCGTGTGCTGCTCTGGTTCGCCAGAAGCGGCTTAGTCCTGCTGGCCACATAACCCGGAAGCTGTACGCCGGCTCCCTCGGCCAATAAAGTGAGATGAGCGCCGCAACCCCAGAGTCGGTCACGACTGGACCTAATGGTCAGGAGTCCCTTTACCTTTACTGCTTCTCTCACTTCAATGGGGATGGAGGAATTTCTCAACTTTGGTTCCTCTCTCTCTCTCAGTCTCTCTCTCTGTCTTTCCAATCTTACCTTCAGTTCTCTACATTTCCCATCAGTTTGTGAATCCTGCTCCCCCCAGCAAGAAAAAAAAAGAATCCTCATGAAAATTAACGAGTATTTCTGTGAATTTATGCCGAAAATTGTATGCATTTTTGCCTAACACCCATATTTTTGCAAAGCAGTGCTCCCTAATACAACACATTTTTTTTTGTAATTTATTTTCTTTAGTATATGCATTTAACTATGAACTGAAGCAAATCCGCCCCCCTCCATCTCTGCACTTCAGCAGCACTCTGATGGCAGGGCAGGATGCGTATCCAACATTGAAAATGCCAGCCTGAATTCCCTGCACTGGGAATTGTTTGGGGATTTTCTCCCCTCCTCCCTAATTCTCACACTCTGTCTGAATGATCAAAAGCCTTTGCCACAGGCTCCCCAGTATCTTTTGCTCTACCTCCTTCAACATTTGAGGACATTATTCATCTGAGCCCTGGTGCTTTGTCAACTTTTAACAGTACTAATTGCCTAATTATCTGCTCCGCTGCAATAGTAGAGTTTGAACAATTTTGCAGTCCTTCTTTCCCTGAAGGAAGGTCTATCCCCATCTTTGGAATGATGCATTTGATTCCCCCCCCCCCCACTTTCACTACTTCTCCTCTCCTCCCTCTTCGCAGATGGCTTTTTGGAATAAAATAAAGAGGATGCAAAAATTCCAAGAGTGCAAATGCATGGTCTGGAGTTCATCAGCCTTCATTGGAATCTTGCCCGACCTTTGGCACACAGTGCTCTGAGAGCTACATTGAGAACAGTGGATTGTCTTCTTAATCCCTCCGTTGAGTCATAGGGCAATAATCCCATTCCTCGGAGTTAACGTCCCATCTCAGACGGGAAGTGCTGTTTCCTCTCCACTGGAAGGGCCATTCTTGTACCATGAGATCATTACTTAGGCAAGTACACCTGAAGAGGCAGTCTAAAGAAAATGGTATCGGCCATTATTAGTCTACTTAAAAATAAATAAATCGGTGACCTATTTCCTTTAATAAAATATGTTGGCTTTAAGCAAGACGAACAGCACAGAAGACTTCCAACTAATCCCTTTGGCTCAGACCTTAGGACTACCAAACTCCTCCAGTGGGAGTATGAAGCTCTTTTTCAGACCTCCAAATTCCATGTAGAATCAACACATGGACAGGGTTTCTCTTTCCTGTAGTTAGCCCCAGACAGACACCAAAGCCAGGAAGACCTCAACAAAAGAACACAAGAGGTATATAATTAAGAGAAACGTAGCAAACAAAGCTCCCGGGAAGTCTTGCTCTGTGTAATTAGGAGACGTCAACGTTCTAAAACAGGAAAGAAAGCAAAGAGAGTGTCTGGTGGATTAGACAAGCTCAAATTCATCTCACCTTCTGTTCTGCTTGGAGCAAAATAGGCCAGAGGAGGTAATACAAACAGCCAGCATAACCTTGTGGAAACCGATCTCTTCAGTGGCCCTTATTGGTTCGAAAGATCAGCCGAGGGAGTTTCTCTAGCTCTCAGCTTCTGATGTCATCACACAGCAAATCTCGCTCTGGCTTCTTTTGGTTTAAAAGTTTGTCAGCGTCTCCTGACATTAGCAGAGGAACTTGTGAAATCATAGAATTGTAGCCCCAGACAGACACCAAAGCCAAAGAGACATCAACAAAAGAACACAGAAGTATATAATTAAGATGACCCCAAGTGTCATCTAGTCTAACTAGTCTAGTTCTTCTCTAGACTAGTTAGAAAAGGCTCCTAGTTCTTGTCTATCATTTCCTACAATAAACAATTTTATTATTTCTCTACCTACAAGCATCTCTCTGTTGATGATTGCAACAGGTAAAGTCTACTCTCGAACCTTAATTCAGGAGCCAGATGCTGTTCACACCTTAGCAAATAACTTTAATGGGCAGTTGGGCTCGATAATAGCACCCACTTTCAACAGTATGGAACAGAGCAAAGCAATCTTCAGCCTCATGCTGCCCTCCAGATGTTTTGGGCTTCCTATCAGCCTTGCAGGCAGGCAGGTGAAGGGAATTGTAGCCCAACACACCTGGAGGGCATCAGGTCATGGAAGGACAGAGCAGAGTTTCTTTTCATCCACAAGGAGAGGTAGAAAGGGAAAGAAAAGACAGGAGGACAAACAGGTCAAGTAGAAAGCAATCACCTATAGATTCTCTTCCGCGCCTAATAACAAGCTCATGAGAGCTTTGCTGCCATGGTTCCATCCCCATCACAGGTTGTCAGTCGGATCACCTTTCACTTCAGATTCATTACAGCCTTGGTGAAAACAGAGGAAAGCCATGAAGCAGAAAGGGACGCCACTCATCCTGCCACCTTTCATATTTTCAGCTCTGTAACCCACTTAGCAGGGAAGGATGGAGGGAGAATGAAGCTGATGGGCTGACCTCGTGCCCTGATTGGCCTGCATCAAAGCTTTTGCTGCTCAACTGCACCATGAAAGAAAGTTGTGTCCAGCATTGCATCGGATGGATGCTGACAGACCTGCTCAGATCAGATTTCCCTACCTTGAGTCAAGCAGGGAGCCAAGGAATAAAATATGTCGCCCATACTTCTCAGATATAGTATCTGCTTGACAAATGCTTTTGACTTATTGTAATAAACAATTTCATGGTGACTTTTTAAAGGGACCCCATTAAATTATTTCTTTAGTATAAACCTACCTGGTTTGTAGGAACATATGAAGCTGTGTTATACTAAGGAAGATCATCAGTCCATATATCTTAGTATGGACTAAACTGACTGGCAGTGGATTCAGACAGGACCCTCTTTTGACCCTACCTGGAGACGCTATGGCTTGCACCTGAGGGCTTCTGCATGCAACATAAATGTTCCACCACTGAACATTTCTTTATTTCTTTAGTATAAACCTACCTGGTTTGTAGGAACATATGAAGCTGTGTTATACTAAGGAAGATCATCAGTCCATATATCTTAGTATGGACTAAACTGACTGGCAGTGGATTCAGACAGGACCCTCTTTTGACCCTACCTGGAGACGCTATGGCTTGCACCTGAGGGCTTCTGCATGCAACATAAATGTTCCACCACTGAGCTGTGGCCCTTTCCTACACTTTCCAAATATTCAATCTCAAATGCAGCTATCCTCCTAAATTCACACTTTTCTGAATTTTGCAATGCATTTTCCCCAACCAAAAAATGCATATGGAGAAGTGCATATTGGAGAAACATGTGCCTGGGCAGAGTGAAGCCAGGGGAACCACTGATGGAGGTCAGCAGCGGACATCCAAATCAGAGGTGCCCAGGAAAACAAAGGTCCCTGTCTGTTTCTCCATCTTCATCACATTTTCTATTTGCAGAAATCAACAGCTGAAACTTCCATGGTGCTGTAACTCACTAATAACTGCACATCAAGCTGCTGTTAAATGTCTAGGGACAGAGGCTGGTAAAATACCTTGGTAGCCTGCTCCCAATCTAACAGGACAATTGAAACCCAAGATTTACTAGGCTGAGGGAGTCTGGGTTGCGCTTTCCCAGATGAAGTAGGGCTCAGCTGGTGCCACTCCATTGTAAAAACCCCCACAAAAAAGGTGTTGCCAGAGAGTGGTGGGGCAGGACAGGGCAAGGAGATGTCTATTCAAAACCCCATTCAGCTCAGTCACATGCCCAGGACCCAATCCTCAAAACTTGGGGGCCGCACTCACCTGCAATCACAGCTCTCCCCAAGGCTCATGAATGGAATTTGGAATGGGGAAACAGGTGTCATTGTAAATCACACTGGTGCAAGTTACACTGATCTTCCTATAGTGAGGATTGTGACCACAGTGACACACTAACCCAGGCTTCCTCAATCTCGGCCCTCCAGATGTTTTTCGCCTACAACTCCCATGATCCCTAGCTAGCAGGACCAGTGGTCGGGGTGCTGGGAATTGTAGTCTCAAAACATCTGGAGGGCTGAGGTTGAGGAAGCCTGCACTAACCATTTTGGTGCATGGGAACCTTCACATATCATGACTGGCTGCCTGAGAGTTTATCCCATCACATGTGCTGAGCTCAGGCATTGAAAGGATACAGCAGCTGCCTGAGGTACGTCGTTGGGTGAAAGTGAAGTGAGTGGTCCTTCTTGGTCTTCTACCACTTGAGGTGGGTGCCTCACCTTGCCTCATCAGTGGGATGGGCCTGTATATTAGGGGTCCTCCATTGTTTCACATGCACAGTTTTGGAACAGAACCCTGTACACCTGAAGTTTGCCATGGCTTCCAGTTCCTCCAGCCTTCCCTAGCCTGGTGCTTTCCAGATGCAATTGGACTTCAATTCCCATCAGCCTCAGTAAGCGTCAGCGATGTTCAGGGATGATGGGAGCTGTAGTCAAATGACATCTGAGAGGCACCAAGTTGCGAGGGAAGTAGCTTTAAAGCATTTCTTCAACCTTTGGGGCCTGACCAAAGACTAAACAATATGTGAAGTTCGTATCTAGGACAAAGAGGAAGACTCATTTTTTAAAGAAAAGATAAGAAGAGGAGGAGGAGAAATGTCCAGATGATTTTAAGCAGCATGGTTTAATAAGGAGGGGGAAGAGTAGGAGGGGAACCAAAGCAAATTTAATTATACATCTAACAAGAATAAACAGAATTCTGCTTTCAGCAAACATAACCCATTTCTTCAAAGAAACAAAAAAGCAGCTGTAATTATTTAAGGCTTTTATCTCTTCAGGATACCAAGCATCAGATAAATCTCCCTTCTGAATGCTTAACATCTTTCTTTCCCCAAATGGAAACTCTTCGGCACTTTTGTGCTACATTTTAGGATGCATTTGGAGGGAAAAGAAAGAGAGAAATCTGATGGCTGTGGTTTAAGCTAGTCCAGCCATGACTGCTGTGTTAATTCTGTTTCATGCTTGTGAGCATGTTTGTTAAGGTCACATGCATACTGCTACATGCCACCCTAATCTCCACGAGTGGCGTGAGATTCCAGGCAGTTCCAGGCACTTACCCAGAGCAGTGTTTCCTTTGGGAAGATCGGGGCTCAGCGGAAGCTAGTGTATTTAAGAAATGTGATTTATTAACACATATATATACCTGGAAGTCTGCAATAATAATCATAATAATAATTTATTTGTACCCCGCCCATCTGGCTGGGTTTCCCCAGCCACTCTGGGAGGCTTCCAACAAAGATGAAAAATACATTAAAATGCCACACATTAAAAACTTCCCTGAACACTGCTGCCTTCAGATGTCTTCTAAATGTCAGGTAGTTGTTTAGCTCTTTGACATCTGATGGGAGGGCGTTCCACAGGGAGGGCACCACTACCGAGAAGGCCCTCTGCCCGGTTCCCTGTAGCTTTCCTTCTCGCAATGAGGGAACTGCCAGAAGACCCTTGGCGTTGGACCTCAGCGTCCTGGCAGAACAATGGGAGTGGAGATGCTCCTTCAGGTATACTGGGCCGAGACCATTTAGGAGGGGGTGCAAAAACCTATAATTCAAGGGTGTCTCTCATTGCCCATCTCATACCTTCAGCAAGCTTGGATCCAGAGCAGCAGTCAGTCATGGATCCTGGTCTCTAGGTGCAGCCTTCTCCAGCTAGTGCCATGATGGTTTTGACCTCCAGTTGCCACATTGAGTTCTGGTCTGCCCAGCAGCTCATGAAGAACTGGCCTTCCCACACACCCCTTCTTCTTCGCAGCACACCTCTACAAAGAAGTCTTCTGTAAAATATGACATTCCCCCCCCCTTTCACCTCACACCTCTCCCCATCACCTTGGCAACCTGCCTAGCCATGCATTAGACCACTGAGACACCTGTTCACCTGAATGCCTTGTAACCTGACTCATGTGTCGAATTGACCAGTACATTAAAGCCTTTGGCAAAAAATGAGTTGGGAGACTGAGTACTGCATCCACCACTGAGGGCCAGGACAGATTGTTATGGTTGTAAACCATTTAGAAGCTTTTGGGGGGGTGCACTTAGCAGTATATAGAAATCAATGAATTATGATAAGAATGCCAATTTTTTGTGTGTGTTCTAGTAGTAGCTGGGAGGTGGGGAAGCTGCTAGAGGCAGGAAAAGATGAAAGGGCCTTATGCCAAGTTACAGAATGTCAGGCTTGAGGGATTGTCCCTCTCCCCCCAATGGCACCAAGAGGCAGGGAGGAAACAAGAAAGTTCTTACATATGATTCATTCAGTCATCAAGGTAAAAGAATTCTGGTCATTCCTCCATAATGGAGTTGGTCGCACTAGGCTCCTCCCCCTTCCCCCTCTAGCAACAAGACCTGCTTCTTCGGCATCTGTCTGTGGACAATTGTCTCTGGCCTCTTTGTTCTTGCACCTTTAACAAACGTCGTGTTTTGGGAGAAGGGGGGTTGGGTATGTTGTTCAGTGACATGTCAGCTAGCTGCTCTGCCTCCCCTTGCGCTGGTCCCGAGGGTCAACCGTGTGGTGAGGTCTGAGTCCAGTCCGAGGTCGAGGGTCCTGTATGGAGGCTGTCCGTCAAAGTTGAAGCAGGGTCCAAGGCAGGGAGTCGGGTGAGGTCAGAAACTCTGGCAGAGGCGCAGGACAGGGTGCAGGCAGGAACAGGCTACCAACAACGTTGCTCCCGCAACTTGGGACTGGGGCTGGCTGGCTTTTATCTTCCCCAAGGCATAGGGTGGCCCCGGTCCACAGGTGACTCGCCTCTCCTGGCCTGGAGGTGAGCACTCCTCCTGCAGGAATTTAGTTCCCTCCGCCTCTCTGCCCTGAGCCTCTGCAGCTCAGGACCCACAGGCAAACTCCTCTTCCCCTGACGGAGCTGAGAGTGGAGCACCTGCAGGCAATGGGTCCTCCATCACCTCAGGGGCCAGAGCAGACTCAGCTGGTGCCTGCACCTGAGGATCCAGCACAGGTGAGGACCCTTCAGGCTCAGGCCCCAGCCCCAGCTCAGCTGGTTCTGGAGGCGGGGACTCCTGTGCAGGCTGGGATTCCTCAGGTTCAGCTTCTGAGTCTGAATCCCAGGCCATCACACCCCTCCTCCTCCTCCTAACACAGCATAACTCTGCTGTTCACCTGTCTCTGAGCTGCTGTCTTCCTCAAAGCCCTGCTGTAATTCGAGACTGCCTCCCTCCTCTCTGGAAGCTACAGGAGAAGGTGTGGGAGACCACCATTCCTCCTCCTCTTCAGTCCATTCCCTGACACAGAATCATAGACCTGTAAAGTCAGAAGGCACCTTGAGGACCATCTAATTCAGTGCAGGAATATGCAGGGGTTGAATCTGCAACCCTGGAGTTTTCAGCCCCATGCTCTAACCAACTGATCTATCCAGGCAGACCACTGCCTAATCTAGCACTGTCTTCTCTGTCCAGCAGGAGCTGTCCAGAATTTCAGGGATGGGGCATGTCTAGCCCTACCTGGAGATGCCAGGGATGAAACCTGGGACAATTTGTAGGCAGAGCACGCGCTCTACCACTGAGTCAAGGCACTTCTCAAATCTATGTTGTCTGTTGCTGTTTTCTGTTGGGGGGTGATCATCTCCTATAAGTGCATATTATTTTGACACCTTTGTTGATGTTTTGTACTGTTAACCGGGCCTTTTAATGGTCCCGTGCTGACCTTTGGTTTTTAAGCAAATCAATGACAGGCTGTTAAATGGTGCAGAGTTATGCAAAAGAGCTGGGGGAATTTCATATTCCTCTTCAGGCATGACAGATGGCGGTTTGGTGACAACACAACCGATGCAACAAATTACACAAAGAAGTGACATAACCCCCAATTTCAGGAATACCAAACAGTGAATGAGATGCACCGGCATGCCAAGTAGGAGATTACACATTCCACAACAATCAAAGAAGCAGCAGACGTCTCTGGAGACGGGAGAAGGCAAACACAACAAGTCAACGCCGGAGCAAATTTTGGATTTTCAGCCTATGCTCCAATCCTTCTTTCGCTTTCCAAGTTGGCCACCAATTTTGAGGGCATTAAATGAGGATTAGACAAATTCATGGCGGATAAGACCATCCGTGGCTACTTAGCCTGATGGCTACATTGGGCCTCCACGGCTTGAGGTAGTAATGCTTCTGCATGCTGGTAGCTGGAAACCACAGGAGGGGAGAGGGATTTTGCACTGAGAGCCGGCCAACAGGCTTCCCATAGGCATCTGGCTGGCCAAGGTGAGAAAAGGATGCTGGACTTGGTAGGTCACTGGCTGGATGCAGCAGTTCTCTTCTTGTTCTTATATCCCATTGAAATATACTTGGAGTCGAGAGTGGATTTCATGCTCTTTATTCAGCTCATAGTGGTGAGGAGGAATGGAAGTTCCGCCAGAATGTCTGCTTTTATGTCTGCTCGCTGGGGCTGATGGGAGTTGTAGTCCAGCAACATCTGAAGGGCTGCAGATTCCCCATCTCTGCAAGGAACATCTTCCCACCCAGGAGAGCAATGTACAACCAGTATCCCAAACACAACATGTTCAGTAGTGATAAAGGTAAAGGTAAAGGGACCTAAAACATACTCAGAGTCGAGTGTGGATTTCATGCTCCTTATTCAGCTCATAGTAGTGAGGAATGGAAGTTCCCCCGAAATGTCTGCTTTATATACATTATTTACACAATGGGCCCCATGTGATTGGCTAATTCCGGGATTCTCCTGTAGGCCAATCAGGTCACGGATTCACTTCCACCTGGAGCTGGATTGGGTGGCTCCTGTGGACCAATCAGACTGCTGCATTATGGATCCTATTCAGCTCAGTACATAACACCCATCCACCCCCCTTGTGTAGCTAGTGGCAGAATCTAGACTAACTTAGCCTCTGCAATTGGTCAGGGAACCAAGGGTCACTTGCTGTGCTCAGTGGTGACCAGTGCCCATTGGGACTGGTAGGGTAGAAAATGGGGAGGCCAACACTAGATGGAGCCAGAGCAGGCAGAGACTAATAATTCTAATTCAATCCCATTATTCTTCCCTACAGAGTTCTCCAAGACCAACACTGGGACTGTGGGGAAGAAGCCAACAGTCCGGACTGGTTGTAACTAGGAAAGCAGGCAGATGGGGACAGCCATGAAGCTCACTGGGTGGCCTTGGGCCAGGCACTGTTTCCCAGCCAGACCTCCCTCACAGGGTTGTTGGGAGGACAAAATGCATGTACATCACCTTGAGCTCTTTGGGAGAAAAGGTGGTATTTAAATGCAATAAATAAGAATAACAGTTGGCAGAGAATAATTATTTGAAAAGAATGATAAATTATTATAGAAGTATAAAATAAATATATAAATATAGAGAGAGATGAGATGCAGATTATAATATAATACCAGGTGCAAATATCTAGTTAAAGCCCATGTCACGTCATTCATGGCCCCTTAATGACTGTACAAGACAACTAGGCAATGTGTCACTACTGGGATGTTTGATACTCGTGGCAATTCCTTCCTTCTGCATGGATGAGATGTGCATTTTGCAATGAGAGAGGGAGGGAGGGAGGGAGAGAGAGATTACCATACATTTTGCCTTGTACTGATCAAAGAGGAAGGATGTCTGCGCCTGTAATTTGGAGCTCAGAGAGGGTATTTCGCAAGGCAACATGCAACATGCACCCATCTGCTTGTTTATTCTTGTCTGGCGTAGGCATATTCCATAAGCCATACATACATTCTATGAATTCTGTTTCAGCGCAGAGAGAAAAACTACCCAAGTGCACTAAATAAAAGGGGGGAGTGATGCTTCTGAAATTCTGATCATCTCAATTTCTCCCCAGATTTTGGAGTTTAGTCTGAACTGATGCTCAACAGTTTTCTCATCCTATATTCTAATTCATAGATTAGATTCCTATATTCTAATACATCTGCTCAGCAGAAGTGTGGGAATGTTCTGGGGTGCAGGAGAGGATATATTGACTAATTATATCCTTATCCAACTTGTACTAACAAGTTCCCAAAATATCAGCAGAGTTTATAGACATTCCCCTTTAAGTTCGCAACGGTAACGTGTGCACAGGTTCGCTAGAACCTCTATAATAATTGCTCTGGTAATTTCCCCTTTGTTCCCTCTTAAAATACAAGACACAACACAGTCTTTATAAAAGTATAAAAGAGTTTACTCACGATCTGTTCACAATATGATCCCAGACGGCAGACAGGCTTAAAAAGGTAAAATACACTTAGAATCTATCTTATAGGAAGATAGCCCTCTCCTCTCTTGGCTGAGAGCCAAGAGGGCATCCTGCTTCTTCGAAAGGTGATGGCAGAGAGAGAGAGATGGCTGCCTGCCCTGTGCTTTTGTCATTACCTGCACAGGTGAGGCCACACCCACCTCTGGTCACATGTGGAGGAAGTCCGTCCCCAGGAAGTTTACCTGCTTGATGGACAGACATCCCTCCCCATGTTGTAACATGTACACTCTAGGAATGTTGTCATTGACTGCTCCTGTGTTTACATCCCACATACCCCTTCTCAGGCAATACAACATATACAAAACATAAACAACTTTATTCAACCACCCAGAGTCCCAGCTTGACACGTAGATTCTGGAAACTCTCTCTTGGTAGGGGTTTCGTCAGGATGTCAGCAGTCATCTCTTGGGTGCTGCAGTAGGATAGCTCCACAAGTCCATTCTGGATCATCTGGCCTATGTAGTGGTATTTAACCCCAATGTGTTTTGTTCTGGCCAGGAACTTCTCACTCTGTGTCAGCTTCAGGCAACTTTGATTGTCCTCTAGCAAGCTGACAGGCCGTTTTCTCACCAACCCAAAGTCCTTTATGAGTTGATCAAGCCAGGCGATCTCTCTGCAGGCTTCTGTTGCTGCAACGTATTCTGATTCTGTGGAAGATAATGCTACACAGCTCTGTTTATAACTGCCCCATGCAACAGGTCCATCCCCAAACATGAAAACATGACCACTTGTTGATTTATAATCAGCATTATCCCCAGCCCAATCCGCATCAGTATACCCAACCAACTTAGGGTCTCTGACGGCTGGTAACCTTAATTTACAATTCATGGTACCCTTCAAATATCGCACCACCCTCTTTACACCTGCCCAATCATGCTCAGTGGGAGAATTCACTTTTCTGCTAAGAATCCCCACAGCATTAGCTAAGTCAGGTCTACATGTGGTAACTAAATACAAAAGTTTACCAATCGCTGACCTGTAGTCATTGTTGTCTGGCAACTGCTTCGAATCCTGCTGATTCTTCAGGAAGTCAGTAGCCATCGGTGTAGCAACTGGATGTGCGTCTTGCATCTGCATGTGCTCAATTAGCTCGTGGATCTTCTGTCTTTGGCTGAGAAGAAATGAGCCGTCCTCTTCTCTTTCCACATGGATCCCGAGGTAGTACTGGACATCTCCTAGCTCCTTGACCTCCACCTCCTTGCTAAGGTGTTTTACTATCTGTGTATAGTCTTTCTCACTTGCTGTGGCAATAATCAGGTCATCAACAAATGCTAGGATATATGAGAATTGTCCATTATTTGACTTACTGTACAAGCACTTGTCAGCGTCGCCTTGCTTGTACCCAAGTTGCGTCAGCATTTTATGCAACTTCTGGTTCCAGGCTCTAGCAGCCTGTTTAAGTCCATAAAGTCCTTTCTGCAGTTTGCACACTAGATGTGCCTCATGTGGTTTTACAAAACCTTTAGGCTGTTTCATATAAATTTCCTCTGAAATCTGCCCATGTAGAAAAGCGGTAGCAATGTCTATGTGTTTCACCCTCATTTTCTTGGAGGCTGCAATGCTTAAAAGCATTCTTACGCTGCTGTACCTCACAGTTGGTGCAAAAACTTCATCATAGTCTTCACCAAAACGCTGTGAAAATCCCTGTGCCACAAGTCTAGCTTTGTAGCGCTGCACTTCTCCTTCTGACCCCTTCTTAACCTTGAAAACCCATTTACTGCCAATGGCCTTCTTACCGGGAGGCAGCTCAGTGAGTGTCCAGGTCTTGTTCTGATGCAGTGCATCCATCTCCTCCTGCGCGGCCTTCCTCCAGAGACTGGCTTCTGCAGCTGGCATCTCCTGTATCTCTTCCCAAGTGGAAGGTTCCTGTGGAAACGCCGACCCTGCAAGGTAGGACAACCATACTGGTGGGACACCTTTGTTGGTTCTGGATGAGCGTCTGACTTCTGGTTCTGCGACCGCATCAGCTTCCTCATCCTCCTCCAACGCAGGCATGTCCCCATCTGAGTCCTCATCTTCGTCTCTGGTGCCGCCAGGGTTCTGGTCCTCTACGTCTTCTGGTGCGTCGCCTGTAGGGGGCGCTGTAACACTCGAAGGCAGATAATTACTTTGTGGGGTCTCAAAAGGGAAATATACAAACTCTTGAGTCCTTTCTGACTCATCTGAAGAATCCACAACAGTATTCTTAGTGTCTACTTTTCCATATTCATCAAAATAAACCGCATGGTATGCATTTGTCTTACCAGTTTGTAAGTCCATAATTCTGTATCCTTTGCCTCCAGAGGCGTATCCCACAAGGATACCTGCTTTTGCCCTGGAGTCAAGCTTGTGTCTGTGTTCCTTGGGCACGTGGAAGTAACATGGACTTCCAAACACACGTATGTGCGACAAATTGGGAGCTTTCCCATGCCAAAGTTCAAATGGTGTGCGCTCTGCACCTTTAGTTGGCAGTCTATTCTGCAAATAGACCGACGTGTACACTCCTTCGGCCCACAGCTTGTGTGGCAAACGTGCATCCTTTAGCATGCACCTTGTCATGCCCATAATGGACCTAAACTTTCTCTCAGCTATGGCATTCTGCTGTGGTGTGTAAGGAATTGTGGTTACGTGTGCAATTCCTTCTTTGGCCAGGAGAGCCTGCATTTCATTTGAGCAGTACTCACCTCCATTGTCGCTCATTAACACAGCTGGAGCTCTCTGGAATTTATTCTTGACCATGGCAATGTATTCCTGGAGCTTGTCCACTGTTTCACTCTTCTCTTTGAGGAAATATACAACACAAAATCTTGAAAAGTCATCCAGAAATATTAAAATATATCTATTCTTTCCCAGTGAGGGAACATTCATGGGTCCACATATGTCAGTGTGCACTATGTCAAGCACTTTGTTGCTTCTTTGTTCTGCACAACGTGGAAATGAAGGTTTTATAGCCTTCTCAGTAATACAGCTTATGCACTTTGCTGGAGCTTTGTTGCTCTGCTTTACCTGCA
This sequence comes from Podarcis bocagei, assembly GCF_964188305.1. NCBI lineage: Eukaryota > Metazoa > Chordata > Lepidosauria > Squamata > Lacertidae > Podarcis > Podarcis bocagei. The sequence continues at coordinate 44,068,944 of NC_138139.1, forward strand.
AACCTCTTACAAGATTTCTTTTCTGTAGATCCAGAATGAGGCTGGCGTCCCTGTGTCCTAGCCTTCTGTGCCATAAGTCCAGATCTGCTTCATCCTTCTGGCTGGAATGTGCCACTTTTGCAGACTGGTTCTCTGAAAGATCAAGCTCATATACACCATTTATTAGCTTTGCTTGAGCAAACACTTTGCCATTTCTAGTCACTTTACATTCTCCATTTCCAAATGTGACCTGGAAACCTTTCTTGTCCAAAGTGGACACGCTGATTAAATTGCAGCTCAGCTCTGGAACATACAAAACTCTAGAGATTGTGTTCTCAATGCATTCATTGTTTATATTGCATTTCAGGCTCATGGAACCTGCACCTTTTGCTTTAACAATGTTACCATCTGCAATCTCAATTTCAGATCCTTCTTCATCATTTATCTCATTAAAATAGTCCTTTTTATATGAAAAATGCGAACTGGCACCTGAATCTAAAATCCATTTATTACGTTTATTTTCACGATTCTGGAAATTCCTTTCTTGCAGTAACCATGTGCATTCACATTTCCCCTTCTTTTCCCCTTTTGGCTGAAAGGGGTGGGGTTTCTTCGCTTTAGGAGCTCTGCAGTTCTTTTCAATGTGTCCTTCTTTGTTACAATTGAAGCAAATCACTTTCTTAGGCATCTCTTTGGACTTTGTACATTGCCTAGATGCATAACTGCTGTCCTTGCTTCTAGCATTTCTCACTGGAGATTCAGCTCTATCTCTGCATTCTTCTTTTAAATAACCAATCAAGTCTTTAAAAGTCAGACCTTGTCTATGAGCCATCAAACTTACAAATGCGCTAAAGCGTGGTCCAAGTGATGATAACAAAAATGCTATCTTTGTATCCTCATCAAAAGCTTTGGGAGTCAGATCAATTCTTTGAATAATCTCAGTAAACTTGTTGATGTGCTCTGTGAATTCCTCTTTTGAATTCATCCTCAATCTGGTTAATTTACACACCAAGTTTCTGAAGCTGTTTATGCTAGATTCTCCATACACACGCTCAATATCTCTTAAGATTTGAGATGCATCATCTGTACTATTTATTAATGATAGCTGCTCATCACGAAGTCCACTCAAAATTATGTGTCTAGCTTCGCTGTTCATGCGTTTCCAAGCACTTATCTTGGCTAAATCCTCCTCAGACGATCCTGTAGGCTGAGGCTTTAAAGCTTCCAAAATATGCTTATAATCTAAACATGCTATCAAGCGCTGCTTCCAGTGCATGAAATTGTACTCATTCAGCACAGGCATTCCTAGCTTTGCATCACTATCAAAAGCTGCTCTAGCCATCTTAAAATTCAAAATTTGAAAATTCTTCAAAATTTCAAAATTCCTCAAAATTTTAAAATCAAAATCTCAAAAATCTCAAAATACAAAACAATTCTTCACTGCCTTGGGTCACTGTGAACTCTGAGGGAAGGGGGGGTTGCTTAATCCCCACTGCACAATGGAACAAAGGACCATGTGCTTACCAGGAAGTTAACTCAGAAAAAATACTACTCAACTCAAAATCACAATCCAATGCAATCCTTCAAAAATACGCAGAAATATGCAATACTGGGGCCACTAACCCTTTGTGGGAATGTTCTGGGGTGCAGGAGAGGATATATTGACTAATTATATCCTTATCCAACTTGTACTAACAAGTTCCCAAAATATCAGCAGAGTTTATAGACATTCCCCTTTAAGTTCGCAACGGTAACGTGTGCACAGGTTCGCTAGAACCTCTATAATAATTGCTCTGGTAATTTCCCCTTTGTTCCCTCTTAAAATACAAGACACAACACAGTCTTTATAAAAGTATAAAAGAGTTTACTCACGATCTGTTCACAATATGATCCCAGACGGCAGACAGGCTTAAAAAGGTAAAATACACTTAGAATCTATCTTATAGGAAGATAGCCCTCTCCTCTCTTGGCTGAGAGCCAAGAGGGCATCCTGCTTCTTCGAAAGGTGATGGCAGAGAGAGAGAGATGGCTGCCTGCCCTGTGCTTTTGTCATTACCTGCACAGGTGAGGCCACACCCACCTCTGGTCACATGTGGAGGAAGTCCGTCCCCAGGAAGTTTACCTGCTTGATGGACAGACATCCCTCCCCATGTTGTAACATGTACACTCTAGGAATGTTGTCATTGACTGCTCCTGTGTTTACATCCCACAAGAAGAGGCTCTTCTGAAGGCTCATGCATTAAATAGGTTAAAAATTGGAGCAGCCCCTGGAATAGCCTTTTGAGTGGTGGCTATGTGTTTGTGGAATGACTTCCCCATTGAGGTGTATCTCACTGTATTAAGGTAAAAACACACCTTTTTTTGGCCTGGGCTTTTATTGGCTGATAAGTCATTTTCATTGTGTTTTCAATTCTTTAAAGATGTTACATTCATGCGGAATGGGACTCTGCTCAGAAGTGTGGCTGATGCACTTTGCTTTTTAGGGTAGCCCCATACAGAGCAACTTAAAACATCTGGATGAGGGTCTTCCCCAATATCAACCACCTGAAACCCTATCATTGGCAGGGGAGGCCTTATTGACCCCTGGAGGCTGCGCAGTTGATGTTGGCCTAGAACAGGGCCTTTTCAGTGGCAGCTCCCTGTTTGTGTAATGTCCTCCTTTGTTACTGACTTTCAGAAGGAATTTTTAAAAAAATCATCCAGGCAACTCAGTAAATAGGAAAATGTGATTGTTTCTGTTTTTAGAATGTTGTCAATGAAAACGTTATTGATATGTTCACTGATCTGGGCTCCTTTGGAAGGAAAGATATGATTTAAATTGAATGAATGAATGAATGAATGAATGAATGAATGAATGAAGTATGTTGCAGTAATCCAACTGCAAGATTACCAACTGTGGCCTCTAGATCAGCATCTTGGTCACTCAAGGGTCATGATGACATCAAGTTAAGTATTCGCTTAATTCTCCCAATGAAGTCTATAAATGGATTAGAGCACATCAACATATTTTTGCATGGTATATCAGGGATTTTCTTCTGTAACATTAGCCAACGTAAATTATTTCCAGAAAAGAAGAAAGGGACGCTTTCATGCTATGCTTAACAAAAAAAAGATTGTTTCTCTTATTCTCCCTCCCTGTCTTGCATTTTTGTTTCCTGATTTTCTTTTATGCATTCAGATGACATAAAGGTCTCACACAGAACTGGGGACTTGATTTACTAAAATCTTTTTTTCTTTTAGTTAAAAAAAAAAGCATTTGTGTACACAAAATAATTTATGACTGCAAGTGAGCTATTTCAGAGTAAAAAGCACTGAGGTGGGGAATATCAATTTGTTTTCTTAAAAACAAATTATGTGTACACAAAACAGTAAATTCTGAAGGAGCCAATATGAAGCTCACATCTTAAAGAAGGATGGGTGTGTGCGCGCAGAGGGAGGAGGGAGATAACTTGAGACAGCTAGTCTGTCTGCATATTTAGGCATAGGGTTCCCACCCCCTGCCTCCCCATTTGTCATCAGTCACAGCCTATTTTGGTTCCTCTGAACCATAACAGAGCTTCAGCTGTCATATTGATTTGGATATGGGACAGATGGAAATTGCTATGCACCGAAAGTTATTGGAACTGACCTCCCTGACCTGTTATTTAGCAGGAAATGGTTCAAGGCTGCTTTCATGCGCCTCCATCCCAAGCCCCTTCTTAAAATTCCCCATGCATCCCTAATGGAGGTGGTCTCCTACCCTGCTGATTCCAACTCCGAGTTGTTTGTTAGTCTGCCGCTCCTCCGAACGGCTGGGTGACATGTGCCTCGGACGGATTAATGCGTTACTGAAATGTAACAAATTGGCACAGCAGTGCGGCCTATAGATTTGGAAGGATAGACTCCAGTTCCAGATTATGTGCTCATGAAAGGCTAAAGCAATCAAGCAGACAGTGGTTGCCAGAAAGAAAATGTGAGGGAGAGAGAGATGATGCGCTTCCAGGACAAATAGCAGGTAGTGATAAAGAGGATATCCATTTTGAGCTCTTCCTCCTGATCCAGATTGTGTGAGAGAAGGTGGATATGACTAGGAGTTGCATCCTAGAGGGTCTTCTTTGGCATGGTGGTAGGCACGATGGCCATCTTCAAATATCCACGGAGGATGGAACAAAGTTGTTTTCTGTGACTCCAGAGGTGAGGACCCAAACCAATGTATTCAAATTACAAGAAAGGAGATTCCAACTCAATACCTGGAGGAATTTTCTGATGATGGGAGCTTTTTGACAGTTGAATAGACTGCCTCAGAAGGTGGTTGGTTCTTCTTCTTTGAAATATTACTATTACAGTGGTACCTCGGGTTACGTATGCTTCAGGTTACAGACGCTTCAGGTTACAGACTCCGCTAACCCAGAAATAGTACCTTGGGTTAAGAACTTTGCTTCAGGATGAGAACAGAAATTGCACAGAGCAGTGCGGCACCAGCGGGAGGCCCCATTAGCTAAAGTGGTGCTTCAGGTTAAGAACAGTTTCAGGTTAAGAACAGACCTCCTGAACGAATTAAGTTCTTAACCCAAGGTACCACTGTATTATTATTATTATTATTATTATTATTATTATTATTATTCCCATCTGATTGGGTTGCCACAGCCACTCTGGGCAGCTTCCAACATATATAAAAACATAACAAAACATTGCACTTTAAAAGGCTTCCCTATACAGGGCTGCTTTAAGATGTCTTCTAAAGGTTATATAGCTACTCATCTCCTTGACATCTGAGGGAAGGGCATTCCACAATATAATGCCACTACCAAGAAGGCCCTCTGCTTGGTTCCCTGTAGCTCAGCTTCTAGCAGTGAGGGAACCACCAGAAGACCATCGGAGCTGGACTTCAACGTCTGGGCTGAACAATGGGGGTGGAGATACTCTTCAGGTATACAGGGCCAAGGCTGTTTAGGGAGTTTGCAAACAGAGGTTGGATGACCGTCTGCCAGGGATTCAGTAGCTGTGATCCCTGCCTTGCAGGGGATTCAACAAGATGACCCTTGGGGTCCCTTCCAACTCTACAATTCTATGCCTCTGTGAATTTAAGATCAGAAAAATGCGAAGCAGTGAAAACCTGAAATCAACAGATTTGTCCACCCCTCTGTGTGTTTGTGCCTAGAAAGGAGTCTACAGTACAGAGGTCAGATTTACATCCATTGCTCTGCCCACTCTTGCCTCTGACCCTGTCCATCACTCGCACATAACCCTTGAAAGGTTGTTCTGAAAAGACTGTGGTCATTGGGTTTAAAGAGGTTTTCTACTCACTCTCACACCACCATCTTCCGTTAAGACAAGTTAGAGCCCATCAATAGCTCTGATGGCTAGAGCATGGCACTGATAATGCCAAAGTTGCAGGTTCGATCCTTGAAAGGGACAGCTGCATATTCCTGCATTGCAGGGGGTTGGACTAGATGACCGGGACTATGGGACCGCCTCTCCTGGTATGTCCCACAGAGGACCTTACGGTCTTCAAATAAAAACATCTTGGAGGTCCCGGGCCACAGGGAGGTTAAGGTGGCCTCAACCAGAGCCAGGGCTTTTTCGGCCGTGGCCCCGATCTGGTGGAATGCTCTGTCACAAGAGACCAGGGCCCTGCAGGACTTGACATCTTTCCGCAGGGCCTGCAAGACAGAGCTGTTCCACCAGGCCTTTGGTCAGGGCACAGCCTGACCCCCTCATTTGGTAATCCTCACAGAACTCTAGCCCAATGGTTGCCATTAATTTGATTTTGAATTGATTTTAGAATGAATTGATTTTAGAATGCTGTGTTACTTTTATTGTTGTTAGCCGCTCTGAGCCCGGCTCCAGCTGGGGTGGGCAGGATATAAATAAAAATTGATGATGATGATGATTCTCAGGGTCCCTTCCAACTCTGTGATTCTAAGAGGCATTGAAACATAGTGCAAGTGAAGCAAAGCAAGTAAGGGGTGTGGCATAGAGAGTTCTGAGGGCCAGACAGATAGGCCTAGAGGGCTCAGGACTGCAGCATGCCTCTCCAGCAGCTTTTATGGCTCACACGTGTTGTTGGATTTCAAGTGTTAGTTGCATCATTGTGCAGTTTTGCTATGTCCTTATCTAAGAGTGCCGACTGGTTACATGGCTGACATGAGATTTGAGCTTCCTCCTCCATAGCTGATGTTCTTCACCACTCATGCCACAGCTTCAGTGGTCTTTATACCGTGCAAAGTGAATGAAAACAGCTCCGCACCAGGAGCAAAAGTTCCAAGCAGAGTTTTGCTTCGTTCTGTCTTCGAGGAAGACACTTGGAAGAAGCTCCACTGTTTTTGTGGCAGGCTCCTCAATCAAAGAAGCAGCAGCAATATTTCTAAACAAAAGTTATCGGCTACCGCTGATGGATCCATTGGTGCTCACAAACGTATCTGACCTTCATCCATTGCACCAGCAAGTTCATCATTCACCGAGATCAATGCTGTCTAAAGGGAGCCGCTGGTGTATGCATTGCCATTTGTTCTTCTTCAGATTGTCCTTTACTTATTTCTGGAATGCTTGATTCCGTTTTCTGCTTTAAATTAGGGCTGTGCACCAGATTTGGCTGAAGCCCAAACCCATTTGGTGCAATTAGGAGATTTCCAGGCCTCGGCTGGGTTGGGTGCAGACAGCCCTGGGTTGCCCCAAGTTGTGCCAGGCTTCCTGGAATGATCTGGGGCTGTCTAGAGGCAGGGTGTCTTTTGTGGGGTGGGTAAAATGGAGCATTGACTGCATGTACAACCTAGGACCCTCGTACCTAAGGGACCGCCTCTCCTGGTATGTCGCACGGAGGACCTTACAGTCCTAGGTTTTCAAATAAAAGCATCTTGGAGATCCCGGGCCACAGGGAGGTTAGGCTAGCCTCAACCAGAGCCAGGGCTTTTTCGGCCGTGGCCCCGATCTGGTGGAATGCTCTGTCACAAGAGACTAGGGCCCTGCAGGACTTGATTTCTTTCCGCAGGGCCTGCAAGACAGAGCTGTTCCACCAGGCCTTTGGCCAAGGCACAGCCTGACCCCCTCATTTGGTAATCCTCACAGAGCTCTAGCCCAATGGTTGTCAATAATTTGATTCTGAATTGATTTTAGAATGTATTTCAATTAATTGACTGTGATTTTATGTAAGCTGTGCTATTTTTACTGTTGTTAGCCGCTCTGAGCCCGGCTTTGGCTGGGGAGGGCGGGATATAAATAAAATTTTATCATTATTATGTGCCTGTTCCCATTAGGGGAACTCATGCACGTAGTCTATGGTTGCCATATGTCCAGAATTTTCCAGACATACCTAGAATACTGCAGTCAGAAGCAGTGTCCAGGTGGAAATCAGCAAAATCTCTGAGAAAATCCAGATGTATGGCAACCCATGTTTGGCGATTTCCCTTAAAAAAAAAAAAGCTCAACAACTTTTGTTTCTGGATTCAGCAACCCCCTAATGAGCAGGAAGGTGCAATCCTGCTGTCTGCTGGGTTCTGCTTCATCAGCATCTTCCCCACACAGAATAGTGTTGACCTTTCTGATCTCTGCAGTGTGTTCAGGAGAAGGTGGGTGACACCCTCCTGCCCCCTCCCCCTCTGATCCTATGTTTAATTAGTGAGCTATTGGCCAGACTTGCTAAGGCTGGTGGGACTGTATTTCAGCAATATATAGAAGGCTGATGGTTCCCCACCCCCGTATGAAATACAGGTGCCATTCCAGATCACGCTCCACAGCCTGAAATCAGGGGCAGAACTTAGGGCTTCATGGGCGGGCAGCACTAAGGAGACTTGAAAGCTTTTAATCCAGGGGTGGGTGAGGAACCTTTGTTCTGCTGAGGGCTGCATTCCCTTGAAGTCATCTGTCAGGGGACTTGACTACAAATCTTTAAGCAGGTTAGATTAAGGCAATTCATTTGTTTATGATCCTCCTGTCTCCTTTGCTGAGATGAGCAGTGGACATTCCAAGTTGCCTTGCTCTTCCCCCTCCATTGGAGACAGAGGGAGGCCTGCTACACACACACACACACACACACACACACACACACACAAACCCCTGCAGAGGAACAGGAGCCAACTTCTTGGGGTGTGATCTCACAACTGGGAATTGCATGTGAATAAAGCAGCCATGTAGTTGGAACAATTATGCGAGCCTTTCCCATCCAGCCAGCAACCTGCTGGGAGGGATGTTTGTGAATGGCTGGGAAAACCAATGCAGTTGGCTCCACTCACGTGATTGCTTCATCCATAGATATTCCCAGGCATACTAGAAATGCACCATGGAGAAGTGGTTCCTTCCCCAATATAGGTGTTTAGGATGGGCGAGGGAGAGAGAGGGAGAAGAAGAAGCTATAGGAAAAATTCACAGTTCTCAAAGTTTGCCTTCCACAACACCTGGGGTTTGTCTGCTTGGTTATTAGCTCTGTTCACAAATATGGCTGTGATCAGTGTATGCACAATAGGATGAGAACATGAAAAGTGCCCTGCTGGATCAGGCCTATGTCCTTCTAGTCCAGTTGTTGAGGTTCAGGGAATCTTATCCTTCCCCCGGTAGCAGCCAAAAAAGCAGATAAACACGAAGAGTCCTTAACACGTAATTTATTCAGTATTCACAGAGAGAGACAAAGGAATGTAGTCCCTATTCAATAATGGCTTTATTCCTCTGAGCTTTCTGTTCTACTACTCTCAGTGCATGCTTAGTCCTGGGGGAGGAGGGCTCAGGAATGCTTTCCAAAGACACTGAGTCGGTCAGCTGTCTCTCCCCCAGTGTTTCTTCTTCTTCCTGCTGTTCCTCTCCCAATATCTCCCAGCTTTCCCCCTCTGCAGTCTCTGAACTATGCCCTTCTGCAAACCACTGTTCTAAATCTATACTGTCCTCCTGTTTTAGGGAAGGTTCAGGAGCGGAGGCGGTCCCCACCATTCCTCCTCAGTCCAGCCCCTGACACCAGCATCTTGTACTCACAGCAGCCAACCAGATGTCTATGGGAAGCATGCAACTAAGGCTCTGGCACAAGAACACTCTCCCATTGTAGCTAGTAGCCAATGATAGCCTTATCCCCCAAGATCCTCTTTTAAAGCCATCCAAGCTGGTTGCAAGAGTTAGTTCAAGCACTGGGACCTGCCCTATATTTTCCTCTGTGAAGACAGATGAAAAGAGGGGCAATCAAGGAAGCAGGATGCCATTGTTTCAATTGCACATCAGAATGTAAAAAAAGAGCCCTGCTCCCAGTTAAAGGAAAACTTCATTGGCACATTGCGTAAGAACATGCAAACCGAAACACAACTATCTTTCCGAATTTGCATTTCCCTGAATATTGCAATGCTCTTCTCCAATCAATCAATGCGTGCAAGAATGCATTTGCCAGGATAAAATGGGCATAAACCTGATATACTGGTGAAAATAAAATGAAAAGTGTGTCGTATTAGGTATTAGGGAAGATTACTTTGCCAAAAAGTGTATAGTTGTGGGGGCGGGGATGGCTTCCAAAAAGGTGCAAATTAGGATAAATTCAAATGCTGATGAATTTTCTTGAGGGCTTTAAAATAAACAAAGAAACAAGGAAATCTCAAACTGATGTGGAATTGCAGAGAACTAAATTTAAGACTGGGAAAATGTAAAATTGAAAGAAACTGAAACAGACACATTCACCCATCCTTAGTTGGGAGCCACATACTGAATATGGTTAGGGTCAAACCCCCCAAAGGGTTGGGAATACCCCCTTTCCCTCTCTCTTTCTGTCACCCTCTTCTTCTTTTCAACCCCTCATTTCTCATGCACTCCCCCTCTATTTCTGAAACCCCCTTTCTCTCCCCCTCTTCTTCCCTCCCAGAGAAGAGGCAACTCTCTTTTGCAAGGAGTATGAACTGATCACTTAAAGGGGTTTTTTTTGTGTGTGTGTTTTTAAGGTCAAGGGATACCTACATTAGACTAGGAGTTTCAGTCTGACCACCTCTGGAGTAAAATAATAATTTGTGTGCAAATAGAACGGGATGGGATATTGCTTTAAAACCATATGCACATAAGTTCTGGACATCTTCCATTTTGCAATATTCCTGTTTGCACAGACAGATCTTGTGGGCACATCCAGCTTCCCTGAACATCAGCGCTGTTCAGACACCTTTAGCTAGATGCATGGGAGTCAGGAGGAGAGTAGTACTCATTACCTAAGACCACCCTCGTGAGCAAATGGGAGGTTTCAGTTGATTTTGGTTGAATGAAATTATGCTTGGTTCATCTGCAAAGAAACTGGGCGCAACCATGCTAAAACATTCCCCGTTCATGTAATAATATAGTTGATGCTTTCTTGCAGCTCAGTCATCCATGCAGCCAGCTGTCGATGGGTGAGCTCTTGGAAAGCCGGATTCCTTCTTTTTGTTGAAGGGTATAGCGCAAGGTCACCCAGCTTAAACATTAACTGGGGCTTTGGGATCCTCACAGCAGGATTTCTAAATATGATATTTAATTTCCCCTCCTCTCCTTGGTGTCATTTACTGTTCCATAGCTACAGCTGCTAACAGTCTGTGTTTTATTCCTCAGGTGACTAGGGTTGGATTGAAAGTCAAAGACTACCCTGGGGCTCTGAGCAAATGCAATCTCTTGGCTTGATCTAGATGCTATTACCCATTCTTCCACACATGTGAAACGTTACCCTGAACTTTCGAACCCAGGAATCTATGACACGGGGCAAAAGTAGACATGTTGTCGAGTTTTCTGGGGGAGGGAACCTCCTGCTTCCAGTATCCTCTGGTTTATGTTATTATTGGTTTTTTATTATTATTTATATCCCACAAAAGGACTTGAGGCGGCTTACAGATGAAAATGCAGAAGCACAGATAAAATAGAAAAAGTGAAAAACATAGGAAAGATTAAAAAGAGATTAAAAACCAATAGAATTAAAACAATATGTCAAAAGATCTATTAAAATTACAGCTAATGACAACAATAAAAACATCACATCACCCACCCTTAACTTAAAAAATGGCTTAAAGGGAACTTCCCCTGCTGGCAGAAGGACAGCAACAGTGGAGCAAGTCTAACTTCTCTAGAAAGAGAGTTCCAAAGTCTGGAAGCAGCCACTAAGAAGGTCCTCTTCTGCATCTGTGCCTGTGATTCCAAATGAACTAATTACGGGGATCATGACAGCACCAGAGGATGGGGCAGTAGAGGCAAAAGTAGCCAAAGCAGTGGATGCAAATTTTACATTCCTTTTTATTTATTTTCATTAAATTATTTCAACATATAGCAACATCACACAGATAAATAAATATCGCACCCTAACCCAGAACATGGTATTTGGGCCATACGTACAAAATAACAACCAAATAGCATTAAGTTCTTATCTCAGACAACTGGTTGTACAGAAGGTGACAAACAGTTTCAGTTAACCAAAAAGTTCTATAAAGTGGGAGGACTTCTCTATGTCCGCTTTGAGTGATGTATATAATAAAGCTGAGCCATTCAGCTACAAAGGAGTCCTCATGCTTCAGGCACAGTGCCAATTTCATTTTATTATTTAATGTTTCAACAAGTGCTGTTTGCCATACTTTGCGGTACCAGTTGATCAGAGAAGCACCCTCTAAGTTCTTCCAAGCATATCATTATTATGAGGACCAATTAATGCAAATTAATGCAAAGAAGGGCAGCAGGAGTGCAGGTGTGTGGCTTGTGGGAAGTCCTGAGGGCCAAATGGAGAGGTTTGGAAGGCCACATTTGACCTCCTCTCCAGACCTGAGATTACCTGCTCCTGCCGTAATTCCTCATTGAAGAGGAGATCCTTCAACTGTGTGATCATTCTGATGGCCTTCCCCTTCTTTTTCCACCTTAATGGTGCCCACACGCATTGAGAAGAAAGGGCTGGCACATTGTGCCCCAGGCTGTGTCCTACACTGGACGCTTTCCACTGAGAACTTTACTTTTTGGGATGTGCCTTTCGTTCCCTTACTCTTCCATTTTATCACACTGCTGTGGCTCTTTCAGGTGGTCTGTTTGACTGGCCACGTGTTTCCTGCAATAGGATTGAAGTTATGGCCAGGTCAGCAACCCCGACGCCTCCTACCTCCATCTCCTGTAATAACGCCTACATTTCTCTCTCCCGCCCCCGCTGTTGATTTGAGTCTGTAGTGTCTTTGGGTCAGCCAATGTCTTGTTTCATGCCACTGAGTCCCAGTTCCAAAGGTCCCTGGGTAGCACTTTGAAATCCAAGGAAAGACAGCCATAAATTCTCAGCTTAGTACTTCAGAGCGGCCCATCCCCGCATCTTCCACTAATAGGCAGTAGCCCGCCAGCCTTACAGAGCTATAACTTCTTCTCCAGTGGAAAATTCTCCATGAGATGGAGTTGCACGCTTAACTGCCCAGCGTAATTCCCTTCTCTTCCCCCTCTCCCTCCCTCCTGCACTGGGCCCTCAGTCTGAGTTATGGTATAAATACAGTTTGTAAATTAAACCCAGGGCTGGATCAATACGACTCTCCTTGCTACAGGGGAGAACTTAATAATGGGAAGGTGTTCTCATAATTGTTATGGGTCCAAGGGGCTGTTTCGCCTCGTGTAGGTGAAATATGTCGTTAAGTCCTTTTAATGATACAAGTTGAACTCTTAAGGTTTCCGTAATTGTGCCGAGATGACAACATTCTGAAAGTGTTTTATAGGGCGGGCTGCCATTTCCAAGCTGAGAAACACTTGCAAAATATTCCTCGCGCCACAGGCCAGCAACTCCAATCTGCTGTTTACTAATTTTAAGTGCCAACCGTTCCAAATCCGATTCCCGGCTGAAATAGATTTTGCCCCTGGAGCGGAAAAGTCACCTGAAGAGCACTTGTTGCTGAGGAAACAGGGAGCGAGGCAAATCTCTCTGCTTATTGGCTTTGGGTGTGCTCAATATCACTTAACATGGAGAAGCTATCCCTTTACGTACACAAAAGAGATGCCCTCCGCTATGGATGCTGAAGAAATGTGGTCTCTGCAAATGAAGACACAGAGATGTGGCGCAGGACCTAGAGAGCAATCGAAACCCAGTGAGTTCATCCTAGGTGAGTTTTGGGGCCCAGAGCTATGCTGAGATTCTTCTTCTCCTCCTCCCTCCCCCTTCACCACAAGGCCTCAGTGTGGCTTACAACATTAAAACACAATATAAAAACAGTTTTAAACAACTTACAACCACAATAATAACATGGGTCTTACAAAGATACACCTCAAATGTCAAAATCCATGGTAAATGTCCTGAAAGACCTACATTGGTTTCCAGTATGTTTCCGAGCACAATTCAATGTGTTGGTGCTGACCTTTAAAGCCCTAGACGGCCTTGACTCAGTATACCTGAAGAAGTGTCTCCACCCCTATCTTTCACTGAGGTCCAGCGCCAAGGGCCTTCTGGTGGTTCCCTCACTGTGAGAAGCGAATTTACAGGGAACCAAGCAGAGGGTTCTCTTGGTAGTGGCGCCCGCCCTGTGGAACACCCTCCCATCAGATGTCAAGGAAATAAACAACTATCTGACTTTTAGAAGACATCTGAAAGCAGCCCTGTTTAGGTCTTATCATGTTTTTATTGTTCTATTGGGATCTGCCCAGAGTGGCTGGGGAAACCCAGCCAGATGGGTGGGGTATTATTATTATTATTATTATTATTATTATTATTATTATTATTATTATTATTATTATTATTATTATTATTATTCAGTATTTGCTGGAAGCTGTACAATGAAGGTGCCAGGCACACCTCAGTGAGAAGGAAGACCCCCCCATTCCCTTCATAGAACTAAAATTCCCAGAGTGGTTTAACAAGCAATCCCAGGCACCTCTGAGAATTGTTCCTATTTTTTTTTTCACTTCTTCACACTGTACCTCATAAACTTCTTTTCACCCTAGATCCTGCAGACTATATCCCAAAGAAGAATGCAGCAAGTTGCTGAACACCAGCATGCCTACCAATCAATTGCTAACTTTACCCAGGCAGTCTTATTGCACAATTCTTGAGCCGGCACATTCTGGGGGTGCTTTTTTGGCAGCCTGATCTTTTCCAGCCATCTGACAGACATGTCGATTGGGTATGGAGAGGAAATGCTGAAATCCCTTTGGGGGCTAATTAATGGCTGCCCCTCAGAAAGCACTCTAGACCTAATAAATCACCTCTATTTATATTCAAGAAAAGCTTACTCTTTCTCTGGAAAGGCACAGCCTGTCCTCTTATCTCTGGGAACAAGTCATTAGGGATTTTTAAAAGCCGGGGGGGGGGGGGGAGGGGGGCAGGCAAAAAAGAAAAGAAAGAGAGCCAAGAAAGAAAAAGGTGGGTGTCAATGGGTATACTGTAATTTGGCATGGTATGGCAGAAGCAGCAATGGAAAGTAAAGTGAGCAGCTTGGAAGTTACACAGCAGAAGTGAAAAGACAGCGGGCTGATTTTAGAATTATAGGCAATTACTAAGCCTCTCTGTCTGTACAATTCACTTTACATGAACAGCCTTTCTTTATTATCACAGGGGTAGCTACATTTTCACATATTTTCTTATTGAGGGACAGCTCACACAGCATAACATGGTCTCCACCAGCACTACAAATTTAAAGCGGTATCATATCATTTCAAAGAGGCATGGTTTACCCCCCAAAGAATCCTGGGAACTGTAGTTTGTTGAGGGTACTGAGAGTTGTTCAGAGATACCCTAGTCCTCTCACAGAGTGGTTTAGCAGTTAATCGCTCTTCCCAAGGAATGCTGGGAATTGTAGTTCTGGGTTATCCATTAATAAAAATAACAAATTTGATTTCTGGGTAGGAAGGTAGGAAGGAAGGGTTTGATGTCTCTTCATTAGGTTTGCCATATGTCCGGAATAATTTCCTTAAAAATAGCTCAAAAAATGTCCATTTTCTTTGCGAATTTGCAAAAAAAGTTCAACAACTTTGGGCAAAACTCATAAAAGCCCAACAACTTTTGTGTCCACATTTCCAATTTTTGAAATATGGCAACCTTGCCAATCAGAAGGTCGGCGGTTCGAATCCCCGTGATGGGGTGAGCTCCTGTTGCTCAGTCCCTGCTCCTGCCAACCTAGCAGTTCGAAAGCACGTCAAAGTGCAAGTAGATAAATAGGTACCGCTCTGGCGGGAAGGTAAATGGCATTTCCATGCGCTGCTCTGGTTCGCCAGAAGCGGCTTAGTTATGCTGGCCACATGACCCGGAAGCTGTACGCCAGCTCCCTCGGCCAATAAAGCAAAATGAGCGCCGCAACCCCAGAGTCGGTCACGACTGGACCTAATGGTCAGGGGTCCCTTTACCTTTACATGCCAGCACATCACGCTCCCCTCTCTTTTTTGTAGACCTGAACCCAAATCCTAGAGTTATGCAACCACTTCTGGCTACTTCGTAAACACACTCTGCATATCCTCTTATTCCAGGACTACATGTTGGCATTGACAAATAGGTCTGCACTGAGCTCCAGAGAACGCTGGATCTAATTAGGCTCCGGCAGTCAGGCTAGCTTCGATGTGGTAGTCTATTAAAGTGAAGGCTTCACAACAGAGGGTGTCCTCAGAATGTTAACAGCTATTCATGAGGCAGGTACGTGGCGTCATCCATATTCAAATGGAAAGTTAATAGCAATGCAAATTCATCAGAATGGGAAAGGAGCCATCAAACTTTCCTTATTTATTAATTTAACCTAATTTGTATGGACACCTCAGAATGTCGGTCCTTTGCGTGTCTCACAAAACAAAGAGCTGCTCCTTTAAGAAGTCACACCTGAGCTTGGTTCCCCCCCCCTTCTCCCTCCCTTTCCCTTTTTCCTTGGGTGTCATGTCTTTTTAGATTTTGAGCCTGAGGGCAGGAGCCATCTGAGGAACTGTTTTCGTAAGCTGCTCTGGGAGTCCTCTTTTCTTTCTTTCTTTCTCTAAAGGGGAGCAGGACTGAGAGACAGCATCAGACCCTCCAAGTGTCCCTGTTTCCCAGGGACAGTCCTGGATTTATGGAATGTCCTGCTTTTCCTTAAGACATTCCTATTTCCATCCAATAAATATGGGGGGGGGGCATGGTAGGATGTTCCTTTTTCATTGGAGAAATGTTGGAGGGCATGGAGTTATCCCCCCCCCAAGCCATCTGAAGGCAGTCCTTTATTGGGACGTTTTAAAAAAAATGTTTAATGTTTTATTATTATTATTATTATTATTATTTATATATAGATGTTGAAAGCCACCCAGAGTGGCTGGGGCAAGCTAGTTAGATGAATGGGGTATAAATAGTAAAAATATTATTATTATGGAATAGGATGTACCTATTTTCATCAGAGGAATGTTGGAGGGTATGGAATGCTGTTGAAATTCTTGCATTGCAGAGGTTTCCAACTCTACAATTCTATGATTCTATATTCCTGGACATTAAAACTGTGTTTATGGAAGACAATCTTACTCGGCTACGAGTGATCGCCAAAGAAGAAGTATTTGTTACATTACAAGTGAAGTTAAAATCTTGCTAATGTTTTCATTTGCTTGCAGTGGTCTCCTAGATAACTTATAAAATTTTCCCATTCTTTTTAAAAGTTTTTGTTCTCTTGGTTCCTGAGTTTTCCAGACAGCTTTGCCATTTTGGCATAGTCCATCAGCTTAGCTTGCCATTCCTCTCTGGCAGAGACTGTCTTCTTTCCATCTCTGGGCTAGTAACAGTCGAGCGGCTGTTGTCCCATACATAAAAAGTCTTTTCTGCTCCTTTGGGATGTTGGTACCTATAACTGCTAATAAAAACAGCTTCTGGCTTTTTAACAAAGTTTCTTTTTTCCATTTCATTATATATCAGTGCTTTAAACTGGGTCAGGAAACTTAACTGGAGTCTGATTTATCATGCAGTAGACTAGTTAATTCCTACACACACTCCTCTCTGGTGTAATGCCAGCAAGAGGCATTGCCAGGCTTCAAGGATGCATTCCGTCCAGGAAACAAACACTCTCCTTGAGTGTGTAGCATGACCGGTGAGGGTTGTGGCCTGGAGAAAGTCCTGAAAGGGGCATTCAGAGAGGCCTGGAGGGCTGCATCAGGAATCTGGGCTCTCTGTGTGTATATACATGGCTGTCATGAATACACCAGCTCCAAGCAAAGGGTTGCAGCCAGCTACAAAAAGCAGTCAGGTGCAGAGAGGCTTAGATTTTACTCAGGCAGAGGAGAGCTGACAGCTGCAAGCTTTGCCTCCTTCCTCTCCCAACCTTGGATGGCAGGCTGATAAGGCCGTAGCTGAGAGCAGGCCGGAACACAGCCAAAGCTCTCAGGAAGCACAACAGGCACAAAAAGCGAGAGAGACAGCCTATCGTCACAGAAAGGAACTGCAGATGACCCAAGGAGCCTGAGATGTAGACGTATAGGACGGCTGCTAGACAGGAAACATAACAAGAGACGTACAGTGGTGCCTCGCAAGACGAAATTAATTCGTTCCGCAAGTTTTTTCTTCTTGCGAGTTTTTCGTCTTGCGAAGCACGGTTTCCCATAGGAATGCATTGAAAATCAATTAATGCGTTCCTATGGAAACCGCTTGCCAGGCTGGCGGTGCGGAGAAGGGCTTTTCTCCCCACCGCAAGCCTTCAGGACAGGTACGGGAACAGAGGGGAAGGGGCGCAGCGCTTCTCCTCTGTTCCCGGGGCTTGCGGTGGGAGGAGGGTTTTTCCTCCCCACCGCCAACATTCAGAACAGCATTCTGAATGTTGGCGGTGGGAAGGAAAACCCTCCTCCCACCGCAAGTCTTCAGGACAGCCATCCGAAGGCTGGCGTGGGGAGAAGGGCTTTCCGCCCCACCGCCAGCCTTCGGAGCAGCCTTCCGAAGGCTGGCGCGGGGAGAAGGGCTTTTCTCCCCACCACCAGCCTTTGGAGGAGCCTTCCGAAGGCTGGCGCAGGGAGAAGGGCTTTCTGCCCCACCGCCAGCCTTCGGAGGAGGTCCGAGGACAGTGGGGAAGAAGTGCTGCGCTTCCCCGCTGTCCCGGAGATTTCCCTATGGGCTTTCGTCTTGCGAAGGAAGCCCATAGGGAAATTCGTTTTGCGAAGCGCCTCCAAAGCGGAAAACCCTTTCGTCTAGCGGGTTTTCCGTCTTGCGAGGCGTTCGTCTTGCGGGGCACCACTGTAAGGGTCACAGGTTCAATATCTTCTGTCGACGCAGGAAGGACTCCTCAGGATGGTCAATTTAGTGATGATGACGGATGCTTGGCTAGAACAGTCAGGAGCTAACTGCTTGTTTTTGCAATAAATCCTCCTTTTTAATTACGCACATTTACTGTGTTATCAAGCCGGAAACCTAGACTCCTAACAATGACAATTTAAATCGCTGTCATAGAGCAGGGATGGGGAACCTGTAACTGAATACCAATTCCCAGTGCCAAGGAGCCATGGCCAATGGTCAGGGATGATGGGACCATCCACGTAAGCGAGAAGAATTCTCAGAGTTCAAGGACACATTCCAGCCAGGCAAAACCACTAAAGGAAAGCATGAAGCAAGGGCTGAGGGGTGTGGTTTGTCAACAGAGAGCCAGATGGAGAGGCCTGGAAGACAACCTTCAACTCCTGGGTTTGATGTCCTCCACCTCTGCATGCAACTTATTTTTCCCAAGTGCTTTGCAGCCTCCCTGGCTGCCCACGCTTCTTGATTTGAAAAAGCTCCATAGGAAGAGTTTCTTCATCACATCTACCTCTGAGCTTTAAGAGAAGTGTGGGAAGCTGAGGAGGCTGGTCACTGAGCTCCCTGATTTTGTTTTTAAGGGGAGCTCTTTCTTTTACCTTTAAAAACAAAACAAACTTTCCCACACTGACTTCTTCTAAGGTAAAAGGACGTCACCTCAGTGGAGGAGGGGGGAAATAATGAGCAGCTGTTGAGAGCACAGTAGGCAGCCTCCTCATCTTCCCACACTTACAGGAAAGACCAGCCAAGTATTTTATGGGGTTTTCAGGTGGTGCAGGCATCTGGGAAGGCTGCAGAGTCCAAAAGCATGGAGAGATTATTTGCAGAATGAAAGAAAACAATACACAACGCCCCCCATATACTTCCAAATTTTCAAAATTCAACAATCTGCACCCCACTTACTGAAATATAATATTCCCTGTGATATTTTTGAGTGCAATTCAGTGATGGAGAATGGTAAAAGACAAAGAGGAGGAAGAAACCAGCAGCACCCAGAGAAGACTCCCTTTTTTGGCATAGCACTACAGAAGAGAACTAAGATGTTCTAGGGGGAAATTCTTTTTTTAAAGAAGACTATCGGATATTCTCTTTAAAAGAGGGACATCTGGTAACTGTAAATGTAGCCTCCTAAAGATGTCAGTCTGTCTCACTGAAGGCTGTGCAGCATCCTTCTCATTTGATATCGGCTCCATTTCACTGAGGCAGAAAATTAATTAGTGCATTTTATTTTCGCACTTCATGGAGCTCAACACTGGGGGGGGGGGGGAGTAAAAAGAAAACCCAACTTCACGAATGAACAAGCACCAAATTTGCCTCTCGCTGGATGGCTTTCGATGGCTTTTGAACAATAATGATGAAATTGGCATGTTAAGGGGAGATGCTGCAATTGAATACTAGTTGGAAAGGCAGGAGATTAATTGATGCTGATGGGCATTATGATGCTGACCTTGATGAGGACATTTAGTGATGCAATTTAAGTCCTGGAGCTCCAAACTAGGGAAGTGGGAAATTCTTCTAGCCTTCTCAAAACCAACTTTTCCTTCAAGGTTCGTAAGCAACTTGATTGAGCAAGCTCTCTAAACTTGCCTTTAATTTTGCATCATTGGTTCCTGTGATTAGATTATTTCCCTTGGACTACAACTCCCATCAGCTTCAACATGGTCAAATGTAAGGAATTATGGGAGTTGCAGTCCAGAAGCAACTGAGGGCCCAAGGTTGAGAAAGGCTTCCATTTATTCTGTTTTAATTTTATATTTTAAAAAAACCCCAAACCCCATCCTGCTTATTCCAAGGGAAGTCAAGGTGGCTAATATCAACGATTACCTAAAACAGAGGAAGAATGATCCCCAAATTAAACCCAATCGCACCATTATAATATTAACATGAAAGCAGAAGAAATTGAACAATTCCAAAGCAGCCAAATGAACTCAAAACTAAGCCAGTGAACACATTAGCCAGTCAAATGCATTTTTAAAAGAGAGACGTACCCGGTAGTTTAACTAAAGCCGTACACCCTCCCCAGCTGCACACTAGTTGAACCTTATAACAGGGGTAAGGAACCTTAGGCCTGGGGTCAACTACAGCCCTCCAAGCTCTTCTGTCTGTTCCTCAGAACTTTCCTCAGTCATTTTCCACACCCTCCTTGAGTATTTTTGTGTGGCTGGAATGTGCTCTTGAACTCTTATAATGTTTCGTTCTTTGTATTGGTAGAGCCAGAGAAGAGTGTGTGTGTGCATACCCTCCAACACCTTGAAGCCAAAATCTGGAACGCCATCTTCCCAATTTTTATTGCAAGAGCATGATGTCCATTTTGGTTGCCATGATCTCACACCACGGTTTCCTCCCCACCAAAGTGATATTTCAGGCACAGTGCCCAAAATTGTGCATTGGATGGGGGGGGCACTATACTAGATCAAGGCCCCAGAAAAGGCATCTTTGGGGGGAGGATCACACTGCAAAATTGCATGAGATCACGACCACCAAATGCCCATAAAAACCAGGATGCCTTTTCAGGAATTGGTTCAGTATTTGCAAATTGGGTTGGTTTGTGTGAAAATGCAAACAGAACAAATTCCTGCCGCTAAATCCACATTGCTCTTCTTCACTGAGGCCTTGACTTTCCTGGACCTCTCTCATGGCAAATAGAGTTCCACAGCTATTTTATGCAAACACCTGCCTTGCCTTATGCAAGGTTTAGAAAGCAAAGCAACACTTCTGCATGGTTAGGGCAACCTGGGGATAGTTTTGCACGACAATTATTGCTGGGAAATAGGCGGTTGAACATTGCCAGCTCTGGCAGCATGCAGAGCGTCTTGCTGTCAAAACATCCATCCTTTTCTCAGCGGCATGTTCGGTTAGAAGGCCTAATGGCTCGGCTTTCCAGTTCCCTGCGTGATTTCAGTGGGCCTGCAATTAGAGGCGAATGGAGTCATTGGCAGTGCGGTAGCCATGAAAGCCAAGGGTAGTCTCATCGTGCCGCTCTCATTTTGCAACCTCCTCTTTCAGTGCATGAGGTGGCGTGGTCATTTCCCCAATTCAGAGATGGAATCGAGTGCAAGGTGGCCCGAGAGGGAAGGTTAGGAAGGGTTGGGTGTGAAATAAAAAGCAAGAGAGAATAATGGGTGCCATCTTTCTAAAGAGGGGGGAGATGAAAAGCAGTCTGAATTCACATCAAGGGTGCCTAAAAATAAGGAAAAAAGGGCGGCGGCAGGGAGGAGGGTGGTTGCGGGGGATAACAAGATAAATGCCAGCAAGGCGCTGGTTGTTCTTCAAGAAGGATTTAAAACAGAATTTTAAAAGTAGTTGTCATGCTTTGTTTTTAACTGCTGGAGATCCCTTAATAGCTCACAGGCTCGAAAAAGCGATAAAACTGTCCATTGTAGAGGGGAACGGAAAGTCCTTTTTTGAAAGAAAGGAAGAAAAAGCCCAAAGTTCAAAGATTTGGTTTGCGGCCATTAAAAAAATACATAATGAGCTGCTTCCTGTAGTCTTTCCAATACTTGTTTGTAAGCTCGGGGGGGGGGGAGGGGAGATAACAATCCTATCCTTCACTGCTGTTAGCAATGTGCTCCCAGACACGTTGTCTGTATGAGATGAAATAGGACCATAAAAAACCCAGCCTAAAAAAAATATTGTTGAGGTCAGCGCATGGGCCAAGCAGTGGTCTGAAGGTCTACCCATTGGCCATTCTGCTAAAGCAAAGTATTCCCCATGCTATTTCATAGAATCATAGAGTTGGAAGGGACCCTGAGGATTATCTAGGATCAAGCCCCTATAATGCAGGAATATGCAGCTGCCCCATATGGGGATCAAACCTACAACCTTGGTGTTATGAGCACCATGCTCTAATCCGGTGGTTCCCAACTAGCTAATTACTGAGGACCCCCTATTTTTCAAAAGCCAAGCCATGGGCCCCCTCCTTTTGAAAATTTTGAGAACTCTATGGTAGTTACCTCTGCAATGCAATTTTTGGAACAAAATGTGGCGTAGCTCCTAATAAGCAAAGGATTTTAGGTATACTAAAAAACAGACTGGGCTGGGCGATGTCTGGTTTTCAACATTGTGATATATCAGCAGCTAAACACCGTGATATTCCAATATATCACAATGTTTGAAATTGGAGATCAGGTGTGGGGATGAGGGAAGGAGCAGCCACGGAGATCAGATGGGTGGAGGGAGAAGAGGAAGCGGGGTCACCTCCACCGCGTGGTTTAAGTGGGAGGGGATGGGGGAGGTGCCTCAAACTGCCATCAGTAGGGCAGGCAGCAGTGGCAGGCAGCAAAGATGTATGCCCACTGTGGCCGCTGCTGCTTTCCTGCTGACTGAGAAAAGCTGCTCCGCCTCAGCGCCAGCGAAAGGTGCCTTGAAGTGAGGGTGACCAGCTGCCCTGTTCTCTGTCAGTGTGAGGGGAAAGCAGCGCCTCACAATTGGCTGCCCTGTTTTCCCTCAGCTCCAGGGAAGGCAGGGGCGGAGGAAGGCATAGCTGTCCACTGTTGCATTTTTTAAAGGGAAATTCCCTTATTATGAATAGGATTCCTTGCAAGAAAAGGGGAAAGTTGACAGCTATGGAGGAAGGGGGTGCAGTGGGTGCGGGCTGCCCCAGGTGTCACCACTGAGGGGGGTGACAAAATGCCGGGCGGCACTCACCATGGGGCCTGCAGCGCGCCTGAGCCATGCGTCTCTCCTGGGAGAGACACAGCGGCTTAGGCATGCGCAGGCTCTGTGTTGCCCAAACGGTCTAGCTGTTGGGCAGCTGAGAGGGAGGAGGTAGGCAGACTCTGGAGGCCCCACAGTGTGCCCCGTCCCTATGGGCGGCTTGCTTCGCCCTCGCTCTGCCCCTATGGGCGACTTGCCCCAAACCTGGGCAGGCTGCCCCAGGCGCCTGAGCGGCTTCCTCCACCACTGAGGGAAGGCAGCCCAGATCAGCAGAGTTATCGGCTGATATCATCTTGAGATATTGGCGGTGCCTTGAAATCTGCTGCCCTGTTCTCCCACGCGTGAGGAGCAATATAGTGCTGTGTATTGCCAGGTCAATATAATTATAGCAGTGTGATTTCAAAACCAATGTTGGCCAATATATTGAAAAATTGCACGGTGCTAAAACAAGACTATAAAATTTGTGATATTACCATACAAAAGTGACAAAAATTTAGTTGGGGGGGGAGGCAATGGATGAGACTGTGGACCCCCTGGGTGTGTTCTACAGACCTCCAGGGGTCCCCAGACCCCTAACTGGGAACCACTGCTCTAATCAACCGTGCTATAAGGAGTATTCGTATAACTTTTTAATTTTATTATATTTTTACATTTCTACCTCTCCTTCTTTCTTCCAAGGAGCTCATGGTAGCATAAATGGTTCTTCTACCTTTCTATATTCTTCTTCTTCTTTGGCGATCACTCATAGCTGAGTAGGATTGTCTTCCATGAACATGGTTTTAACACTGAGTCTGTAAGTGAATGTGGAGACCAATTCACAGTGGGGACATAGGTTTCTGGGTGGGAGTTGATCATGGTGAGGGTTTGCAAAACATGCCTTCCTCTTGGCACATTTCTCCTTTTCATCCTGAGTTCGAGCATCTTCAAAGCCCATGACAACTTTGGTAAAGGCTGTTCTCCAATTTGAGTGCTCACAGGCCAGTGTTTCTCAATTGTCAGTATTTATACTAGTTTTTAAAAGATTTGTCTTGAGAGAGTCTTTAAACCTCTTGTTCACTACCAACACTACACTTTCCATTTTTAAGTTCAGAATAGAGTACTTGTTTTGGAAGACAATAATCAGGTATCCGAACAACATGACCAGTCCAACTAAGTTGATGTTGAAGAATCATTTCTTCGACACTGGTGATCTTTGCTTCTTCCAGTACACAGCATTAGTTTGCCTGTCTTCCCAAGTGATGTGTAATTTTTTTCAGAGACACCATTGATGGAATATTTCAAGGAGTTGGAGATGGTGTTTATAAGTGGTCCATGTTTCACAAGCATAAGTAAGGTTGGTAGTACAATAGCTTTGTAAACAAGCATTTTGGTTTTCCTGCAAATGTCCTCGTCCTGAAATACTCTGTGGGAGAAAGCTGCACTTGCAGAGCTCAGGTGTTGCTGGATTTTGGTATCAATGTTGGCCCTTGTGGAAAGATAACTGCCCAGCTAGGAGAAGTGATTGACACTTTCCAAAGTTAAACAATTGAGTTGAATTTCTGGTGCTGCAGAGGGGTTGTTTTGTGCTTGTTGGTGCAGCACTTTGGTTTTTTTGATGTTGAGTGATATGCCAAGCTTTTTGTAAGCTTCTGTGAAGATATTTAGGGTGGTTTGGAGGTCATCCTCTTAATGTGCACACACTAAGTTGCCATCAGCATACTGAAGCTCTATGATGGAAGTTATGGTAACCTTACTCTTTGCTTTTAGCCTACTCAGATTAAAGAGCTTTCCATCTGTTTGATATATGATTTCTGCTCTGGTGGGGAGTTTCTCTTTGACAAAGTGTAGGATCATGGCAATGAAAATAATCAATAAAGTTGGGGTGATAACACAACCCTGTCTGACCTGATCCCACTGTGAATGGTTCACTTTGAGATCCAGTGTTATTTGTGATTGTTGCTGTCATATTATCATGGAGGAGCCGAAGGATGTTCACAAATTTATCTGGGCAGCCAATTTTCAGGACAGTCCACAGGGCATTACGATTTACAGTGTTGAAGGCCTTAGTCAGGTCAATAAATGCCATATGCAGCGGTTGGTTTTGGTCTCTGCATTTTTCTTGAAGCTGTCGAGCAGTGAAAACCATGTCCACTGTCCCCCTAGAAGGTCGAAAACCATTTTAGGATTCAGGAAGGGTAGCCTCGGATATTGTCAGGAGACAGTTTGCTAAGATCCTTGTAAGAATTTTGCTGGTCGCAGCTAATAAAGAGATGCCTTGATGCAATCCATTCTGTTCTATCACGTTTTTTGAAGAGATTGATAATTTTGGCAACCCTAAAGTCTGCTGGGATTTCTTCTCTTTCCCAGATTTTTCTTCCAGATTTTTTCGATGAGCTTGTGAAGTTGTTGTGTAAGTTCAGTTCCACCCACTTTGAAGATTTTGGCAGATCTGCTGATTTTGTTGTTTTTCATTTGGTTAATAGCAACTCTCACAGATTTGGAGATACTGCAGACTCATCTCTAATTTATTATTGTGGAATTTGTGAGAGGACCTCAGCAGCTACGGGGGAGTTGCGGTTAAGGAGATGCTGGTAATGTTCTTTCCAACGCAGTGCAATAGCTTCTTTATTTTTAAGAAGTGTGGTACCGTCTGTTGAGAGTAGGGGGCATATGCCATGATTTACTGACCCATAGATGGTCTTTGTGGCTTTAAAGAAACTCTGTACATCACGAGTGTCGGCTAAGCGCTGGATCTCTTGAGCTTTTTCTATCCATCAGGTGTTCTTTAGTTCCCTGGTTCTTCTTTGAACCTTAGCCTTAGTGTTGGCATAGGGTTTTCTTCTTAGTAGCGCAGTTTCTATCCCTTTGCCAGATCTTCCTTTTCTTGTCAATAATGTGTTCAATCTCACTGTCATTCTCCACAAACAAGTCCTGGTGTTTCTTGGTTTGGTATCCAATAGTTAGTTCACAGGCTGCAATAATGGATGTTTTTAGCTTGGTTCAGTGTTCATCGATGTTATCAGGGAACTCCAAAAGCAGATGGTCCTTAAGAGTTGTTTGGAAGCAATCCCGCTTAATGGGATCTTGAAGGTGTTCATTTTGTGCCTTGGTTTCCTTCCTTGAAGCCTGCATTGAGGTATAATCTTGATAGCCATCATGGAACGTATTAATCGGTGATCTGTCCAGCAGTCGTGAGCACTCGTCATAGCTTTGGTAAGGAGCACATCACAGTGATCTTATCCTCACAACCACCCTGTGAGGTAGGTCAGCCTGAGCAATAGTGCCTGGCTCAAGTTCCCCCAGGGAGTTTCATGGCTGAGTGGAGATTTGAACCCTGGTCTCCCAGCTACTAGTTCAACACTCTAACCACTATACTACACTGTGGAGAAAAGATGGTTACTGTATGGGGTCAGTTGCAACAGCAGTCTACCATGTCAGGGACTGGCTAGATGATGAGGAGTGGTGGGAGGTACTAGCTGGGGAACCCCCAAGGAAATCCCTAGAGAATCAAAGCTCAGAGCCCAGGGACTGGTGGTGGGATCCTGAGGAGAGGTCAGAGGGCAACAGGCTTTAGTGAGCAAGGGGAGCCTGTGACAGGAGCAGCTCAGACTCAGAGGCTGAAGAAGAGTGGGGGGCAAGAGGATGGATCTGCCACTCCTAGTTCTGCCACAAGGTCCCCAGCTCTTGTCTCCAAGGACACTCAGGGTGAACAGAGTGGAACAGAGATTACTGCTGACGTAGTTTGAGGCTGCTTTGGCAATGAAGGAGGCCTTAAGGAAATAGAAGGCAGGGACCATCAGTCCAGGCAACTGCACTATAGGGGCAGGTCCTGTGGGGAGCGATTGCTGAGGTGTATGCTGTTTTCTTGAATAAAGAATTGACTACAGGTGCACAGCCTGTGAGTCATTTTGGATTCACAGCTGTCCATGGAGGTGCAGGTCAATTCTGTGTCCAGGACAGCTGTCTACCAGCTCCATCTGGTATGCAGGCTGAGACCCTACCTGCCCGCGGACTGTCTCGCCAGAGTGGTGCATGCTCTGATTATCTCGTGCTTGGACTTCTGCAATGCGCTCTTCGTGGGGCTACCTTTGAAGGTGACCTGGAAACTGCAACTAATCCAGAATGTGTCAGCTAAACTGGTGACTGAGAGTTGCTGCCAAGACCACATAGCACCGGTCCTGAAAGACCTACATTTGCTCCCAGTAGATTTCCAGGCACAATTCAAAGTGTTGGTGCTGACTTTTAAAGCCCTAAATGGCCTTGGCCCAGTATACCTGAAGGAGCGTCTCCACTCCCATCGTTCTACCCGGACACTGAGGTCCAGCTCTGAGGGCCTTCTGGTGGTTTCCTCACTGCAAGAAGCGAAGTTACAGGGACCAAGGTAGAGGGCCTTATCGGTAGTGGCACCCGCCCTGTGGAATGCCCTTCCATCAGATGTCCAAGAAATAAACATCGGATTTTTGGAAGACATCTGAAGGCAGCCCTGTTTAGGGAAGCTTTTAATATTTGACGAATCATTGTATTTTAATATTCTGCTGGAAGCTGCCCAGAGTGTCTGGGGAAACCCAGCCAGATGGGCGGGGTATAAATAATAAATTATTATTATTATTACTACTACTACTACCACTACACTGCTGAACTCTGCATCTTCTGTGCTGACCTGCATCCAAACAAGCTCTGACCACCCATTTGTGATTCTTAACAACTGACAAACAGTAGAGAGAGATCATAGTCATTGTGGCTAGTAGCCATTGATAGCCTGCAAGATGCTGAAGCAGCACTTTGGTGTGGGGTGGAACAAAGGTCTTGCTAACCCTCTTAATTTAATTCAGGCCTTTTGGAAACTCTGGGCATAATTTGTTGAACGTTTGACATCATAACCCCAAATGGGATGAGGTTTGCCAGCATCAAGCTTAATTAGCGATGACTCCCACAGCTCCAGTAATGACTCATATTTGTAAGATGTCTTGGATATGAGAAGTGACATGACTATATTTCAGACAGACCAAGCGTAATTATTTAATGATGAAGCAAAAGTTGATTAAGAAGCCTTGGAGCTAATATACTTCTTCGCGGGATATTTTTTTGCAGTTGCTGACAGAGTGAGTATAACTTGCTTCTCTTTCTCGCTGCTTTGGAAAATGATATACAACTTAACAACAAAGGCCCTCTCCCCCTTTTTCTGTGAGAGGAGGTCTTTCTGTGAGCAGGAAGCCTTAAGCTAATGAAAACCCACCTCTGGTGCTTAGCTGTGCTGAAAAAGGTGAGAAACAAATTCTAGGGATGGAATCAATATTTAGACTTTCATTTTCAGGTAGCAAATTGTGATGTTTGGTGAAGTGGGATTATCAGTGAGACTGTGCAAATAGACACCCTTTTAATCACATTTCGCGTCAACCCCCGCCATGCAGTGCTGTTTTCCAGCCCCATTTCCTTCAACCTCTCACTTATTTCTACCAGTTTGATTTTCAGAACTGGAAGTTCTGCAATTGCCGCAATTGTGAAAAACTCAGCCTTTAGCGTGGGAACTCTTATGCTCTGGAACTCCCTACTAATTGACACGAGGAAGGGCCCCTTCCCTTCATTATGATGCCTGCTATAAACTTTTTTGTTTCAGCAAGATTATGCAGAAATGTAGGGCTGATGTGCATTTTAATCTGTAACTGGCTTAGAATGTGTACTGTCAGGTGGTGATGTTTGCTCAGTCACTAGCAGAATCTGGGAGTGGGTGGTCCTTATACCTTCCCCAGCATAACAGTCGTGTGACCCCCATCCTTCTCCTCCCCTCTCTGCATGCAAACCTACTGCGCAAAGTGGGCGTTGGCAAAGGGGGACGTGCCTCCCCTCCGCTTTGCTCAGGCTCGGTTTTGAGGCTCTCCCTAGCATCTTCTGATCTCTGTATCCCTTCCCCACTGGAGGCGGGGCTTCCCTCCTCACCAGAGGAAGAACTGCTTCGCAAGATCTTTGGAGGCTCCCTGTAACACAACTGCCCTTCCACCTCTCGCCTCTGACCTGATGGCAGTTCCCTGACAGTACTGCTATGAGTTTACAGGAGGGACAGACTCTCCATAATCTCTAAATTCAGTAAAGAGCTGGAAGTTGAGCAAACTCTTGGGAGAAAGTGCTAGATTATAGAAATATGACTGTATGGGGAAAGTTTCCATATTGGCCCGAATATAAGCCACACGTTTTGCATGTGTGACTTATATCTGGGCCAATACGGTGAAACCTACAGAGGAGAATATTCTTTTTAACTATAAACCTATTGTGTGGAAGCTGAAACAGGACAACGAAAATGCATTGTTCTCTTATAATAGTAATGGTGACCACCTGAGAAGTGCAGGAACTGAGTTTCGGTGAGTTCTGGCTGAAGAAAGCCCTGATTTTAAGGCATATTTTATATTCTTTGTAAACTGTTTGGAGATTTTATTTACTGTTTAGCTGTATATGAATTTTTGTTAGATAAATAAGTATGGGGTTGTATGCAACTCCTTTCTACACAGAGCAAACCCATGAAAGAGGATGAACCTACCTAAGTCCTAGAACCATAGAATTTTAGAGCTATTAAGTCACGTCCATTCATTTGAATTGGTGTATCTGGGTAGGACTTGATGATATCGGTGATGGGAACTGAGTGCTTCTAGGATTAGTCACATGGGATAGTCCCACTAAATCAAGGACCATCCACAATCACAGTGATGCTCAGCCAGTCTGAATGGACTACAGGAGGGCATCACCGAGAGCAAGTGAAGTCCGTCAAAAGAGAGAGGGAGAGGGGGGAAATGTAAAGGAACATCAAGGAGAGTCCAAAAATAGTAGAAAATGACAGATATTCTTCAACATATAGCAAAGGGATTGGTTTAGAAATGAGGGCTCGGTTTCAGGGTAGAAAAGATGAGCAAGAGGGGACATGATAGAGGTTTATAGAATTAAATATGGTGTGGAGAAAGCACATCTCATAATATATGGGACAATGCAAATATGGTGAATGCTGGAAGCTGCACACCGAGCATATGGGATTTGCTTGCAGAAGATGTAGCAATGGCCACCAACTTGGATGGATTTTGGAGAGGATTAGACCAATTCAAAGAGGATAGAGTTATCAATGGCTGCTAACCACAATGACTATTCTCAACCTCCACTGTTGGAAACAGCATACCCCCGTTGCTGGGAATTACGGGGGGGGTGCTATTGTACTCAGAACCTGATTGCGGGTTTCCAATTAAGGCATCTGATTGGCTGAGGGGAGAACAGGATACTGGGTTAGATGGTCCTTTGGCCTGATCCAACAGACTCTTCTTATGTTCTTAAATAGGAACAATTGCAAGCAATTGTGCCTCGGACCTATCAAACACCTGCTAATGAACTCAAAAACCAAAGCCTACAGGTGCCCAAGTTGAGATGGAAATATAGCAGATTTGCTGGAAAGCTCTGTGGGCTGGAGTCCTTTTTAACACTCACAAGAGAGGTTATTCAAAGCTCATAAAGGCCAAAGAAGTCAGACTGGAGATATGGTGCTATTTATATATTGTGTAGCTCATCTTCCAATCAGGAAAGTGATCCACAACTACAGAATCCCCGAAGGGTAGCTATTAATAAGATTGGCTGCTCTGAGTGTACTGGCAGTAATAAGATTAGGTATGCTTCTGCCCTGAAAGGGAAAGAGGAGGGGGGGAAATAATGACAAGTTTGTGTGCTAAGATAATGCAATTTGGAAAGAAAATTAAAGGCAAAAGAGACTCAATCTTGGTCGATTGGCAGGAGGCTGGAAAATGGAAGACTAATTGGTTTATGCAACCCCCAAAATGCTCCTCAATAGAAGAGGCTGGGGCCTGTGTTATGTGGATGGTAATGAGGCAATTATAATGGAAGTCTGATTTACTTTAAAGTCTAGTACTCTCTCTATGTGTGTGTTTGTGTGTTTGCGTGACCAGGCTGTAAGGGTGGGTGAATCTAACAATGTTGATTTCCCTCACTTTCTCCTTTCTCCAATCTTAATTCCAGTTCTCCGTATTCCCACATCCATTTGCAATATATATATATTTAAGTCCTCATGAACACTCATCAGCATTTTAGTGCTAGTTCATCTTAATAAAAAAGAGAGCCAGTGTGGTATAGTGGTTTGTGTGTCAGACTAAAACCCGGGAGACCAGAATTTTAATCCCTTCTCAACCACAATGCTCACTTGGTTGACTTTGGGCAATCACTGGCTCTCAGCAATGCCAGGGGTTTTGCAAGCTATGCATCTTCAGCTCCTTGGAATAAGAGTGGGATAGACATTAAGTGTTTAAACATTAAGTGTTCGGAAAACTGCGGTGCAAAATTCAGAGAAGAGTGAGTTTTGAAGGGTGGCTGTGTTTCATTTTTCATATTGTTTCAGAAAACACAAATGAGGTGTTTTGTTGTTGTTGTTTAGTCGTTTAGTCGTGTCTGACTCTTCATGACCCCATGGACCAGAGCACGCCAGGCACTCCTGTCTTCCACTGCTTCCCATAGTTTGGTCAGACTCATGTTTGTAGCATTGAGAACACTGTCTAACCATCTTGTCCTCTGTCGTCCCCTTCTCCTTGTGCCCTCCATCTTTCCCAGCATCAGGGTCTTTTCCAGGGAGTCTTCTCTTCTCATGAGGTGGCCAAAGTATTGGAGCCTCAGCTTCACGATCTGTCCTTCCAGTGAGCACTCAGGGCTGATTTCCTTAAGAATGGATACGTTTGATCTTCTTGCAGTCCATGGGACTCTCAAGAGTCTCCTCCAGCACCAGAATTCAAAAGCATCAGTTCTTCGGCTATCAGCCTTCTTTATGGTCCAATGAGGTAAGTTCACCTTTAAATGAGAACTGTATTGAATTTCTTCCCCTGTCTCCACAAGACTGTTTCAGTAATATATTCAGGTTGAAGGAGGTTGGATACTATCCTAGA
The DNA here is from genome assembly GCF_964188305.1 of Podarcis bocagei. Lineage (NCBI taxonomy): Eukaryota > Metazoa > Chordata > Lepidosauria > Squamata > Lacertidae > Podarcis > Podarcis bocagei. Next base: position 44,100,585 of record NC_138139.1, read on the forward strand.
TTACCCCCTGCACACCACTGAATGTTATAGCCTTCTGGGTGTCTATGAACTAGATCTCCTTCAGCTAATGCCATCCACTAGTTCCACCTGCCCACAGTTAAAAAGCATGCCACACTATGCTGGCTAAAGCTGTTCTGATAGAGCCATGTATTCATCACACAGCTCCCCCCCTCCTTTTTCTCTAGCCAAACCAATCAAGACTTCAATAGGGGAAAATGAAGTGTTAATGAGGTGCTAACATCTCCAGGGGAGATGTAAATAGCTGCTAATGGGACTTTAGTGGGCGCTGCCCAACCATCCTGAGGAAGTGAGGAGACAGAATGAGATTCCTTTACTCAAAGAAGCCCTGCTCCTGATTCTATCCTCTCACTACAGAAGATTGCCATCTGTTTTTATGTTATTTCCATGTGGCCTTTTGAAACCAAATTATCCCAAGTGGGTTGACATCAGGACAATAATACATCTACTGGGAGCAGGGTCTTGTCATAGTGGCCCCCAGAGTCATGGAATGTGTTTCTGTGACAAGCTAGCTTCACTTACCCCCTGGCCTTCAATGTAGGGTTGCCATATGTCTGGAATTTCCTGGATGTAACTGGAATACTGTAGTTGGAAGCAGCCTGGGTGGAAATCAGCAAAATGTCCTGGAAAATCTGGGTGCAAGCCATGTCGGCAGTGTAATTTTTGCCAACTTTCCTTAAAAAAAAACCACTTTGGGCAAAACTTTAAGAAAGCTCAACATATTTCACTTTTTGAAATATGGTAACCCTACTTCAATGGGAAATAGTGTAAGACAGGGATGTGGAATTTTAGGTAGTCAGGGGCAAAGGGAGTTGTATACCAGCAATGTCAAGAATACTGGTGATTCTCCATCTCTGGTTTAAGGAAGGCTTACATTCTGCCAAGGGGCAGAGGTTCTTTTTGGATTCAGAACACAATGAGCACACAAACGAAGTGAAGGTTAAATATTTTATTACATAACCAAACAGAAAACTACAAAGCATTAGACTTATGCTAGCATCCCTGTGACTGCTGGGAACCCCATTAGCAACACACAAGACTCCTGCAGTTGAAATTTGGCAGGTATGCTGCACATTCCACAGTCTAGGGCAGGCATAGGCAAACTCGGCCCTCCAGATGTTTGGAGACTACAACTCCCACCATCCCTGACCACTGGTCCTGTTAGCTAGGGATGATGGGAGTTGTAGTCCCAAAACATCTGGAGGGCCGAGTTTGCCTATGCCTGGTCTGGGGCATTCTCTGAGCTTCAACAAACATGTGGTCTGAGGACTATTCAGTTATTTGGGTTACATAAGCCACATTTGGTATTTACACCAATGGTCTTGATCAATGGACTTGGCGATATTTATACTATCTCAGCATATAACTACTAATGGGAAAGTGATATTTTATGGAACTAAAAGGTAAAAAGGTAAAGATAAACTTACCATTTCTAGGCCCACAGGACTTCTAAGCAGGAAAGGAGCATTGCTGTATACCACCTAAACCTCCTTGAAATCACAATGGTCTTCCACGATTTGACAATACAACATATCTTACCAGGAAATTAGTTTGAGATGGTTTTGTTTTATTCTGTTAACAAAATCATTGGACTTCCCTTCCCCAAATCACTGAATTTCCCCATGTTATAATATCAAGAAATCCAAAACGTCAGAGGCAAAAGTCTGAAGACGCTTCATTCCAGCAACTCACTGAGAACTGAAAGGAAAGTTAAACTCCACCGTTCTCCAAACACTCTGCCAAGATCTGGATGACTTCAGCTAAAAATCCTATGTGCAGATCCAGTTGCCTTCCCTCAAAAAGGACTTTGTGGAGTTGAGAAACACTCAGTAAAGGGCAACCACAGGAATCAAGGAGATTGGAGGAGGAACGGTTGTAACATTGGGGGCTTTTAAATTGAGAGTAAGGGCGAGGAATAAGAGACACAATAGGAGGAGAGTATCAAATTAGGCGCAGCTCTCATTTGTGGCCTTTCCAGGGTCAAGCAAACTCAAGATGGCGGTGGGGGGGGGGAATGAGGTATGTTTCAAAAGTGTTTCCATTAACAAGCAGGGTGGGGGAAAGCCTTGTGTAATAGTCTCTAACTGAGAGCAATTTATTCAAAGGAAATAGTTTTCCTAGCAGTCTTTTTAAGATGAACTAGAGCTTAATTCCCATCTGATTGCTTTCCTTCCTTATATCCTTGTGGGCATATATTGAAGATCAGTCTCCCACTGGCTATGTAAAGTAGCTTTAGAATAGCTTTCCCCAATGATACAACTTTTGGAGGCTATATAGGCAATGATTGGCTGCCTCTTAAAGTTACCGGAATTAATTCAAAAATGTCTGAATTACACCTGAAAGTAAGTTCCTGGAATTTCCAGGAAAACTTAAACTACTTAAGTTCCTTTTGCAGTGGAACTTTGGGCGATTTTTAATTCAATTCTGTTTTAATTCATAAACACAGAGACATGGGTTTTCATCACATTTAACTCTGTTTGATTGTGACTATTGCACTGAGTGGGGCTCGGGCCAGTCACTGCCTCTCTGCCTAACCTACTTCACAGGGTTGTTGTGCGGATTGAGGGGAGAACCACGTACGTTGCCTTGAGTTCCTTGGAGAAAAGGGTGGGGTATAAATGCAATGTAATAAAATAAATCTATAATGTTTACCTATCTGAAAAGTCCTGCTGCTGCTTCAGCAGCATCAAAATTAGTGAGGGAAATAAAGAAAGCAATTCTTCACATTTGCTACTTTGCTACCCTCAAAAGAACCTGAGTTGCGTGTTCAGACCCAGAAACCTCCCCCCTAAATAAATTCACACTTGACTCAAAATTTGGTTTGGTTTTTGGCAGAATTTAGGCCACAACTTTATTGATTACAGAAAGTGACTGGTTGCATAGGCTCTGGTTCGACTAGCCCCCTGCCATGCAGGTAGCGCTGACCCAGGGCACCAGCATAGGTCAGCCAAGGGTGAACATCTGGATAAGCGGAAAGCCCCCCTGGACTCAGGCACGGGCACAACCCCCTCACAGGGGTTGACCAAACCATTGAGTCCCTGGATTCTGTTAACAGAATACCCTACACATAGGGGATGCCATCCCCATCACCTGAACCAGAGCCTATCCGCAACCTTACAAGTTGTGATGATTTGCTAAGCAGCAGGCGAAACCCAAATGGTAACAGTCAATCAGCCAAGTGGGGAAAATTCCTGCCGTGCCCCTGTCCCAACGACAGATGACACATAGCAAGGTCAAGCACAAAGCCCTAAAAGTAGGGAGAGGTGGGCGGGTGTTCCAAATGCATGCACCAAAAGAAGTAGCTCTGGGTCATGTGCATGGGCATAAATAGGTCCCTCGAACCGTTTGGACTACGTCCCATTGGCCAGATTGCACCCAGCTTCGAGGGACCTACCAATCGGTTGTTGTGGCTGACCAGTTGTACCCACCCACAACACAGGGTGTCGGTTTTTCAGGTCTCACCACAGTATGTGCCCTCTTTAAGGGAGGACCCGATTTGTGAGAATGAGAGTAGGGAAATGCCCTATTCAACTATTACAGTGGTGCAGGGGTTGCTTGCAAAATTCAATCTAATTTCATGTGGGAAGTGGGAAGAGGGCTGATGCCTTCTTACCCCCCACACAGACTTCCTTCTTGTGAGTATCTGGTGCATAACAGAACTCTTGACTAGACAGATCTTTATCCCACTTGCTTGCTGATGTTCTTGATGGAATTGTAACGCATCTTTGCATACAAGAGGTACCAGAGTGAAACCGTTCTGAATGTACCATGGGAGGAGAATCAGGAACTGGGGTGAGGGGAGAGATATATGCAAATTGTGGCCTATATCACCTACTGCCAAATTACAAGATCTGGAACAGGAGCTAGCTGGATTGGGAAAGAGATTTCGGCTCAGTGGTCCCAGATGCCAATGTGATATTTATATCTGTCAGGGAACTGCCATCAGTGTCCGAGGGAGAGAGCAAGCTCCAAAGGAATCCCAGAGAGCGTCCCGGGAGTGGGAGAGGCAGCCCATCTTCTGGGGAAGGGAATCAGCGTAGCTCCAGTGGAGAAGGGGGGCAGATGGGGGAATCGGCGAGGCGGTCCCATGACTCCTTGCCAGGGACCAGCGGGGAGAGGAAGAGTCCTCCGCTGCCTACGCCCTCCTTGTGCAGAAGGCTTCCGCGCAGGGAGAGTAGGAGGAGACTGGGCGTCAAAGAGCTTCTTTGCTGGAAGAAGTTTAAGAAACGCCCACTGACGGATTCTGCCAGCGACTGAGACAGCCACGGGTGAGTGGCTGCTCGGACAGGAAAGGTTCACTCAGGCAACCCAGCCAGGTGTTGGGACAAGCTTACACACGAGCAACCCCTAGAACCATTACAATATCCAAGGACCAATTAGGCATGTTTTTAGATCTTCCCTTCTGGTTTCTGGAGTCTCCATCTTCTTTTCCCCTCCTAAGCTCCCTACAGATTTCCTAGATGTACTCAGTGGTACTTGGGACCCAGTCAAATGGTCTTTTCTTGAAGGATAACTAGCCTTCAGAATATACCAGGAGGGCTGCAACACTCTCTGTCCAAAGTTTTTTACATGGTGACAAAGGGGTCGCAGAGAAACTCCATTATATTAAAAACTGAAGGGCAGCATCCCTGAATGAATTCAATAAAATTTGTGCTGAAAATTCATGGAGAGGTTGTCATTCCCCCTGTTCACTCCAGAATGCCCCCCCCCCAACCATGGCAGCCAGTCTCCAAAATTTCTGTTGCTGCCATCACCACAGCAACAGCAACAATGGAAACACATGCACACACTGGGGGGGGGCAGTAATAATAATAATAATAATAATAATAATAATAATAATAATAATAATAATAATAATAAATTTATTTATGCCCACCCATCTGGCTGGGTTTCCCCAGCCACTCTGGGTGGCTCCCAACAGAATATTAAAAGCACAATAAATAATCAAACATTAGAAACTTCCCTAAACAGGGCTGCCTTCAGATGTCTTCTAAAAGTCAGATAGTTGTTTATTTCCTTGACATCTGATGGGAGGGTGTTCCACAGGGCAGGTGCCACTACCAAGAAGGTCCTCTGCCTGGTTCCCTGTAACTTTGCTTCTTGCAGTTAGGGAACCGCCAGAAGGCCCTTGGAGCTATACCTCAGTGTCCAGGCTGAACGATGGGGGTGGAGACGCTCCTTCGGGTATACTGAACTGAGGCCGTTTAGGGCTTTAAAGGTCAGCACCAACACTTTGAATTGTGCTCGAAAATTGTGCAACAGCAACAATTAAAAACATGTACACACTTTCCCTACCAATGGTAAATCCCTCTCCAGGCCTTTGAGAAATGTTGTTTCCCTGCCCCATGCACAAATTTCCTACCACCACTCTATGTGCTTCTTTCAGATAATACAGCACATCTGAGAACAAGCATTTTCATTCGACCTTTACTTTACTTTCCTGCTTGCACATTTCACAGGTGGACCCAGTCGTGGTCTTTACTGGAAGAGTATGGTAGAATAGATTGGAGCTGTGTGCAAATAAAAATTCTTCAGATTCTCCATCCTCAGTTTATGGACAGAGAACTTGAGGGGAAGTGTGGAGATAATTCACCGATTTTCCTGGGGTGGGGTGAGGAGGAAAATTGACTTCTGCAGCTGTTTCTTAGAGGTGGGGCCCACCATCAGCAATAGCAGAAAATCAACTTATTTATTGCTTAATAAAGGTTGCTTGTTTCATTTTGCATTTCTGCTAGTAGCCTGGCTGCCATTTTGTATCCTCCTGGACCTCATGTCCTTCTGGAGAATCGTGGGAGGAAGACAATGGTTGCTACACACAATGGAGAATATCTGGAGAAAATAGCATTTCTGAGGATAGTGAGAAAAATAAACATCTCATTTCCCCCCCTCATAAAAATTCCTAAGGAATTTCAGGTCAACTCTAAGCCATCTAGGCCCGTGGCATGCTCCAGCATCTCATTTTCTTTTCAAAAGGGGACATTTCTCTTCTTTTGTTTTAATCAAAATCCCAAAACTATTGAAAATTGGACGGGCCCTCTGTCACACATGACCGCCTTCCTGTTGTCATAGAAACAACACTCCTTCCATCTTTATGATGCATAGGTGTGATTGAGCCACCTGAAAAACATCACATCATAAAACTGATACTCACATTTCACGGGAAACTTCTTCCATACTGTCTCTCGGGTAAAAACACACGCGGCAAAAAAAAAAACAACACCCCACCAAAAAAACACTGTTATCTTGCACAGTTTCTCGGGTTAATTTTTGCCTATTGTTAAAGGATTGATCAGATGCTAATACGGCAGGTTGGCTTCTTTCCGCCCTAACCCTGTTCCTGATTAGAATTTTAAACTTGCCGGATGAATGCGATGATTTTGTGCCATTTCGCGTCTCTTTCACAGCCTAATGACATGTTCTCGCAAAACTCTTGAGGGCAGAGATTCTTTTTCTCTGGATATGAATGCGTGAGGAGAACAATGTTTGGGTAATTACGGAGGGAATGAAAAGAAAGCTTTAACAGGCTGGCAGGGACCGTGAAGTCTGGAAAGCGACATTTGGGTGGGTGTGTTCCTAAGGGAGAGTGGGAGAGAAGGAAGGAGAATTCTCCCTGAATCATCCTGTAAAACAGGGCTGAGGGGGAACCGGTAGCCCTTGAGGTGCTGCTGGACTCGAATTCCCACCATCTCCAGCTGGTATGGCCAATGGTCAGGGATGATGGGAGTGGAAGTTCTGCAACATCAGGAGGGCTTCCCCTCAACCCTGCTGTAAAGGAAACCCAACTGTAAGTGTTGCAAAGCTGCAAGGAAGTCAGAATTAGTGGGCAATCTTTGGGCAGCTTTCAGCATCCTCAGAGAACTGCGCTTGTGTGGCAAGTCCCCCTCCCCCCTTGGGAAATAAAGACACAGGACACGGTATTTAAGGATAATGGTTATTTAAGGTTATTTAAGGTTAAAAGGCCACAACTTTATTGATTGCAGGAATTGAGCGATATTGGCTTAGGCATTGGCTGCCGCTCTGCCTATGAGTCTTGGGGAGGACTGCTCCCCCTGGAAGCCCATTCTCCACCTTGGGCCCGGGAGGGCGGGCCCCATACTCCACCACAGCATATAAAGCTCCAAGGAATCCCGGGACATTGCTGCTACCACTTTGCCATGAGTTTCTGGGGAGGACCGCTCCCCCTGGAAGCCCATTTTCCACCTTCGGCCTGGAAGCGGGTCCCATACTCCACCACAGCATATAAGGTTCCAAGGAGGCCTCGGAACATTACTGCTGCTGCCAGTGGCGTAGCGTGGGTTGTCAGCACCCGGGGCAAGGGAAGTAATTTGTGCCCCCTAACCCGTGGATTTGCGCCCCCTAACCCTAACCCCCAGATGTTGCGCCCGGTGCGGCCGGGCCCCCCCTGCACCCCCCACGCTACGCCACTGGCTGCCGCTTTGCCAGGGAGTTTTGGGGAGGACCATTCCCCCTGGAAGCCCATTTCCACCCTGGGCCTGGGGGCCAGCCCCATACTCCACCACAGCTTATAAGGCTCCAAGGAAGTCTGGAACATTGCTGCTGCCGCTCTGCCTATGAGTCTTGGGGAGGACCGCTCCCCCTTGAAGTCCATTCTCCACCTTGGACCTGGGGGCGGGCCCCATACTCACCTCCACAACCTACAAGGCTCCAAAGAGGCCTCGGGTGTGTGGGGTGGGTGTTTAGGTGGGTGTGGGAATTTGTTTAATTTAATTATGTTGTGTTTGTAACTTTCTGTTTTTTGTTTTTATAGTTTTATTGTTCTGTTAGTTTGTTTTTTGTATAGGTTTTAATTTGATTTTAAGGGGAGGGGTCAGGGCTGCCGGGGAGTGGGTCCCAGCAAACAAAATGGCTGGGGCAGGTTCCACGGGGGGGGGGGGGGATGCACTGGGACAACCGATCTCAGTGATCATGGGTAGGAGGAGGAGTTACGCTAAGACCAGACCATGTCCTTACCGAGGAAGCAGGCTTAGTCGTTGTCTGAGGACTATCCCTGCCTCCAGGTCTGTGCTTTTATTTAAAATGCATCTCTGGGTTATTTGTGGGGCATCGGAATTCGTTCTTCTTCTTTTTTCAAAATATAGTCCGGCCCCCCACAAGGTCTGAGGGACAGTGGATGAGACCATGGCTGAAAAAGATTGCTTTATCACCACAAAAAAAGACGTTATTAGCCCTAGTGGAGAAAAAAGCAGACCTGAAAAACATAACTGTATTTTTTTTCCCCAGGAGGGGGCTTTAAGCAGGGTATTTCAATCGGAAGATGCCAAGGGGATGCTTAAATATGCTCTTTACCAGCACTGCTAGTGTGATCAAAACTGGACACACACACACACAGACAGAGAGAGAAAGCTGCTTTCAAGTTTAAAAATCCATCATAATGTTATTTAAATATGTATCTTTTTCTGGCTTTACTTAGGAATAAATTCCATTGAAGTCAAGGGAACTTACTTGTGAGTAAATATGCACATAATCTTTTTTTCCCAATCACCACGGAGTTATGATATAATTCATTCAGCTGACTACCCTCCTACTCCCCAGCAATTATTATTTTTTGTATTAAAAAAAACCATCCACAATGCAAAGAAATGTTTTAAAGTCAGAATACTTTGATCTTTCTCTTCACTCAAGGTACATCCCCATTGTAAGGATGCTGAGTAACTTGTTTCCTGACTCTGGGTAATGGGAGCTGATAGGTTATTCATCAGATATAGAGTACAAAAGACAGAGTAAAAGGCTGTACTGGAAAGGTTTTAGAAGCAGATGCTTTGAACAAAAAGTTGCAAAACTCCACCTGTCCAAATCAAATAGGGAACGGGAGATGTTGGTGAACGAGGATTGTGTAAAGAGGGAAAGAGAGGGGGCGAGGGAAGGATTTATCCTTGTCTTTCCAACGCAAATATTATTAATAATAATAATTTATTATTTATACCCTGCCAATCTGGCTAAACAAGCTATAGCTTAGGGCCCCACTCTCTTGAGGGACCCCCCCAAAATTTTTTAAGGATGTGCGTTTCCAAAATATAAGATAAAAAACAAATAAAATAAAACCTGTGTACAGCAACAGTGTTTTGTGTTGTATATGGACCTATTAGGTCAGGGGTCAGCAAACCTTTTCAGCAGCGGGCCAGTCCACTGTCCCTCAGACCTTGTGGGGGGCCGGACTATATTTTTTTGGGGGGGGGGAATGAACAAATTCTTATGCCCCACAAATTACCCAGAGATGCATTTTAAATAAAAGGACACATTCTACTCATGTAAAAACACGCTGATTCCTGGACCTTCCACAGACCAGATTTAGAAGGCGATTGGGCTGGATCCGGCCCCCAGGCCTTAGTTTGCCTACCCATGTATTAGGTCCATAAATTACCATATAGCATATACTCAACACAAAAAACAGCGACAATTTGTTGTTGGCGAAGGACAGCTGGACATATAAAGGGCCCCATTACCTTCAGTAGCTTAAAGGTAAAGGGACCCTGACCATTAGGTCCAGTTGTGACCGACTCTGGGGTTGCGGCACTCATCTCGCTTTATTGGCCGAGGGAGCCGGCATACAGCTTCCGGGTCATGTGGCCAGCATGACTAAGCCACTTCTGGCGAACCAGAGCAGCGCACAGAAACGCCGTTTACCTTCCCACCGGAGTGGTACCTATTTATCTACTTGCACTTTGACGTGCTTTCGAACTGCTAGGTTGGCAGGAGCGGGAACTGAGCAACAGCAGCTCACCCCGTCGTGGGGATTCAAACCGCCGACCTTCTGATCGGTTAGTCCTAGGCTCTGTGGTTTAACCCACAGCGCCACCCGCGTCAGTAGCTTAGGGCCTCATCAAACCTAAATCTGGCCCTGTCTGCAAGTGTTGCATTTAAGCGCATAAGAGGAGCTCTACTGGGTCAGGTAACAGGGCAGTCTAGCTCAGCATCTTGTTCCCACAGTGGCCAAGCAGATGTCTCTGAGATACCCACAGAGCAGCCCTCTCACCACATATGATAGCACAAAGCTCCTGTTTGCAGGCTTCCCAGAGGTATCTGCCTGACCATCATGAGAACAGGATTCTGGACCAGATGGACCTTTGGTCTGATCCTGCAGGGCTCGTCTTATGTTCCGATGGGCTCAAAGTCAAAAGCAAACTGAAGCACCAATTTGCTGCTTGCAGTAGCCCCGTCTCCTCTCACACTTGTGCTTCTGTGCCGCAAAATGACACGCACAGCTAAGCGCCTTGCAGTTTTTCGTTTCGTTTGCCAAACTGTGATCTTGGTGGGCCATTAAAAGTCACCATTAACACACCAGGATTCATCATGTTTACCTTTTTGTGCTCTTTTAACTTGTCACATTGGCCGTGTAAAACTAGGTCACCGTTGCTGATCAGACATGACTTTTTGCTTTTAGCTTTTGACAGATGTTTGGCTAGAGGGGGGGAGGAAGCTACAGACCTAACAGTTATTTCCCAGGAAGCCCGCTAGACGGTTAGCATGACCAGAACACTGCACAAGCTGCCTCCTCTAAGTGTCTCTCTCTCTTTTTTTGCTAAGGAAACTGTCATAACAACTTGAATTTAGAATGCAGACTGATCGAGGAATAAAAGCCTCCTGAAAATGGGTAGACTAGGCAAAGTGCTACTTGTGAAGGGGTGAGAATGAACTTTCACGGCATGGAGAAATGCCAGATCTTTTATTCCTGAAATGCGGAACTCTCCATTAGAAAGCTGATTATTTTTGGTCTCTTTGTACAGGCTGCCGTGTGTGTGTGTGTATGTGTGTGCGCGCACACACACACACACACACACACACACTGGACTGCTATTTTCTTCTCATTGAGCCTCCATCCCTGCTCAACTCAAACTTCTGCTGCTGTTTTAAGCCATTACTTTCCCCCTCTCAGTGTCCTTCCCTTCTCACTCCCATGCCATAACCACAGCTGTTGTGCAACCTGCCTTTGCCTTTGCTCCCCTAACCCTCCCTGACTTCATGCAAATCATGTGATGTGGCACCGCACATCCTCCAATGGGGGCTGTGCAACTGTGTGTCCGTGTGGAGCATTGGAGGACCTGGGAAAACAGGGTTCAAACCCTGCCATACTCAGCCATCAAGCTCTCTGAGTGACCTTAGGTCAGTTTCTCAGCCTAAGCACTCTCAGAGAGTTGTGAGGATGATGATGATGATGATGATGATGATGATGATAATAATAATAATTTATTTATACCCCACCCTTCCCTGTTCAAAAAACCGGGCTCAGGGTGGCTAACAACAAATTTAAAACACTTAATTGATGCAACAAAAAACAGCATAAAATACAGTATAAAACGTGAATAACAATAAATTCAGAATTCAAAAATCAATTTAGGGGGAAAGTCCATCCAATAAACATTAGATGATCACCAGGGCTAGCTGGCTAAATTAGTCCTATTTGGGCCAGCAAGGAGACCAGGGGAGAATTAGCTGTGGGGTCTCAGAGCGAGTAATCTTCATAAAAAGGGGAAGGGAAGGGAAGGAAGGGGAATAAAAGATCAGGCTAAGTTCAAATTGAAAGCCAGGCGGAATAGCTCTGTCTTACAAGCCCTGCGGAAGGAAGTTAAATCCTGCAGGGCCCTGGTCTCATAGGACAGAGCATTCCACCAGGTCGGAGCCATCACTGAGAAGGCCCTGGCCTTAGTGGAGGATAATCTGACTTCCTTAGGGCCCGGGACCTCTAAACTACGATTATTCATGGACCTTAAGGTATAAAGTGGAAATGGAAAGGATCAAATGAAAAACAGAAGAACCACTTGTGCAACCTTGAGCACCTTGGAGCAAAGGAAGTATATACATGTACATAGAATCTCAGAACTGTAGACCTGGAAAGGACATCGAGGGCCATCTAGTGCAACCCCCTGCAATGCAAGAATCCTACCAGAGCCATCCTTGGGTGGGCTCAAACCACCAACCTTCTGCTTAGCAGCCAGACACACTGACCCATTGTGTATATGTAGAAACAATGCCTTTATCATCATCATCACAGACATACAGTAGCTTGCCACTTGGCATCAGTAACTCTTGCTACCAATGGACTCAATAGATTCCCAGAGATTTGTGGGTAAATAATGCATATCCCTTGGTAGAGCCAGCCCTACTGTTAGACAAAAGGAAAATGTTGTCCTGGGAATTGGGGGCTGCAGGGGAAACATTACATGCCAAATGGTCTGTGCCCTAGCCAGATGGGCAGGGTATAAATAAATTGTTGTTGTTGTTGTTGCTGCTGCTGCTGCTGTTGTTATTGTGCACTGGTGGGATCTCCTGGCTGTTCAGCTGCAACAGCAGTTCTCCCAGTTGCTCTCCTTCCTCTCCAAGTTTGCCTCCATAACCACAGGCCGTTGCTGGAATGCTTTGACAGGTGTCAAACAAGGCATGTGCAATAAACTAGATTATAATCGGTCTAGTTACCTCTGCAGAAATTGCATCCTTTCTCAGTGTTGATTTTAGAAAATGTTTTATTGAAAAGGTTAGCTAACGATTTCCAACTTTAACACATCTCAAATGTAATTCATTAAAATGACAGTGCACAGTAAATTTTTAGCATCAAAGGCTAATTCATTCTCCTTCCTTCTCTCCCCCCCCCCATATTTTACATAACATCATTGCCAGCAGAAGAGAGAATATATTGTTATTTTAATCATCATGTGCCGAACATATAATTTTTTAAAGGAGGAATTTACTTTTAATGTAGGTTGGGTCACAGGAGAGCAATTATATTAGATAGCAAGGATGGTATGGCATTATTTAAAATATCCTTTCAGGTCAGCTTCTTTTACTTATCTAATTTATCAACAGTTTTGGGCTAGCGGTTTCCATAATTGTATTAGCATAATACCTAGGTATGTAATTGCTTTTTGATTTCCTCCTTTCTAATCACAACGTCAACCTGTTAACTTGGTGAAAAGTTCATATTTGTGTCTGCTTGAAGATTATATATATAATGTTTTTTTAGGGAACCAGTGAGTGATGATATTCATTTCTCTTTAAGGTCAGGCATTATGGAGATGTTGAAATGCTGACTCTCTCCTGGAGTAGGATCACTGGAGGCTGGTGTCCATTGGTCCTAGGAGGACAGAAAGCAGGGAAGCCAACTGTATAGGCAACACCCTATTTATGTGCATTCAATACATACATGGCCATGCATGTGCACATCACGCCAAACCCGAAAGTGACCCCAAAACATCACAGAAACATCACAAAAAGGGGAAGAACAGAGTGGGGCTGGGGCAGAACAGGGTGTTTGCAGGCTCTTCCAATGGTGTTTTAAATATACACAATTTCACTGATGCCTTGGAACATAAAAAGTAAAGGTAAAGGACCCCTGACAGTTAAACCCAGTCACAAACGACTCTGGGGTTGTGGCGCTCATTTCGCTTTACTGGCCAAGGGAGCCAACGTTTATCTGCAAACAGTTTTTCTGGGTCGTGTGGCCAGAATGGCTAAGCAAAACCAGAGCAGCGCATGGAAACACCGTTTATCTTTCCGCCAGAGCGGTACCTGTTTATCTACTTGCACTTTGACGTGCTTTCGAACTGCTATGTGGGCAGGAGCTGGGACTGAGCAACGGGAGCTCACCCCTTCGTGGGGATTTGAACCGCTGACCTTTTGATCGGCAAGCCCTAGGCTCTGTGGTTTAGACCACAGCGCCACCCGCGTCCCCACATAAATGGGGGGTTGCCTGTAGATGGTGCCAGATCCAATGACAGGCAGAGCCAACTCAATTTACTTTTGCCCCCATTCTTCTCCCTACTGAGTTTTACAGTGGTAACATTGAGACTAAAGAGGAAGAAATCGATAAGGCAGTACTTTGGTTGTAAGTAAGAAGGCAAGGAGATAGTACCTGCTGTGGGCAGACTGAGATTGGTGAGGCAGTGCCCTGTTTGCCTTACCTGATCAATAAAATAATTTGAGGGGGCTGGGCACCCCCCAAAGTTGATAGACATTGCCATTCCCATTGTGTGTGAGCACTGCATCTTGTGATCAATTTTGTGGGGCGGGGTTTACATGGGTCCCCCAATATTTATTTCAAGTTGGCACCCCTGGGCGGAACAATTTGCCTCACTGAGTAGACACAGAAACTTGCCTTTCCCTTGAATACATAGTTTTCTCTCCCTTTTTTATTATCAGATTTCTGTAGCTTTATCTAAACAAGATTGAATGGCCTAGTGAGCTTAACCTGGGTGTCTCCAATCTTAGCCCAGCACTCTAACCAATGCACTGCATTAAAGCAGGTGGTCATAATACTCAGTTCAAAATTTAGAAATGAAAAATGGAACCACAGAAAATCCCTAATGCATTCGTTCAATTGTCAAGCATTTCTCAACTTTTGCTGTTGGACTATCATCCGTGACTCCCATCATCCGTGACCATTGACTATGTTGGTTGGATATGATGCGGGTTGTAGTCAAACTATATATGGGAACCAAGGATTGGGGTAGGCTACATCAGTCCTACTTTACACACAATACCAGGTAATTCAGATGAGAATTTTGGAAATGTTCCATATTTCTAAAGACAATATGGCAGTTTTCATTGACATGCTTTCTGTTTTTTAACGGTAGGTTTTAAACTTTTTTAATTGTCTGGCTCCAGTTAGTGGAGCTGTAATCGAAATATGTTTGCACAATTGCTGCCATACTACTTAACAGTGTTGCTTAAGTGCTTTTTAATTGTTGGAGTTCAGCCAAAGAAATAACAACGTCTACAGAACACCATTTGGAGATTAGTGAAATTTAGCTTTGAGCATCTGCATGGGTAGATGGCTGAGAAGAAGGGGTGCTTGGGGTAATTTGATTTCTGTTCAGTCAAATGTGAACTAACCTGATCCATACAGCACCCAGATTGGAATCTAATTTCTTTTGGATTTGTGATACATTTCTTGACTCAAAATAATAACAATGCCCAAGTGTGTTTAGAATATATTAGTTTTTCCAACGAAGGCCACATACACACCATACATTTAAAGTACCATATTACCACTTAAAACATTCACGACTCCATAACAGGAATTCTGGGATCTGGATTTTAGGTGCTGAGAGTTGGTTGGTTGGTATTCCCCTTCCAGAGGTACAATTTCCAGAGTGGAATGGCAATCAACCAGTCTTCAAAAGGAGCACTGGTTTTGCTTTCAACAATTACATCTGCAGGTTTTGATTATGGTGGTGGTGGCTATTACTGAGCCAAAAGAGCAACATGTGGCTTTTGCTGGGTTTGCCACTGCCTTCTCAACATCCCAATCCCATTTAGGCAAGAGCAAAAAGAACAACTTCCCTGAGGCAGCTGAGAAAACTCATGCCTCTGGTTTCATACAAAATAATAATAAAAAAATCTTCTTCAGTATCTGAGGAAGTGTGCATGCACCCGAAAGCTCATACCAATAACAAACTTAGTTGGTCTCTAAGGTGCTAAGGGACGTGGGTGGCGCTGTGGGTTAAACCACAGAGCCTAGGACTTCCCGATCAAAAGGTCAGCGGTTCGAATCCCCGCAATGGGGTGAGCTCCCATTGCTCGGTCCCTGCTCCCGCCAACCTAGCAGTTCGAAAGCACGTAAAAGTGCAAGTAGATAAATAGGTATCGCTCTGTCAGGAAGGTAAACGGCATTTCCGTGTGCTGCTGTGGTTCGCCAGAAGGGCTTAGTCATGCTGGCCACATGACGCAGAAGCTGTACGCCAGCTCCCTCGGCCAATAAAGCGAGATGTCCTATTCCATACCCTCCAAAATTTCTCTTATGAAAATAAGGGACATCTTAAAGAAAAGCGGGACATTCCAGGTTCAAATTAGAAACCAGGATAGCTTCTGTAAATCCAGGACTGTCCCTGGAAAATAGGGACACTTGGAGGGTCTGAGACTCTGGAGGTCAGTAGCATATATTTTTATAAATGAAAACACAGAGTACCTCTAACTATCATGACAGTTGTGGCTCATATGTACAAAAAGTAATTTTCTGCAGAAGAATAGCTTGTCCATCTGCCTGTCTCTCTATGACATACTTTCTCCACTTCAAATACTTTCCCCTTCCCCTTCTCTTTCTCCTTCTTTGTATCTTAAAAATCACCACAGGTCTTAAAGGCCAAACATTTCAGACATGTCCTTCTGAATCATCAATACCCTACTCATGTAAGAGTCAATTTGTCAAAAGCTTACTGCATTTCCCTTCCTCTGCGATTTCATTTTCTTAATCTTTTAATCCAGTGTACCACTTTGTAATGCTCAAGACACTTTGTTGATTTGCAGAAATCCCCCTCCCGGCCCCCACCCCTGTTCAAACTACAAGTCTCGTTCTTAAGACAATTTTCTTCCGGCGTGATAGAAAATGAGATCTTCTGCTGGTATAAATCTGCAGAGCTGCAATGAAATCAATAGAGCTGCACCAAGTTTACACCCCAGTTGATTACCTCGGTCATTATCTTGTGTCTGGGCTATCTATTGGCAGTTGCCATTTCCTCGTTGTCCTGTTAACTCAGTAGCAAATTACGGCTTGAATCCTGGCCTAAGGCCCTAATATTTAATGGTTTGACATTCACAATGAACATTGTAGCCGTTGTGTCAATTACTATACAATTAGCAGCCGAATTGCTGCTTGATTCAAATATAAGTAGCGGTCCTTTTTTTCTTTTGTTTTTTTGTCTAATGTTTCTACAGAGAAGGGATTTTTGGAACTAGCTGAGAAGCTGACATTGTGTCTTGTGCATTTCCAAATGCCTCGAGAAAGGAAGATGAACTATCCCTCCCAGGTAAATTAAATGTCTAGTCCTTGTCTTTGTTTTTTGAAATGCCTCCCCCAGCACTCGCTGACTGGAACTTATTAGGCTATAGGTGTGCATTAAAAGATAGGCAGGCAGCTCCTTTGAAGATTGGAATCCCACAAGAGGCAAGCTAAGAGCTCCCTTCCCTCTGCTGCCTCTGAATAATCATGCGACTTACAATGGCCATACAGCAACTACAAGTGAAATTAGAGATGATCCATTTATTGCAAGCTGCCTAGACGACACCCCAAGCCACATTTTTTCACAGCATTCTCTTCCACATTCAAGCCCTATGGCTCACTGAGGACCAGCAGTGGAGGTACTGGCACTCTTTGAGCATTGGTGCAGGGCTTGCTGGTAAATAGTAGCAGCTCTCAGCATCAATAGCTGATGGAGGCTTCTAACCAACAGCTGTTGTGGGGTAGCTGGATGTTTCTCAGCATCCCAATGCTCTCTTTTTTTTGGCCTTGTGGGTGAACCAGGGCAATATCCAACATAAAAAGAGTATTTTGCAATGTGAGATTTTTTTTATTTAAAAAATGATTTATTCCCCTCACCATGAGGCCATGTGAGTGTGTCTGTGTCTACACACACACACACACACAGAGGAGAGAGAGAGATTTGTATCCAAAGCTAGTCCTACTCGGAGCAAACCCCTTGAAATTAATGGGCATGGCTAATGCTGGTTTATCGAGCTCAGTGGGGGTCTACTCCTGAGCAGGAATTAGTTGGAGGCAACCCATATGTTGTCGGCATCCATCTGTCTCGAGAGACAATGGAATGCATGTCTGGGGGTGAAGTCAAACCACTCTGTTCACAGCACTGAAGTGACCTCCCTGGGGTGTAAGCCTGGACAGTGTGTACGGAGGTCCTAGACTGCCCAGATGACAAGACTGATGTCATCTCACTGACATGCTCCAAAGGGAAACAGAGCAATATGTTTGGCAGCAGCCTGGCTGCAGGAGTTGCTGAAAGACTGAAAGACTTCTGGGAAAAGATTTATAATGAATTGAAAAAAAATGTTGAAATATACATTTATAAAGAAACTAGAGGCCTTTCTTTTTGGAATAACAGGTTTGGAATTGCCCAAGAAAGATGCTAAATTGTTTTTGTATGCCACAACTGCTGCCCGTATTTTGTTAGCTAAAAAGTGGAAAACCCAAGAATTACCAACAATAGAAGAATGGCAGATGAAGATGATGGATTTTTCGGAGCTAGCCGACCTAACCGGAAGAGTCCGCGACCAGAAGGAGGAGGAGTATCAGGAAGAGTGGATTAAATTTAATGATTATCTAGCTAAATTTGTTAAGTCAAATTAACTGAAAACAGCTTGCAGATACTTAATTGGCTTAGGATTTTATTTATGTTAAGTGATGAATTAATATGTTTAATTCTATAAGGTGAAGATTTAAGGATGTTAATGTCTAAGTTAAATTTTAGAAGAATTGGGATTTGGAAAACCGTTAAAGGGACATGCAATGAAATTCAACCAAGGGGAAGTGAGGAAGTCACTTAACAAAGTTAATAAGTGTAATTTTCAATAAGGCTATGTGTTTGTTTGTTTGTTTGTTTGTTTGTTTGTTTGTTTATAATATTGTGAAAACTAATAAAAAAATTGGGGGGGGGAAGGAGTTGCTAGAAGGAAGAGTACAAGAAAACATCCAACTGCTTTAGGGACACCACTCCAGATCTGTGTAGGTTTTACTCCTTAACCTTTTCTTCTCCCAAAGATATCCTGCAAGGCAGCAGATTTTTAGGACCAGAGTTTTCCTCCTCCTAAATGGACTACCTTCCCAGGCGGACAAGCCCCATCTGCTCCTCACTTCCCTCTACACAGTATGGGCAGAAAACGCCTTCTTGACTGTCGGACCCACTGTTGGTCTCATCTGTTCAATCTACCAGAGCCTGCCTTCACATGGAGTGGACAACCCTAACTCACTGAGAGTTTGAGACCCATCAGCTACCCTCACCAGCTACCCTCACCTGGTACAACTGACCAGTCAAAGCCGTTTCCAGGCTGTGGCTGCTGTCACATGTTGAAGGCTTCTAGGAGCCAGAGCTGAGAGCTAAGAGCATGGTGGGGACCAAAGGTGGACAAGCTACCCTTGTCCTTCACCATATATAAATTACACATATTTCCTATTGATGTCCTTTAATGTGCAATATTGGAAACATATTCTTCTGACTTGGTGAGACTTATTTTTTTGGGGTAATCCTTTTTCACACTTTTGCAGGAGCTCTGCATTCCCTCTTCAGGATTGTTTCCCTATGCTTGGAGAGAAAGTGATAGGCTGCTCCTGTTGCTTCACAAGCTAAGAGTTATAGCTGCTCGTCTCATTTTGCCCCTCAGTGCATGACATTTTGATGCTGCTCCCAGCTTTCTTTCTAAGCCTCTCTTCGTGGACCTCGCAAAGGGGGGGAAATGAGTATTATTATTATTTTAAAGACATACAGCTTTTTGAGAGCTTTAATCTAGCAAGGTTTACAATCAGCTTTGAAGCTGATGGGCCTAAATCTGACCTCTTGCAACCTCTCTCTGATTGCAGAACGCATGGTCAGGCTGGTCAACTTCAAAGTGTGTTGTGCATTTGCTTAGATTAACGCTCCCAGAAGGTCACATGTATTTAACAACCACATGTGGGATTCCCACCCACCCGCCCTTCTTCAAAGAGAGATGTGCGGGACAAAGTGTCATTAAGCAAAATGAGATTGAGGGTGCAATCCTATACATGTGTCGCCAGACATAATCCCCATTGAGTTCGGCTTCCATGGAGATAGAGAAAGGTTTTCTGCTTTGCTTCTAAGTAATTTACAAGGCTCTTAAGCATTAGGGCATGGGATAAAAGGTAAAGGGACCCCTGACCTTTAGGTCCAGTCGTGACCGACTCTGGGGTTGCGCGCTCATCTCGCTCTATAGGCTGAGGGAGCCAGCGTTTGTCTTCAGACAGCTTCCAGGTCATGTGGCCAGCATGACTAAGCCACTTCTGGCGAACCAGAGCAGTGCACGGAAACACCCTTTACCTTCCCGCCAGAGCGGTACCTATTTATCTACTTGCACTTTGACGTGCTTTCGAACTGCTAGGTTGGCAGGAGCAGGGACCGAGCAACGGGAGCTCACCCCGTCGCGGGGATTTGAACTGCCGACCTTCTGATAGGCAAGTCCTAGGCTCTGTGGTTTAACCCACAGCACCACCCATGTCCCAGGGCATGGGATAGTTCCCTTATATTCCTGCCCAATCATTGAGGTCTTCATGAATAGCTCAGTTGGTTAGAGGGGGGGGGCAACGTGCAGCCCATGGGCTGGAAGTGGCCCTTGGAGCCTGTTTAACTGGCCCACATGCCGCCCTAGAACCAAGCAGCCTGCTCGGAGAGTCCTGGTACGCTGCGCTAAACCGGCACAGCGCGGCCCAGGGACTCACTTCCGCGGTGCCGGGAATCGCGTCTGCACATGCGTAGACACTGGAAATCATGGGCGGGTGGGTGATCTGGTGCGATCTGGCCCATGGAGGGATCTTCACTAGTCCGATTCGGCCCAGGCAAGGTAAACCTTGCCGACCCCTGGGTTAGCTGCACAATGCAACACAACACGATGGCCAATAACAATGGCACTAAACACTATTTATAGACTAATACAAATGATCAGAAATTACAACCAAAGTCTCTAAATCAGCAGGTCTCAACCTGTGGGTCCCCAGATGTTGTTGGACTACAACTCCCATCATCCCTGAGCTCTGGCCTTGCTAGCTAGATGTGATGGGAGTTGTAGTTCAACAACATCTGGGGACCCACAGGTTGAGAAAGACTGCTCTAAATCTTCTTCACCAGTCGCAGTAGAATAATTCAAAAGTTCGATATATACATAATCTGTCACCAAATATCTCTGGAACAAAGTTTCCAGATAACCAATCTGTTTTGTTCAATTCTTCATCAGCCAATCTTAATCCATTCTTCATCAGCTTGTCTATATTGCAACACAGGGGGGTTAGAGCATGGTGCTGATAATGCCAAGGTTGCAGGTTCCATCCTCGTATGGGACAGTTGCACATTCCTGCATTGCAGTAATAGATGATCTTCAGGGTCCCTTCCAATTCTACAATTCTATGATTCTATGAGTTTCTGTTAGTGGCCCCCTCAAGGATCGGATGGAAGGCTCATATCCTCCAGGAGCTGTGCTTTCAGTATTGTGGGCCCAATTTTACGGAATTCCCTTACAACTTAAGTCAGACAGCCACTCCGCTACTGATCTTCCAGTGCTTACCAAAGACAATTTCTTCTTAATCCAGCAGGCATTTTAATTAAAGTTTGATCATGTTCCCAAAGTCTGCTAGTAACTCTTAGAAACTAATAAATGGCAGTATTTTGATAACAACTGGGATATGACGTGAAAATACAAGCTGCAGGGTTTCCTCCCCCGCCCCAGTAGATTAAAAAACAGAGGAGTCACATTCTAGGAATCAGGAGCATAATCAGCACTGCTGGTACATTTGGTTCATCTCACACTTCACCCCTGTTTGCTTACACCCCCAAACAGCTGAAACTTGAACATCACCACCTACAGCAGTGCCAGATTTATGTATAAGCTAAACAAGCTATAGCTTAGGACCCCACTCTCTTGAGGCCCCTCAAAAAAATTAAAGGAAAAAAACTGGATGTGCATTTCCAAAATACAAGATAAAAAACAAATAGAATAAAACCTACATACAGCAACAGTGTTTTGGGTTGTGTAGGCTCCTATTTGTTATGTGCAAATGGCTTTAGATACCCATTAGGTCCATAAATTACCATATAGCCCATTTGAAAAAGATGTTGAAATATACATTTATAAAAAAACCCAACCAGAAGCATTTTTATTTGGTATTGTAGGCACTGACATTAAAAGACAAGATAAAAAACTGTTTTTATATGCGACAATTGCAGCAAGAGTATTATTGGCACAGAAATGGAAGCAGGAAGAACTACTGACGAAAGTGGAATGGCAGATGAAATGGATGGACTATGCAGAATTGGGTAAGATGACAGGGAGAATTCAAAACCAGCAGGACCAGAAATTCTTGACAGATTGGAGTAAATATATGAGTTCTCTGAAAGACAATTGTAACCAACTGACTACGCTTGTAGGACTATAATAACTTTTGTAAGGAGAACTATATGAAATATCGCAGAAAATATTTATGAGAATGGATTTTAAGTTATGGATTATTAAAAGTAATAGTTAGGGTAACAAATGTAAGATTAAGAGATGAGGTTTGAAAATCATTAGACGAGTTTGAGGACTTCCGGGTTGGCGCGATCTGGAAATGGCGGATTCTTTCCGAGCTGCGGAGGGAATCGGCTCAACCGAGGACGGGTCTTGCCGCGCCGCCGACGCGGGGACCCTTAGAAACCGCAGGCGCTGAAGCCTGCGGATTGGAAGACTCGGTGGGCGCCTTAAGCGCCCCCCCGACCCACGAAGAGCCTTTTTAAAGGCTGCGGAGAGGGTACGGAGGGTGGCATGGCGCTGAGAGTCGATCGCTACCTTGGTTGAGCGGAGCCGCGAGCCATGACTGAAGAGCGCTGACTCCCTTCCTTGAAATTCGGACTGAAAATGAATAACCCGTGAGTAAGATGAAATTGGACTTTAAGAACATTTTCCTGTGAATTCGAGACGACCGGGGGGTGTGCTAAAAGGAAGTCCGCACCCCCCCTCTTGCAGACGATCTAAAGCAACAATAGAAGAACTAAGCTGGAGAGCCTACCCTTTGTGGGGTGAGTTAAAAAAGACATTAACTTCCAAGATTTGGCAAAAAGAAATTTTGAGCTGAAGTGAAAGAGTGGAATTTTAGAAGCCTTTTTTCTGTTGTATACAACCCCCCCTCCCGGGCCCGGGAGCGTCCTGTATTTGAGCTTGTGGAAGAGGAATGCGGAGTTTGACAGCTGTCAAAGCTGTCAAACGGACAGTTTAAAGTTGAAAAATTGTCATCTAAGATCCCTCTGGATTAAAATTAGTTATAATTGAACTAAAACTGTTGGAAACAAAGTAACAACAACAAGTCAGAGGATTATTGGAGAAAGATTATTAAGTAACCAGATTCCCTCTAGGGGGAACTCTGTGACATTACAATGGCTGTGGATGGAAAGTTACTAGTGGAAATCGAAAGAATGTTTCATTTGGTGGGAATCTTACAAGAGCAGAGTCTGGCTATGAATAAACAACTCATGACCTTGACCTCTGGAACAAGCAGCTCTGCTGAATGTATTGAGGACCTGAATGAGAAAGAATCTGCAGCTGAATCGGAAATGATAACTCAAGAAGTGGAGGAGACCAAACAAGGAAAAGAGAAAGCAAAGATGGAATGTACCAACCAGAAACTTACACCAGTGGAATATAAGCAAGGAGACTTTTGGATTACATTGACTACAAATCTGCGAAAGATGCAAAAGACGAAGGAGGAGGCCCCGGGAGTATATGGAATACAAGAACTCAAAATAAAGAAGAAATATGATTGGGGCCTTCACTCTGACTCTGAAGATGCATGGCCTGCGGAACTTTTGCAGCAGCTGTTTTCAAATGTCCTTGTGGGAAGAGAACCTGGTTTGATGGGGACAGAACTCCTTCGAGATTCGACGACCAATATAAAGGACTACCAACAAGACCGGCGGAGAGGGACTGAAAGAGACTTGAAAGCCTCGGACGTGAGGAATCCAGGCTAAGAACTGTTATTTTGGACATGTACTGGGGAAGGGACGAAAACCGGGGATGGGAGGGAGGGAAGAATAGAACGTTAAAAACACTCAGGACTTTTGGGTTTAGTTAATTTGACTTTTACCTAAGACAAAATGGGAAATCGATGGAAGGGAATTTGAGTCCAACTTAGAAAATTTTTTTTTCTTTAATAAAAGAGGTAATATTAAGATGGTTAAGAGGAGAAATACCAATTTGCTGACATAATTATGGGAATTGGGATGCATGAAGGGGGGTGGGGGGAAGTCAAGGAACAAGGTTAAGAAAGTAGGATTTTCTGAAATTATACATGTTTCTGTCTTTTGTCTTTTCTGTGTGTGTTATGTATTCATAAAAGGTGAAAAACCAATAAAAATTATTAAAAAAATAAAGAAAATCATTAGACGAGTTTGATGGAAGTCTCAGGCTAATATAGCCAAAATGTTGTATAAGATGAGATGAGATGAGATGAGATGTTCTGTTTGGAAAATATACGTAAAAACTAATAAAAATGTATATTAAAAATAAATAAATAAATAACCATATAGAATATATTCAACACAAAAAACAGCGACAATTTGTTGTTGACAAAGGACAGCTGGACATATAAAGGGCCCCATTACCTTCAGGAGCTTAGGGCCTCATCAACCCTAAATCCGACCCGGGCCTACAGGCTGA
Source organism: Podarcis bocagei (assembly GCF_964188305.1). Taxonomy (NCBI): domain Eukaryota; kingdom Metazoa; phylum Chordata; class Lepidosauria; order Squamata; family Lacertidae; genus Podarcis; species Podarcis bocagei. The sequence continues at coordinate 44,124,750 of NC_138139.1, forward strand.
GTGAAAAAGTTGTAGTGGGAGCATTTTGGGATCAGCTTGAAACTGGTCCCAGAAGGCACCTGCAGGACAGTGCTTTCTGCAACCGGCCCTTTGAAAGTAAGCCTTTTAAAAAAAAAGTGCTGCTGCAGAGTGAAATGGGATGGGTGGATATGAAAGCTCTGGGGTAGATCCCCAGTCCTAAGCTCTGGAATGTCATCCTTGCAGGACCATCACCAAATGCCAGCAGCGTGATTTGGAGAAAGTGCTGCAGAGCAGGATAGTTTGGGCAGGGGCTGGAGATGCTGGGGGCTGTGTGGGAAACAACCTGGGCTGCAGATACCTATTCCAATTCTGTAGTCCTGTTTCCTTTTTCTTGGGCTTCATGATCACCGCAGATGGTGACTGCAGTCACAAAATTAAAAGACGCCTGCTTCTTGGGAGAAAAGCAATGACAAGCCTAGACAGCATCTTAAAAATGAGAGACATCATCTTGCCAACAAAGGTCTGTATAGTTAAAGCTATGGTTTTCCCAGTAGTGATGTATGGAAGTGAGAGCTGGACCATAAAGAAGGCTGATTGCCGAAGAATTGATGCTTTTGAATTATGGTGCTGGAGGATACTCTTGAGAGTCCCATGGACTGCAAGAAGATCAAACCTATCCATTCTGAAGGAAATCAGCCCTGAGTACTCACTGGAAGGACAGATTGTGAAGCTGAGGCTCCAATACTTTGGTCACCTCCTGAGAAAAGAAGACTCCCTGGAAAAGACCCTGATGTTGGGAAAGAAGGAGGGCACAAGGAGAAGGGGACGACAGAGGATGAGATGGTTGGATAGTGTTCTTGAAGCTACCAGCATGAGTTTGACTAAACTGCGGGAGGCAGTGGAAGACAGGAGTGCCTGGCGTGCTCTGGTCCATGGGGTCACAAAGAGTTGGACACAACTAAACAACTAAACAACAGTCCTGTTGCCTTCTAGATATTGTAGGACTCCACCTTCCATCAGCCTCAGCAAGTGTGCCTACTGGTCTGGGATTATAGAAGTTGAAGTCTACAATATTTGGAAGGCATCATGGTGAGAATTACTTGCATAGCTTGTGTCGCTGTGTTCCTTCTGCCCTGCAGGCAGATTCAGGCAAAATGCATTCACACACACACATATATGTAGAAAGAGTGAAAGCTAATCTTTTCTGAGCAGCATTTTAGGCACACACACTAATGAAAGATTAGACTATAAAGATGTTCATTTTTGATTATTTGCCCATTTACAGCAAATTTAGTTAAAAACTGTGTTTGGTTTTTTATCATCACCAGACAAAATAAGTATGACAGGATATTCTAGCCTCTGGATTACGGAGATAACGTAGAGGAAATGCCATTTACATTTACATTCTTTTCACAGGGCAACAAAACCACGCATGCAAGGAAATTAAAATTCAAAACTTAATTGGATTTTCGTACTCCCTTTAAACAGGTAATATTGTTTTTCTCCCTTAAAAAAAAAGTGTATCTGAATGTGAGGATTTAATTCAAGGAAGCCTTCGTTGAAGGGCTAGTTGTACTTTGGTGCAAAATGCTTCATTAAAAGTCATTTAAAGTCTATCTCACCCCAATATTTTTCCAAGCAGATATGTTGCTGCATCCTGATATTTCAATTTTGTTCTGAAAGGCGAATGTAAATGTTAGCTGAAGCAAAATATATAAAAAAGAATGGGCCTCTTCTTCCTATGCTGCATCCCTGGTCATTTCATCCTCAGGGACCAGGGAAAGGGGAGAAACTGGAACCAGTTCACATTCAAAGGGGAATTGACCTAATTGTGGGATATTTACAACACAGCCAAACCAGCAAGGCATGTTTGCTAGATAGGCACATGATAGGGGCTGGAGCTCACAGAGTTTTCCTGTAAGTTTGCTAGAGAGAACTCTGAGAGACACTCGCACTGTGCCCTGACCTTAAGTACCTTGGTTCTCAAACGCCTTGATACTCAAACAACTTGGAACCCAAATACTGCAAACCCAGAAGTAAGTGTTCCAGTTTGCGAACTTTATTTGGAAGCCAAACATGCTCCGTTTTGAGTGTTACACTTCTGATTTGAGTGCCACACTTCCATTTTGAGTTTTATACTGAGGTCTGTCTGATTTTAGTATTTATTTTGCGTTTCGGTTTTTGCGGCTCTTTTTTGTGACTGTGTGGAACCCAGTTCAGCTACTGATTGATTGATTGATTGATTGATTGATTGAATGACTGTAGTATATTGTTTATTGCCTTCATTTATGGATCAATGGTCTCGTTAGATAGTAAAATTCATGTTAAATGGCTGTTTTAGGGGTTGTTTTTAAAAGTCTGGAATGGATTAACCCATTTTGCATGACTTTCTATGGGAAAGCGCACCTTGGTTTTGGAACACCTTGGTTTTGGAACAGACCTCCAGAACGGATTAAGTTTGAGGAGCAAGGTACCACCGTATAATCTCCTCACCTGGCCAGGCACTTCCCCTGTGCTCTTTTGCCTCTCTTCACTCTTACCTCTTCACCTCATCACCAAGCCAGAAATGTGAGAATAAATTTCATTTCTGAGCTCCATTGCTCAGACACCATCTTAAACTAGACTTAAGCATGTCTGTCTAACGGAATTACCATTTTAAACCTGCCTGAACAAAGCTGCTGTATCTGATATTCAGCAACAGAAGCTCTGAGTGAGTAAATGCTATTTTTACCTTTTACAAGACCGCGTGAGTGATTATTGCTTTAAGGGGGAAACACCAGGAGAATCCAGTCTGCCTTGAGGCAGCCTGGATTACTCAAAGGCTGCACACATTCCAGCTTGCTGAACTACAACTCCCATCAACCCCAGTGAGCATGACTCATTGGCAAGGAATAATGGGAGTTTAGCAACATCTGGAAGGCCAAAGGTTCTCCACTCCCTGCTGCAGACTACTGAGGTAAATGTACCAATGCTCTGACTCTGTATAAGACAGCTTCCAATGTTGTCTGACCTGCTGGGAGCCTGAGGGCCCCATTCCTGCCTCTCTCCACCTGGCCCAGGGCGGGGCCTGACAGACTTCATAAGAACTGCTGCTGCTGCCCAGCAGGGACTGGGGTATTTTGGGGAAAGTTTTGTTGGGAGTTTTTGCTGTTACTGATATTAATTTTTTTGTATTTTTATTTTTATGTGGAAATTGTTCAGTTTCGTTATGTAGTTTTTGATGTGTTTTACAGTGGTACCTCGGGTTACAGACGCTTCAGGTTACAGACTCCACTAACCCAGAAATAGTACCTTGGGTTAAGAACTTTGCTTCAGGATGAGAACAGAAATCACACAGTGGCGGCACGGCGGCAGCAGGAGGCCCCATTAGCTAAAGTGGTACCTCAGGTTAAGAACAGTTTCAGGTTAAGAACAGACCTCCGGAATGAATTAAGTACTTAACCCGAGGTACCACTGTATTTATTTTTATGACTACTTTGCTATGTTTGTAACAATGTAAATCTTTTCATATTGTAAGCCTCCTTGAGCATTGTTTAGCTGTGGAAGAAGAAGAAGAAGAAGAAGAAGAAGAAGAAGAAGAAGAAGAAGAAGAAGAAGAAGAAGAAGAAGAAGAATAGTAGTAGTAGTAGTAGTTGTAGTAGTAGTAGTAGTAGTTTGGATTTGATATCCCGCTTTATCAATACCCGAAGGAGTCTCAAAGCAGCTAACATTCTCCTTTCCCTTCCTCCCCCACAGCTAACACTCTGTGAGGTGAGTGGGGCTGAGAGTCTTCAAAGAAGTGTGACTAGCCCAAGGTCACCCCAGCAGCTGCATGTGGAGGAGCGGAGATGCCAACCCGGTTCACCAGATTATGAGTCTACTGCTCTTAACCACTACATACAAATAAAATGATGATGATGATGATGATCAGCAGATGGCGGCCCTTGAAGCCACCCCTGCCTGCATGCGTACTATGACTAATCAATTCTAGAGTAATAGAAATGCTGTTTTGGTCTTGAAGGATCTGCAATTTCTCCTTCACATTTCCCCCTCCCCCCCGGCCATGATTTGTCAAAAATCACACTTCAAGAAATACAGTTACCTATGCTGTGGAGAGAGAGAGAGAGAGAGAGAGAGGAAAAAAACCCCACACACTCCTGCACAAGGAAATGGGTGTCTCTGAATGAGGGTCTAATTATAAAACCATCAGTCCATTTGTGCGGCTTTTTGACCATCCACGGCAGCTAATCAGGCAGGCCAGGAGACTTCCGTGAAGTTTAACATTCTCAGTGTTAAGGCCGCACTTCGCACCACAGCATTTTCAAGTGGGTGGTTGATAATGATATGGTGTGACATTTTTCCCACCTGTGAGTGTGTGTTGCTATTACTGCAACAGTTCCATTTCAACAGCAGCTAATGAGTTATACAAGTGAATATATATTCGAAATGCGGGGGGGGGGGGTTGGGGAGGGAAGAGAGACATTGCTCAGTAGGAGAGAACATATTTGTCACACAAAAGGTCTCACAATCAGTCCGTGGCATGTGTCGTCTTTGGGAAATACCTTTCTGAATCAAAGCAGGCCTAGATCTGCTCAGTGGCAGACTGTCCAGAAACCACAAATACACCCACCTTAGGTTCCAAGTTTTATATAAGAAAGAAAGATATACCGGTAGATGTGAGTCTCCACCCCCATCATTCTGCCCGGAAGCTGAGGTCCAGCACCGAGGGCCTTCTGGCGGTTCCCTCATTGCGAGAAGCAAAGCTACAGGGAACCAGGCAGAGGGCCTTTTCGGTAGTGGCGCCCGCCCTGTGGAACGCCCTCCCATCAGATGTCAAAATGATAAACAACTACCTGACATTCAGAAGACATCTTAAGGCAGCCCTGTTCAGGGAAGTTTTTAATGTATGATATTTTAGTGTTTTTTGGTTTCTATGGAAGCCGCCCAGAGTGGCTGGGGAAACCCAGCCAGATGGGCGGGGTACAAATAATAAATTATTATTATTATTATTATAGATGTAGCCAAGTAAAAAAGAAGATGAGATATATTTGCAAGAAAATAACCTAGTAAAATGATAAGGAATAAAATAATAGGCAATGGGCAAGACCTTTGCTGTTGTGATAAATGGGAATAGCCACAATGGAAGGGAGATCAGGAGCTCCTGGAAGGACAAGCACATTGAATAGTGTCCAAGTTACAGGACCACAGAGAGCATTCTCTCAAGCGCTTTGCAGGGAGTCTAAGATGTGGATTCAGAACCATGGACAGCACTTATGCAGCTGAAGCCAGGAATTCAAGTTGTCTCAGCAAGATCCTGGAAAAGGTAAATCAAAGGCACATAAAATGGTGCCTTGGCTGCCTTCAGCAGCCCAGCTGTATTGCTGGGGCAAAATGTAGCATGGACCTATTGTATTCTCTGTGTGTGATCTGTGGCTTTCTGGATATTGTTGGGACTCTGCCACTGATCAGCAAAACCAGTGGTCAGAGATGAAGGGGAATTGTAGTTAAGCATATATCTGGAGGGCCACGGGTAATAATAATAATAATAATAATAATAATAATAATAATAATAATACAAAGACGAATAAATAACTTCCTTTTTAAAGCAGAAGTCTGCCAGGTGTGTTCTCTGCTTTAAAACATGATGTTAGACGGGCAGAGAAGGGTTGCATGATATCATCAATTGTTTACTCTCATGGAATGGAATTTTGGTGCGCTGATTTCTCAGTATTGCATCAGTGCCCCAGGAGGGAAGATCACTGATGCGAAGGCAAGAACAACCACCCTCCCCAAACTGCCAATGAAGCCAGGCTGTGAAACAATGGGAGGGGTACAATTAGGTTGTCACGTCGCGAGGGGAAATGTTGCATTTATCCCCAGTTACAACAATGGTTTTTGGGGCTACAGTTTGTAACCTTTCCTTATGACAACATTTTCAAAGTATTTTGCACCGGAATTTTGTGAACTAAGTAAATTGCGCACACATGCACGTGCACAAACATATTCTAATAAATTGCGCTAATAATGTATGTTACTGTAAAATGCAGATTATACTATTTACTCCAGGGCTTTGTCTGATGTAGGAATGTATTGTCCTCCAGATGTAGGTGGACTACATCTCCCATCATGTCCGACCACTGCCCATGTTGGCTGGAGCTGATGGGAGCCAGAGTTTGCTGCTTGTGAGCAAGGCCAGGAAGTTACAAAGTTTAACACCAGCTCAGTCAGCTCTGCCACAGGGGTGTAATAATAATAATAATAATAATAATAATAATAATAATAATAATAATAATAATAATAATAATAATAATAATTTATTATTTATACCCCGCCCATCTGGCTGAGTTTCCCCAGCCACTCTGGGCAGCTCCCAATCAAGTGTTAAAAACAGTACAGCATTACATATTAAAAACTTCCCTGAACAGGGCTGCCTTAAGATGTCTTCTGAATGTCAGGTAGTTGTTTATCTCTTTGACATCTGATGGGAGGGCGTTCCACAGGGCAGGCACCACTACCGAGAAGGCCCTCTGTCTGGTTCCCTGTAGCCTCACTTCTTGCAATGAGGGAACTGCCAGAAGGCCCTCAGCACTGGATCTCAGTGTCCGGGCTGAACGATGGGGGTGGAGACGCTCCTTCAGGTATACAGGTGTAAGAAGGCAACATTTTCCATTCTCCCCTGCACTGTAGGCAGCACTGTTTCCTTTCTGCCACTGTTCATCTTCCACCAAAAGCTGGCTAATCGTCTTGCTGTTCCCTTTGGGGAAATTGCACAAGGAGTCATAGGAGGCAACCTCTAGAGGTCATGGGGGCTTCGCCTCCACAATAAAATGTTTGAGGGGGCCGGGGCCCCACAAAGTTGATGGTGTGTGTGCACTGTTTCATGTGATCAATTGTGCAGGGTGGAGCTTACCTAGGCCCCCCACAATGTTTTATTCAAGTTGGCACCCCGTAAGGAATTCATAAATAACGTTAGTTACGTTGTCACTGTGCTGTTTCTCCCCACTCATTCCAGCCCAAACACAATGCCAGTTTGGCATTGGGGGACCATAATCAATTACACATCATTTGTGGACTGAAAGCAGCAGCAACAGTGAATACTGATCATATACGCTGGCTTGGTTTCTGTTCAGCACCTGGGAGAATAAGCAAGCATCAGCAGTTTCTGCTCCGGTGTCCATTTTCGTCGAAATCCTCCAGCACCCCTACTCCAGAATTACAGTAACTGCACACAAAGGCTTTTTGGCTCTGCAAAGGAAGGAAGGAAGGAAGCAAACAGACAGTGGCAAGCTGGACCACCTGGGAGTGGTTACTGTCAGATGATGGAGAGCAAGAGGGAGCAGATTTGTGCTTCCTTCCCTTTGGCTCCAGTTTTGCCTGCAATGCTTATTGAACGGGGTGGTGTGGAGGAAAAGAGGGCAATAAGATTAGACAGTGTGCATTTTTTACTTTCCCCCTCTCTCATCTTTTTTTTTATAAGTCCCACAACTGTCACTGAAGTGTACATAACAGCAGAAGGATTCTTTCCTATCACTGTATATTTGGGAGACTTCATTTAGGGAGCTTTTCCTCCACACCCTGTCTTGCAGTGAAGGATGAATTGCAGCCGCAATAAATTACCTCCTTGCAGAAACAGGCAAAGCAGAGGAATGGCTTGCTGGCTTGCTTCTGGCACTGGGGCCTTTGCAGAGATATGCAGGTGGAGTGAGTGAGTGAGTGAGGTTTGCCTTAGCCACTGCCTGATCACTGTGTGTGTGTGTGTGTGTGTGTGTGTGTGTGTGTGTGTGCGCGCACTTCAAAAATGCTGAACTCCTTGTGACCCTGAAAGGAAGCTCTCTAGCCTGGGAGAACAGGGAAGATGAGCCAAGGGAACATTCCTGAATGAAGAAGCAGGGGCATTTTTAACCTCTGTTTTGGAGCAAAGGGTGGATGTGGATGTTGGAGGACCATACCAAAATCATTGGCTGGAAAGTCATCTCAGACACATTAACCTATTTCCAGTCTCTGCCAGCTCTGCAAGTGCTCAATCGTAGATTTGTTCTTTCCCATTTTTGCAGTCTTTTTTTTAAGGTACACATGTGTGCGCGTGCACACACATGGATGCAGTGGTTCAGGGTTGCGGGGGAATGAAAACCTGTTACTATTTTCTGCAGCAAGGTCCCTGCCTCCAGTTTTCTAGAGCTGCCCAGTCATCAAGAAAAGGAAACTCTGCAGCCACTGTATGCTCCAGAGCATTTAAGAACACTGACAACACAGGGTGCTTCAGTATCAAGAGAACAGGGTGCAAGGTTTGTTACGTATAAGGGAACTTCATAGAAAACACAATTTACGTCACTCCAAAAGATTATATTGGAGCAAGTAAAATCATTTGCCTGCATATGTGAGCAGAAAATAATAGATCTAGCTGAAAGGCAACACACAGAGATCTACATCAAGCATTGCAATGCATCCCTAATTCTTATTATTTTATAATCTTAGAAGGCGCGTGGCTGTGACTATCATGAAGGGACCCCACACATCTGAATTTGCCACTACACTGGAAAATAGGGACACTTGGAGGGTCTGCATCTTGGCTCCCTGTACCTGCTGTAGTTGTGGATCGAGGGCCCGACCCCGCGATGTGAAATAAATACACAAGGACACGTGATATAAGGTTAATGGGCAAGAAAAGGCCACAACTTTATTGATTACAGCAGTGGAAAAGGTATTGGCTTAGGCATTGGATGACTATAGGAGGTGGGTTTATTCAACAGTGGGTGCAGCCTGTTGATGCTAATCCAACTATAGGCTCACCCCCTGATGTCACCGAGGGTCGTGCCATGGCCTCCCGCCAAGCAGGCATCGGACGGAATACACGACCACCAGATTCCTTTAACGGAATAACCCACGGTAGATAGCATAGGCGATGGCCACACCTAGCCCTTGACACAGCGCAACACATGAATCCAATGCCTAACCTACCCACCAATACCACGAAAGTTGTGACGATTGCTACGAGGTAGGCGAAAAAACCAAAAAGGCCTAATGCCCAAATGGGAAAAATTCCTACCAGGCCCCCCAGACAACCAGGACGGCCAACCTAAGGTCCATAGCAAGGCCAAAAACCTATACCCTGAGCTAAATGGGAGTGGAGGGTGGGTGACTCGCTGAGGGACGACGGTGTTCTGTTTTATTAGCCGTGACCCCCGCTAATTGATTTACAAACCTCGATTAGCGGTTTATTGCTGCCCGGCACGCTTCCACTCCAGCTCTTCCGTCACGGTTTTAGCAGAGCTTCGCACAGCGTTGTAAACTGTCATCAACTTGATTCAGCTCCCAGACAAACACACAGAGTCCCGTTTGTCCATTATACAGCTTTTATTTCCAACATTTCTCAGGTATTTCCAGGGCTAGTTGCAGCCATCACTGCCCTGCGTCTGTTCCCCACAGCTTACATAGTGGGACTGGCAAACTTTGCCCAGAAGCTCCTCCCAGCTTCTAAAATTGACGTCAGAATGGTGAGGCATCATGGGAACAACTTTAACCAGTTAAGTTCCAACTCCAACAGACGGCGAATGAGGAGGAGGCGAAGCTGGCACCACAGCATTAAGCTGTTACACACGCCCCCCGGAGGCACCTGGTTGGCTGCCTCCAGTGGGCCTGGGCGCCAGCCAGGTAGGGAGGGGAGGGTGCTAATGCCCCCTACCAGGGGCGGAGCTCGGTCTCCCGCCCACAACCACTCCTCTCTCTTCCAGGGAGGAGAGTCTTTGCAAGATCCATACATGGAGTGCGGGCTGGACTTTAATGTTCCTTCCAACTCTAAGATTCTATGGTTCTGTGATTTCCATGACAAACAGCGAACCACTTTTCAAACTGAGATGACTTTGAAAACATTTTTTTAAAAAAGTGGACTAGATGGGCTTCTTCTACTCAAAGAAAATAAAAATAGGAAAATCTCATTGGGGAACACAAGTCTTTGGTGTGCGCCTAAAGAAATTCATTGGCTCCTGAACTCTGTCTTCAGATCTCTCCTGCAATGTTGTGGCTATAACAATGTGATAACCAGCCCTAGGGACACAATGGGATTAAAATCTAGATGAAGTTGAACCAAAGACGGAAGAAATTGAAGTTCAAGGTTTCTTCCAGAATTCAACTTAATTTAATTGTAGTTTTGAAGTTTGCACCAGGGGCACCTCCAGATCCCCTGGTGTAATAACAGAAGAAACCTAATTAAGAGACGCTAATGAGAGACACTATTAAAAATCCTGCTTGCTTTGATGAATTTCCTTGCTAGGCTTGTGCTGCAAATAAACAATAGGTTCAGATAGTTTTCGGCCTTAAAGTGTAAATTACCACCATACTATCAACTGATCTTGGCAGCCAATTAAATCAAATAAATGTTGTCTCAATGCATTAGGAAGAAATATGAATTAATCCAACAACAGAATCCATTAAAGTGGAAGATTTTTCAGGATATAAATGGAAGTAATTAAGGCCATGGTTCTTTTCATATTGTGGATGGCTTTCCAGTTATCGTCACCAAATGGAGAAAGGGGATTTGCCTCCATTACTAGAATAGCCGCTGCAAACCTACGCAAATATGCTCAGAAGTACATTTCATTAAGTTCAGTGCTCTTTATTGCCAAAACCTCGGTGGAACATAGTCCTCCAAGATCAGCAGGCAGACAACACATTCTGATTACTCAATGTGTTGTATGACTATGTACTTGTTTATGCTAGTTCACTTGCCAATTCACTTCGTGGGTTCTAGAGTTAAGCAGAGAATGGGCAGGGTAATTTACTGCTTGTATTATTATTATTATTATTATTATTATTATTATTATTATTATTATTATTATTATTATTTTCTCCTAGTATTTTATTTATTTGCTGATTTCATTATTTTAATATAACCCACATGGAGAGTTTTCACTGACAGGTGACATGGAAATCGCCCAAACAAATATCCCCTGGTATTTGACATTCTAAGTACATTTGATCAAGTTGGTTGCAGCAACTCGTAGGGTTCTATTTGTATCATCTATGGCATCATAAGAAGAAGACCCAAAGCCCATCTTGTCCAGCATCCTATTCTCGCAGTGGCCAACCAGATGTCTATAGGAAGCCTTCAGGCAAGACCTGAACACAACACTTTCCCCCAGGAGTTCCAGCTTGGCACCGAAATTTGCAGGGGAATTTTGTGGGTGCTCGGGCACCCAGGGTCCCAGGGGGTTGGCGCTTATGCTTCCCCCTTCTGTGGTTTCCAGCAAATGGTATTTAGAAGCATACTGCCTCCAACAGAGGAGGGAGCATGCAACCATTGTGGCTAGTAGACATTAATAGCTTTCTCCATGTATTTGTCTAACCCTTTTCTTTCTTTTTCTTTTTCTAATTTTATTTTATTTCCATGCTTATTACATACAAAAAAAGGGGAACAATACTGAAAAGGGGGTACAACTTAAGAGGGGAGGGAAAAGGAAAGAAAATGAAATTTACACAATCTGTTATTAAGATAAAAATTATGACAAAAAATTATGATTACAATTTCATGTTACAATAAACGTAAAAAAAATCTCATCTTTTATACCCAACTTCCCATTTTTTCCTTAATTCTTTTTACATAAATTTACTGCCATATCAAAATACTATTTTTTATGTTGCTATTTTCACGATTTAGAAATGTTTATATTTATATAAGCAATTAATAAAAACTGCTCCAACAATTACTGTTGGTTGCTTTGTACATTTTGGCTAATTTCCATGGAGTTAAATACCACCAGTGTTGTCCTTTTCTAAAGCCATCCGAGTTGCTCACCATCATTGCTTCTTGTGGGAGCTAATTCCATAGATTCCCTATGAACTGTTTGAAGAAGCACTTGCTTTTGGTACCTGGGAACCCCCCTCCCCTGCCATACACACACCGGTACCGTACTTTTAAGTCACATCCACATGAGAGCCCAAGATGTACAGGAACACCCTTCTGTCCACTTCTCCCCACCTCTCTTCCCCGCACACACCTTTGGCCTACTCTCTGTCTCACTCCCTTGCATTTCCACTGCAGACAAAGGGGATGGATGAACTTTCTCCACCAACAAGGATGAGCTGTTGGCAGCGCAAGACACATGCGAGCCCTGGAGTAACCAGCCAGGTCCCGAGGGTGGCAGCCAACGAGCCCAGATGGCTGGCTTCACTTAATTGGTGCTTTATTTTTAAATTTGCAGTCAACATCACACTACTCCATCCCTTAATTGCACAGTCTAAAATAAACAAAGGGCTTTAAGTTTCGCCTTTCCTCCACCTAGCCTTCTCTTTCCCTTGCGCTCCATTTCAAAGTAAGGCTTCGGATGTCTGACATGCATTCATTTAGATGATAGAAGTGGGGAGTGTTGAAGGAAGGGGAGATGTCTTAAGTGCCTGATATATAGCTCATTGGCTTGTGGTCAACCATTCCATCAGCCGTTTCCAGGAAAAGCACCCCATCTGGAGCACCAGGAGCCAAAAGAACAATTTGGTTGGTGTCTTGGGGCCAGCTTTAAACCAGTTCAATCTAATCCACCACATAGCGTCTGGGTCATATTACTTCTGCTAGGATGCTACTGCTTTCTTTCCAGGTGGGAGGTATTATGAATCATCCCGGGATTGGAAGGTAAAATTTATTAGTCATCTTTGCTCCCTCAAGAAGACCAGCGGAGGAGAATTTGCCTCCCACGGTGGCACCAGCTGCATAGCTAGATCCAGACTCACACACGCCACCAGCCAAGAAAGCACACTTTTCAGAGTCCAAAACAAGAAATGATCTCACCAGGAAGGGATGAAAGATGGATCTTCTCAGTAAACTCTTACCCATATCTGGTCATGTACTTCCTTACACAGCCTTCCAGCCATCTCAGGAGTGTTAGAAGGAGCTTCACAGTGACCCTGTTAAGGAACAGTCTGGCAGAATGGGGCCATAGACAGGAGCCAGGGTACCCATTAATCTGTATGGCAGCCTGAGATGTAAGAAGGCAGTTATTTCTATTGACCTGTATTCATCACCACCAGGCGTGTTTCAGTTCTGCTGCACTTCTGGACTTCATTACAGTCCCAATGAAATTATTTGAGTGCCTCACCATGAGCAGCATCCCACACTTAAGGAGGCTTGGGGAATAAGGATTTCAGGATATCTGATGTCCAGAGAAAGGCTTTGGGTGTTCTGGGAAATTACATTTACCAGGTTCCTTGATACTAGGGAAGCTGCTAATGCAGTGTTGAAGATACCATGGAGGGAAACTGATCAGATCAGATTATAATCTAAACCAAAAAAGAGGTACAGTGGTACCTCCAGTTAAGTACTTAATTCGTTCCAGAGGTCCATACTTAACCTGAAACTGTTCTTAACCTGAAGCACCACTTTAGCTAACGGGGTCTCCTGCTGCTGCAGCGCCGCCAGAGCATGATTTCTCTTCTCATCCTGAAGCAAAGTTCTTAACATGAAGCACTATTTCTGGGTTAGCGGAGTCTGTAACCTGAAGCGTATGCAACCTGAAGCGTATGTAACCCGAGGTACCACTGTACATGGATTAATGACTCTCTAAAACTGCTAGCGCATTTGCAAAGCTAAGCAGGTCCAGTATGGTTTCGAATCGGATTGGGGACTGTATGTTGAGATCCTTGCTTTGCTGGGGGGTTGGAGCAGTTGAACCTTGGGGTCCCTTCCAACTCTACAATTCTGCAAACTTCAACAACATTTCTGTGTGGAACACTTCTGAGAAATCCTGCTGTCAGCATGATTCCAGCTTTCTTCAAATTTCCTCAGATGTTTTGCCTGAGGAGCAACCTCTAGAGTCCATTGAAAATCCGTTCTCTTGTGAATTTCAGGTGACAACTGTAATGAACTGCAGAACCCCCCCTGAGAACTTCCTTCACTTTTACCAAAACTTGTCAGGCTTCCCTTTGAAATTCCTTGGGTGCATCTACAGTGGAACAGCCACTAGGTTCCCTTTCAATGTTGCTTTATGACAGACAAAAGAAAATCCTTCTTCACAAAGCACAGTTAAGCTATGGTATTTGCACCCACAAGAGGGAGTGATGGGCACCAATTGAAAAGAGGATTAGACAAATTTATGAATGATAAAACTTTCAGCAGCTACTAACCACAATGGCAATGTTCTACCTCCACTGTCATAGGCACTATGCCTTTGAATATCAATTGTGTTGGGTTGCAAGTGTGAAGAGTTCTGTTGCATTCAGATGCTTCTTGTAGAAGAAGAAGAAGAAGAGTTTGGATTTGATATCTCACTTTATCACTACCTGAAGGAGTCTCAAAGCGGCTAACATTCTCCTTTCCCTTCCTCCCCCACAACAAACACTCTGTGAGGTGAGTGAGGCTGAGAGACTTCAGAGAAGTGTGACTAGCCCAAGGTCACCCAGCAGCTGCATGTGGAGGAGTGGGGAAGCGAACCCAGTTCCCCAGATTACGAGTCTACCGCTCTTAACCACTACACCACACTGGCTCTCATAGGCATCTGGTTGGCCACTGTGAAAACAGGGTGCTGGATTATATGGGCCTTTGGGCTGATCCAGCAGGGCTCTTCTTGTGTTCTGAATACCAGTCATTGGGTTCATTAAGCAAAAGAGAGCTGTTGCCTTCATGTCCTCCTAAGAGCTTTTCAGAAGCATCTGGCTGGCCTCTGCTGGAACAAAGGATGCTGGCTGGAGTTGGCAGGCAAAAATATAATGCATCTTTCTTGGTTGGTTTCATGAATACAGTGGTACCTCTGGATACGAACGCTTCTGGTTGCACATGCGTCAGGTTACGAGCTGTGCTAACCTGGAAGTAGTTGCTCCAGGTTGCGAACTTTGCCCTGGGATGAGAGCGGAAATCATGCACCAGGAGGCGCACTTTTGCTAATGGTGCCTCATTTTAAGAACAGTTTCAGGATAAGAACAGATCTCCAGAATGAATTAAGTTTGTAAACAGAGGTACCACTGTATATGCATTATTATATACAATTCCACCTGATATGCACATATTATCCACACTGATTGATTGGAGAACTGCATTGCAAAATTCAGAGAAGTGCAAATTTCAAAGTATGACTGTGTTTCATAGAATCATAGAAAAGGGACGCGGGTGGTGCTGTGGTCTAAACCACTGAGCCTCTTGGGCTTGCTGAGTGGAAGGTCAGCAGTTCGAATCCCTGTGATGGGGTGAGTTCCTGTTGCTTTGTCCCAGCTCCTGCCAACCTAGCAGTTTGAAAGTACGCCAGTGCAATCACATAAATAGGTACTTCTATGGTGGAAAGGTAAACAATGTCTCCATGCCCTCTGGCTTCCACCATGGTGTTCCATTGTGCCAGAAACAGCTTAGTCATACTGGCCACATGACCAGAAAACTGTATGTGGACAAACGCCAGCTCCCTCAGCCTGAAGCGAGATGAGCGCCACAACCCCATAGTCGCCTTTGACTGGACTTAACCATCCAGGGGTCCTTTACCTTTACCTTTACCATAGAATGGTAGAGTTGGAAGGAGCCAGGAGAGTCATCTAGACTGGCCCCCTGCAATGCAGGAAACATTTGCCCAACATGGGACTCGAAGCCACAGCCCTGAGATTAAGGATCTCGTGCTCTCCTTACTGAGCTATCCTGGCTCATGAAACATTTTGGGAAGTGTGGATCTGGTAGATTCGCCTTCAGATGCGGACTGCATCAAAGTTCTCCCCCAATTCTTCTCTGCTCGTAGCTTCCCTGCCTGCAGAACCCCTGAACAAGGTCTTCTAATAAGCATAATCCCATGGCTGGCAGAACTTTCGAATTTGCTTGTTTCCCAACAATATGTTTGTTCTACTGTTTTACTGGAATGGGGCGTTTGGAAACAGAACATGCTCCATCAAGACAGCAACCAGCTAATAGACAATCCTGTCCCATTTCACTCCCTCACTCCCCAATTTTATTGCAATTGGCTCTCGAGAAAAGATAAGAACATTGACATCCATACCAGCAAGCATCAAACTTTGGGGGCACGCACGTTGCCCATTAGATGGTTCCAGAGCATTGTTCTTCCTCGGAAGCCACAGTCGGCTGCAAATGTACAAGCTTCCCCAGACGATTTCAGCTCATTTGACAATCCAGATTATAAAATTGGCAGCAAACCAGAGACAGGCTGGTGGTGGGGGGGGGGGGGGAGAGAGATTTGACTGTGCATAATTAAGGCCTTCGCTTCTTCCTTTCCAATTCCCCTTTTTTTTCGCTGAGGGGACGACACTTGTACAAAAGACACACAAAGATGCAGGCCTCAGATGTGCAGGAGTTCATTTAAGAAAATACACCTTTCAACATATAATTCCCTTCCACTCTTCTTTCTCCTCCTCCTCCCTCCCTCCCTTCTCTGTCTTGTTCAGGCTCATTATCTCTTGCTTTCCCTTGTATGGTTTCCTCTGAATCTGAGCTCACAATGACTCATTTGGGGAGCAGGGCGGAGGGGGTGCGGAGACTAAACTACCATGCTAGACTCTGTCCCCAGGGCAGCTTGACAATACTGCCTATTATCTGGCATCTTGAAAGGCTGACTTAAAGGCATGAGTTCGTCAAACACACTTCCTTTCATCCTCTCACCTCCAGGGATGCAAAGCAGAGAGGGGCACAGACAGCAGCATCGCTTGCCTTTTCTTAAAGCAGCAGCAGAGAATTACTTAGGCCCCATCCGTGCTATGCATTTAAAGGACGGCGGTGCCACTTTAAGCAGTCCTGGCTTCCCCCAGAGAGTCCTAGGAACTGTGCTTTCTTAAGAGGGTTGAGAGGTGTTAGGAGGCTCCTTTTCCCTTCACAAAGCTGCAATTCCCAGAGTTCCCTGGGAAGAGGGATTTATTGTTAAACCATTTGGAAATGTGTAGCTCTGTAAGGGGAATTTTGGGGGGGGCAGTTCTCCTGACAACACACCCTCCAATATTTCTCTGATGGAAACAGGGGTGTCCTAAGGAAAAGTGCGACATTCCAGGATCAAATCAGAAACCAGGATGGTCAGTTTATTAATGCTTGGGTCATAGGTCATTCACATGCAAGATAAATAAATACAATACAAAACCCGACAGTATAAAATCCTGCATAAAAGACTGCATAAAATCATGTGGCTGCATGTTGTCGTTTAGTCGTGTCCGACTCTTTGTGACCCCATGGACCAGAGCACGCCAGGCACCCCTGTCTTCCACTGCCTCCCGCAGTTTGATCAACCTCATGCTGGTAGCTTCGAGAACACTATCCAACCATCTCATCCTCTGTCGTCCCCTTCTCCTTGTCCCTTCCCTTCATGGATCACTGCCTTGCCGTGGCAAAGGAGCTTGAATAACGATGCCGAGCAGGGCACCCAAGATGGACAGGTCATAGTGGAGAGTTTTGACCAAACGTGATCCACCTGGAGGAGGAACCGGCAAGCCACTCCAGTATCCCTGCCAAGAAAACTCCATGGACACGTTGCTGCATAGAATCATACATAAAATCTACATCTTTGAAGTACAGTCATACTTTGGATCTCGAACACCCTGGAACTCGGACGTTTTGGCTCCCCAGTGCTACAAACCCAGAAGCGATTGTTACAGTTTGTGAATGTTCTTTTGGAACCCAAACGTCCGACGGGGCTTCTGTGACTTCTGATTGGCTGCAGGAGCTTCCTGCAGCCAATCAGAAGCCACAATTTGGTTTTCAAATGTTTTGGAAGTCGAACGGACTTCTGGAATGGATTCCATTCGACTTCCAAGGTACAACAGTACTGCTTAAGTCGCGTGTAACACATACAGAACTTACATATTGAGAGGGTAAAAATTTAATACAAACGGAAACATTAATTATGGGGAGATATTATGGTTAAATAATATCTCTGTGAATCCGGGACTGTCCCTGGAAAATAGGGACACTTGGAGGGTCTGTGACACCTCTCAGCACTCTTAGCAAACGCCACTTCCTAGGATTCTTTGGAGGGTTGATATGACTGCATTGCGGGGGGTTGGACTAGATGGCCCTTGGGGTCCCTTCCAGCTCTACAATCCTATGATTCTATGATTCTTTAAAGTGGCCTGATACATTTTGACATGTGTAGTGTAGGTGGGGGCAGACACAAGCAAGTGGGACAAGCAACAAAATGTTGCAGTATGGAGTGTGGCCTGCTTGGGACTACGGCCACGCTATTCCATTCCCTGCCCCTAAGAGTCTTCCAGTCAGCATTCCAGGGCCACTGAGCAGGTTCAGTACTCATGTGGCTGTTTCAGTGAGTATCCCCACCCTGATAAAGTTTTCTCCGTCTCTTTTTCTCTTTAAACCTTGTGGGTTCCCCCAAGCCCGATGACACATCTTCCTCCTACATAGGGGGTGTCATTGCCATAGGGGCGCATAGTGCATTTCATTACGGTGTGCACTCAGGGATAGATAGATAGGGAGGGAGGGAGGGAGGTAGGTAGGTAGGTAGGTAGATACACTGGTGGAGGAACGGGAGTGCAGAGGGAGTGGACCGCCCCCGGCACCACTATTCCGGTAGGGTGCCATTGCGGCAGCCCACCAGACACGCACTGTGCACTCTCACACACACCGGGTGCCACGCCCCCACAGGTGGCATGTCACGCCCTTGTGGGCGGTGTGCCATGCCCTCGTGGGTGGCATACCACGCCCCCAGGATGCGCACCATGCCCCCACGGGCAGCGTGTCAGGCCCCGGGAGGAACGTCAGGCCCCCAGGGGGCGCCAGCCACATCCCCGCCTGCTCTCTGCCCCCAGTAGCATAGCATGCAGCTTCGCCACTGGATAGATAGATAGATAGATAGATGATAGATAGATAGATAGATAGATAGATAGATAGATATAGATAGATAGATAGATAGATAGACAGACTTACAGTGGTACCTCGGGTTACAGTCGCTTCAGGTTACAGACTCCGCTAACCCAGAAATAGTACCTCGGGTTAAGAACTTTGCTTCAGGATGAGAACAGAAATCACGCAGCAGCAGTGGGAGGCCTCATTAGCTAAAGTGGTACCTCAGGTTAAGAACGGTTTCAGGTTAAGAACGGACCTCCGGAACAAATTGTTCTTAACCCGAGGTACCACTGTATTTCAATGAAGGAAGAAGGGAGGGGGAGAAAATGTCAGGGCAAGCAAATAATGCCAAGCAAGAGGTAAAGATGCAAAAGGCTAACAAAGCAAGAAGCGGAAACAGTTGATCTTTCCTGCAGAGGTAAAGACCCATGTCAAACTGGGCAGAGGCAGGGCAGATCCGGAAGGCCAAGGGTGGCGAGGCTCCCTGTCTGTGTGTCACAAAAGCAGCCCCTTGTCCTCACAGATCTCTCTCTCTCTCTCCAACAGGATTACCAGCTGGGCTCTGATGCAGACAGAGCCAGGAGACAGATGCAGGCAGAATCAAAAGGCTGGAATGGATCCCATTGCCACTTCCAGAGAAAGACTCAGCAGAAGCTGCAGATCCCTTCTGGTCTTTTTCTTCTGCCTTCACCTCTCTCTGTTTGCTTCCCTTGATCCCAAGTCCTTTGAAACATATGGGTGCACCTGGGCAAACCCAGCACACCCCCTGGACCTGCCTATGGCTACTTAAGCAATATGGCTCATAGCCTGGACACCCGATAGAGGAGCAGCTGACAGGGAGGGGCAGTGCTGTGCAGTGACATAACAGGTGTCGCCATCACTTACCTGGAGGAAGATGGGAAGGGACAAGATGGCAAGAATATTGGCACAATAGTTTCATCTGGTTTTTGCTCTCTGACGCTCTTAGCTGCTTTCTGTTGGACAGTTTAACATTAATATTTCTCAGGGGAAGGAAGGAAGGAAGGAAGGAAGGAAGGAAGGAAGGAAGGAAGGAAGGAAGGAAGGAAGGAAAAGGAAGAAAGAAAGAGAGAGAGAGAGAGAGAGAGAGAGAGAGGGAGAGAGAGGGAGAGAGAGAGAGAGAGAGAAAGAAAATAATAACTCAGACTGACCATAAGAATGTTGGTTGCCTGGAAGCCATGCATTATTCATGGGTTCTAGCATCTTCTGTTTTCTTTAGTTCTTTATGAATCCTGTTTAAATGAAGCTTTTTTAAAAAAAAGAAAAAGAAAGAAAAGGAGAGTGCTGCATTTCATTTGTCTGAGTTTAAACCTTGAATAAACCTCTTTCATTTCCTTTATTGATCGTCGCCAAAATTGCATATATATATTACAGCAGCAGCAAATTAAATGTCCTAATGACTGTATTTAAAAAGAGCACAGCACTGTCAATAGCAGATTGGATAAGACACAGAGAGAACTGGACACGACTTCAAAAATTACCTTGTAAATGCAGAAACATTTCCACACCTTGTAGGAAACCAGCAAATTCTCCTTTATCCTAGACCCACAAATTAAAGTCCACTCTATGCATTACCTACTCCAGTTCAGGGGATCACTGCCACACGTGCCTAGCACTATGTTTGCCTTTCCTGGTGTTTGTTTCTCAATGCTAGTGCATTGGTGTCACTTTGGCTAGGATTTCTCCTCCCAGCCAATCAGATGTCGTGTACAGAGTGTGACACTAAGCAGCCAATCAGAGTTGGCTATGCAACATCACTAAGGACTAAAAAAAGCCAACTTGGAAGAAGGGCAAGTGTTTCCTCCTTCAGTTTCCCCTTATTCTGCATGGGTACTGGAAAGGAAAGAGTCTCTTCCTGGACAATCCTATATTATGCCTTGGCAAGCCGGGGATGGTGGTAGTGGTGGTAAGCTGTCCCATAGCTGAGAAAACAAGGATTACAATAGTACCTCAGGTTAAGAACTTAATTCGTTCTGGAGGTCCGTACTTAACCTGAAACTGTTCTTAACCTGAGGTACCACTTTAGCTAATGGGGCCTCACACTGCTGCCACCACACTGCCACCAAACGATTTCTGTTCTCACCCTGAAGCAAAGTTCTTAACCCGAGGTACTATTTCTGGGTTAGTGGAGTCTGTAACCTGACGCGTCTGTAACCTGAAGTGCTTGTAACCCGAGGTACCACTGTACTCCTAAGTCTGTGAGGCACCCTGTGGCACTCTATTACATTTGAGCAGAGTGCAAAAACTTCCTGAGGAATTTTTTCCTGGAGGGCTATGAAAGGTGCAGGGAGCCTTTAGCCATCCAGATGTTGCTGAACTACAACTTCCACCATCCCTGGCCATTGGCGATGTTTGCTGGGGCTGATGGGAGTTGTAGTTTAGCAACATCTGGCAAGCCAAAGGTCTCCCTACGCCTGGGCCAGGATATTCCCGTTAGCATCACACTACCGCTTGGATCCTTTCTGTAGGCTTATTGGTTCCAACACTCTCCATGTAAAGAGGTTGCTCATACCCTTTTTCTTAAATGCAGGTTGAAATGGAACATATAGATTTCATCCTCCGCCATCTCCCAGTCCCATCATCATTGCTTCCCCCCCCCCCTTTTCAAAACCTCACTAAAGAGATGTCAAGCCAAGGGGTCGTCCTTCCCAAGGGCAAACCTCAAATGTCATCACTTCAGACAGAATACATTTCTCGACCACAGAGTAATCAGAATCACTTTTCTGCATGACTGACACTTAGACCTGGGTGCACAAAGGGATCGGCTTGCCAGGTTGTGAAATTGTGGGTATAATAGCCGAGACTCTGATGCACCTGAGGAAGCGCGAAAGCATTTCATTTTGCTGTCTAGTGAGCTTTGAGAAAGAGACAGCCATGGAGAAGCTGCAACACTTTCTATTGCATTCAGGTTCCTTTGAATGAGCTTGCTTGCCTTTTATTATTTGTGCCTCCCCCCCCCCCCAGCCAGAGTTTGGTGCCACCCACCAGGCCTTTCTCTGAACTTTTTATTCGCTGATGTAAAAGAATAACTAAGCATGTGGAAGAAAGCCTCTGAGAAGCAGCACTCGTCTTACAGAACAGAGATGGCGGCGAAAGATTCCTGTGTGACGCACAGAAACAAACTTCTAGAGCACATAAAAGCTCACTTCAAAGGAGAAGCAACGTCTTTTCCAGATCAGATCAAAATCCTGCCCAAGTAAGAATTCCTGACTTCTCCCCATCTCTGCTACCCTCCCTCCCATCCCCAAACGTCATCCCTGCCACCCCACACTCCAAGAACACACTTGCCCTTCCCTTTCTTTAGGTATAGGTCAGATTGAGGAACACATTGCATTCTGGGTAAACTTCTGGGGGTCACGTGCTAGTGGTGGATGTGGCCAGAGCTAAAAACGAGCAGAGCTAGTTTCTAAATGCACTCACACATCCTTCTCTGCCCTCCCTCCAGACAAATAAGAGGCATTATCTGAGTTCAAGCACACATTCCAGCCAGGCAAAAACTCTGCTCTTCCCTCTCCTTGAGGGAAGGTGTGGCCACAGAGGGCTGTGGACTGGGGACAGTGGTGTAGCATGGGGGATCCCACAGGGGCAGTTCCCCTGGGTGCAAAATTGCTAGGAGGTGCAAAAATTCAGCACCCAGTATTGCCTCAATAAAGCTTCACACTTCTGTCACTGGGCTCCATTGAAAACAGCTTCTCCAAGCGAACCAGGAAGTGACCTCCCCAGACAATGGAACAACTCTTCTTTTCTTATCTCTGCACCTGTGATCTCCTGGGTGATACAGATGGCATTAGGCAGTTGAATGCGCACGCACACTCTGGCCCTTTCCTTCCTTCCTTCCTTCCTTCCTTCCTTCCTTCCTTCCTTCCTTCCTTCCTCCCTTCCCTTCCCTTCCCTTCCCTTCCCTTCCCTTCCCTTCCCCCCCACCCCTCCACACTGCCCCAGGCACTGGCAACCTATGCTACAACACTGTCTAGGGAGAGTACTGAGGGCCAGATTGGAGGCTTTGGGGGTGTGCATTCAGCTCCCAGCTCTGAGGCTACCCAGCAGGGAATGCAGACCTCAGGTTAAAGAAGATTCGCCACCCCTGCCTTAGAAAGACTCGGTCCATTCCAAGCCCTTCCATGATAGTTTCCTCTACTTTCTTCAGCCTCCCCTTCAATGCAGGCCCAACCCAAACACAATTTAAACTAAATTAAAACTGTTATCTGGGAGCTGCCTAGTTCAACGCTATCTTGACCAGAAGTCCCTCCCAAACACAAGCAGTGGTGAAGAAGGGTGGTGGTGATAGGATGGACTACATTAAGCTTGAAAGATTTACCAACATGAAGAATCCAGGTCAAGGACAAAGGCTGGCACCAGCACCTGGCATCTTCAGGCAACTTCCAGGGCCCAGACATACCCAACAGAGCCCTCCAGTGATGATAGTTGCTCATCCCACTTACCTGTTCCACTGAACATACACTTATTAGGTGGCAGAGGCCAGGTCTGGCAAAATATCTGCCATTTGAAATTTCCCACAATTCCCTGGGCTCAGCAATGTGACACTGAGACTTTTTGAGAGGACCAAAATGGCAGATGTTATGTGGCTTCCTGCCACAGATCATGGCTTGCAATGGTAAACCACCTGGGGGCCAATAATTATATCAGAAAGGAGTGGTGATGTCAGAGGGGACCTCCCAGACCACACATTGCCCCTTCTAACCTTGCCAAAGACTTTGCAAACAATGTTCAATTAGGGATGGGTGAGTTTGTCAGTGGTTGCTCATTTTTCCAGTCTTAATTCCAGATCTACACATTTTCGCATCAGTTTGTGAATTATTCTGAAAAAAGTGTTCATGAAAATTCAACAACATTTTAGTGCACATTTCTCCTAATGGACATGTGTGTATGCATTTGTTTTCCTAATGCACATACTTCTGCAGAGTATTTTTTCCTAATCTAACACATGTTTAGTATTATATGCACTTATCTTCACCCTTAGGGACGCGGGTGGCGCTGTGGGTTAAACCACAAAGCCTAGGACTTGCCGGTCAGAAGGTTGGCACTTCAAATCCCCGCGACGGGGTGAGCTCCCATTGCTCTGTCCCTGCTCCTGCCAACCTAGCAGTTTGAAAGCACGCCAAAGTGCAAGTAGATAAATAGGTACCGCTCTGGCGGGAAGGTAAACGGCATTTCCGTGCACTGCTCTGGTTCGCCAGAAGTGGCTTAGTCATGCTGGGCACATGACCTAGAAGCTGTACGCCGGCTCCCTTAGCCAATAAAGCAAGATGAGCGCTGCAACCCCAGAGTCGGCCACGACTGGACCTAACAGTCAGGGGTCCCTTTACCTTTACCTTTATCTGCACCCTTTACCCTAATACAGTGGTACCTCGGGTTACTTATGTTTCAGGTTACAGACTCCGCTAACCCAGAAATAGTACCTCGGGTTAAGAACTTTGCTTCAGGATGACAACAGAAATTGTGCTCCGGTGGCACGGCAGCAGCAGGAGGCCCCATTAGCTAAAGTAGTGCTTCAGGTTAAGAACATTTTCAGGTTAAGAACAGATCTCCAGAACGAATTAAGCACTTAACCCAAGGTACCACTGTATATGCATTTTTGTGCATGTTACTTAGCTAGAGAACTGCACTTTAAAACTCAGAGAAGCTCACATTTCCAATGATGGCTCCCTTTCCATCCATGCATTGTTTTGGAAAGTTCAGATTTTGGTACATTCATTTTTAATGTGCACTGAATTGAATTTCTCTCTCTTACATTCAACATTACAAGTGAGATCAAGCTGGTTTACAATAAATCTCTTAAAGGTTTGTCTTACTGCGCTTACATGGGTCGTATTTTTCAATTTCAACCTGGTAGCCATATCCCAGACTCTTCTTTTATTAAAAAACAACAACAACAGCTACAACTGTGGAATAGTGAGAGGACAACCTTGTCCCCCCGCCCTCATTTATGGCCACTTGCCATTTTCTCCCTGCTACTAACAGATGGTTTCACAGCTCCCTCTGAGCTGTGATTAGCATCCAGGACTTGGATGAGAAACAGAGAAATGCGTTCAGCTTTCATGTAAGTTGAGTAACTGTTGCATAAAAATCCCCACACCCTTCTTGAGTATGAAGATTTAGATGGAAAAATAAAAACAAAAATAAATGGAAGTTCGTGAAAATATGGTTCACCTTTCATTTCCATTCCCTTTTCTGTTAAAATAAAATAATTCAGAATTCTGAGTACCGGATGGGGAAAAGGAGAAAGACAGAGAATCATGTAATATAAAGACCATCAAGCCTTCTTCACTCCTTCCCCATGACAAGTTCAAACAAAGGAAGCCCAGAAAAAGAACTTCCTTTTTTCAGGACAACACGAAGCTGCTATTTATGGACCGGTAGGAGAATTAGAGCTGAAGTAATTAGACAAACAATGAAGTTGGAATAAATGGATATAATTATTCCAAAAGGTGGCAGATTGGCAGTCCTGAAGATGGAAGAGCTGTGCTCTCTCCATTGAAGAGAGAAAACCTGGCAAAAAGCTGAACTAGAATGGAATGGCCTTCATCCATGTAGTCCTGCCAATTCCTTGCCTGCTCCAGATGTTTTGCTCACATTAAGAAGTCCTGCACTTGTCCTGTTGCACAGACACTCAGAGCCTGACTCACAAGGAACATTGTTAGGTGAAGAGGCCACGTCACTAGAACCTTTGCACCCCAAACCTTTGAGAGTAAACCTTTTCATTTATTTGGGTGGGGGTGGTAAAGTTCAATGCTGAAGTGTTTTGCTGAAGTGAGAATTGAGTAGATCAGGCATAGGCCCTCCAGATGTTTGGGACTACAGCTCCCATCATCTCTAGCTAACAGGACCAGTGGTCAGGGATGATGGGAATTGTAGTCCCAAACATCTGGAGGGCCGGAGTTTGCCTATGCCTGGAGTAGATGGAGTAATGTAGTTGTAAGGAGATTGCTGAGTGACTGTGTTTGTGGAATTGTGGGTTTAGATTAGTGTTGTGCACTGTGAATTAGGAATGGGGGAGAAAATTGAATGAGTTCAGATTTCAAGGTGAATCTACCTAATTTATACCTCCGGAAACAATAGATGAACCAAATGTAGAAACCAAGCCTTATAAGTTGAAGGAGCTGGGTATGTTTATCCTGGAAAAGTTAGGATTTCAAAAGATGACTATGCTTCATAGAATGATAGAACTGTAGAGTTGGAAGGGAGCCTGGGGGTCATCTTGTTCCACACACTGCAATGCTGGGAACTCAACTAGATCATCCATGACAGATGGCCATCCAACCTCTGCTTAAAAACCTCCAAGGAAGAAGAGTCCACCACCTCCCGATGGAGTCCATTCCACTGTTGAACAGCTCTTACTGTCAGAAAGTTATTTCTGATGTTTAGCCATCATCATCATCATTTTTTAATTTGTATACCGTCTTTCTATCTTACAATACTCAAGGCGGTTTACAAGCTGAAGAAACAAAAAAATGTACATCTTAACAATCTAATGCAATACAAAAATGTGATAATAAAACTTTAAAATAGGCAGCCTACATCAAAAAGTAACATTCAACCATCATTAGAATAGTATTAAATAATAATAACATATAAAATTAAACAGAAATCCACTCAACAGTTACAATAAATAATTTCTAAATTATAATCAATAAAACAACGGCAAGCCACAGTGCATAAAATAATACAATACAAATTGAGAAGCAGAGACTAGAGGGTGGGGCAGGGCAGGTGGAAGGAGGCCTTGCCTGACGAAGTCTCTCCCCTCACAGTTCTTCCTCCAGGACCAGCCTCCTTATGAGGAGTCCCAGGGTCAGAGGGTGGAGCAAGGCAGGTAGAAAGAGGCCTTGCCTGATGGAGTCTCTCCCCTCAGACTCTCTTTTCTTGTAACTTGAAGCCATTTGTTCGAGTTCTGTGCTCCAGAGCCCAAGAGAACAATCTTGCTTCATCTTCTATGTGACAGCCCTTGAAATATTTGAAGATGGCTATCTCAGCCTCCCCCCCCCCCATTTTGCTCCAGCCAAAGGATGTATGAAAACGCATATGCCAAGGGTAAATTTGCATGAAAATAACATACAAAAATGCATTTTAGGGAGGAGGAAAAAGGTGGTGCAAAAATGTGTTGATTAAGACAAACAAACATTAAAATAATGGTTAATTTCCATGAGGATTATTATTGTTGTTGCTTGCAAAGTCCTCAACCCAACATGCCTCAGGGTGCTCACCACTATCTAAGCCTCTTACTTCCCTTTCTCCACATGATGTAGCAAACCCAGCCCCAAATAAAGTTGAGAGGAATACTCTACACACACGTCTCTCCATCAAGGCAAGCAAGATCCATTGTCACTCTTCAAGGATACATTCCACCTGGGGTGGGGGCACTGAGGGGGGCAGTAAGGGATTGGCCCATGGGAAAGGGGTGGCAAAACCCACACTGCTTGCAGGATTGGAGGGTGCGGTGCCAAAACAGAGAAAAATGAAGACTCGGGTGAATGTCATCCTTCTGTAAACCTGACCTGGTTGCAGATGGAATGTCAGTGCAGGTCTTTTAAGATTAGTGCCACATGTTTCTGATAGGCTGTTCCCGTTGCCAGTCTGGCCTCTGCATTCTGCACCAGCTAAAGTAGGGGTCAGCAAACTTTTCCAGTAGGGGGCCAGTCCACTGTCCCTCAGACCTTTTGGGGGGCCGGACTATATTGCAGGGGGGGGGTGACCGAATTCCTATGCCTCACGAATAACCCAGAGATGCATTTTAAATAAAAGGACACATTCTACTCATGTAAAAACACGCTGATTCCCGGACTGTCCACGGGCCGGATTTAGAAGGCGATTGGGTTGGATCTGGCCCCCGGACCCTAGTTTGCCTACCCATGAGCTAAAGCTTCCAAGCCAAACCCTAGGGCAGCCCCATGTAGAGCTTGCTGCAGTAATCCACTCTCCTGCCAGTGATGAGAGGGAATTCTCCCTTCAATACCACTATTAAAAGCACAGAAGCACTGCCCTGACGCGCGCGCGCTCTCTCTCTCTCTCTCTCTCTCTCTCTCTCACACACACACACACACACACAGCACTTCCACTTGGCATTCCCCTGGAATTCACACTCAAATACACACCAGCTGTTTCTATATCCAGTCTAGCAATTACACAATTTGGGCAAGTCAAGTTAGGTTAGGCTGTGAAATGGTGACTTACCCAGAGCTATGTGATCTCTATGGCTGAGCAGAGAGCTGAACTTCACCTTCCAACCTCCACGGTCAACACTCTCCAGCCACTAATTCCAAAACACGAGGAGGAAATTAATAAGATAGACTTTCAGGATGGTATCAGGGAGATAGAAGTCCTCCTTTCCTCCCATGCAAACCTGTCTGCCCTTTAGCACTCAGACACAGGGCTGTGTTGCCTCTACAAGAATAAGAATCCATGCCCAGTTAAGCTATATATCACACGCACAAAAACAAACCCTGGAATCCTGCAACAAAAAGCATAAAGAATGGGGAAACTTCACAAGAAAGAATTTTTCAAACTATAATGAATATGCTTTGTCATGAGTCCCACTAAGGTATGTAACAAAGTTCCTCAATAAAGATGGAGAGAGAAGTAATGTGACCAGATTTTGGGGTGGTTTTAAAGCTTAGACTCTCACTGTCAGAGCACTTAGGAGTTCTGCTATTATCTCTAAGTGGTAGAGCTTCGTATTAACCAACAGCAAGGCAAGGCAATTTTGTGGAAGGACAACCTGTTAACACTTATCCCTCACCCAGAGGAGGCACTTACAGAATAAAACAAGAATTTTTTTATCTACATTCAATGTAGCTTAATGGTTACTCTGTTAAGGCACAACACTGCATTTCAGACAAGCACTCTTTACACAACTTTCTTAAATTTCACACTTTAAACCTGTGTCTGAATAGTCTAATTTCTCTGATAATGGCTATGGGTCTTATAAAGGTAAAAGGTAAAGGTACCCCTGCCCGTTTGGGCCAGTCTTGCCAGACTATAGGGTTGTGTGCTCATCTCACTCTATAGGCCGGGAGCCAGCGCTGTCTGCAGACACTTCCGGGTCACGTGGCCAGTGTGACGAAGCTGCTCCGGCGAACCGGCACGAGAGCAGCACACGGAACGCCGTTTACCTTCCCGCTGGTAAGCGGTCCCTATTTATCTACTTGCACCTGGGGGTGCTTTCGAACTGCTAGGTTGGCAGGCGCTGGGACCGAACGACGGGAGCGCACCCCACCGCAGGGATTCGAACCGCCGACCTTGCGATCGGCAAGTCCTAGGCACTGAGGTTTTACCCACAGCGCCACCCGCGTCCTTATGGGTCTTATACTATGAGTAAAAAGCTCCCTGCCCATTCTAGGACATTTCCTTTTCCCTCTGGGTTGCCCTGCTTTGTTGTTTAGTCGTTTAGTCATGTCCGACTCTTCGTGACCCCATGGACCAGAGCACGCCAGGCACTCCTGTCTTCCACTGCCTCCCGCAGTTTGGTCAAACTCATGTTTGTAGCTTCGAGAACACTGTCCAACCATCTCGTCCTCTGTTGCCCTGCTTAGCTAACCCCTAATTCGGCCCTAACCAGGCTCAAGACTGATCCCTATCTAGGTGCTTTCAAATCTCTATCTTGACAGACAAGCCCTTTCTGACAGTTTGACCACAAAGGTTCTAATTCCCTTCTCTCTCATGATTGGATGAAACGCCTTCCAACCCTGATTGGTCTCCAAGTCACTAGGAGGCTGACTTAGGGTATCGTGGCTGAGTCAGTGGCGAGAGGAGAAGGTGGCGGCGATGGCAGTATGGACAGCGGAGAGGCAGCCCTGGCTCAGCTCACATTGTAAGGAAGAAGGTGCAACTCCACCCATGGACTAGCCCAGCACCATGCTCTGCTCAGCTCTAGGCCTCTGCTGCCTCCTCAATATTGCGAGGGCTGAGCCCCCTGTGAAACTTTCATAGAACTTTCATAGAATCATAGAGTTGGAAGAGACCACAAGGGCCATCGAGTCCAACCCCCTGCCAAGCAGGAAACACCATCAGAGCACTCCTGACATATGGCTGTCAAGCCTCTGCTTAAAGACCTCCAAAGAAGGAGACTCCACCACACTCCTTGGCAGCAAATTCCACTGTCAAACAGCTCTTACTGTCAGGAAGTTCTTCCTAATGTTTAGGTGGAATCTTCTTTCTTGTAGTTTGCATCCATTGCTCCGTGTCCGCTTCTCTGGAGCAGCAGAAAACAACCTTTCTCCCTCCTCTATGTGACATCCTTTTATATATTTGAACATGGCTATCATATCACCCCTTAACCTCCTCTTCTCCAGGCTAAACATGCCCAGCTCCCTTAGCCGTTCCTCATAAGGCATCGTTTCCAGGCCTTTGACCATTTTGGTTGCCCTCCTCTGGACACGTTCCAGTTTGTCAGTGTCCTTCTTGAACTGTGGTGCCCAGAACTGGACACAGTACTCCAGGTGAGGTCTGACCAGAGCAGAATACAGTGGCACTATTGCTTCCCTTGATCTAGATGCTATACTCCTATTGATGAGGCCCAGAATTGCATTGGCTTTTTTAGCTGCCGCGTCACACTGTTGGCTCATGTCAAGTTTGTGGTCAACCAAGACTCCTAGATCCTTTTCACATGTACTGTGTCCCCCATTATTGAGTGAGCTAAAGACACTTCAGCCCTATGGAGTTGGCACCTCAATCAAGACCCAAGCATAAGAGTCGTCCCTAACATTACTGTCTCCAGCCTTTGAGGCAGAGTATAGTCATCATGACTATCAGCCACTGATAACACCTCTGGTTAAAAAAACCCAGTGAAGGAGAGGCTGCCACCTCCTGAGGAAGTCTGTTCCTCTGTCAAGCAGCTCTTACTGTCAGAAAGTTCTTCCTGATGTTTAGTTGGACTGTCTGGCCAGAGTGGTGCATGCTCTAGTTATCTCCCGCTTGGACTACTGCAATGCGCTCTACGTGGGGCTACCTTTGAAGGTGACTCGGAAACTACAGCTAATCCAGAATGCGGCAGCTAGACTGGTGACTGGGGGCGGCCGCCGAGACCACATAACACCGGTCTTGAAAGACCTGCATTGGCTCCCAGTACGTTTCCGAGCACAATTCAAAGTGCTGGTGTTGACCTTTAAAGCCCTAAACGGCCTCGGTCCAGTATACCTGAAGGAGCGTCTCCACCCCCATCATTCTGCCCGGACGCTGAGGTCCAGCGCCGAGGGCCTTCTGGCGGTTCCCTCATTGCGAGAAGCGAAGCTACAGGGAACCAGACAGAGGGCCTTTTCGGTGGTGGCGCCCGCCCTGTGGAATGCCCTCCCATCAGATGTCAAGGTGATGGACAACTACCTGACATTCAGAAGACATCTTAAGGCGGCCCTATTCAGGGAAGCTTTTAATGTATGATATTTTAGTGTTTTTTGGTTTTGGTGGAAGCCGCCCAGAGTGGCTGGGGAAACCCAGCCAGATGGGCGGGGTACAAATAATAAATTATTATTATTATTATTATTATTATTATTATTATTATTATTATTATTATTATAGTTGGAATCTCCTTTCTTGTAACTTGAAGCCATTGATTCGAATCCTACTCTCCAGAGCAGGACAAAACAAGCTTGCTCCATCTTCCATGTGACAGCCCTTGAGGTATTTGAAGATGGCTATCATATCTCCCCTAAGTCTCCTCTTTTCAGGCTAAACATGGTTTTAAAACCATTCAAGTTGGTGACCATCACTACTTCCTGTGAAAGCAAGTTCCATAGTTTAAGCCAGGCTTCCTCAGCCTCGGCCCTCCAGATGTTTTTGGCCTACAAGTCCCATGATCCCTAGCTAGCAGGACCAGTGGCCAGGGATGCTGGGAATTGTAGTCTCAAAACATCTAGAGGGCCGAGGTTGAGGAAGCCTGGTTTAAGCACTAGGTGAAGAAGGACTTTCTTTCAGCTGACCTGAATCTACCAGAATTCACTTTCATGGGATATCCCCAGGTTTTAACTTTATGAGACAGGGATAAAATCTTTTCTCTACTCCCTTACTCGATGGTTGTTTAAATAGCTCGGGCAGTGGTTGTACCGGTCTGTTGCACTTTATGCCGAGTAAATCCTATTTAAAATGAAAACATGTAATGAGAGATTCCTTAACCCCATTTCCTTCCTCGTTGTCAGTGCTATCAGAGACAGATCGCTTCTAACTTTGCATGTTAAGTACCACAATTAATTGCATTACTGCGCTGAGGTGAGACATAAAAGGGAATTAATAACAGGGTTTAGAAGAAAGGATTAGAATGGACATTTTGTACACTGGAAATGTATTAGTCAGTTAACTCTGGATTGCAAATATTAGACAAGGTTAATATTTAGCTTAAAGGTAAACCCAAGTATGGTTTTACTGATTAGAACAAGTTGTTCCCTTAAATGATGTGCCTCTGTCTTTTTGATAGCTAGGGGAAGCTAGTAATGATATACTGAGCTTGGTATGAGATCAGTCTGCAACTTTGTTTAGGATTTTACCAAGGTATTTGCCAGGAAGACTGATAATGCAACGTTAAAATTACCGTATTTTTCGCTCTATAAGACGCACCAGACCATAAGACGCACCTAGTTTTTGGAGGACGAAAACAAGAAAAAAAATATTCTGAATCCCAGAAGCCAGAACAGCAAGAGGGATCTGGCTTCTGGGATAGCCTCTTGCTGTTCTGGCTTCTGGGATAGCCGAGCGAAGCCTCTTCAGGGCAGCAGAATGAAGGCTCCCCCTGCCCGGAAGAGGCTACGCGTGGCTAAGCCAGAAGCCAGGACAGCAAGAGGGATCGCTGCTGTCTTATGGGACCTCTTCAGGGCAGCGGGAGAAAGGCTCCCCCAAAAGCCCCCAAGAGCCACACACACACTCCATGGTGCTCTTTAAAGGGAGCGCTGAGCAGAGCCTCCCGCTTGCATTCGCTCCATAAGACGCACACACATTCCCCCTTACTTTTTAGGAGGGGGGAGTGTGTCTTATAGAACGAAAAATACAGTAAATAAAAGTCTACCACAGCTGATGGTGAGACAATTTCCCTGCCCCCTGGGGGAATTCAGGCCTCTTCTTCACCATACATTTAAAGCAGTCGCATTGTACTTTAAGCAAGCAAGACTTCCTCCGAAGAATGAAAGGAATGGTAGCTTGTTATGGCTGCTGGGAGGTGTTAGGAGACCCCTGTTCCAGTCAGCAAGCTATAATTCCCAGAGAAGCAGTATTGACTGTTAAACTACTCTAGAAACTGTGAAGGCAATAGTTGTCTCCTAACAACTCTCAGCACCATAAACAAACTGCATTTCCCAGAATGCCTTGAGGTAAGCCACAGCTGTTTAAAAATGTATAATAGTGCTTTTAATATATAGTGCAGATGGAGCCTCAGTGAAACCATGCTCCTCAATTACTCTGCTTAAGAATAAGTTGAAGGTGGGGGTTGTTGGGTTTTTTTTGGGGGGGGGGTATTTGCACACATCTCTACTGAGATAATGAGGGTGATCCATGCATGCCAAAAATGGAAGCAAAACAACCAATACCTGAGCATCTCTTGCAGTTATTTGTAAGAATAGAACCCTGTTAGCCAATGAATGACTCTTACAGTGCCATTGGTTGCATGCCTAATAAAAAAAAAACCCTCAATGAGACATAGCAGAATCTACACACACATAAAACCGTTCTGAAAATGCATTTTTTCTTTTTTTAAAAAGTGTTTTAAATAATACATTGAATTTTCCATAAAGCCCACCATCACCACCTAGTGTCACATTGTATGTTGCACTTAAAACACACTTAAAACATTTTATTTGCAGCTGTATAGCTGAGACCTATACTCCAAATTTATGTGTAAATAGCAGGAATGTGGAACTTACTTTGCTCAGGTTGGCCACATTTCACGACAGGGATCTTTCTTGGGGTTCACATGCCAGTGTTGGGTAGGATCAGATACAGAAGTGGACAGAACAACAGATGTAACTGTTTGCATTCTAGAGTACATTCCAGGCACATGAGAACCAGATGTTTCTGCACATGTATGAACGCCTGCATCTGATATCCAGGCAAGTGAGAAGCATCATCAGAGTTCAAGGATGCATTGCAGCCAACAACAGTGCTCAAGGAGAGTAATGAGCAAAGCCAGTGAGAGTGTTGGTCTTGGGCCAAGTCCAGAAGTCCAGCTAGGAAGGGCTGCATTCTGCCCTGGGGCCTGAGCTCCTTCGAGCCTGGAGCATAGGACTGCAGCCCTAGACATTCCCCAAACCTAGAATCATTGTGAGTCTATCTGCTGAAAATGGCACAAGTAGCAGGTCATATCCAAAGTTGTGGGAATGTTCAGATGCTCAAAAGCTTCATGGATTTTCTTTTAAGTGTAGCTGTGAATTCCCATTAACGCCGGCAAGATAACGGGCCTTTTCCTTTCTCTGCCCTCCTGCTCCAAGCACTTTTGGTTTCCCTGGTTTTAACCAAGCTCACACTGACCCTTTGGAAATGCCTTAATTTAGAAATAAAGCAACCCTATTATACTTATCTCCCAAGTTCACCTGAAAGCTTTCATCCATGTCTGTAATTTACTGAAAAGGGTTATACTTTAGAGCTACCCAAGGCTTCTCATTGCAGTCAGACATACTTGAGTTAAAGAGCTCTTGATATATTTTTCTCAAAGCCTCCTTTTTTAGAAGTGCAAAGACTCTGTAATAACGAAGAAGGTTGGAAGACTAGGTTCCGGAGTTCTATTTCCAGTCTTCCCGTAGACTGTTTTTGATCTTCGGTAACCTCAAGGAACTACAGTGCTTTCCAATGATTCAGGATGCTCCAGAAGGAGCTCAAGGAGAACATAACAATCAATTAGAATGAATAATACTATTATTCTCTTCTTGGTTGAAAAGTCTCCTTGCATTGAAGTGAAAGCACAAGCATGAAGGGTGGCATGACAATTTGCAAGTCATTGAGCTGGCCTTATAGAAACTTCCCACTCCACCCCAAGTTTTGCTTGAGATTCCTCAGGTGTTTCATTCAAAAAGGTGCTTCCACATTCCTGGGGGAAATGGCTGAAGGTAAAATTCAAAGGGGACGCGGGTAGCGCTGTGGGTTAAGCCACAGAGCCTAGGACTTGCCGATCAGAAGGTTGGCGGTTTGAATCCCCATGATGGGGTGAGCTCCCGTTGCTTGGTCCCTGCTCCTGCCAACCTAGCAGTTCGAAAGCACGTCAAAGTGCAAGTAGATAAATAGGTACCACTCTGGTGGGAAGATAAACGGCGTTTCCGTGTGCTGCTCTGGTTCGCCAGAAGTGGCTTAGTCATGACCCAGAAGCTGTACGCTGGCTCCCTCGGCCAGTAAAGCAAGATGAGCACTGCAACCCCAGAGTCGGTCACGACTGGACCTAATGGTCAGGGGTCCCTTTACCTTTACCTTTTTAAAATTCGAAGACCACGTAAAGTAGAAGTGATGAACAGCAAACATCAGAAGAGTCCTACTGGATCAGGCCCATGGCTCATCTAGTCCAGCATCCTGTTCTCACAGTGGCCAACAAGATGACTGTGGCAAACCCACAAGCAGGACTCAAACACAATAGCATTTGATTGCCTTACCTCCATGAATTTGTCTAATCCTCTTTGGCACTGGTAGCCATCACTGCCTCCTGTGGGAGCAAGTTCCATCATTTAACTCTGCTCTGCATGAAAAAGTACTTTATTTTGTCTCTCCTGAATCTTCCAACATTGGATGTCCACAATTTCAGCTAGACTGGTGACTAGGAGTGGCCACCGGGACCACACAACACCAGTCCTGTGAGATCTGCATGGGCTCCCAGTACGTTTCCGAGCACAATTCAAAGTGTTGGTGCTGACCTTCAAAGCTCTAAACGGCCCCGGTCCTGTATACCTGAAGGTGCGTCTCCACCTCCATCATTCAGCCCGGACACTGACATCCAGCACCAAGGGCCTTCTGGTGGTTCCCTCATTGCGAGAAGTGAGGTTACAGGGAACCAGGCAGAGGGCCTTCTCGGTAGTGGCGCCCGCCCTGTGGAACGCCCTCCCTTCAGATGTGAAGGAAATAAGCAGCTATCTTCTTTTTAAAAGACATCTGAAGGCAGCCCTGTTTAGGGAAGTTTTTAATATTTAATGCTGCATTGTTTTTAACACTTGATTGGAAGCCGCCCAGAGTGGCTGGGGAAACTCAGCCAGATGGGCGGGGTATAAATAATAATAAATTATTATTATTATTATTATTATTATTATTATTATTATTATTATTATTATTGGAGAGAGAAAAATCTCTTCTATCCACTTTGTCCATGTCATGTTGCCTGTCACTCACATCTTCTCTAAATGAAAATGTAGGAGAACTACATTGTCACCATAACTCAACAACTGAGTTCGCTATTAGTATAAATTGGGGATGGAGAGCTTTGGTCCTCCAGTGGGTTGCTGGATTACAACAGAGGTTGTCAACCTTTTGAGGCCAGTGGGCACATTTGGAAATTTGAAAAAAAAATGACATGCTTGTCATTCTAAAAATGGCTGCTATGGGGTCATGGCATAGCATAAAATGGCTGCCATCAGGTGTGACATAAAGAAGTCACAAAATACTTCAGGCATCCCCTCCCCATCAACTGGGGTTCAGACAATTCAATCAATTGGCCCTCACCACCTTTGTTCACAGAAAGAAGCTCTTTATACCTTTCCTCTTTTCAGAATGCAAGGCAGGATGAGTGTCCAATCCTGGCACCCAATGAAATATGGGCATGTTTTCAGTTTAGGATTGTTCAGTTGAGGAGATGTTGGGCAAACAGAAACTGAGCAGGAAGAGCAAAAGTCTCTCATGCACTATGGATTTTTGAAGGGATATTCACTAAAATATTTTGAGGTACTTCTGGGCACACCAGCATCCATGGGACCTCTAGCCTACATCTCACACTTTCCCTGACCGTAGACCAGGCTCCTCACCACTGAACTAAATATTTGCAGAATGTAAAACAAAAACTAACATGAATTGTCTGAGTGCTAAGATCTTCATTAGAGGCCTTGCTCTAGTCTTCTCCAATTTTTGGTGGTTAGTCTGATGGCTTGGGCCCTTCCACTGTCAGAAACTGTATTTCTGAAGGATTTATTGTGACCTTGTAGTCTGGAATGCTGTTATGTAGTACACCAGATGGCTTGCAAATGTGTGAATTTCTGCCACAACCATAATTAGCACTGATACAAAGGGCATTTTGGGGCCTATCAGTATGTTAGACGGGTTCTGGGTATGTAGGAGGTGGGTTGATAGGGAGTTATTTTCAGTTCGGGTTAAATTCTAAGCAGCATAGGAATTCAGGGATTCATTATAGGCAGAAATATAGATTCCTGAGTTTCAACATTTAAATCCAGGGACCTATGGCCCTTGAGATGTTGATCTCATCATCTCTGGCCATGCTGAATAAGGTTGATGAGAGATGGAACACATCATTTGGAAGGCTCCAGATTTCACATCACTGATTCTAGGTCAGGTAGTGCTAAATAAAATAAAATAAAATTAAAATAAAATAAAATAAAATAAAATAAAATAATAAAAGGAAAGGAAAGGAAAGGTGCTTTAATTGCTGACCAAAGCACAATTTATTTTGCCTTCATTTTTTGCAGCTGACTGATTCAGCATCTATACTTTTGTGCCTCTGTGTGTGACTAGCACATCCTGTTAATCGTCCATGGAAAAGAAAAGGTCTCTTTTAAAAATAAAAAATAAAGCCTTCTATTTGGAAGCTGTATTTTTGTTGGGTGGCGGGACAAAATCTTTTCAATATTCCAACTGATACATCACATTAGACACATTGAATTGGATTGCATCAGCAATGTTGCATTACAGTGCATCACTAGAGTAATGTGGTGTGACGGGCTTGCAATGCAACCTGTCATCTGGAAAATTGGAAAGATGTGATTTCCTGGACAAAATGCTTTTGAAGTATTGGGGTATTTCCCCAACTCTTGTCATTGAGCCATTGTGAAAGGGTGAGAGTGAGCTTTTTGATGACCTCTTGAAATGTCCTAACATCTTCTTCCCCAAAACGCCTTGGATAATTTATATGTAAATAAATCTTCTCCGTCTACAGATCCATTCTTACAAACGATGAGACATAAGAAAGAGGGAAAGTCTTCTGTGTAGATAGAATAAATACGTGCTGATTGCTTAAAGCCCTAAGCCACGGGTGTCAAACACAAGGCCCGCGGGCCAAATCCGGGCCGCCAGACCTCGTCATGTGGCCCATGTACATTTGAATATCTACTTATATTCTAGTTCCGGGCAAGCGGCTTCTCTGAAAGACAGGAACCGGCCGCAGCCCCGGGTTTTTATTCCCCTCCCTTCCTTTTGCTGCAGAGAGGAAGCGAGAACTGCAACAAGCCCTGGAGCTGGGAAGAGGGCGCGTGGGTGGCTGAGTTGGAGGGTGAAGATTTGGGTTGGGCAAGAAGGATCAAGGGTCGGGAGCAAAAGCGCAAGTCAGGGCTCCCTCGCCACCCCCCACCCCCCTCTTAGGACATCCGAGCAGACCCCGCAGCGCAGGCAGCTGTGAATGGGGTGGGGGAAGGCAGGTGAGAGAGACCACCAATCCGGGCCAGCTGTGCCCAAAGAGGGTCGGCGGATCCAGCTGCGCCGCAGCCCGCCCGCCCCCCTCCAACGTGAAGATCAGCCACACAAGCTCGCCAGCCGAGCTCCAGGACGCGGGCCTGACTGAGTCCCCGGCGCAGCCAGCGAAGCTAGCAAATGCACGGGAGCGGCAGGGTGAGAAGAAGCCGGGCTCCGGTTAGGCTTTGCCAAAAATGCTGTAGGTGTGAGGCTGCGCGGCGCGCTTTTTATACAGCGCGCTGTATCCCTCTGCCGGAGCAGCGCCTTCTTTTTCCCTCTCCCTCCCGGGACTGGGGCATGTGGCAGCAGAGTGACTGCAGCAGGCAGCCCTGCCCCCTCCCCTCCCCCCTCCCCACACCCGCCCCGGCCCCTCCCCCGCTCCCTCCCAGCCGCCAGCCCAGCTGGCAGGTGGCGAGGAGGAGGAGGAGGAGAGGGGTCGCTGGGCGCGCGCTCCATCTCCCTCCAAGGAAACGGCGGGCAGCAGCAGCCGGCGCATTGGCTTCGGAGCGCCTGCCAGGGGTTGCAGTAGATGCTGCTCACGGCTTAGGCAGCTTCCGTGTTCCTGCTTTGGTCCGAGAGGCCGAGCTGTTCCGCAGCAGGCAGGGAGAAGGGCAGGCTGTGTGTCTGCTGCTTCCCTCGGAAGCCCTGAGGTGCAGAAGCCTGGCAATAAAAACAAGAGCGAAAAGGGGCCTGGCGAGGATGCGTTTGGGGCCGAACCTACTGTTAGGCAGAGTGAGGAGGAGAGATCTTGCGGCGACTGGTTTGGGTGTGGGGGGAGGGCAAGAAGAGGAAGCAAATTCTTGCCTAGTTCACTTATTGTTTCTGGAGTTTTGCTCCCAGGGAGAAGGAGAGGAACCTGTGGGAATTCGCAATATCCGCAATAGCCAGCCGTGTACATTTGAATATCTACTTGCCATTATTCTGACTATGTTTCTGCTTTCAGAGCTAGTTATTACTTAGATTATTACAAAAAACAGTAATAATTGAATGCAGTGACAATAATTTATGATAATAAAGAGTGGACACATAGTCCTACAGATACAACCGGCCCTTTGAGGGTGACCAAACTGCTGATGCGGCCCCCGATGAATTTGAGTTTGACACCCCTGCCCTAAGCCATTGAAGAACCTCAAATCAATTTCGTTCGGAGCTCATATTGCATTCTGCAAAAATTACAAAATACTCCCAGGTTGTGTAGTCCCTCTTTTTTTACTTGATGATAAATTTGGTGTGACTTGCCACTTGCTTCTTTTCAAGCAGATAAAAGGGGTAGAGAATGGCTCCCAGAGGATGTGTATCTCACAGTGAACATCCCCCAAGGTAATTCCTCACCCACTAAATGGGGACAGACTACTGCCAGCAAATAACTCCAGTTAACAAAAAGTCACACTGGCTGGCCATATGCTTTTGGAGCAGATTCAGGGTGCTTTTATTAATTCACAAGGCCTTTAACAACTTGGGTCCAGGAGACCTCAAAGACCAGCTGATTCCTTGTACCCTGCTCAATCCCTGAGAACTTATGGGGAGTTGCTGTTAGTGGTCCCCATGCCTCATATCCACCAGGAGCCATGCATTTAGGTCCAAATTTGCAGAACTCCCTTGCAGTTGAGGTCAGTCAGGCCCTCTTCATATTGAATTTCCAGAAGACTGTTAGTATTATTATTTCCGAAGGTTTTTTTTTCATTGAACTCTGATTTTATAGTTTTAACTCTTATTTGGTAGGTCAAAGGTTCCCCATACCCCTGCATAGGAGGGATTTTGTTTATGGGTGAATATGTGTGCCATCCTTTGGAAAGGGGTGGGGTCCCCAAAGGTTACAATGCACAAAAACAATTAAATCATTTCATTGGTCTCCACTTCCACTTCAACAAAATGAAGGGTTTTCTTCCCTCCTCCACAAAGTTGACTGGTACTTGCTGATTTTATTTGACATTATTTTGTTATACGGCTTCTTAAATGAATCCCGGCTCTGCTCAGACTGGCGAAAAGGCTATAGAAGTAGCTGCCCTTGTGTGTGCAGATGTGCTAGTAAATTGGAGATGTTTGAGTTTTAGTGGCTTATTTTAGTGCAATCTGCTAAAGAGATAAGTAGAAGCAGATGTGCATGGCTTATGAACTACTGGACAGTTGCGAGTGGATTTGGGAACAATTTGAGAGTCACTCAAGCATATGCTCCCAAATCGCGTGAGGATAGAGAGAGTTCCCCCTGACTTTAAATAGTCTTTGTAAGTCTACAAATAAGATCAGCATTCTAAGATCTATGGGATCCTTCCACTATTACCCTAGTCACATTTGAGCCACTGTTTCGTAAATAGAAAGAGACCACCTGGTTGAGTGATGGTACACATGATGCAGTCATGAGAGTGGGATCTGAACACACCTGTTTGGACATCAATTATATGATTGGGAGTAGAGATGGGGGAGGAGTTTGGTTCACACTTGAATGCAAACCTACCTGGCATAGCATAGCATTTAAGGAGTTCCTATGTGGAGTCAGAATCTGTCAGATACAGGAACTGCTCCACCATCTGCCTCCTCAGACTTGAGGGGAATGCAACACTGGAGTTCACAAATCTCACCTGTGTTATCATGGATAGGATTGCAAGTGAGTGACATTTTTCAATTCCCCCTCCACTTGCTGTGTTGCTCCTGTGTTACTAGATCACAGGGAGACATGTTACATGCTGACTGCGGTTCAGTGTGTGATGGTGTGCTAGTTTCAAAGCAAATATTGAAATTAGACATTCAGCACTAGCTGTGGTTTTTTGTTTGTTTTTTGTTTGTAACATTTTATTGATTTTCCAAATATAACCAAAAGAAAAAAAGAAAAAAGAAGGAGGAGGAGGAGAAAGGGGGTGGGGGAAGAAAAAATCATAACCATATTAAACCATTTTTTTTTGCCAACTTCCCTCCACTCCCCCTATTGGTTACATTATAATAAACTTGTTCATGCACGTCCACAAAGCCGTATATACTTAACAATCCAATTTAAAAATCTTCTTTATCTTGTTACAAGGGGCTTCCAAAAGTTATACTAATGTAAGAATCTATGCACAAAGCTTAAAAAATATGCATTGAACAGTTGCCATTTATTTATTTTTTTGGTAATAATTTGCCCTGCATAGTTCAGTATTTTATTTTATTTATCACCTTCTTTAGCCAAGGCTTCTTCCTTCCATGAGGGCTGGCTGGTCGTGGCCTGGTATCCAACCTCACATTTCGGAACAAAGTCTTTCATTCAAACAATCCATCAAGTCCTATACATCTCAATATCGTAACTTCAATTTTTTTTAACAACAATCATTTTCCACATTTTCCTCAGGCCTTTATAAGTCTTTTCCTAGGCCTTTATGGTAATTTTACATTGCCACCACATAGGGTAGCTTTGTAAACCTTTCATTCAGCACTAGCTGTGATGTATCTCAAGGCGGTGTTACCCCATTACTCTCAACTGGAAGAACACCTGCCCACTGTGGATGGGAGCAACATTAGAAAGTAAGATTACAGAGATGCCCTCAGACTGTGGGTGAGCTTACAGCACCCTCATCCTCTACTTGGCCTGCATATAATGTGAGAAAATGAAACAGTTTTGGGAACTGATTTATAATGAATTGAAAAAGATATTTAAATGTACCTTCCCCAAAAAGCCGGAAGCTAGACTTGACGGGAGAGGAAATAGAAAAAGCAGATCAAAGGTTATTTGTATGCTACGACTGCTGCTAGAACTTTGTTAGCCCCCAAAATGGAAACTACCAGAGTTACCAACAATAGAGGAGTGGCAGACTATGCGAAACTAGCAAAACTCACCTACAGGATCTGAAAGCAGGAGGAAACAAAATTCCAAAGAGAATGGAGTACATTCAGCGGCGTAGCGTGAGTTGTCAGCACCCGGGGCAACGCAAGTAATTTGCGCCCCCTAACCCGGGGCAAGGCAAGTAATTTGCGCCCCCCCAACCCCTAACCTGCGAGTTTCCGCTGGCGCTGCCGCGCAAAGAACGCTGCTTGCCCGGAGGAGGATGGAGGCAGAAGCAGCCGCCGCCTGTGGCTGGGCCGAGGGGATGGCGGCGGCGGCAGGGTGCAGAGGCTGCCCGTGCCCGGCCAGGCGTCGGTGGCGGCGTCGGCGCTGCTGCAGCGGCTGCTCCTCCTGCGAGCAGTGAGCGGAGCGCAGCCACAGCGACGGCGGGGGGCGCGCGCGCTAGGGCGCAAGGCTGGCGGTGGCGGCGGGGAGCCCGGCGGAGGAAGGAACTTGTCCCTTCCCTCTGGACTCGCGCCCCCCCAGATGTTGCGCCCGGTGCGGTCGGCACCCCTGGCACCCCCCACGCTACGCCACTGAGTACATTTATGGAT
Source organism: Podarcis bocagei (assembly GCF_964188305.1). Classification (NCBI taxonomy): domain Eukaryota; kingdom Metazoa; phylum Chordata; class Lepidosauria; order Squamata; family Lacertidae; genus Podarcis; species Podarcis bocagei. The sequence goes on from NC_138139.1 coordinate 44,167,390, forward strand.
TATATAAATAATAGCTGTAGAAGCTTGAAGACTATGGCAGGACTGAAATAAATCTTAGGATGTAGACATGACTGGATATAATAAGAAACTGTGGAAAGGTAACTGACGTAAGAAAACCTGTTGAAGGGAGGGAGGGAAGTCAATGCTTGGCAGAGTGCTGGGAAAGAATGTGGGTAAATGACTGTTGAACTTTATTGTATTTTGTTTGTTTGATTTAAATGAAAAACCAATAAAAAGCAGAGCCAGTGTGGCGTAGTGGTTAAAAGCGGTACACTCGTAATCTGGTGAACCGGGTTCACTTCCCTGCTCCTCCACATGCAGCTGCTGGGTGAGCTTGGGCTAGTCACACGTCTCTGAAGTCTCTCAGCCTCACTCACCTCACAGAGTGTTTGTTGTGGGGGAGGAAGGGAAAGGAGATTGTTAGCCGCTTTGAAACTCCTTGGATATCAAATCCAAACTCTTCTTCTTCTTCTACATTTACAAAAAAAAAAAAAAAAAGATTTGCAGACTAGATTCATCTTTGGACAGCCTCTTCATTAGCACTTTCATCTCTCTGACCCATTGCATGTCATTTGTTTCTCCTTTACTTCCTGCTCAAGATCCACCCTTCCCTTCCAGCTGGGCTTCTGTCACATCACCAGGGTCATCACCAGCTGTTTCTCCAGGGTCCTAAGTTCTCTCTCCATTCATCCACGATCCCTTTGTGCACCTAATCCTGTTCTCTGCCTAGATTGTCACAAGCATAAGAAAGAATATCAGGGGAGATAGATGTCGGTATGCAAGCCCCCTCCGTAGAGGCTGGCCCCTCTCACTGTCCTCGGAGCTTGCTTACCTGTAACCTCCTCTGGCTGATATCTCGGACAGACCAGGGAGATTTTGATAGGCGATATTTTCCCAAGCGTGGGTAAAATGCACAACCCCTCTCCTGCTTCCGCAGGGGAAAGAAAATAAGTCAGAAATCTATTTACATGCTTTTATTTCTGACATTACAGCACTAGAGAAAAACACATCCTTTCAGTTCAGCTCTTCGAGCAAGTCAGCCAAACTTCCTGAACATGCGCAGTCAGAGGGTTTCAAGTTACACTCTTCACAAAGACTTATCCAGCCTGTGAACTTCCTGGGAAATTCTTCTTTCCCACAGATAAGCACATCATGTTTCGTCAACAAACTGTCTGTCTGCAGCGGTGATGTTTCCATATACTGACAATAGAGCAGGTGAAATCCCAGCTGTGCAGACTTGAAAGCAAGCCCCATTGAAACCAATGGGTAAGTCAGCACATAGTGCAGGATAGATTCATTGCATCTAGTTAGATGTTGGGTCCTGCCGTATAACTCAGTGCATCATCTCGTCCTGCCCAGGTGTCATTCAGAAAACACAAACTACATTTAAGCAACAGCTAATGGCTTCCTCTTTGTTCCTTTATGGACATCCACAGAGGAAGTCAATCTGTAGTATACACCATTTAACTAAATTAAATTCTAGTTAGCATCTGGGATCCCCTCAATAATTGCCTTTATATTTCTGAGGAGCCACAGACTAGTGCCAGTAATAGACACATAAAGATTTTAATAGGTAAATAAATTAGGAACTGCATTTCGGCTGCTACCAAAACATGGTTTAACAGAGCAATTAGTAATTAGGTGCCTGACTTTAATGAAGAAAATTTTGCAATCATTAAGATTCTCAAGGAAGACATTTATACCATCAGTAATGTTTATTTACTCTCCGATGCATTAACTCAGCACCGCAGCTTCGTTCTCATCTCCACCATTGTGTGATGTAAATCTTTAAGCAGTGGGAAATTCCCACCAACATTAGAAAGCGATTATTGTGCTTTCTTAATTTCACTTTAAACATAGAAGCAGAGAATTGTAGAGTGGGAAGGGACCTCAGGGGCCATCTAGTCTAACCCCTTGCAATGCAAGGATCAGTGTTAAATGATGATGACTTGAAAGTAAAACTACAGAGCTTTATCTAGACCAGGTGTGGCATTCGTAGGAAGCCCCCTGTCATCTCACGGACTATTGACCTAATTTTTTTTTTAAAAAAATATTTTTTATTGGTTTTACAAAGTTTTTATAAACAATACAAACAGATAAAAAGACAAACAAACATGTATAATTTCATCTCCTTTTTTTTCATAAACCTCACTTCTCTGACTTCCCCAAACCTCCCCTTTCTATATCCCAATTTCCAAAATTATTTCAGCAAATCCTAAATTTATTTTTATCGAATTTGTCCCTTATTTGTTCTTTTCTTTTACTTAATCTTTTGTCGCTGTAATCTCCTTTTCTTACTAAAAACCTCGACATTTTAGCATTCATCAATTTTGTAATATTTCTTGAGATAAGTTTTAAATTTCTTCCAATCTTCATCCGCCGTCTCTTTCCCCTGTTCACGGATTCTGTCAGTCATTTCAGCCAATGTCATATAGTCTATCACGGACTATTGACCTATACACCACTAATCCGCTGCCACCAACCAGGTCCTCCCCGGTAATTCACTTAGTCGCAGCCGGGTTCTCAAGTTAACAATGAAGATTGTAGTTTATTGCAAACACAAATAAACTTTAAATGCATTTGAAACACTGTTACCCTTTACCCTTTTAGTCTTATTTTATCCTGTCTCTAACTCTTCTACCTCCCCCACACAAGAACTGTCTCTCTTTTTCCATCTGTCCTCCAACTGCTTTCTCAACTGCTTCCCCCCCCCAACTGTCTAAACCTTTTAAAAACAGGTAGGCTCCACCTCTGGCTTTTCTATTGGTCTACCTATTAACCCTTTCTTTCCCTCTGTACAGACATTTCCAAAAGAATAGGCAAATGCCACATCAGGGCTCAGGAGACATTTCTTTTTTTCTGTGAAGAACAATTTACTCATGGTGAGGTGACGGGAATCAATCTGGAGCCAGAACTGATGGTGGGTGGAGTCAGATATGATGGCAGATATTCTTTGGTGATCACTCCTAGCCAAGTAAGATTGTCTTCCATAAACACGGTTTTAACAATGAGTTCGTAAGTGACTATGGAGGCCAATTCTGGATCCACATGTCCTTCTACAGTGGGAATATTGGTTTAAGGGCAG